>NC_067169.1:68171067-68848009 GCF_903995435.1 Acomys russatus
TTCAGCACATACAATGAAGAAAAAAGTTATCAATTAATATATGTTTTAAATATAAACATTTCTTATCTAAGTATCCAAGTATCTAAGTATCCAATACATTAGTACACAGTGAGTTCAGAGTGATGAGGCCTAACAGTTATAAGAATATACAACTTATCAATTAGGACTGACATAACTATACATTATTCTGATATCTCTTAGTTCATAATGAATTCAGGACAAAAATTTTATGTGTCTTTCATTCTAAGAGATAGAGTAAATTCAGACACCTCTGGGTAACTTCATTCCACTTAGGTTTATGTAAAGTTTAAACAAACATGCCTATATTTATGGTGAAATACTAGGATTCATGGTGCCATCTGGAGTGGAGGTCTATCTGAAGCCACAAATCTGCTACAAGGCTATCTTTAGTGAGGAATCTGGAAACCTGTCCATGTATATCTTTCTATGTAGCTCTGTGATGAGTTGATAGAATTAAAGAAAGAATAAACCGGCTACCAAGATACGACTTCACAGCCTATGACCATATAGTGGGGAAGGAGGTCCCCCTCTGTCACAGACGTAGGGTAGGTAAGTAGGGTAAAAGTGGGAGGGAGAGAGGAACAGGAGGATACAAGTGATAGGATAACAATTGAGGTATAATCTGAATAAATTAATAAAAAAAGTCACATGACAAAGTCACAGATTCTAGGAAACAACAGAGAAGTACATCAAGACTTCCCAAATTTAGAAGGTTCAGTTATGTTATCCTCCTTCTTAGTTATTTTTTGCAAGACAATTCCATTAAAGAAATATTTTTTACTCTTTTAAATCATGGGTAACAGTTTCTTAACAGTTGTCTGAGAGATTAAATCACAGATAACATTTTCTTAATTTATCCAAAAGCTATATATTTTGAGTAGAAACGTGTTTGTTAAAGGAAGTAAGGCCTAAAATTAATTTCTAGATTGGGGAGTGAAGAATGGGAAGAGGGCTACCTTGTAGAATTTTGAGCATTTGTTTTAAATAAATTCACTAATCAATTTTTACACAAAAATCAAGTAATATCTTAGATATTATCTATTAAAATGATAATACCATGAGCAATTATACTTACATAAGAAAGAGTCTATATTGGTCTTATGGTTCCAGAGATTTAGAATACACGTTAGCAGAGTAGTGGTAGCAGGCAGCCTGAGTAGCACCTCAGAATTCAAAACACTAGCAGGATAGAGAGAACACAACGCATATGGCAGTATATTTGAAACTTCAAAACCTCCTCCCATTGTCATACTTCTAGCAAAACAACACAGCTTCTAATCCTCACCAAACAGCTACCAAACTGTGACTAAGTATTCAAATGCCTCAGACTTATGTGGGTTAAATCTTTTTTAAACCACCACAAGTAAATTCTAAGCAACATTTTCATAACTTGAAATTTTAGGATTCTGAAGAAGATGTTATGGAAACAATAATACTTACTTTCACATTTGTCTGTTTTCCATTTAGGTGAACAGAAATTGCTACTTAATAATTCATGCTTAAGAGATCTAATTCAGTTTTACATATCAGATTCTTTTCTAACCTAAGAATTAGTGATCTTGAATTCAGGAGTAATAATAATATTCAGTATCTTCCAACTCTTCACTCTGCAAAATTCTTTATTATTAACAAAAATGCCAATAACACTTTTCAAAATGCTCTAAGATCACTAGTAAGAGACATAGCTTGCATTTTGGCACTGAATACTGTCTTCACGTGAACTGGATTAAAATGAGTCTTAAATATACAAAGCCTGATTACTTTAAATAATTTTCTTCATTTCTTGACAGTTTGACACTCAATTCCATAAAAGGGCAGATACAGATTAGCTCAGCATTTCATTCATTAGGTATCATGGATCATGCATATTTAATTTTCCTAAAGAAGTCAAACAATGCGTATAAATACTGTGGTTTTCAATAGTTGCAATATTTCACATTTGCATTATAGTGAAACGTATAAAGTCATATTTTAAAGCCATTTGGTGGCATGCTTTCCTCATTCATATAACTTGGAGTCTTTGGTGTTAGAGAAAAAAGTGAGAACAGAACACTTACAAGAATGTAGGACCTTTTCATTGTTATGTTTGTACATTTTTTTCAATAAACTTTTGGCTATTTAATTAATAAGTGTATAACAAAATAGTTACCAAAGTTAACTGGAAAAGATATATTCACACATTTTGTTTTAAACTCTTAAATTCTTAATATGCCATCCTTACATAATTCAATGAATATTTTAATTCAGCATTGGGTGTTTAACGAAAAGCTTCCTAGACATACATTTAGCTATTCAGAATTGAAATGTTATGTTTAAAGTAGATTGCTTAAATACACATATAAAAACTCAAGACATTTGCCTTATTTTTAAAAAAATAAATATGACCTGAGCATAGGTCTACTGTGAATCTTTAGCCTACAGTTGATTGTTTAGGCATAACAAGGTGGAAGGGATATGAAATGGGGAGATTGGGCAAGGGAGGTTTCAGGACCTAGAGAGAAAAGGGAAATCAAAGACTGGAGCATCACAAAGACAAGCTGGAGATCTGAGACAGGGTGAAGTACAGGAAGTATAAAGTGATGTCTCTAGCTGAGACTCCTAGTAGTGGGATCACAGAGACTGGGGAAGGCACCTTCAAGCTACTCAGGATATATAGTGGTGGGCGGGGACGACCAAGCCACCTACAAAACCTTCAAACCAAAATTGATCCTACAAGATGCACAGAGATAAAGATAGAGACTGAGGGAATGATCAAGCAATGTTTAGCCCAACCTCAGACACACTCCATATGAGAAGGCTAAACTGCGCTACCATTAATAATAATCTGTATGTTCAAAAGCAGGAGCTTAGTTTAACTTTTCTCTGAGAGGCCTCAACAAGAAGGAACAGGAACACTGTAAGAAGACCAACAGAGTAAAATATCCTCAATCCTTGGTGTCTTACAGAAACAGAAACACCAACCAGGGAGCATGCATGGACTGGATCTAGGTGCTCTATGCATATGTAACTGATGGCCAGTTAATGTGGGTCCCCTAGCAAGTTGAGCAGTAGCAACAGGGCTGCCTTGCCTGGCCTCAGTGGATGAGGAGGAACTCAGTCCTTATGAGACTTCACAAGCTGTTGGTTTGGGGGGGGCCTCCCACTTTCTGAGGAGAAAGGGAGGAGGATGGGAGGAGAGGGTGGGAAGAAAAGACCAGATAGATAGGACCAATGGAGCTATGATCACAATGAAAAGTAAATATATAAATTCTGAGACTCATAGTAGGAAGGGTCATGAAAACTGAAAAGGCCACCCTCTAATTAGACAAGACTCCTAGTGGAAGGAGAGGAACATTAAACTACCTACAAACACTTTGACCCAAAACGTACCCTGCCTATAAGATATGCAGGGACAAAAGTAAAGCAAAGATTGAGGAAATATCCAACCAATGCCTCGCACAACCTGAGACCTACCCTGTGAGGGACAGACAACCCCTGACACTATTAATGATATTCTGCTATGCTTTCAGACAGGAGCCTAGCATAGCTGCCTTCTGAGTGCTTCCACCCAGCAGCTGGCAGGAACAGAGGCAGAGTCCCATAACCTAACATTGGGTGGAGCTCAGGAAGTCTTATGGAGCAGTATGGGGAAGAATAGAGTCAGTATGTACAGGTGCTCCACAAGAAGACCAACAGAACCAATTTATCCAGGCCAAAGGGGCCTATAGAGACTGAAGCTCCAACCAAGTACCATGCACAGGCTGAACCTAGGCTTCCTACACAGACATTACCAATGGTCAGCTTGGCCATCCACTAAGGAGAATGGAAGCTGACTCTGACATGGACTCTGTTGCATGCTTCTTGATCATGTTCTTATGGTGGGGCTACCTTGCCAGGCCTCAGGTGAAGAGGATGCCCTTAGTCCAAATGTGACTTGTTATGCTGGGCTAGTGGATGTGTGGGTGGGGCTCTCCTTCTATAATGAGTAGAGGAGGAATAGGGGAAATAGGGAAGGAGGAGGCTATGATTGGGACGTAAAGTTAACAATAAAATAAAAAGAAGCAAAAATAAATAAATACATTAAAAAAAATAAAATGTTTCAAGTTTGTTTCCGGTATATAGTTTTTATCCTACTTTGTAGATCCTTCTAAAGTAGGGAACTTAGTTCATTTTTGCACACATTTTTTCCTACCATTATGATACATCTCTGGCATTTTAATCATCTTGAACACACTGTTTTCTTACTAATTTGGAGTATATTGACTTCATTGAAAAATCATAAGATAGAAACAAAAGTCCTTCCCATATTCTCTTCTAAACTCTGTCATCCTTTCTTGGTTAGCTTACTTACTTAGTGTTACCCAATATTCTTTCCTGCTTCTGTAGTTGAGTTGTGGGCAATATTTTCATTTGAATAAGTGAACATCTTGTATGATCAAAGAGAAAATGTATTTTCACAAAACTTTGTATTGGTGGCAAACGAGCTATGTCAATAGAGAGCAATTTCACCGTGATAGAGGAGATGTATGAACTTGTTCATCTCAAGTCAAATGTCTTCATCTACAAGTAACTAGAGATATACTTTAAAGATTACGTAAACTTGCATATATGTCATAACTCACTTGTAAGTTGTTAGGGGATAGAGATTTTTCCTCCTGTTAGAAATTTTTGACAGCACTGGAGTCTATAAATGAATTTGACAAGACTTCAAATTTGAAGTTCATGTCAAAATGCCTTTATTGCAGATTAAGTTTCACATATAAACAGTTTTACCTTGAATATGTAATTTCATTTATTAAGAAATGTCACATATATAGCAAAAATTATTTTGAAGTGTGATTTTGTGTTTGGTAATGAGATTCCCTTCTCATTCAGTAACTTTGTAATTTCAGCATCAGTCTCAAAATACCTATATAATTCTTTGTTATTGCTCTGGAATCCAAATGTTTGCTTAGTGTGGTATGTTGTTCTATTCCATCTACAATTTTGACAAATTTTTACAAAGTCCTAGTGATTCAGTTCACAAGAGTTAATGATGTTCACTATTGATTCTACTGTTTCAATAACCAATGATAAATTAAAATACATTCAACAATATGCCAATTGATACAGAAACTAACTACACTTTGAATACCAAATATTTTTTGTTTTTTTTTTTTTTTGTTTTGTTTTGTTTTGTTTTTTTTTTTTTTACATTATTTTTTTTTATTAATTTATTCTTGTTACATCTCAATGTTTATCCCATCCCTTGTATCCTCCCATTCCTCCCCCCCCATTTTCCCATTATTTCCCTCCCCTATGACTGTTCCTGAGGGGGATTACGTCCCCCTATATATTCTCATAGGGTATCAAGTCTCTTCTTGGCTACTTGCTGTCCTTCCTCTGAGTGCCACCAGGTCTCCCCCTCCAGGGGACATGGTCAAATGTGAGGTACCAGAGTACTTGAGAAAGTCGTATCACACTCTCCACTCAACTGTGGAGAATATTCTGACCATTGGCTAGATCTGGGAAGGGGTTTAAAGTTTACCTCCTGTATTGTCCTTGGCTGGTGCCTTAGTTTGAGCCTTCACTTACCAGGAAACTGGGACAGAGGGGAAGGCATCCTATTGGGACTCTAAATGAGAGACGCATGGGAGAACAGCAAAATAAAAGGATACAGAGGGTCCTAGAAATCTACAAATATTTTTTGTTTTTATGTATTTTATATTATTTAAAATTTATTCATATTACATCCTGATCATAATCCCATCACTCTTATTTTCCTGTTTTCACTCTTCCTCTCCCTTCCACCCTATTCTCATTTCTTTTACCTCTGACAGGTGGGGTACTTCTCCCACACCATCTGACTACAGCCTATTAGGTTTCATCTAGATAGCCTGCTTCCCTGTCGTCCCTCTCTAGCAAGGGGTAGTGATCAAACTTTGGGCACTAGTGTTTCTGTCAGGAGAAATCATTTGCTCTCCCTCCACCCACATGGAGAATGAGGTGTTCATTGGTTGCCTCAGAATAGGGGTCTAGGTTTCTTTCTTGAAATGTCCTTGGTTGGCACATCAGTTTGTGCAGGCCACACTGGGTCTCTATCTTCTGACCTTGATAGTCTCAATGTGGAGCTACTGAAAACATCCTCCCATCATTCCATCCCCCAACTCTTCCATACAACTCCCAGTGCTTTGTCCAGAGTACAGCAGTGAGTCCTAGTATCTGTCTTGGTCCTCCGCTGAATGGAATCTCTTAGAGGAAATCTATGTTGGACTAATATCCACTTATAAGAAAGGATATACCATGGATGTCTCTCTGTGTCTGGGTTGCCTCACTCAGGATGATCATTTCCAGTTCCACCCATTTGCCTGAATATTTCAAGAATTCTTGATTTTTAATAGCTGAATAGTATTCCATGGTGTAAATTCACCACAGTTTCTTTATCCATTCTTTGCTTGACGGACATCTAAGTTGATTCCAGAATTTGGCTATTATGAATAAAGCCATTATGAACATAAATGAACAAATGTCCTTGTTGTATGGTAAAGCATCTTTCAGGTATATGCCCAGAAGTGGTATAGCTGAGTCTTGAGGTAGCAATATTCTCAATTTTCTTAGAAAATACAAAAAAGTGGTTATAAAAGATTGATCTCCCACCAGCAATGGAGCAGAGTTCCTCTTTCTTCACATCCTCTCCAGTATGTGTTATCACTTGAGTTTTTGATCTTAGTCATTCTGACTGGTGTGAAATAGAATCTCAGAGCCATTTTGATTTGCATTTCCCTGAAGACCAAGAAAGTTGAGCATTTCTTTAGGTGTTTTTCAGTCATCCTACATTCCTCTGTTAAGTATTCTCTGTTTAGCTCTATACCTCATATGGATAGTAGCTCATTTATTAATTGTTGGCCTTAGAGCTTAAGCTGTCAGGGTTCTGTTCAGGAAGTAGACTACTGTGTAAATGAGTTTAAAGCTCTTCTCCACTTTTCTTGTAACATATTTAACATGTCTGGTTTTATGTTGTGGTCTTTAATCCACTTGGACTTGAGTTTTGTGCATGGTGATAAATATGGATGTACTTTCATTTTTCTTCATGTATACATGCAGTTAGAACCAGTAGTTCAAGATGCTATCTATTTTCCATTGTCTAGTTTTGGCTTCATTGTTGAAACTCAAGTGTGTGGGTTTATTTCTGGGTCTTAATTTGATTCCATTGATTAATCAAATTAATTCTAACCCAGTATCATGATGTTTTTCTTACTATTGCTCTGTAGTATATCTTCAGATCCATGATAGGTATTCCTCTGGAAGACCTCATGACCAAAAATATAAGAAAAATACATTTTAAAAACTTTTTATTAAATAAACTTCTTTCTTTCCTATATGTATTTTGTCATTCTTCAATCATAATTTCTAAATTTTCAACATATTTAAAAACACGCTATGCATTTTTTGCCAAAAGAGCAGTTCATAAAGGTAAATGTTTAGTCATTTCAAACTTAATACTGATTTTTCACTAAAGGAACCACTATTTATTGTTGGTAACATCTGTTAATTCATAAAAAGGAAACATATTCCAAATTATTTCTCCATACTTTCTAAGTTCTTCTTCATACTTACTATCTTAATGCCATAATTTTTGTGTAACTATACTTACTAAAAATCTAATATCAAATTAATTTATTTTCTTAATACATGCTACTAATTTCTGTAAGCAAATGGGATTTAATGCGGTGACTATTAATAAAAAGGTTTTGTTTATACTAAAGAGGATTTTTTACAAAAAATGTATTCTTTTTTGTTTTTCTATTTATTTATTTATTTTTAATTTTCACTATTTTATTATTTTATATTTTAGTTTTAACATATACTTTATATTATTACATATATACAATGAGCTATCTATAGCAAGGTGAACAATGATATCATCAGAAATTATATAAATGATACATTCTTAGTGTTTTCGCTCTTGATATTTGATAACCTGGAAGAGAACATCTGTCCTATCATAGTGTGTCTAAAATTCTGAGCTTAAATCAATCTCCATCACGTCTTGTAATTATCAACATAAAACATCTATCTGGACCTAAAAACATCTTAACCCCTAAACAAATAAGCTTCATTGTAAAATTAAGCTATCTGGTCTTCAACTCCAGCAGAGACTTGAGAAGGAATAAACATGACTACCTGAGTATGCCGATAGTGCAGGTTAATAGCTTTCCAAAGTAGAAGATGACACAGACAGTTTGCTACATGAATAGTCACCCAGAACACTCTATAATATTGGAGCATCTTCTTCAGCCTTCTGACAGACATATTTGTGAGGCAGGAACTATTGAGGACTTGCTTATCCTTTCTTGGCAGAGTTTGGCCATCAACTCTGGCTGCATCCAAGCTTGCCCATTTTTTTAGGCAGAATTCTGTCCGTGATAGAAATGAGGACATTTTTTCCCAGGCCTTGCTTGGTCCATTTGTGTCATGATGTCTATTAGTTTCCCTGTTTCTCCATTTAATTTATGTCTCGATAATCTGAAAATTTATCTTCTTATAGCCTCATTTCATTTGTTTAGTTGTATACTTGCATAAGACAAATTTGCTAGTATATGTTGTCACATTTTGAATTCTTTCTCTCATGATTGCTGTGTTTTCATAAGGGGAAACATGGCGATGACAGTTTAGTAAAGTAATACTAACAAGCTATGTGTGTTTTATGTAACAGCAATAGTATCCCTTCATAATAATCATGTGTTAACCTTTAACTGATAGTAAAATAATTCTTGTCCAATTGCCTTTAAAATATCAGAATCAAAAAAATCAAAATCAAAATCTTTTTTTTCTTGTTGTCATTTGATGAGTATGTCCTGTTAACACATGCACATCTACACGTGAATAAATTAGTCACTCAGAGTAAGGTGATGTCATGAAACCATGACAAGTATTAGCAGCATCATTGTAATATGTAATGTACTATACACCATCACAAAATTATAAGAGCATGATAAAAGGTGTATGACAAATCATCTCAACTACAGTATTTTCCCATGAAATCATCCACCAGCTTTGGTTTATGTAATGTCTATTTCTTTTCCTTTGATAATCCATTCATTGATTACATCATGAGTTTTCTGAATATTTTATTGCATTACCTAAAATAATATATAGTTAAAGCATATATCATGTGCACTTAAGATTTTAAGACAGAGAATATATTCTAAAATATTAGGAAAAACAAATGAAATGGAGTACAAAACTTCCATCTTTTTCATGTTAGGTAAATGTTTGTCAATTAGTTTCTAAAGCACTTTTGACATTCATTGCACACATTGTTTACCTTTTTATGACAAATGGGTGATATCCAGTGTCATACCACACAAGGAAGATTATAATTTTAGACAATGGTACAGCAGTAGTCATAAATCTTGAAGTCATGACTTATAAAAATATTATATTGAAATTCTTTACAACTGAAACATGGACTAAAATCATTTAAATTGTTCCTCGCACATTTTTCATATATAACAAATAAGATCATTATATTTGAATATAAGCTCCATGATGTTTTCTGTTTCACACTTTATTTTTACTACCTGCCAGAATCAGCATGTAATAATCTGTAATAACATTTGTTGCATAAAATATTGTTCCTTAAAAATAAATTTCTTCTCTCCTTGTATACAATGTCTGTGTGAATATATTTTGTGCATGTATTGGTAGCTCCCTTATGTTGAATAAGCAGCTCAAAATACTCTTTTTTTTTCTTTTACAAAGTCAATGAAGGAGGTGGTACGATCTTGCACTCCCATGAAAGAGGCAACAACTGTGGAAATCTGGACTCACCCTCATCCACAGGTATGAAAGAGACATGATTTTATCATTTCCTCCCTATTTCTTTTGTATACAAATTCAAACTTCACCTGTAAAGCTACAATATTTGTGTCTATTAACACAAACAATATACATATTAAAAGACATATAAACTTGCTAGTGTATAACATACAATTTATGAAAATTTAAAGAATGATAAAATGGTTCAAGTTTAAGTTATGTTCATGGAGAAGAAAAAATAGGGAAAGTCTATGTAATTTCAAAATGAATACCTATTTTAGAATGAATTTTAGAAAAAAATTAAAGGGCAACCAAACCAGATACCAGTGACAAAGATCCTCTGAGCTCTGGGGTGGATAATGTAAGGGATGGGGACATAAGGGACAGATTTTCAGCTATAACCGAGGTAGTTTTGCAACATAACTAAAAGTTCCTGAAGCGATCCCTACTCATGACTGATGGTTAATATCCAAAACATATAAAGAACTCAAGAAATATAACACCACCAAACCAAATAATCCAATTGAGAAATGGGGCTCAGAACTAAACAGAGAATTCTCAAAAAAAGGAATATCGAAAGGCCGAGAAACACTTAAAGAAATGTTCAACATCTCTAGTCATCAGGGAAATGCAAATCAAAGTGACTCTGAGATTCCATCTTATAACTATTGAAATGGCTAAGATAAAAAACCCAAGTGACAGCACATGCCAACAAGTATTTAGAGAAAGGAGAACACTCCTCTGTTGCTGGTAGGAGTGCAAACTTGTACAAACACTTTGGAAATCAATCTGGCACTTTATCAGAAAATTGAGAATAATTCTACCTTAAGTCCCAGCCAAACGACTCCTGGGTATGGTCCCAAAATATTCCCCACCATACAACAAGGGCATTGGTCATGTGTGTTTATAGCAGCTTTATTCACAATAGTTAGAATCTAGAAACAACGTAAATGTCCCTCAATAGCTGAATGGATAAAGAAAATGTGGTACATTAACACAATGGAATACTCAACTATTAAGAACAAGGAAATCCTGAAATATGCAAGCAGATTGACTGAACAAGAAACGATCATCCTGAGTGAGGTAACCCAGACCCAGAAAGACATGCATGTTATATGCTCACTCATAAGCAGATATTAGCCATATAATTCAGGATAACTACACTACAATACAGAGACTGATGCACCAATCAAGTACCATGCAGGATGTGTACCTAGTTACTCTGCTCAGATGTAGTAGATAGGCAGCAAAGTCTCCTAGTGGATACCACAATACCAGGAGTAAGGACTACTTCTAAAATGAGCTCTACCCCTCCCCCCATGTTCATCACTTCCCTCTGGTGGGTCAACTATGCCAGGACACAGAGGAAGAGGATATAGGTAGTACATATGAGACTTGATAGGTCAGATGATATGGGATGAGGACTCTCCTTTCTGAGGACTAGGAGAGGGAGGGAAATGTGATAAGGGAGTGAGTGTGGGATGAGGAAGTAGCAAGGGGCTACAATCTGGATGTAAAGTGAACAAATTTAAAAATAATGATGAAATTACACACACAAAGTGTGGTAATTGGAGGAGTCAAGTAAACAATTGTGCATCATGTGGTCCCTGGTGTGTTCGAGTGGTTGGAATTGTATCAAGCAATTTGATTAAGGAATAATTTAAAAGTCCTATTGGTAGGTTGTACTTCAGTGGCAGATTGTTGACCTATCCTAGATCAAGTCCTCGGGTCAATTCCCAGTACTACACAGAGATTACTAAGGTAAAAGTCAGGAAACTAATCCCTGGGACACCAAATTGATCATCCATTGTCTTATACTTAGTTATTTTCTAATGTTTTATAATTTGTTACAGGGAAAATAAATTGTGAAAATGTAGAACAATAAATCGAAATTTATACAATCAGAAAATGTCACATTTATTTATCTTAACACAAAGTTTGGAAATCCATGAAGTCCATGCATTGATTAATAAAAAGAAATGGACCATATACTTTGAATATGCCTTTGGCAAGAGTTACAGAATCTGTGCACTGTGGTACAAAGTTATTAATTTTAATATAACTTTAAAACTAGTAAAACCTGTTCAACTTCGACAAGATATAAAATTACTCAGGTCTAAATGTTATGTTTTATCAAATTTCAGGCCCTAAATATCAAATTTTGCAGTTCTTCTGATTCAGTCTCAGGAAATTTTGTGAGGATTGAGAATACCTTGTGAACATAATATGATCTAGTCTATATTTGTGTCTAAGAGAAATTATATGATTCTTCTATTGGTTAATTGATTACATATAGATGTAACTAAGAATCTTCAGAAGAGAAACATTGAGAAAAATGCACCTTATTTATCATTTATATGTTTAAAGTTGCTTTGGGGTCATGCAAGTTTGATGCTCTACCATTGATGTATATAACCACTCGTACATAATTTCAGCATGTGTGCTTTTATGTCCAAAAGTTTAACTTCCCAAGATGACATACATTACTATGCTTATATACAGCTAAAAGCTAGACAAAACTAGACGTTTGCCCTCTACAAATATGAGAACTCATTAAGAAGCTTTTTTTGTGTGTGGAGCCAGATATTTACTATTTACTTTATTCTACTAAACAATGTGTAATTTAATATTTTATTTGTTAACAAACAACATGCTCTCAGAAGAAAGTGAGTGATTTGAATCTCTGTGTTCTTTTTGCTTGAGTTTTTAAATTATCTGATATTTTCTATTGTTCTTGAGTCTTCAATTCAATATCAAATTACCGTAGAAATGTTATCATTTAAAACACTATATAACTTATACTGATAAGTTACACCCTATGGGTTTTTTTTACTATGAATAGAGTTCAGTGGAGGAACTTTGAGCTTTGTTTTATTTTTAATTTGAATTTAAATATATTAATTCTCTGCTAGTTTCAAACATGTATTTTGATCATATTCATACCCACCAGATCTGTCCAGATCTACTCTCTTCCTCATTCAACCAATTTTTTGTCTTTCCAGTCCTCATCCAAAAAGAGTGGTCTACTTACTAGTAGCCATGATACTAGAGAAATCTGACTCGATTCACTAGCAGCTAAAAATGATGAGCTTTCACTTCTATCTCCATTATCCATTTTGGCGTTTGGTCTGGCCAGGCATGTCAAGTCTTTTGTACAATATCACAATTCATAATGCTGTTCATAGTCACAGTTCACAATGCAGCTGACTTGCTGTGTCCACAAGTTATTTGTCACTGAAAAAAAAGAAATTATGCAAAAAGACACCATTTCAATCACATATGTGGAGAAGAGAATACTATGTCTATCACTGTACATCTATTAAATAAATATTTTTGAAAATGTGGGAATAAAAATTAGTAAGTCAAAATAATAATACTGGAAAACTGCTTTAAAAATTGTTGCTTCTATATATATGGTACCGTTGGGCTTTGATTCACCTGAGACTTTCTGGTTACTTTAGTTACAGATATGTAAAAGAATATAACTGATTTGTCATAAAGAACATAAAAAATACTCAGCATCATAATAAAATCTCCCATAAAAGGAAAGTAGCAAAAATAATTATTAGAAAATATGATGGAAGGAAATGCAACCTAACAATATATTTTATTTTATTTACCAGTATTTACATAGGTTTACTACACACCAAGGATGATCTTAAGCAATTCAACATTAATTTATTTAATTCTCCTTACAAGCACAGAAGTATGCATAAACCTTATTATTATTATTTCCCCTATTTTATACAGGTAAAATGTAGGGAACACAAAGATGGTAGTAAATAACAAAGAAAAAAATATTTTTCCTGGATCTCCCTTCAAAACCTAACTTAACCACTGACAAATGGTTTCTCAATGAGGATTGACAGCAGGAAAGCAAAGTCATTCTGAAGACAAGAAACATTTAAAGGTGATTTTTTAAAATGTAGAACTATTATGATTTTATCTTCAGCCAGCACACCTGCATCTATTTGCATATGGTAAAGTAAGATGAACTTTTTGAAATGATGGAGTGAAATGAACAAAAAGACATGTGCATCAGAATTAATACAGTCTAAAGAAACAATGAATCTACTAATATAAATATTAATAAAATATTTCTACAGACAAAAATTCAAATTAACACTGATTGAATATGAGAATTTACAGATTAAAGACTTACCTTATAATCTTATAATTGTTTTTAATAATCAATAACTCAATATGTTAACATCAGATCATGTGAGGAAGAGATTGCTGTACTACTTTTATATTTTGCCATAGTGCAGTTTAAGATATCCAAAGAAGTTAGAATAATTAGCCTTTATAAAATAAAATCAACTGTATTGTTTTTTTCATAATCTAGAGGGCTCATATTTGTTCCCAGGACATATAAAACAGGTTGAGGCTTTATATTTTGATTTATATACAAGTGTAATACTACAAGTGGATGTTTACATGCTCAAATTAAGAATCACCATGTTGTTTTATTTTTGGGCAGTGGGGGTCAGGGAGCCCTACATAAAAAGAAGAGTAACTTCCTAGACTATGAAACAATAAAGACTAACCATTGCACATAGGCAATATATGCCTACTTGGTGTTGGGGGCGCTTTTTTCCAATATTATTTGCACTTGCAGGAAAAGTACCTTAAGAAGATTAAGTTGAGAGCTGTGAGACTGCATGATATTGTCTAATATGCACAATCTATTAACTTTATTTACAGTTCAGCAAACTTCACATCTTATAATATTTTTATTAAGATTTAATATATATATTTATTTTGGATAAATTATTTATGATCCGCAAATATACTGATCCTGTTTTGTTTTGTTTTCCAAAATTAGAAGCACTAACTTTTTGGCTAAAAAAAATTCTGGATGTATTTTTGTGATGTCTTCAAGAGAAGTATATGGTTTGTGAAAATGTATGTTAATTATTATCACAGAATTATTTGAGATCAGAATTTTTACAAATTTTAACATTGGAATTTTTGAGAACTGTTTTATGTTTCATAACTATTTTCTAAAAGCTCTTGAATGCAAAGAAAGTTAGTGTGTTATTCTGTAAACAATGGGAACCTTAATTGTATGAGTAATCAGTGTGCTCTAATGTTATCTACATTATTTGTAAGTAGAAGGGTTTATTTTTTAGACTTTTAGAAAATATTCATCTTCACTGTGCAACTAGATTCAAATACTTTGGTCACCAACTGTAACCTTTTATACTATTAATAATTAACTCTTATTAACAAATGTTATAGAAATCATACTAAATGTTTACATATTATTTCTTTTTGGTGAATTATTGTTGTTAAAGCATATTTGAACTATACTAATAATTTTCCTTTTTTTCTAAGTGAGGGCTGAGAAAGGTTGAATACCTATCTAGCATTTCAAAGCTTCAAATATTATCTATGAAAATTCATGTGCAAATGTCTTGATTTTCAGGTTCATGATTATTCATCATACATACTTTCTATTACTATATTCACTGGAAGCACCCCTCAGTAAAAATGTATCCTAAGCAAGACCAGAGGATCTGTGATTTCTGCAGCCAATTAGTAAATTTTAGTCAAATATCAGATCAGTTCCAGATCCACAATAAAAGACTTATGAGCTTCCACAGCAGTCAAGTACAGAGGATGACAGATGGGAATCATTCTTCTGTAGATCTTGAGCCACAGGATATTAGCAATCAAATTAGAAAAGAAGTTGCTAGCTGTGATATTCAATGCTCGTGATAATTAGGCTTTCAAAAATATAGACTTTGAATATCATTCAGTATAATCATAACATAAATAAACAAAACATAGATTTGCAGTTTTTACATATAAGCAGGAAATCAAAGATACCACATCTATATCATATGAGTAATTTGTAAACATAGAATTTTGAATTGTGACTCAGCAGCCTGTACATGAGTCATCTAGTTATTCCTATCATCCAAGTGAAACAAATTCTATTTGTAATCACAGAGGATATCTTGTTGATCAGACTAAAATCAAGGTAATAAAAGCTCATCAATTCATTTATTATGTTGGATATGAAGGAAATAATATTGGAAGTGAAATAGAGGCCACTTGAGAAATGAATAAGCACCAAGAATCAAGCTGAGAACATCATTGCCATAAAAGTATGATTTGGAGTAGAAAGTAGACAGCAGGTAGCATTAAAATTTACAATGGAAATATAAATTTAGAACAAATACAGAAGCTAGGCATCTGTTTGCTGAAAATGATTTTGTAGAGAAACAATATGTAGAGGAATTTTAGTTGAGCCACATGGCTACTCTTGCAAGGGATAGCACCCAAACTCCTAGGTGTGTGATCAGGCTGGAATATAGGCACCTCTTTGGTACACACCTTTAATATCTCTGGCATTTAGTACACAGCTCTAATACAAAACAATGGCATCTAATTCAGGGACAGACAAAGTGGTGGATCAGAGAAAGATATATCACAATGAGTCAGAGATAGGATATGCCTAATTTCTAAGGGCAAAGAAAGGGAAAAGAGGCTACTTAAGAACAGTGCAGGACGGTTTGCCCACTGGCTTGTTTACCACATTTGAAGCATCTCCATAAGGAGGTTCTTTGAAGTTCATCCTCATCTTTGAGGTAATCTGAGAGTTGCCAGGAGTTAATCTGTCTCACTGCCAATGAATCCTTAAAATGGTAAAACCATTTTAAATGCCTTATTCTGTATGTCTCTGAGATGTCTGAATACCTCATCTTTCTTTTTTTTTTTTATTAATTTTTCTTGTTACATCTCAATGTTTATCGCATCCCTTGTATCCTCTCATTCTTCCCTTCCCCCCCCCATTTTCCCCTTATTCCCCTCCCCTATGACTGTTCCTGAGGGGGATTACCTCCCCCTGTATATGCTCATAGGGTATCAAGTCTCTTCTTGGCAACCTGCTGTCCTTCCTCTGAGTGCCACCAGGTCTCCCCCTCCAGAGGACATGGTCAAATGTGAGGCACTATAGTATGTGAGAAAGTCATATCACACTCTCCACTCAATTGTGGAGAATATTCTGACCATTGGCTAGATCTGGGTAGTGGTTTAAAGTTTACTGCCTGTATTGTCCTTGGCTGGTGCCTTAGTTTGAGCAGGACCCCTGGGCCCAAATCTGCCTACCATATTGTTCTACTTGTAGGTTTCTAGGTCCCTCTTTATCATTTTATTTTGCTATTCTCCCATGAGTCTCTCATTTAGAGTCCCAATAGGATGCCCTCACCTCTGTCCCAGTTTCCTGGTAAGTGAAGGCTTTCGTGGGACATGCCCCTTGGGCTAGTATGCAGATATAAGTGAGTATATACCATTTGATTCTTTCTGCTTCTGGGTTAACTCACTCATTATGATCATTTCTAGCTCAATCCATTTATCCAAAAATTTCGGGAATTCCTTGTTTTTAATAGCTGAGTAGTATTCCATAGTGTATATGTACCACAGTTTCTTTATCCACTCTTCTACTGAGGGACACTTAGGCTGTTTCCATGTTCTGGCTATTATGAATAAGGCTGCTATGAACATGGTTGAGCAAATTTTCTTGTTGTGTGCTGGAATATCTTCTGGGTATATTCCAAGGAGTGGAATAGCTGGGTCTTGAGGAAGCCCTATTCCCATTTTTCTGAGATAGCACCAGATAGATTTCCAAAGTGGCTGTACTAGTTTGCATTCCCACCAGCAATGAAGGAGTGTTCCTCTCTCCCCACATCCTCGCCAGCATGTGGTGTCGCTTGAGTTTTTGATCTTAGCCATTCTGATGGGTGTAAGATGGAATCTCAGAGTTGTTTTGATTAGCATTTCCCTGATGACTAAGCAGGTTGAGCATTACTTTAAGTGTTTCTCAGCCATTTGATACTCCTCTGTTGAGAATTCTCTGTTTAGTTCCAAGCTCCATTACTCAATTGGGTTATTCGGTTTGGTGGTGTTTAATTTCTTGAGTTCTTTACATATTTTGGATATTAGACCTTTGTCAGATGTAGGGTTGGTGAAGATTTTTTCCCAGTCTGTAGGCTGTTGCCTTGTTCTCTTGACAGTGTCTCCTGCCTTACAGAAGCTTCTCAGCCACATGAGGTCCCATTTATTAATGGTTGACATTAAGGCCTGAGCCGTTGGTGTTCTGTTCAGGAAGTTGCCTCCTGTGCCAATATGTTCCAGGCTCTTTCCCACTTTTTCCTCTAAGTGGCTTAGTGTCTCTGGTTTTATGTTGAGGTCTTTAATCCACTTGGATTTGAGTTTTTTGCAAAGTGACAAATATGGGTCCAGTTTCATTTTTTTACACATAGACCTCCAGTTAGACTAGCACCATTTGTTGAAGATGCTATCCTTTTTCCATTGAATGGATTTGGCTTCTTTGTCAAAAATCAAGTGACCATATGTATGTGGATTAATATCTGGGTCTTCGACTCAATTCCACTGATAAACCAGCCTGTTGCTATTCCAGTACCATGCTGTTTTAATTACTATTGCTTTATAGTACAGTTTGAGATCAGTTATGGAGATTCCGCCAGAGCACCTTTTATTGTACAAGATTGTTTTAGCTATTCTCGGTTGTTTGTTTTTCCATATGAAGTTCAGAATTGAACTTTCAATGTCTTTAGAAAATTGTGTAGTTATTTTGATAGGGATTGCAATGAATCTGTAGATTGCTTTTGGTAGGATGGCCATTTTTACTATGTTAATTCTCCCGAACCATGAGCAAGGAAGATCATGCCATCTTCTCAGGTCATCTTCAATCTCTTTCTTCAGAGTTTTGAAATTTTTTTCATACAAGTCCTTCACTTGCTTAGTTAGGGTAACTCCTAGATATTTTATATTGCTTGTGGTTAATGTGAAAGGTGTGGTTTTCCTAATTTCTTCCCCGGCAAGCTTGTCATTTGTGTATAGGAAGGCTACAGAGTTTTTTTAGTTAATTTTGTATCCAGCCAATTTGCTGAAGTTGTTTATCAGCTTTAGGAGTTCTCTGGTGGAATTTTGAGGGTCAGTTATGTACACTATCATATCATCTGCAAATAGTGATAATTTGACTTCCTCCTTTCCCATTTGGATACACTTGATCTCCTTTTGTTGTCTTATTGCTCTGGCTAGAACTTCAAGTACTATATTGAAGAGATATGGAGAGAGTGGGCAGCCTTGCCTTGTTTCCGATTTTAGAGGAATTTCCTTGAGTATCTCACCATTTACTTTGATTTTGGCTATTGGCTTGCTGTATATAGCCTTTATTATGTTGAGGAAAGTGCCTTGTATCCCCAAGCTCTCTAAAACTTTAAACATGAATGGGTGTTGAATTTTATCAAATGCTTTCTCTGCATCTAAGGAGATGATCATGTGGTTTTTTATTTTCAGTTTGTTTATATGGTGGATTACATTGATGGATTTCCATATATTAAACCATCCCTGCATGCCTGGAATGAAGCCTACTTGGTCATGATGAATGATATCTTTGATGTGTTCCTGTATTTGTTTTGCAAGTATTTTATTTAGTATTTTTGCATCTATGTTCATAAGAGAAATTGGTCTGAAATTCTCTTTCTTTGTTGAGTCTTTGTGAGGTTTAGGTATCAATGAGACTATGGCCTCATAGAATGAATTTGGTAATTTTCCATCCATTTCTATCTTTTGGAGTAGCTTGAAGAGTATCGGTATTAGCTCGCCCTTGAAGGTCTGGTAGAATTTTGTACTGAAACCATCTGGCCCTGGGTTTTTTTTGGTAGGGAGACCATCGATGATTGCTTCTATTTCTGTAGGGGAAATGGGACTATTTAGCTTGTTTATCTGTTCTTCATTCAACTTTGGCAAGTGAAATTGATCAAGAAAATCGTCCATTTCCCTTAGATTTTCAAATTTTGTGGCGTATAGGCCTTCAAAGTAGGATCTCATGATTCTTTGAATTTCTTCAGTGTCTGTTGTTATGTCTCCCTTTTCATTTCTGATTTTGTTGATTTCAATACTGTCTCTCTGCCTTTTAGTTAGTTTGGCTAACATTCTGTCTATAGTGTTGATTTTCGCAAAGAACCAACTCTTGGTTTTGTTGATTCTTTGGAATGTTTTCTTAGTTTCTAATTTGTTAATTTCAGCCCTGAGTTTGATTTTTTCCAGGCGTCTACTCCTCTTTGGTGTTTCTGCTTCTTTTTTTTTCTAGGTCTTCCAGTTGTGTTGTTAAGATGCTTATGTGCAATGTTTCCAATTTCTTTTTAAAGGCACTTAGTGCTATGAATTTTCCTCTTAGCACTGCTTTCAATATATTCCACAAATTTGGGTATGTTGTTTCTGCATTTTCATTGAATTTCAGAAATTCCTTGATTTCCTTCTTTATTTCTTCCCTGACCCAGGTGTCATTTAGCTGAGAGTTGTTTAGTTTCCACGTACGTGTAGGCTTTTTGTTATTTCTGTTTTTGTTGAATTGCAACCTAAGAGCATGGTGATCTGATAGGATACAAGGTATTATTTCAATCCTCTTGTATCTATTGAGGCTGGTTTTGTGACCAACGATGTGATCAATTTTGGAGAAGGTTCCATGGGGTGCAGAGAAGATGGTGTATTCTTTCTTGTTTGGGTGAAAGGTTCTAAAGATATCTGTTAGATCCATTTGACCCATGGCATTGATTAATGATGTTATTTCTCGGCTTGGCTTCTGTTTCAATGACTTATCCTTCAGTGAGAGTGGGGTGTTGAAGTCTCCTACTATTATTGTGTGGGGATAGATGTGTGGTTTAAGCTTTTTTAACATATCTTTCACAAATGTGGGTGCCCTTTTATTGGGAGCATATATGTTCAGAATTGTGATGTCATCTTGGTTGACTTTACCTTTGATGAGTATGAAGTGTCCTTCCTCATCCCTTTTGATTAATTTTGGTTGAAAGTCTATTTTGTTCGATACTAAAATGGCTATGCCTGCTTGCTTCTTGTGACCATTTACTTAGAATATTTTTTTCCAACCTTTTACCCTGAGGTAATGCCTTTCATTATGGGTGAGATGTGTTTCTTGAATGCAGAAGAATGTTGGATCTTGTTTATGTACCCATTCAGTTAGTCTGTGTCTTTTTATTGGAGAATTGAGGCCATTGATGTTGAGAGATATTAATGACTAGTGACTGTTAAGAGTCTTAATTTTGATGTTGTTTCCAGTCGAGCGTTTGTGTAGTTATGTTTTTGCCATGGGATAGTTATCTACTTCCTGGGTAGTTTTGGTTGTAGCTTGACCCTTTGGGATGCGGTTTTCCTTCTAGTACCTTCTGTAAAGCTGGATTTGTGGATAGGTACTGTTTGAATTTGTTTTTGTCCCGGAATATTTTGTTTTCCCCATCAAAGGTTATTGATAATTTTGCTGGGTAAAGTAGTCTGGCCTGGCATCTGTGTTCTCTTAGGGTTTGCAGGATCTCTGTCCAGGTTCTTCTGGCTTTTTTTATCTGCTGAGAAGCTGAGTGTAATTCTGATAGGTTTACCATTAAATGTTATTTGGCCCTTTTCCCTTGCAGCTTTTAATATTTTTTCTTTGTTCTGCATGTTTTGTGTTTTGATTATTATGTGGCGAACTGTTTTTCTTTTCTGGTCAATTCTATTTGGTGTTCTGTAGGCCTCTTGTATGTTTATAGGCATTTCTTTCTTTAGACTTGGGAAATTTTTTTCTATGATTTTGTTGAGAATAGTTTTTGGGCCCTGGAGTCTGATGTCTTCTCTTTCTTCAATGCCTATTATCCTCAAATTTCTTCTTTTCATGGTGTCCTTAATTTGTTGGATATTTTGTGTCAGGAGTTTTCCAGAATTGGCATTTTCTTTAATGGTTGATTCAATATCTGTGATTGTATCTTCTAGATCTGAGATTCGTTCTTCCATCTCTTGGATTCTTTTAGAAAAGCTCACCTCTGTGTTGCTCGCCTTCTTCTCTGAGGTCTCACGTTCTCGTTTTTCTTCTGTCTGTGTGTTTATCATTGAATCCATTTTCATTTTCAGATCTTGAACTGATTTTTTGATTTCTTTCATCTGATTTTTTGTATATTCCTGCTTTTCTTCCATTGCTTCTTTATAGGTCTTCAGAGCTTTAACTGTTTTATTTATTTCTTTCAACTGGTTGTTTGCATTTTCCTGCAATTTTTCCAGTTCCACTCTATGTGCTTCTTTTATGTCTTTCACCTGTTTGTCTGCGTCTTCCTGCATTTGATTACAAATTTTATTTGTTTCCTCCATTATCATCCTCATTACTAAGGATTTGAGGTCATTTTCTTGTATTTCCGTTGTATTTGAGTTCTCTGGGTTGTTTTCTTTGGGATAGCTGGAAACTGGAAACGCCACGTAGTTTTGGGTTTTTTTGCATATGCTTTTTCGTTGTCCTTTAGACATCTTGTCGTCTTTGTTTTTGTTGGGTAGCTCCCAGAGTTGGAGGGAGGGAGTCTGATGAAAGATTCACTTGTTTTCTCATGATTTCCCTAGGCTGGGAGCTCAAAGCTTCACTGGTGTGGATGTTAGGAGGTTAGCCCTGTTGTTCTGGCCTCTCACAGCCAGTGATCTTCAGCCCCTTTGTGCTGTGGATCCTGCAATTGTTCTGGGTCTCTGAATGAGCGTTGGGTCAGGCCAAGGTGTCCACAGCCTTCTGTGTTCCCTGCCATGTCCAGCCAGGAGCACTGGGCCCGAACCACGGGCTGAACTCAGCTAGATTCTCAGTGCCTGAACCGTCTGCCGAGCTCAGCTAGGGATTCTGGGCCCAAAATGCACACAGGGTCCAGCCAAAATTTTTGGGCTGGGACTACGCACCAAGCTCTGCTAGGGCCTTTTGGCCCAAAGTGCGTGCTGTGGTCAGTTATTGACTCAGGGCCCGAACTGTCCACCAATCTCAGCCAGGAATTCTGGATTCAAACTGCACACTGTGTTCAACCAGAGTCTTAGAGCTGGTGGAACGGAGTGCTCTGTCCAGTCTGCACCACAGCACGAGAACTGCGGCTGCTCTGAGTTAGTGCCAGTGGTGGAACCAAGTGCTTCACCCAGACTGTGTCACATCAGGGGAGCTGCTGCTGAGCTGATGTGGTGCCTAGGGTGGAACTGAGCGCTCGGCCAAGCCTGCGCCACAGCAGGAGAACTGCAGCTGCTCCGAGTTAGCGCTGGTGGTGGAACCAAGTGCTCCGCCCAGACTGTGTCACCGCAGGGGAGCTGCCGCTGAGCTAAGGTGCTGCCTAGTGTGGAGCTGAGCGCTCCACTAAGCCTGCGCCACAGCAGGGGAGCTGTGGCCAAAGCTGAGTTAGTGCCTTGGGCAGAATTGCTTGCTGGGCTGGGCCAGTACCCGGGACTCTGGGGCCGAACTGTCCGCCGAGTCCAGTCTGGGTCCGAAGGCTCCACGCGTCCCAAATCCTGCCCTGAGTCCCATCTCCCGCAGCAAATCCCACCAGCCACCACACCAATGGCCTCCACCGGAAGGCTATGAGCTGCAAACCTCAGCCACCACTGCCAGTGCCGCTGGTGCCGCCGGTGCTACTGCCTCTGCCGCTGCCGCTCCGATCAGAGAAAATCCACGCTCCTCCTGTGTGCAGGGGCACGCAGGTCCTCCGCACCCTGGTCTCTGTGAACCATGGAGCACTCATGCTGCTGTGATGTTTGGACCTCGGTGTTCCTGGCTCAGAAATCTGTGCAATTCCGTGAATTGTTCACTGGAGCCTCCAAACGTGGTCCACACTGCTCGCCGCCATCTTGGATCCTCCTACCTTATCTTTCTATAGAATCATATCTATCTGTTGCACCTAGGATGCATATTTTTATGATAAAAATAAACTAGTAATTAATATGTCCATGATTTGATCAACTAACAACTATTTTGTATAAATTATTTATCGTAAATGGCCTATAATAGCACTTTCAATGTATTGGAAGTAAACCTTGTATTATAATTGGGTTCTTTGGGTACAATACTGCATATTAGATTAGAAGTACGTATAATATGTTTGAAGAGTACTTTGTATTCTATGCCACTGTATCTTAAATTAAACCTATTTTGCATCTATATGCAAAATTCTATACTAGTGAATTAAAATAACATTGTGAATGACAATTAAGGCATTAAATTTAGGAGTAGCTTCACTAACCTAGTTTTTGTTGCATCTTCCCTATATATATCTATATTCTCCCTTCTTTCTTTTCAACCCCTATCTTCAAATCTATGAATGCAAGATAAAGGAAAAGAGAGATATCGCTGAGTCTAACCATCTTTTCTTTCTTAAAATAATAGCAATAAAACTTATAACCAGCTTCCACTGAAAATTTCCCCTCTATAGCCAAAGAAATCAAAAACCTACCCAATCCCCCAAAGGAAATGGGGCATTGTACTCATAAGGTTTCTACAAGGTGATGTGGGACAAATAATACATTTGTGGGGGCCCAAATAAAATTGGGGAATTGGTTTAAATGGCTAGGAATAGCATTTGTGGTCCAGTTTCTAAATGTAGTGAAATTTTAGGCTTAGAGTTCCGTGTGGGAAAGTCTGAAATCCTGGATCAATAGAGACGAAAGCAATCTTCAAAGGTACCCTGGGAGTTGACTTGTTCTAATGAGGAACATCAACTGAAGCACTTGGTGCTGGAACAGGAAGGATCCTCACTTCTACCACAGATAGAATTCTGCCTAAAAAAGGGCAAGCTTGGATGCAGGCAAAGTCGACAGCCAAATTCTGCCAAGACAGGGTAAGCAAGTCCTCAATAGTTCCTGCCTTACAAATGTGTCTGTCAGATATATTGGACCAGATGGCTGATGATGATGTTCCAACATTATAGAGAGTTTTGGGTGACTATTCAAGTAGCAATCTCTCTCTCTCTCTCTCTCTCTCTCTCTCTCTCTCTCTCTCTCTCTCTCTCTGAAGCTGCTAACCAGCACTTCAGATTCACTCAGCTAATTAATATTTATTCCTTCTCAAGTCTGATGGGGTTAAAGACCAGATAGTTTAGTCGTACAACTAAGATCAGGTTTTTAATTTTTAGGTCTAGATAGATGTTTCAAGTTGAAAATAATGATAATGATAAAGATGAAATATGATAGATATTGATTTACATTCAGATTTTTAGACACACCAAGACAGGGAAGATGTTTTCTTCAATGCTGCCAAATACAAATAGCCAAAACATTAAGAATGTAACACTTATATATTTCCTGATTGTGTCATGGTTCTTCTTTCTATAGGTAGTTTATTATATATAATATTATATTATATATTAAATTTTATATTTGTAATAATATAAATGTATATGTAAAAACAATATTTAATAAAAAAGCAAAAAAATGCAGTGCAGGGTGAAAGAATGGAGTTGATTTTGGTTCAGTTCAATTGAATATTGTTGACTTTAGTTGAGTTCTGGTAATTCTGTTCAATTAATGAAGTCAGTGTAGTTCAGATCATGGAACTCAGAGGTAGTTTTTCCAAAAAGAGCAATTCAATGAGAAGGAAAGAGAAGTTTTGAGCCAGAACAGCTGAGGTAAACCAGCCAGTCAGAGGTAAGAAAGAACTAGACCAGTGATAAATAAAAGTGTTCTGGACTTAGCACTAACCATATTTTCATAAAGCTTGAATACAGTCTCATCTCATAACTTTCTCTGGGGAAAGTTATGCATCGTTACAAGAATGCATAGCCAGTTATATTATTCATCAAGTATTCATGTTGTTTGGTTTTTTATGTAATGGAGTTCTTATTTGGCTCTCCTATTAATAATCTCTGAGATCTGGAAAAGGGAACACTTTATTTATTTTTGTTTCTATGCCTGTAAGTTGAGTGCTGTCCTCTCATTGAATATTTCATTTTAAAAATATATACATTTATATATGCACATTATATGTAAGAAACTTAATTGTTTTTCTCTTTGAGGAAATATAAGTAATTCTACTCATCCATGTAGTGGTAAACACATCTAATCAAATTGTTAAGACTTACTAAATTAATGTATAGCTATTTGACAATTATAAAAGAAAACAGTAGCTTTTGGACAGCTCTATAACAGATTTATTAAATGTGTTACTGATTAGAGCATTAGTTGATTTTTAGGGTGAATTGTAAGGCAAATTCTTACCTGGTTTGTAAAGAAGGCACAATGTCATGAAGGTCTTGAGAAGTATGTTGACATATTTCACATCATGTTCTATCTAGCTAATTATTCAAACTCACTAATGATTACTCATCCTAAGAGTTCTTTTATAGAACATATACTATCTCACATGTATGAATATCAATTTTCTGTATTCATTGTTACTGACCAAATGTCAGAGAAGCAGTGTTAGAAAAATTCAGCAAGTGGTTACTTCTAAAATTTTACATTTTTCATGTAGTTTTACTTCACTTTCTGTCTTCTTAGATTTTCTAGAATTTAGTCCTACTCTTTGGCTATGTCCTGATGATAATTCCTAAACTATTTATAGCTGTAAGCCATACTTTTTTATATGAAGCTTATTTTATTTTGATAATTGCACTTATTTGAGAACAGGTTACAACAAGTGAAGACTTTCTGGTTATTTGGAATCTTACCGGGGTTGTGTAAAGAAGCTCTGTAGTCAGGTTCAATTTAAATTAAGTTTAAATAATTCTTGAGAATGAGATCCAATTAGATTTTATCTGCATATTTTTCACAGCAACGTTACACACCACACTAACCTGAAAGCTGTTGCGAAACGTTGGCTCTTCTAGGTTCCTCTTTGTAGTTAATTCTAAAATGGCTATCAAACATTTCAGTCTGGATCTTAGGAATGATTATAGATTGTCCTCTATGGAATATGGAATACTTCAACTCTAAAAGTTTTCAATTGTCTCTTGTTAGTTATTGAAATAAGATTCATGGCTTTCAGAGTCTCTGTTTTGACCCTACACTTCTGCTCAGTTTTTAAATGATCACTCATATTTTGTTTCTCTTCAGTATAGAGAAAGCACTGGAATTATCTGTCTTAATTCATCCTTACCAATTTTTTACTTCTGTCTAAATGTCCCTCCCTTATACTTACCTCTGCTTAACAGTGAAATTTGCACTCCCATTGTAACATGTCCAGATGGCCATTAATTCTAGACTCTTTCAAGTACTCTAATCCTGTATCTGAAGCTCATGAGTCTTTTCAAAGAAAGGTTTAAATTTCAAAGATATGTGATTTTGCCATATTTCTCCCTCAAGAATGTGAGCTCCTGAGAGCAATGATGATGTTTAAACTATGCCTCCATATGTAGTGAAGTATCTCATATTCGTTATATGTTCTTCAGTGCCATGTGCTATATTCTTCTGTTACCTCAACACCATATCCACCTACATATTTTCAAAAATATATAATACTCAGAGAATGTGTGTATTCATTACAATACACTTAACACTTTGCACTGAAACAACTAAGGAAAATCATTAAATATCTAATTTAAAGTCAGTGTGGATGCCATTCAAGCATGCTCTCACTTACATAAATATGGAAAAATTAAACTAGATTAGTTCATGTAAAACAGTACCTTAAAAAGAACTGTGCCTATGGATAGTTTTATAATTTCTTTAAGAGGTGATTTTATGGTCCTTGTCTAAGCCTGCTGATGCAAGGAGTAAGAGTTATACCATTCTTTCCCTGCATTTTCAATCATTCTCCCCACACTGAAATCAAATATGAAGAAGTATTTGCTTAAGATATAGTTATAGTTAAGGCCAGAAGTGCCTTCCATCAAACAGTTGTACTGATGCTTCATTGACATAGTTATGCTTTTTTTGGGCAAATGCCATGCAATATTGGTGTCATTTTGTTAGCATAATCTATGTCCTTCATACTTGAACACTTGGTAATAAAAAGCATGCTAAAAAAGGATGTTGAAATATACAACAATACTTAAGGTGTCACAACACACTTCTTCAAGAAAATAATTTAATACCTATAAGTTATGTTTTCCTATTTGTTATGACAAATACAATGACATATATTTTCTTAAGAATTGATAGAATTATATTGTATATATTTTAGAACAATGCTCGGCACAGAACTGTTTCATCTATTTTGTTGTGGGTACTGTATGACTGTTTTAGAATTTAAAGACATATTATTCATTTATCTATCTGCTCCTTCGTTTTAAAAAATCCACACTTTATAGATTATAAACATATGTCATCTCTCAAATACATTCCCAATCCACCAGTTTTCTTATAGTAAGGAAATTGTTTTGATTATCAGAATTGTGCTAATGCCTACAGGAATAGTTAATGTCATATTGGTTAATTTTACATACATTTAAATGATTTATTTATTTTAATTTTATTAATTTATTCAGATTACAACTCAATTGTTATCCCATCACTTTAATCCTCCTGTTCCCCCTCCCTCCCACTTTTACCCTATTCCCCTCCCCTATGTCTAAGACCAAAGGGGACCTCCTCCACAGCTATAGGTTCGTAGGCTATTAATTCTTATCTTGGTAGGTTGCTTATTCTTTCTTTGAATGCCATCAGTCCTCCCCCAAAATTTTTTAAAGATACATAATTACACTTAAGCATTTTACTGTCCAACAGCACCATAGGGCTTCTTATTATTATCTAATTGTAACTTATTAATTGATCTTCTGCATTGCTTCATTCTTCCTACATTTCCTGACTTTGAAAAGGTTTATTCTATTTTGAAGTTCTGAAATCAGATTTTTCAGATTTCATATGAGTGTAATTATGCAGGACTCTCTGTGTCTGCAGCTGACCATTCTTGTTTAAAATTATGACCTCCAGCACTGCCCATAACATCACAAAGTATAAGATTTCATTTTTTCTATCTATGTTGCCAAAAAGACAGTATTTTATTCATTTTATACCTGGATATTACTATATTTTCATATGTACTGTATATACTTTATCCATTAATGGTCATTAATGGACATATGTTTTGCATACATCTCTTTGCTATTGAGAATAACTGTGTGGTCAACAGTGGTGATAATACATTTCTTTAACTTATTAATTTTAGATTCATTTTTTGAGACAGGGGATTTTCTGTGTAGCCTTGAATGCCCTGGACCCATTTTGTAGCACAGGCTGGCCTCATACTTATAGAGATCCACCTGCTGTTGCCTCCCCAATACTGGGATTACAGACATGTGCCACTATCCCGGGCTTAATTTCATTTCTTGGGAGAATAAGATATGGGTAGCTAGACCATAAAATAGATCTTTTTGAATTTTTCTGAAGTGTGTCAATTTTCAATAACTGGATTCAGTGAAATATAAAGGAGCTCTGTACAAAGGTTCCATTTTTTCCATTTTTTCCTTCTTTCTCCCACGCACTTAATATCATTACTGTTTTTGGTAGAAACCATTTTTTAATGAGGTAAAGTGATATCACTTTATGATCTTGATTTGCATTATCTTGATTACTAATGATTTAGACCATTATTTTTCACCTACCTATTAGACAGTTGTGTTTAATATTTTGGGAAATGTTATTCAATTCATATTTCTGGACATTTCTGAAGTATTCCTTAATGTGTCAAGAAATGTAAACATGTTGCAGATTTCAGTAAATAATGGCCAGTTGGATTATTTTTTTTGTTAAGAATAATATTTTGTAAAATATTACAACAATGTTGCTGAACATGCCTAATAACTAAAGTTGTTGATTTTAACAGCATGTTATTTTATTTTATTGATTTTCAACAAACAACCCTGTCTTTTGTTCACTAAAAAATCATGTGTTTCATTTATTTTGCCATCAAAAATTAAATTGCATTTCCTTGTTTCTTTATGAGCTCAAATCTATAATTCATAGAGTTATATTTCTAAGTTTCATTTCCTTGGGTAAGAGAGTCAGAGTTAGAGTTTTAATGATTCAGACCATAGATGTTATAAAAATGCAGTAACAGCCCATAGAAAAATTTGCCAAGCCATTATACCTTAGAGTACTAAACTAAACAAGCATATCAACTTAAGAATGAATTTGAGGAATACGATTTAATAAAAAGAAAAAAGAAACAGAAAACAATTGGACATACAAACATAGTTTACCCAAAGTATTTTGTCCATGAATGTGAAATGTGTAACAAGCAGTTTTATTGAAACATATAGGATGATACAATAATAAAGTGGGAGAAAATTGGTTAAAAAGAAGACTAAATTTTCTTTCCATTTGTATACTCTGTTTTAGAGAATATAAGCTTATCAACAAATAATTCAACTCTACCCCTTTAATATTTGGGGATTGCTTATTATTTGAAGATAGAAACTTGTATTTAAAATGCTGAATAATCTACATACCTAATCACCTTAACCATGTAGATTATATTTCCCAATTTCTTAAGGACATACAGTGGCTGTAACATAAGTAATACTACTACAAAATATTTATGCATTTTTTTGTGATTAAAATGACCGGGAAAGTTCTGATTACATGATTTCATATACTTTCAGTTTTAGCAGAAACTATTCTGTATTTGTTTGTTATCAACAGAGGCCAGTTTTATTTTAGATGTATGTAATACATCATACTCAGAAATTTGGAATAGGCATACATGGTTTGTCTTTAATAATGATATAAAAATGGATAAAGTGGTGGCTTTCACAATGGTGAAACATGGATACTGCTACACATACATACTGCGTATGTCAATTTGCATTTTAGGTTAAGAGATATGGACATATTCAACAACTCTTTTTTCTTAGCATGATTAAAGCAAAATGCACAAGAAAACATCTCTCCTGTAATTTTAGGCTAAACTGTGCATTTCAGATTTTGGGTACCATAGGAGATAAAATTCAGTGAGACTGAAGTAAGTTATTGTACTCAGAAAATATTCATTAGAAAGGGTGAAATTTCAGCTGAACCTTTAGAGATGGCTGCAATTCAGGTGGGTGAAAAATAGTAGGTAGGGAATTCTATTAGTTTGTAAAGAGAGAAATCTTCAGAATGAGCAAAGGCATAGCAGGAAAAACAAAGATGGTATTCAAGGAAGTGGACAAAGCAATCAGATTATAAGAACAACATGAAATAGCCATCAGGTTTCCTTGTACTTTGCCAAGATCTCAACTTTTTTTTCAGAAAGTTCAGAATGATAACTGAGTAAAGGGATTGCTTTACAGAGAGGAGTTTAAATTTGTTTTCTCTCTTGCTACGTGGTTCTGAAATATAAATGCTAACACCTAGAGAGTTGAGCTTTCAGCTTACCATGCGATTTCATAAGGGAGCCATTAATAACGTCAGAATGCATTTACTGCCTAAAGAGGAGAGAAACTCTAAACTTGAACATTCATGAATGCACCTGAAATAAATTGTTAGGTAATATTAGAGGAGTGGCAGAGATGGCATCACATTTATCTAGGTATAATTAATTTCTAACTGTTCTAATTCTGTTGTAATTAGTTAGCTATTTATTACATTGACACATGTAAGAGAAAAATTTTAAGATTTATTCTCAATAAATAAAATTATTATCAATAAACAAAAGAGAAACACACATATTCTTGCTTAATTTTTAAACTATAACCTAGGCACACTGCCAATTGAAGAATTTTCAGTAAGAGGAATTATGAGATTTTAGTATCACCTTATTGACAGTTTTCTGCTTGTTCTCCTCTCTCCCTCAAAATGCTTCTCGAAACACAAATTTCTACTTAAGTATAGTCTATAGTACCTTATAAAAGAAAGTTAAAAACAGTCTCAGGTTTAAAACCACAAAAATGTTGATGATTTTATTGCTTAGAAGTAATGAACTGTAAAATATATTGGGTAACTGAAATCACTGAAGGGCAGGCACTAGACATCTGGATAAAATTAATGAGATATTACTCTATTTTTATATGGCAAAATCCTTGTGGTATATTAAAATATATGTTCTGAAATATTTAAAAATAAAAGTATCTAAATGATTTAGTGTCTCTGGTTTTATGTTAAGGTCTTTGATCCACTTGGACTTGAGTTTTGTGCATAGTGACAAATATGGGTTCATTTGCACTTTTCTACATGTAGACATCCAGTAAGACCAGCACCATTTTTGAATATGCTATCAGTTTTCGATTGAATAGATTTGGCTTCTTTGTCAAAAATCAAGTGACCATATGTCTGTGGCCTTATTTCTGGTACTTCAATTCAATTCCATTGATCAGCCAGCCTATTGCTGTGCCAGTACCTTGCTGTTTTAATTACTGTTGCTCTATAGTACAGCTTGAGATCAGGTATGAAAATTCCTCTAGTGGATATTTTATTGTATAGGATTGTTTTTGCTATTCCGGGTTTTCTGTTTTTCCATATGAAGTTGAGAATTGATCTTTCAATGTCTTTAAAATATTTAGTAGTTATTTTGATAGGGATTGCATTGAATCGGTAAATTCCTTTTGATAAGATGGCCATTATTACTATGTTAATACTCCCTATCCACTAACAAGGGAGATCCCTCCATTTTCTGATGTCTTGTTCAATCTCTTTCTTCAGAGATTTAAAGTTTTTTTCAAACAAGTCCTTTACTTGCTTGGTTAGAGTTACTCCTAGATATTTTATATTGCACATAGCTATCGTGAAGGGTATAATTTTCCTAATTTCTTCCTCTGCATGTTTGTCATTTGTATACAGGAAGGCTACTGACTTTTTTGAGTTAATTTTGTATCCAGCCAATTTTCTGAAGGTGTTTATCAGCTGTAGGAGTTCTCTGGTAGAATATTGGGGGCCACTTATGTACACTATCTATTCATCTGCAAATAGGGATAATCTGACTTACTCCTTTCCCATTTGGATCCCCTTGATCTTCTTTTGATGTTTTATTGCTCTGGTTAGAATTTCAATAAGTATATTGAAGAGATATGGAGAAAGTGGGCAGCCTTGTCTGGTCCCCGATTTTAGAGAAATTTTCTTGAATATCTCTCCATTTAATTTGATGTTGGCTATTGGCTTGGTGTAGATCATCTTTATTATGTTTAAGTATATGCTTTGTATTACTGATCTCTCCAAAACTTTAAACATGAATGGGTGTTGGATTTTGTCAAATGCTTTTTCTGAATCTAAGGAGATGATCAAGTGGTTCTTTTAATTTCAATTTGTTTATATGGTGGAATACATTGATGGATTTCCATATATTAAACCATCCCTGCATTCCTGGAATGAAGCCTGGAATCATGTTGGGGGTTATCTTTGATATGTTTTTGTATTCGTGTGGCGAGTATTTTATTGAGCATTTTTGCATCAATATTCATAAGAGAAATTGGTCTGAAATTATATTTTTTGTTGGGTCTTTGAGGAGTTTAGTCATCAATGTGACTGTGGCCACATAGAATGAATTTGATAATGTTCCATCTGTTTTTATCTTTTGAAGTAGCTTGAAGAGTATCAGTATTAGCTCTTCTTTGAATGGAATCTGTCCCTTAGAAAATCATTCTATTTACTTATAGAGACTCTATACATGCAAAAATGAAACCCATGAATATTTTACTTTTAAATATGTGATTATAATTTCTGTTGTTATTGTTAAAGGGCAGTTATTTATCTCTTAGAAACATTCATTTGTTAGTTTTGAAATCCTACAATAACTGGAAATAAATAAAACAATACATTTTTAAATGTCTGATGTTTTCATTCAAACTAGCCATAATGTTGAATAGAATTGGCTACTTTTGATTTCTATCAGGGGATAGACAAAGCCATGTACACTGAGAAGTTAAAATATATCTGCCTACAATTTCCACAGACATGCATATTAAAAGCACAACTTCATTTTATACCCATCAGATTTAAGGCAAAAAGTTCTCCTAAATATATTGTTAGGGGTAGGTTGCAAACACAATGAATGTTGGCTATTGGCTTACTGTATATAGTGTTTATTATGTTTAGGTATGTGCCTTCTATTTCTGATCTCTTCAAAACTTTAAACATGAATGGGTGCTGGATTTTTGTCAAAGAAATAGTAGTAAAGAGCCTAGAACACATTGGCACAGGAGACAACTTCCTGAACAGAACACCAACAGGCCAGGACTTAAGGTCAACAATTAATAAATAGGACCTCATCAGGATGAGAAGCTTCTATAAGGCAGGACACAATGTCAACAGAACAAAGTGACAGCCTATAGACTGGGAAAAGACCTTCACGAACCCTACATATGACAAAGGTCTAATATCCAAAATATATAAAGAACTCAAGAAATTAAACACCACCAAACCAAATAACCCAATTGAGAAATGGGTTCAGAACTAAACAGAGAATTCTCAACAGAGGATTATTGACTGGCTGAGACACACTTAAAGAAATGCTCAACATCTTTAGTCATGAGAAAAATACAAATCAAAATGACTCTGAGATTCCATCTTACACCCATTAGAATGGCTAAGACCAAAAATTCAAGTGACACCACTTGCTGACAAGGATGTGGAGAAAGAAGAACACTCCTTCACTACTGGTTGGAATGCAAACTTTTACATCTGCTTTGGAAATCTATATGGTGATTTCTCAGAAAAAAATGGGAATAGGGCTTCCTCAAGACCCAGCTATTCCACTCCTTGGAATATACCCAGAAGGTGGTCCACCACCCAATAAGGACATATGCTCAACCATGATAATAGCAGCCTTATTTCTAATAGCCAGAACATGGAAACAGCCTAAGTGTCCCTCAGTAGAAGAATGGATAAAAAAAACTGTGGTACACTTACACTATGGAATACTATTCAACGATTAAAAACAAGGAAATCCCAAAATTTGTGGACAAATGGATGGGACTAGAGATGATCATAATGAGTGAGTTAACCCAGTATCACAAAGACTTACATGGTATATACTCAGTTATAATTGGTCACTAGCCCAAAAGGCATGTCCCACAAAAGTCTTCACTTACTGGGAGATTGGGATAGATGTGAGGACATCCTACTGAGTTTCTAGGTAAGAGAAATATAGGAGATGAGGAAATAGAAAGACCCAAAGAGTCCTAGAAACCTACAAGAAGAGCATCATGATGGGTGGATTGGGGCCCAGGGCGGTCCTGCTCATACTATTTCACTAACCAAGGACAATACAATACTAAACATCAAACTCCTACTCTGATCTACCTAATAGATAGGACATTCTCCACAGTTATGTGGAGAGCGGGGACTGACTTTGACATGAACTCTGGTGCTCCATATTTGACCACCTCCCCTTGGTGGGGAGGCATGGTGGTACACAAAGAAAGAATAAGCAGACTACCATGATGAGACTTGATAGCCTGTGACCCTAAACTGGGGGAGGAAGTCCCCCTCAGTCATAGACTAAGGGCAGGGAATAAGATGAAAGCAGGAGGGAGGGATGAATGGGAAAATACAATTGAGTTGTAATCTGAATAAATTAATTAAATTAAAATAGAAATATATGAAAATAAATAAATAAAAGTAAAATTATCTGATTTTGCTTTAGGAGTTGCTTTACGATATTATAAATGTACAAGAATCATAAGTTGGCTTCTCATGCAATTTACATTAGTGATAAAGCAAAAACAACCTTCAGACACTTTGGACCAATCTCCTATAATCAAATTATTTTCATTTTGTCCTATGTTTATCATATTTGTCTCTTTTCTCTTTAAAGTTTCTCTATTATTAATATACAGATATCTGTACTGATGAAAGGCAAGTGCTTTTCTCTTTACAAAAGTCCCCCTGCATTTGTTTATGGATGTTACTAAGTGGCTAATGGAATTAGTATCCTGGGAACATTTCCCTTGATTCAGTGATGAAAAGAAAAGGTTGCTATACAGTCTACCATAACTGGTGATAAATGTTCTTCAGTTGTTAGGAAGTAATCCAACACATCCACATACTATAGGAAGGCTTCAGCTAAACTCTATTACCCGCATGGCATAAGAGAATATGGCAGTGAAAAAAGTCAGAGAGTACATTATTCACTGTTTCCACACCTTCTCATTTTTATACTGCCACAACTCGACTATATAGTTTGGAGATTAGAAATATGGCAACTGAGAATTAACAGAAAAATCATTGCAACTTTTTCACTAAAAGAGCACAGAAAGCATAATTGGGCAATTTCTACTAGATATTTCAGGGGGAAGATACAGACATAGACAATGAATTTAAGCATGAACATGTATTTTCAATACTTACAACTAAATGGAAATGTATTCATTTTGAACCTTAAATAAAAATATAATTTACTATGAAAAATTGACTCTACTGTAGAACATCACCATACTATACCTAAACATTGATTCTGTCACTTCCCTATATGAGTAGAGAATTTGTCTATGTATTATAGATAAATTAATCCACATTAGAAACAGAAAGTGAGCTCAAAATGCTTTTTAAAAGTTTGTGTTGTAGAAGAAGAAATTTTCCCCAAGTGTACTTATATTGATGTACCAGAAGACAAGATTTAAAACAAAAAAATTTCATTATTTACTGATTTAATATAAGTAAACTAATTATAAATTTTAAAAGGTCATGAAGAGATTAGTTGGTAAGTGTAATTAGAACATTTCCTCCTGAAATAGGAAACAAATTTGTAGGAATATTACTTTATTGGTTGATCTATAAAGTAATTAATATATTTGTGTCTCAATTTTATTGTATATTTAATTGTCAAATAATTTAAAATAAATTTTACTCATAGAGTGTCAGAATTATGGGACTTTGTGTTATATCATAGAGCATATGCTCACTATTAATTTCTCTTTCAAAGGAGGAAATAAATTAGTCAGTGGTAACAGAAAGAAACAGAAAGTATAAAATCATTGTGGGCCATATATGTTTTAGCACGTTTAGCCACTTAGCCCTAAGCCTGACAACCTAAGTTTAAACCTTGGCCCCACATGTTGGAAAGGACACGTACAATTTGCCCTATGACCTCCATCATTGTGTCTTGGCACATGTATATTTCCACACATGCAGGTACACATGCATACACATTAAACAAATAAAGAGGTAATTAAATTAGGATAATATAATTTACTTCTAAGAGTACACAAACAATTATATATATATATAATTTATTCATATTACATCTCAATTGTTAGCCCATCCCTTGTATCCTCCCATTCCTCCCTCCCTGCCGCTTTCCCCCTACTCCCCTCCCCTATGTCCGTTACTGAGGGGGACCTCCTCCTCCTATATATGCTTATAGTCTCTTCTTGGTAGCCTGCTATCTGTCGTCTGAGTGCCACTGGGCCTCCCCATCCATGGAACGAGGTCAAATATGGGGCACCAGAGTTCATGTGAAAGTCAGTCCCCACTCTCCACTCAACTGTGGAGAACGTCCTGTCCATTGGCTAGATCTGGGTCGGGGTTCAATGTTTACTGAACATATAGTCCTTGGGTGGTTTGGGCAGGACCCCGGGCCCCCAGATCCACCCATCATAATGTTCTTCTTGTAGGTTTCCAGGACCCTCTGGATCCTTCTATTTCCCCACTCTCCCATACTTCTCTCACCTAGGGTCTCAAAATGATTTCCTCCCTTCTGTTCCACTTTCTTGGTAAGTGAAGACTTTCATGGGACATGACCCTTGGGTTAGTGTCCAGATATAAATGAGTATATACCATTTCAATCTTTCTGCTTCTGGGTTAACTCACTCATTATGATCATTTCTGGTTCGTTCCATCTGTCCCAAAGAATTAAAAGTATTAGAAAATAACCTTAAATTTAAAAGTCAAAACTATATTGGCATGTACAAACCACAAGATGGTGCACTCTGCAACTATGTTGATTTCATATTTTTCCAAATTTTTCCAAATATCTCAACTCTCTTATCCACATATGATATTTTAAATAAATTCTTGCACTGTCAGAAATTTTAGTTATCCCATAGAAAAATTTTAAATGATGGTACACAATTTCTACCCACCAAATAATATGGTTAGTTTTTCCATTGGAGAATTTGACTTGTGCAAATGTCCACAAACCTTTTTCTCCTAAGATATACATGTAGGCAATGAATCTAAGCATATATATTTATTTTACAGATTTGCAACTAAGAGGAAATTTACTCATTTTGAACCCTAAATATAAATGTACTTTACTATAACCAATTGACTATAACACATAACATTGATGTACTGTATTTAATCATTGATTCTGTTGTTCCCCTACATATTAATTACATATAATGCCTTACAGAACCTCACTTAATTAAGTTTAATTAAGCAATAACTCCTACAATAGGCTGATTCCTTACGCTGATCATATCATAGGATAACAATAATGTTAATATCACATTACTTAACAGATTATGTTTACTGATACTCTATTTAGTACCTGGTCACACAGTTCTTTCTTCTTTCTTTGATAACCATACAAGGCTTGCTCTGTGTAATATTTAAAGTTCAATTCTTCATGAATTGGATGAAAAATGCAGCATGCTACATGTTTCTATGCCTGCTTTGCTACTGAAGATCAGAGTTAAATTCATTGTTCAAATACAAAATTAAAATATCTGACATGAACAAATTCAATGTCTCATTTCCTGATGTTGTTTTATAATTTTACTTAATGTAAAGTGATTTCATAATATGTTTCATTGTGGAACATTAATTGAATTAATTAGAAATGAAGGTCACATATGAATATTTGTGGATGTATTTTAGATCACAAAATATTTTACTCATGAATACAGTTATTGATAATCAGTTTAAAACTATACCCATTAAATCCATGGATGCAGAAAGTAATTACACTGTCCTCTTTAATCTTAAGTGTGTTTGAATTTTACCTAATAAAGGCCACTGTGGAGATTGTGATACAAGAGTACTCGTATTTCAATTAAAGCTTTATTACATACTTTTTACAGTGCAATTCATTTACATTGCCATATCTACCAATCATAATAAGGCTATTTTATCAAATAAAAGTAGCTCAAGGTTTATGACTGTACAGAGACACATTGATTTCAATCTTATTTAGAATACAGGCATGAATTTAGCAGCTTGAATTTCAAAGAATAATGAAATATTTCTCGACATCATGCATTTAAGTTGTCGGGGCAGTAAAGATAACAAAACTGTTACAATTCATGGTCCAAAGCAGAAAACTAGAATTTTGGCTACTCAAAGCATGAAGAAAAATTGATAACTATAGTGACAGATTTAACTTTAAGGCAGCTGTGGATAGGGTGGTCAAAGAAAGCAGTCTCATAATTATACTAAGAGAAAAATAAGGAAGATAAAGCTGGTCACTATTGAGGTATGTTTTTCCCAATGTAAATTTTAAAAAACTATATAATTTCAAAGTAACTTGACAGATTTGTCACATGAACACACATACACTTACATGCATGCACAATATAATGTGTAATTTTTTATTATGTAGCTCATAGAAGATAAAGACTGTCACATTATTTGATTTAATTGATATATATGTCTTTCAAGTTCTTACACTTTCTTATTAATTTTTATTGCCATCATTTATACTTGGAAACAACTCTCATTTATTTAAATGAGCCAAAAGGAATCAATTTCTTTTAATGACAGTCTCAAAGGAAATATTTTTTATAATCCCATAGATCACTACTTTATTAAGATAACATGAATTAAAAAACGTTTTTCATGAGTGTTTTTAATGGTAGACTACAATAAATTATTTCTAAATTATATGATATCTACACAAGATATTTTATTGTACATTTTAATGAATACATTTCAGAAGTGGTAATGATTTTTTCCTTTAAAATTAGAAGTCTATATAAATGCAAAAAAAAAAAAAAAAAACAAACAAGAAATAGTTTATTTGTTGGACTGGTGTCACTCTCCCTCCACTGGAAATCCTACCTTGTTATAAGAGTTGGCTACTTTATGCTTTATGACCCAGGCTCTTAGGAATCTTAGATAGTGCTATGTAAATTATCTTCTGGGGGCTTTGCATGTTCTGGAGGTGCTCTCCCACCAATTACCTTTCTCTCTCCAGTTCCCCTTCCTCCAGTCCCTGCCCACTACCAAGTGCCACTCTTCCCATACCTAATCCAAGTCTCTATTACTCTCCACAACTGCTCTCCTACACAGCTCCTTCCTTCCATCCACTGCATATATCTATTTTGTTTCTTCTTCTGGGAGAGATTCATGAATTCCCCCTTGAGCCCTCTTTGGCTTCTTTGGATCTTTGTAGAATGGTTATCTATCCTGTATATTATAGCTAATGTTCATATAAAAATAAATACATTCCATGTTTGTCTTTCTAGATCTGGGTTACCTCATGCAGTGTGAACTATTCTAGTTTCAACCACTTGCCTGCAAATTGCATGATTCCTTTTATAAAAGATAGCTGAGTAGCATTCTATTTTGTAGATGTACCAAAATGTGTCCACCCATTCTTCACTTGAGGGACATCTAGATTGGTTATACTTTTTATCTATCATGAATAAAGCTGTTATGAATGTAGATGAACAAGTGTCCTTGTGATATGGTGAGAGATCATTGTAGCATATTCCCAGGAGAGGTATAGTTGGGTCTTGAGGTAGATTGATTCCCAATTTTCTATGAAACAACCAGATTTATTTCCAAAGTGGTTGTATATGTTTGCACTCCCATTAGCAATTGAGGTGTGTTACCCTTGCTCTACATCTTCATCAGCATATGCTGTCAATAGTTTTATTATGTTTTTAATATATATATATATATTATTACACATGAGTAAAATAAACTACATACACAGTGAAGAACCATGAGAATATCAGGAATTCTATAAATGTTACATTCATGGTGATTTGACTATTTGTATTTGGCAAACTTAAAGTAACCATGTTTCCTATCTTGTTGGGTCTAAATTTCTGAATGAAGATCAATATCTATCATATCTCATCTCTATTAAATCCAAACATCTATCTAGACCTAAAAACATATTAACCCCTAACCAACTAAGCTTAATTTTAAGACTAAACTATCTGGTCTTTAAAACCATCAGAGACTCGAGGAGGGATAAAACTCAAATACCTGAGCGAACTGGTAGTGCAAGTTAGCAGCTTCCAAAATGAAAAAAATGACAAAGACAGTTTGATGCATGAACAGTCACCCAATATTCTCTATAACGTTTGAACATCTTCTTCAACCTTATGGTACATTATATCTGACAGATATTTGTGAGGCAGAAACTATTAAGTACTTGCTTACCCTGTCTTGGTAGAGTTCCACCTCCAACTGTGCCTGCATCTAAGCTTACCTATTTTCAGGCAGAATTTTGTCAGGAGCAGAAATGAGGATATTGTGCCCTGTGGCAGGTTTGCCACATTTGAAGCCAACTCTGTAAGGAGGTTCTTTGATAATTTTTTTGATCTTAGCTATTCTGATGGGTGCAAGATGGAATATCAGCCATTAGAGATTCCTGTTGAGAAGTTTCTATTTAGCTTTGTACCCCATTTTAAAAGTATTTTGTTATTATAATTTATTTATATTACATCTCAATTGTAATCTCCTTGTACACAAGAAGTGTAGGGTTAAAGATGGAGTAGAGTTTGACGGAATGGTCAACCAAGGACTGGCTCAACTTGAGACCCAATTCATGGAAGAGAGACAAACCCTGACACTATTAATGATACTCTCCTATGCTTGCAGACAGGAGCCTAGCATAATTGCCTTGTAAAAGCCTTTATCCAGCAGCTGATGGAAACTGATGTAGAGAATAATATTGGCCAAGCTAGAGGAGTTTTTTGGATGAATGAGAAGAAGAATAAAGGGAGCCAGAGGGGTCACATACATCATAAGAATAAATGCGTAGTAAACTATCTTGGGACCATGAGGGCTTTTAGAGACTAATCCACTAACCAAAGTGCTTACATGGGCTAGATATAGACCATGCACCCATATATAGCAGATGTGTTACATGTTCATCATGTGAGTTTTGTAACAATGGGAATAGGCCTACATCTGACTCTGTTCCATGCCTTTGGATCTCTTTCTTCTTGTGGGATTACTTGTCTGGCCTCAGTGGAAGAAAATGCACTTAGTTTTGCTGTGGCTTTAGGTGCTAGGGTGGATTATTGCCTCTTAGGGGCCTTCCCTACTTTGAGAAGAGGGGGAAAGTCTACAGTCAGGCATGAGGACAGGACTGGGAAGAGAAGAGGGTGGGGCTGGGGTCAGGCTGTAATGTGATCAAATAAATAAAAATTTAAAGATAATGATTAAGTAATCTTATAATCCAAAAATTCTGTATTTTTGTTGATAAAATGATTTCTTTTTCTGCATAATGCATTGCATTGAATCTTGGCTACTGGTCTAGGTCATGATTTCAGTTACAGTATCATTGTAATTGTGTACAAATGTGATAAGTGGTTATCCTTAATAAAAATGTGGCCACTGTAGGTGAAAACAATATAAATGAGACATAGAAACAAACTCCTTCTTATTTAAAGATATTTTTGCTTATTATAATGTATAGGACGTACTAGTTTTTCCTGATGGTTTTTGTAATCATCATTATTGTTGGATATTGGATATACCAACATTAGTTTGTAAGTTTAAAGCTTTGATAATGTCTGCCGAACAAAACTGTGCCATTCAAAACTCTGTTTTCGTTTCACTTTTTTCATATGTAGGAGAGCAAAAAAGGGAATTGGCATTCAACTTGTTTTTTTGTTTGTTTGTTTGTTTTTGTTTGTTTTTTCTTTTTTTATTAATTTATTCTTGTTACATCTCAATGTTTATCCCATCCCTTTTATCTTTCCATTCTTCCCTCCCCCCCATTTTCCCATTATTACCCTCTTCTATGACTGTCCCTGAGGGGGATTACCTCCCCCTGTATATGCTCATAGGGTATCAAGTCTCTTCTTGGCAACCTGCTGTCCTTCCTCTGAGTGCCACCAGGTCTCCCCCTCCAGGGGACATGGTCAAATGTGAGGCACCATAGTACGTGAGACAGTCATATCACACTCTCCACTCAACTGTGGAGAATGTTCTGGCCATTGGCTGGATCTGGGTAGGGGTTTAAAGTTTACCTCCTGTATTGTCCTTGGCTGGTGCCTTAGTTTGAGCGGGACCCCTGGGCCCAAAACTGCCTATCATATTGTTCTACTTGTTTTTAAGAATTTATTTGAGTGCCTGAGCAGTAGGATAATGTTCAGAGAAAGTCAGCTTTGAAATATATATTTACACTAAAATATTGCTGATAAAAGTCATATGCAGGAGCAAGATGATATTGCCACAGGTAATATAAGCAATTCTCTTTTCAGAAATGCAAACTGATATATCCATGTGCCTAAGTTATACTCTAACTACTTTCAGATTTTACTAATAAACTAATGTCTATGAACTGTAACTCAGTTTCTGAGCATATACTTCATCTAGCTTTTCCTTAGCCAAGACACCTTTGATAGATTTATGTATTGATAATACTTTGGAATGTGAAGAAAAAAAATATTGTTTATCATGTGAATTTACCAAATTAAGGCAGTATAAGCAGTGATTTTAGCAACACCTGCAGACGACATTTTTTTCTGAATAAAATTGGATGTTATACATGGTGAATTGGGTTATTTTTTACACAGATGAAAATTATCCTTCAGAGTAACCTGCATTGATATGTGTCCAATAGATATCAAAATACATTTTATTTTAAAATTATTCTTGACAGTGTTTTTAAATTTATGAAAGTAATTGTTGACATAGATATCTAACCCGTTTCTCTCATGACATTGTGCCATCATTTATATTTTCTAGAATTTTGATTAATTCTCCTCATATATTGCAGAATACTTAATCAATAAAAGTAAGTGTCACATATCTGTATATTTCTTTATTGTATATACAGGTCTGGGTCACATCTATCTGTCTGTCTGTCTGTCTGTCTGTCTCCATATATATTCATATTTTCCTCAAATAACTTTTTTTTTGGTAGTGAGAAGCTATTCTTTTTTAAAATTTCATTTTATTAATTTATTCATATTACATCTCAAAGGTTATCCTTGTATCCTCCCATTCCTCCCTCCCTCTCATTTTCCCCTTACTCCCCTCCACTATGACTGTGACTGAGGGGGACCTCCTCCCCCTTTATATGCTCATATGGTATCAAGTCTCTCCTTGGTAGCCTGTTATCCTTTCTCTGAGTGATACCAGGTCTCCCCATTCAAAGAACTTTTAAAAATGAATTAATCTCTCATATAGTAGTGGACACCTTTAATCGCAGAACTCCAAGTAAGAAGAAAGTGGATCTTTCTGAGTTTGAGGCCAGATTGGTGTACATCGTAATACTGAACTGGCCAAGATCACATAATAAATGAGATCCATCTTAACAAAGAAAGAATTGATGAATAAAAGAAAATAAACCTAGAAGTCTTTGCAGACTAGTAATAAAGATTCATGAAATTTTTACTCATTCTAGGGTTATATGTGATGGTTTATTATTTTAATTTTATGACAGCATCAATTATCTTATTTGTTTAATATAATACCTCTGAAAATGAAGTCTCAGAGAATATCAATTTCTAAAAATATCTGAAAAAATATATATAATTAACATTAAAGGAAAAGTAAATGTATATGAATGATAGTAAGGGGGTTCATGAGAGTGGTTGAAGGAAGAAAAGGGAGAGTGTATTTTAGATATAATTTTCAAAATTATTTGAAAATATAATAAAAGATGTTAAGAAAATGAGCAAAAATTTGTTTTAAAGAAAAAAGTATAAAAAGCAAGTGAACTAAAGTGTTGAACTGTTATAATAATGACAATACTAATGGCAGCTATCTTTTTTTTTATTTTTATTTATTTTTTTTTAATTATTTTTTTTATTAATTTATTCTTGTTACATCTCAATGTTTATCCCATCCCTTGTATCCTCCCATTCCTCCCCCCCCCATTTTCCCATTATTCCCCTCCCCTATGACTGTTCCTGAGGGGGATTACGTCCCCCTATATATTCTCATAGGGTATCAAGTCTCTTCTTGGCTACTTGCTGTCCTTCCTCTGAGTGCCACCAGGTCTCCCCCTCCAGGGGACATGGTCAAATGTGAGGCACCAGAGTATGTGAGAAAGTCGTATCACACTCTCCACTCAACTGTGGAGAATATTCTGACCATTGGCTAGATCTGGGAAGGGGTTTAAAGTTTACCTCCTGTATTGTCCTTGGCTGGTGCCTTAGTTTGAGCGGGACCCCTGGGCCCAAATCTGCCTATCATATTGTTCTACTTGTAGATTTCTAGGACCCTCTGGATCCTTTTATTTTGCTGTTCTCCCATGCGTCTCTCATTTTTTAATCCTTACTACAAAACTGTGTAATGAGATATCACAGCTAACTTGTCATATTATTACTATTACTACTGATGTTTTACAAATGAACAGGCACAATCACAAAATAGTTAAATAACTTAGCAGTTACCAAAGTTATGAAATTAACAGCAGTGAAACTGGGTTTTAAACTAATCAGTTTATCTTGTAAAATTAAGATTTTACCTACTATGCTTGTTACAGAGTAGATGTTCAATTTGTGGTTTTTGTTTGACAAAATTTCACAATTAAGTTCTCTTTAAATTATAATTTTCTAAGTGTTTCAAAACAACAAATGATAATTAACCAATAATACAAAACAAACTGTCACTAAATACACAACTCTGCTGAGAGTAAACCACTCAAATAAATCGAAACATAGTTTTATGTTGCATTGGAAGATGAAAATAGTAACTTCACCAGAGTCAATTTATAAAAAAAGAAAAACCTCCAAGACAACTTCACACAGCTGTATAAAATGTACAAGCATAAGATACTTTAAGTCCAAAATATAGATAAGATACCTGTGGTACATGTACCTCTAGGGAAATGAAATAACTTTTAAAATAAAGCTCAGACCCTATCCATGCAGTTTTAATGCAAGCTTTTGATAATTCAAGACTTCATAGATTACCCAGGAAGTGTGCTTTTCTTTGTTTCTTAGGAAATTCTGGAAGCATCATATATATTGATTGTTTGGCATGTGGTAAATATGAAGTTTTGTCTTTGACTAGTGTTCAATTTACATATTTTCAACACTGCTGTTAAATATGAAAAAACTATTCTATGAGAAAAACATTAATTATGCCTCTTAAGCAGATACCGTGTGTGTGTGTGTGTGCGTGTGTGTGTGTGTGTGTGTGTGTGTGTGTGTGTGTGTGTGTGTGTGTGTGTGTTTCTTCAGTGATCTATTCCCATTTGGAAAGTCTATTTTCTTAGTAAGCAAAAATAATTGTCTTGGCAATTATTCACTAATTAGCCTGGCAAGAGAACCAATGAATCACATTGGCAGAACATTGTTTGTAAAGGTGAGACACTGTTGATCTTTTGGCATTTTTTAATATATACATATGATAGTCTCCTTGTATATAATAAACCCGACACTGGGTCGAAAAGTGAGTTTACTGGAATGGGAAAATGTCAATGGTTAAGTATAGTAGCAAATAGAATATTATATGCCCACGAATCAGTATTACCTACATAAAGAGATATGTAATAAAACAAATGAAAACACAAAACATTCTAGTAGTTAATACAATTGTAGAATTTAGAATTCCACCAGGAAAAACATAAAGGCAATTGACAATAAAACCATGGCATATACCACAATGCATATTTCTTTATAATAGATATTTATTAGGTAAGATATGGTGAATTAATAATGCAGAAATTAGATATTTTCATGTATTGACAAATTTTAATGAATAAATGAAATCACATATATCATATAATCTGTCTGTTGTTTATTATAACAATGTATCACACCTGAAATAAAGGAATACATACTTATATCCAAGGTATATATGCTGTTATAGAAAACATTGCACTCATAAAATCTGTGAAATATCCCTGAAGATAATGCATTTCTATACATAAAATAATTTAAGTTAAATTTAATATCACAATATTGCATAATAACTGGTATTTACATAAAATTATCTTAGTTTTTAGCTTACATTTGAGGCATTTGCTAGCTTATTAACTAATAATATTTTTAAATACCTTTTAACTTTCAATTTGTGTCTTGTCATTTAAAAAATTTTTATTGATATGTGTTAACTTAATTTCATCTAATATAACAACTGAAAAACTACAGAACTAAGCAATATAATTGCATATTGAAAAAAATGATTCTTTTCTAAAAAAAATAAGAAAGCTCATTTATATTAATTTACTAATTTTTATAATTTTTTTTCATGTTCATTTTGCAAACATCTACAATTTTTATTTTATTATTTTTCTGTTTACATATACATATATTATTATACATATATACAATAAACTAGATACAGCAAGAAGAACCATGAAACAATCAGAAATTATATAAAGGTTACATTCATAGTGTTTTGCTATTTGTATTTGGTAGCCTTGAAGAAAATATCTTTCCTTTCTTGGTCAGTCTAAAATTCTGAGTGAAAATAAATATCTATCATATCCCATCATTATCAACTTAAAACATCTATATAGACCAAAAAACATCTTATTCCCTAAACCACTAAGCTTAATTGTAAAACTAAATTATCTGGATTTCAACCTAATCAGAGACTTGAAAAGGAATAAAAATTAATTACCTGAGTAAAACAGAAGTCACCCAAAACTCTCTATAACATTGGCGCATCATTTTCAGCCTTCTGGCCCAGTATTCATGACAGACGTTATTTGTGAGGCAGGAACGATTGAGGACTTATTGAGGACTCTCTTGGCAGAGTTTGTCAGTGGACTCTGCATGCATTCAAGCTTGCCACTTTTTATGCAGAATTTTGACTGCGGCAAAACAAGGTTACTTTTACTTCATTGGTATAGAATTTTGTATATTGATGCAACTACATTCAATTTTGATATATTGGTATAGATTTCAAATTTAAGAAATTCACACACACATACTAAGACAAAAGGAAGAGTAATATGACAGACACATCTGCTTTGGAAAATACTGTACATCAGATGAAATACTATTTAATTTTTAATAGTTTCCATAAAGATTTTCACTTTATTTGCTGTTAGGATGAACACAACTGTCTATGCTATTACTTTAAATTACACATGATCCTAATATGTTTTTATGAAATGGGAAAATATGACTGAGGATGTTGAATTGTGTCTATTAAAATTTGTTGGATGTTCTGTCTGTGCTGAAACAAAGACATTTTGCCCAGTGCCTTGTTTGCCACATTTGAAGCCATCTCCAAAAGGAGGTTCTTTGATACTCATCATCTTCTTTGAGGTAGGCTGGGTGTTGCCAGGTGTGAACCTGTCTTATGGGCAAGGAATCTTCAAGATAAAAACAATATCTTTAAACGCCATATTCTGTAGGACACTGAAGTATTTGAAAACCATATCTATCAATTTTACCTTATCTATCTGTAGAATTATCTGTGTGTTAAGCCTAGGATGAATACTCTTATTATAAAAATAGACTAGTAATTGACATGACCATGATTTGATCAACTAACAATTAACTTGCATAACTCAATTATCCTAAACAGCCTGCAATAGCATTTTCAATACATATCTCTTTATGTAGGTAATACTGATTCTTGTGTATATAATATTCTATTTGATATTATGTAGAATGCTACTATACTTAACAATTGACATTTTTATGTTTCAGTAAATTCACTTTTCTACCCAGTGTCAAGTTTATTATATACAAGAAGACTTTCATATGTATTAAAAAATGCCAAAGGATCAACAGTGTCTCACCTTTACATACAAAGTTCTGCCAATGTGATTCACTGGTTCTCTTGCCAGGCTAATTAGTGAATAATTGCCAAGACAAATATAGTTATTTTTGCTTGCTAAAAACTCACAGTGATCTGTCTGCCTCTGCCTTACTGAGTGCTAGTTTTAAAGGCGTGGACCACCATATCTGTCTTGTATATTTTTTTAATGTATATAGTTTTTATAATGATTTAAGTGTTTAATGTTGCTCATTTGGTGGCATGGTTTTGTGAAGCACACACACACTTAATTTTTTCTTTCAAGACAAGGTCTTTCTTTAGTGTCTACACTAGCTCTAGTCAAGATCTGTATGCTTTATAGTCATCAATGCTGTATTATATACTTGTGCCACCACCCATAGCCACAGAATTGTTTTTAAAATATTTCTGTAATAAATGTGGTATCAATTAGTTACTTGCACACTTCGCAATTTGTTTCAATATGTTATTTTAATTGTGTTTGTCTAGTAGAAATGCACAAATTGGACCCTCTCATGATAACTGATTGTATAGAGTTTGACTGATGTGTATTAAGTATAGAACTCTACAGTTTATTGTATTTTCTATTCTTTAACGGAGATTCTGAAATACTGTCAAAAGCAGAACAACTTGGGCAATATTGTCATTTATAATGCATAATGCATATAAACAAGCATTTTGGAATTGTGGCTACAAATTATATATTAAATATTGAGTAAGCTATTAAATTGTCAGCAGTTTCCTAAACAATTTACAAAGAGATAAGATTAACATTTTTTATATACTCTTTGGTTTCCTAAAAGTATGAACACTAGTGGATTGCTGAATGATGAGTGGAATACTTATCTAAAACTAAAATCTACTGTGTCGTTAAGGTAATTTCAAGATAAATTAAATGAACAAACATGATTATGGAATACATAATGGTATTTTCACTACTATATTTTATATATGGCCAAATATGGAAGGATTTTTGCGTGTACATTGTTTCTGATTTATTTTCTTTATCTATCTATATATCTATTTATTTACTTGTTCGCTTTATGTCCTGCTCATAGCCCCCTCCTTCTTCTCAACCCAGTCTCACCCTCCTCTCCCAGCCCCCCTCCATATCCCTTGGTAAGTTGAGCTACCTTACCTACTCACCTAAGCTCAGCAAGTCACATCAGGACTATGTTAGTCTTCTCCCCTGTGTCCTGGCAAGGCCGTCCTGTCAGGGTGAAGTAATAGAAAGCAGGCAACAGAGTCCATGTTGAAGACAGCCTCTGCTCCCACATGAAGCCTGAGCTGTACTGGACCTAGGTCAGCAGCATAGATTGTTTCTTATAAAGTGTTAAAATTTTTAGTCAGCTGCAGAATCAGTATCATTCATAATGAAGAGGGTTAGTAAATCAGTAATTAACAATTAAGTAAATGTATAAACACACAAGGGCACTATCTTCAGATATTATTCTTAGTCTATGCCTCTGAAGACAAGTTTAATTCCAATACTCAGCCATTAATTGTTGATTCTGATATATGTATATGTGTACATAGTATGAGCATGTTAAGCTTAAAATATCTGAAATTAAAAGATGAGTTCTTTCTCTGGATACATAGCTCAATTCCAACTTTGGAAGTAAAAACTGTGTTTATAGGACAGATAAAAATGGATTATTTGAGATTAGTAATAGGTCTTTGAATGAAAAATGTAGACAATCTCTTGTCTTTCATAATATTGAAAGTGTTTGTCTCTGTATTACCCTTACTGTAGGATGAATACTACTCCAATTTCAACTTTCTGAGATTGTTTGCTTTCTAGAAGCTTCACTGAGGATCATTTATGTTACTGTACAATGGAAAGGAAACCATAACAAAAGGAAAGGAGACAGGACTTTGTGGATTACAATTACTTAGAAATATAGAGATTTTAGTTCATTTGTTATGTAGCCTCTCTATCCTTTAAAATTCAGAATAAATCTGTAAGGATAAATGTCCTAAAATATTTGTAAGCTTTAAAATGTTAATTAACATGCCTTCTGGGTGACATTACAGAGAAAATTCTTAAAGAAATTGAACCTTATTAGTTCATCATGAGAGTTTTAAACAATTAGTAGAATGGAATTAAATTAAGATGTCCTTTTTTAAGACCCAACAAAGTTATTGACTTACCATTTAAAAATCATGTTGTGATGTCATATAGATAGGTTTGTTCTTAATTCAGGAATGTCTAATGAATGTAATTCCTCATGATTTAAATAAGAAATTCATAACCTAACCAGAGAACTGACCATTCAAATATTCATGAGATATATGTTATATTAAAACAGAATATCTCATGTAAAGAATAAATTTTTTGGTTAATTCATATATAAGTTAACTGAAGATTTTAAATTAATAATAATGTTTTGCACGGCTTTTCATTTTGTTGCATAAAATTTATAGTACCGTTATATTTGTTTGCTCAAACTACCCCTTTTAAGAATGAGAACAGAGCAAAATTGAGCAATATTGCACTGGAATTATAGAAATGGTTTAGTAAAAAATAAAATCTATATGTAGTACTAAAACTAGTGCTAATTTTTTTCTTTGTTTTGTTTTGTTTTGCTTTCATTGTCTCCATTTTATCCAAAATCAGCGGAGATCTGAAGGGAAAAAGTCAGGAAAGGTAAGATTGTAAACTTTAAATACATGTTTGAAGATACGTTGTATGTTTTTTATTTAAATTGCTGAAACTCACCTTTTGCACTGTGGAATTAATATAGTCATTTAATATGACATATGCTATGGTTATGCATTAGAAGAAATTCATGCTGAGATATCTCTATATTTTGTATTACTTACATAATTCTGGATGCAATTTCCAAGTCTTATTTTATTTTATTTTTCACCAACGCTTTAGTTTCCCATTGTTCAAAGAAAAAGAAGCAAAATTTTGACAACATTAGTTTGTGAATGTGTGGGTAAAATAGGTTTTGTTTGATGACTTTTAGCAATCAAAAGGAGTAAATTTAATATTAATTCACATTTTTTCAGGAATCATAATAATTAGTGACTGTGAATCAAGAACTCCTCTAATAGCATCAGAAAGAAGAAAATTAAATCTAATTTATTCATGGTTATTTAACAATATATTTTTCTTTGAGAAACTAATCTGAAGAATATCATCTTTTATTATGAAGAAAATAAATTCCCAGATAGATAAGAAAGTTAAGTCTTCTAAGTAATGTTAGCTTTGGAGAGTTCATAAAAACAAAATAAAAATCTATCTTACATATCCTATTAAATTATAACTCCCTCTCTTGTTATATAATGTGAGCACTAATATTAAGTAATTTTTCCCTTCTATGACAAATTTCCTAGCATTTTACCTTAGGTATCTATTATGTTTTGAGATACAATGAATTCTATTAACCTTAAACTATTGAAAAATGACACTTCTTTAAGCTACTTACAACTATTCATAAAAGGTACTACTATGTGTCTATCTCTATTGTGAATTAAAGTGTATAAAATCTTTACAGTGAAATATTACAATATAATTTGAAAGACCAAATCTAGTGTTTGAAAAGCAACTTCCAGAAGATTGCCTAGACTATGCTAAGAAGTCATCTACTGCATCTGATGCCCTAACATGGTTTATCAAGTGTGAGAAGAACCTGAAAATAGAATTTTAGTAAAATGTCAAAATGATTTAGCATTAATGTTTGAAGGAAAAAGTAAAATAGCAGCATCAGAGTTGTAAATCAATATACTTTCCAGAGAGTTGTCAAATGTCTTTATGAACTATCCTGAAGATCACTGTGACCTAGGTATATCGTTGTTTTGAAACTTACTTCTCTCATAGGACTAAAGACCATAAAAATAATAGAATTGTCCGTTTAAAACACAAAATCAAATATAGTAGTAATACATTTTTACAGGCTGCAAAGGAGAGAAGAGTGACAGGGAGTGAAAAAGCAAGGGCTTGTAAAGGTTTATAGATCTTAGAGTATTATAAGGTTCTCAACAATTCCTGGAAATTTGGGCATAAAACCATTCATCATATATTTTAAATTTGGAATTTTGAATTATATCAAGGTTTTTTCGAATGGATTTTTTTGTCATATAAAAATAAGGACTTAAAATGGAAAAATATTATTCAGACAACTGTTGGAAATCTGTACACTCTTAGAAATATACAAGGTCTCTACACGCAACACAATATTTTGTTCTTTTATTGATTTAAATGAAGCAAATACAGACAAGCATACATGGTAAGCAGACTCTTGAGAGGAAACTGGGCTAACAAGAAACATATTCAGTGGAATCCAATAGAAAGAATACTATATCAGCTGAATATATATAAAAAACTAATGATGGAGGCACACATCTCTTTCTTCAGTGACTTCCCAGTATTAGGCATATGGCATGTGCAGGGTTCAACAAGAATTAGAAAAACCCAACTTAAAATTTGGCAAACAAAGTATAGTGTTAAAATGGATAGTTATGAAGCTTTGGCCATTTTTTCTATTAGCTTTCCCCAACAAAGAGAGATAAGCTGATAACACCATATTTGCTTATTTTCAATCAGTATGTGTGTGTGTGCTTCTTTGTGTATGAGTGTATATGTATAAAAGGAAGCATATGTATACATGAGTCTCTACACATATATAAATAGAGGTATTGTTGAAAATGTAATCGCCCAAGGAAGAAATATTAAGAAGAGTTTTAGTGACTATGATAAGGTTACAGGCTCACAAGACCAAAGACACAATTTGAATATGGGCAGTCTGTCTTGAAGCTTTTCAAAATAGAAATGTCAATATGTGTTATTAAGAAAAATTGTTTCTATAATAATCAAAGAGTGCTTTAATTGTCTTTCTATAAGTGCATCTAATATGTTCACGTGATGGTATTTTAGTGGTATATTTGGAACAATGATTTAAACATATTTCTGAGAGTTGAGTGTTTATGGCTCTTACAGACTCCAGAGTTGAGTTCTCAGCAGCTATTTTAAGGGTCTCACAATTGTCAGTAATTCTATCTTCAGAAAATCTGAAGCCTCTAGGCTTTGGTGACAATGCAACAATGCACTCATGTAGACACACCTACAATCAGAAACACACACACACATACACTCACAGATACATAGAGATAGATAGATAGATTGATAGATAGATAGATAGAGACATAGAGACAGAGACAGAGAGAAAGAGGGAGAAAAGAGAGACAGATTGATTCAAATTGACAGGATATATTTTTATTTGCAGATTTCTTTAAAGATTGATTTAATCAAAATTTTAAAAGAGAAGAGTCTCAGCAAATATTTCTGTTGATATTAGGACAGAACATATATAAGATGTTTTACTAGCCTATTGTACATACTTTGATATAGTATAGTTACCATACAGCATAGATATGAAATGTGTCCTCTGATGTCCTTTGTCTTAGGTTTATTGTATTTATGGAAGAATTTTGAAGGGTATTTTGAATGTTAAATTTGAGAAGCTATAAACACTAAATATATTGAGTGTCAGAATAATCATTAACTTTGAATTTATTGCAAGTGTTTCCATAAAATATTAATTAATCTCTTGCATGCTTGAACCTCACCTAGTTAGATTTTTAATGACTTCTATACTATATCTTTTATGTTCAGTTTAATTCCGATATCATACTTGTAAAATTTAAGAACAATGTATTATCTTAGAAAGAATATAGTACCTCCACAAATGATTTAGTTTTTTAGGTTCTAAAACCTGAAAGGACAAGAGAATTCCTTAATGATTTTTGTAGGTTTTTAAGTGGATTCAGAGACCTCAATATATGTGAGTTATTTTTAACTTATAATATAAGTTTAAATTAGAGATAAATAGTTTTTGTATCAATTCTTAAATATAACATTTAACAGATAATCTAGTGCTATTCAAATAGCATAATAAACGCAAATACCACACTCCACAGTTCATTCGCTCTTTAACTAGTTCATATTCAGGCAGCTGATTGCTACTTAAGAAGAAAGCACATTTCAAAACACATCTATCTCTGACTGAATAAATTAGTTGTAGCAACACTTATTTCCAACTAAATGAAAGAAGTACATTTTTAAACTTGTTAAGTTAAGTAATTTATAACATTTCTTTGTATAAGCACTCACTGGTTCTTGTATAAGCACTCACTGGTTGCAGGATTTTTTTCCTTAGTTACTATTAGCCTGAATTTTTAAAATAGACCTTTCAAATTCTCTACCCTTTTTTGATAAGTCTGTGTCTAAACTGCCCTGAGACTTTGCACAAATGGCCTGTCTTGTTAGATTTATGTTCACCAAAGTGCTAAACTGAAGATGGCAGACACAAAACTGACTAAGATTCTTATGGGAATATGTTTCTGATTTCTTTATATCTGCCTGAGGTGAACTTACAAAGTGTTTCTTTTTTGAATAACTTCATGGATAACAGAAAGCAACTATAGTCAGAGTGCAAGTGAAAGGTCTTCTTTGTCATCTGCCTGTCTTCTTTCTGATTCCTGTCATTTGTGTACTCATTTGCTCCCAGGTTGAATGAAGACAAGGTGATTGAGTGGCAACAATGTTAGAGCAATTATAGTACTCATTGTGCTGGTGTCTCCAACATACTTTCTTTTCAGTTCAGAAAATCAGGCCTATTTGGAAGACATTTCTTTGGGTATTCACCTGAATGTCTTTCTGATTCAAATAAAAAGTGGGACCTTGATATATTTTTATTAACTTTTCTCCAAATGCAATCAACTCTTAGGATTTGTCTTTGAAAATATGTATCTGTATTTCTTACTTTTACTCAAGGATTATTTTAATACATTATTATCTAGAGTACTATTACATACCAAATGTATAAGACTCATAACACAGCAATTATAAATGCTTTTCTTCTACATTGTTACTAGTTTTTTAAATTAAAAATTTAGTGTAGTACTAGCAGTGTTATCAGAAAACTAAATAATAGTAAGGGCTTTAATTTATCACTACTATGCAAGGAACCTATTTACTCTCATACTGCATACATTTCTTGTATAGGAACATTTAAGAACATGATATTGCAGACATACTCTCAAGCATTTTTCAGGACCTTAATAATTTATTTTTTCCATGGAATAAATTTATTTTACTAAATAACAGTAACTGAAAATTTGATCAGTGGCCTAAGAGAAACAGACAATTTGGTAAAAGCTTTGGTCCTCTAGGGTTAGCCTTTCTTGTTGATTCTATAATTAATTATTCAAACATGGTTGCACATCATCCTGAGTGTTACAACTGTTAATATAGTCATAACTATAGGTGAATGTTTTGTGTCATATCTTTATATGTTGACTCAGTTGTTTATAACCTGTATGTATTTGTGCTTTCTGTGTTTGACATTCACATTATTAAAGGGTATCATGGTTTTAGCGAGAATTTCTAATTTTTATTTTCTTAATTATATTTTTATACCATAGTACATAATAAGGTTAATTTGAGTCTCAAATGTTACAAGCATCCTTCTGTCTAAAGTTATCATCTTATTACATCATTGCCTTTGTTCAACATCAGTTTTCTTTTTTTATATATTTCATACATTTTTTATTAATTTATTCTTGTTACATCCCAATGTTTATCCCATCACTTGTATCCTCCCATTCTTCCCTCCCTCCCAGTTTCCCCTTAATCCCCTCCCCTATGACCCTTCTTGAGGGGGATTACCTCCCCCTGTATCTGCTCATAGGGTATCAAGTCTCTTCTTGGCTACCAGCTGTCCTTCCTCTGAGTGCCACCAGGTCTCCCCCTCCAGGGGACATGGTCAAATGTGAGGCACCAGAGTACGTGAGAAAGTCATATCACACTCTCCACTCAACTGTGGAGAATATTCTGACCATTGGCTAGATCTGGGTAGGGGTTTAAAGTTTACCTCTTGTATTGTCCTTGGCTGGTGCCTTAGTTTGAGCGGGACCCCTGGGCCCAAATCTGCCTTTCATATTGTTCTACTTGTAGATTTCTAGGACCCTCTGTATCCTTTTATTTTGCTGTTCTCCCATGCATCTATCATTTAGAGTCCCAATAGGATGCCTTCCCCTCTGTCCCAGTTTCCTGGTAAGTGAAGGCTTTCGTGGGACATGCCCCTTGGGCTAGTATGCAGATATAAGTGAGTATATACCATTTGATTCTTTCTGCTTCTGGGTTAACTCACTCATTATAATCATTTCTAGCTCAATCCATTTATCCACAAATTTCGGGAATTCCTTGTTTTTAATAGCTGAGTAGTATTCCGTAGTGTATATGTTCCACAGTTTCTTTATCCACTCTTCTACTGAGGGACACTTAGGCTGTTTCCATGAATCCATACACATATGGTCACTTGATTTTTGACAAAGAAGCCAAATCCATTCAATGGAAAAAGGGATAGCATCTTCAACAAATGGTGCTGGTCTAACTGGAGGTTTATGTGTAAAAAAATGAAACTGGACCCATATTTTTCACCTTGCACAAAACTCAAATCCAAGTGGATTAAAGACCTCAACATAAAACCAGAGACACTAAGCCACTTAGAGGAAAAAGTGGGAAAGAGCCTGGAACATATTGGCACAGGAAACAACTTCCTGAACAGAACACCAACGGCCCAGGCCTTAATGTCAACAATTAATAAATGGGACCTCATGAGGCTGAGAAGCTTCTGTAAGGCAGGAGACACTGTCAAGAGAACAAAGCGACAGCCTACAGACTGGGAAAAAATCTTCTCCAACCCTACATCTGACAAAGGTCTAATATCCAAAATATATAATGAACTCAAGAAATTAAGCACCACCAAACCGAATAACCCAATTGAGAAATGGGGCTTGGAACTAAACAGAGAATTCTCAACAGAGGAGTATCAAATGGCTGAGAAACACTTAAAGAAATGCTCAACCTCCTTAGGCATCAGGGAAATGCAAATCAAAACTACTCTGAGATTCCATCTTACACCCATCAGAATGGCTAAGATCAAAAATTCAAGTGACACCACATGCTGGTGAGGATGTGGGGAGAAAGGATCACTCCTTCATTGCTGGTGGGAATGCAAACTAGTACAGCCACTTTGGAAATCTATCTGGTGCTATCTCAGAAAAATGGCAATAGGGCTTCCTCAAGACCCAGCTATTCCACTCCTTGGAATATACCCAGAAGATGCTCCAGCACACAACAAGGACATATGATCAACCATGTTCATAGAAACAGCTCTTATCATCAAAATATTTGGGAACGATATTTGACAAGAAAAATACCCAATGCCCATTATATAATATACACGTACATCACCACATGCTCCTAGCTAATTTTTTAAATCTTTTTCTCCCTAATTTAAATACACAATTTAATAGTAGACCGTTTGGGCTTGTTTCAATTCGACTCTATTAGTGCACATCTACTGTTGAAGCTTGTAGAAAAATTCTCCCACAAATTTCTCTGCAATCTCTCTATGAATTATTGGATGATGCTGTAATGTGTGTTTGAACTGTGACTTCATGCTGATGAAGTTCTATTTCCTCAGTATCTTCTCAGTTATTAGAACAACATTACCTTCAATTTTACTAAATATTAAGAATATTAGTTTAATTAGATTTCCAAATTTTGTTGAACATTTCATCGAACTCCTTTAATTCAAAAGAGTATGAATTCTAATTTTCCAGAATAAAACATAACAGTATTTAACAATACATCGTATTTTTCAATTTCGCAAATTTAAAATGTTTCTTCCCTGGTCATAAGTCATCATGTAATATAGAGAAATGCTTGTGACAGATAAAAAACTAGTTCCTAGATCTAATTCAAATGATTATTATGGTGTCTATAAAATAGTAACAATATATGCTATATGTAATTAAAAATAAATTTGATCCTGTAAATATTATTTTCAAGTATTTTTCTGTGAGATCCTGATTGGCTGGACTCTTCAATTATTTCATTTCAAAAAGTATTCTTTGACCTTTGACAAGAGAAAGCTGAGGACTAAATTATCACACCTCATTTCTTTTTTCTCCTTATTGAAAAGTAAATCTCGTATTAAAATTTTCTAATCCTTTATCCAGTTCCTTGTCTCACTTTGAAGCATCAAAATCTGTCATTATATCATTTAAAAACAGATGTTTTCACTCTGTAAGTGGCATAGTATTGAGGGCATTCTGAAATAAAATCATCCATATTCATTTCATTCTATTCCTGTTCTGAAAATATGGGAAACAATAGATAAAATCTTTAAGTAAAATAAGTAGATGTTTTAAAAGACTTTAAACTATATTTTCTTCAAAGCAGTAGATAGGAAGGAAGAATGTGTAAGTTTATTTGCAGAGAATTTAATATGTATTAAGTGCATTGTTTCCAGTTCTTTAGCTATACAGTATTGTTAGGCATAGTTACAGACTCAATCTTTTGCATATGGAGTTTTTCTATTATCACAGATTGGGCAATTTCCCATTTATTATTTTTTGGCAACTATTGGTAGTAATTGTGGCAGTTCAGTTAATGACTTCTGAATCTGAATCAGTACATAATTTAAAAGCACTGGTGGTGGCTATGATGAACAACTGTTACAAGAAAAATCATACTACAAAGTTCTGATTAGAATGTCTATCATTAATATCAATAAATAATTACTATATTATCATTATAGAAATGTGAGCATGAATGAGCTTGCTGTCCAGAGAATATAAAAACACATAATAAAGCAGAAAGTGTGTATGTGTGAGTGTGTGTGTGTGTGTGTGTGTGTGTGTGTGTGTGTGTGTGTGTGTGTTGTAAAATTTTGGGCATCTATCAGTGAGAACAGAGACTAACAAAAATCTCACATCTGCCTCTTCAGTTATTAAGAAGGTGGAGGGGAGTTTGTAGGAAGACAGTGACAAGAAGTTACTTGTCAACTAGTAGTTTTGCAAGATATGAAAATCATCCTCAATATTCTTTGAGTTTTCATGTTTTTGGCGGATGAAGGGGTTATCATATTCTACGAATATCATCTTGACATAATGATATTGAAGAGATATTGACTAAGGACAGTGGCTTCTTCTGCACAAACTCCTTATGTTTCAGATTTAGGATTCAAATTATGCACGAAGGAAGATCTTTCTTCAGAGGTAAGATATCTATTAAAAGCATTATTAACACCCTATAGGCAGGGACACATCATTATGGCAGGGACTTTGTGGAAAGATCAGATTCATAAGGCAGTGGCATAGTTAACATCCCTTCATATATATTTTGTAATAATGTGGAAATTCTATACCAACAAATTGACTGATAGTCTGTAGTAAATACTTCGTACTTAGGATATATAAGTTCTGGATGGCAAAGGAGCAAGGGATTTGGTACTCTATGCACTGTTTTGGGAATCTTATATGAGGATCAGGAGAGGAAAAACCTAGAATAAGTTAATGGAAAAGCTTTGTAACTTGGAATAACTGAGTTTAACTAGAGTGATTTTTTGTGTACATACCACACCTTACATGAATTATTTGGAGAAATGTTATCATTTTACTAAAAGAAAAATAATTTCTCTTCTAATTTCATGAATTCCAAGCTGGAAATCCCTAAAAATAAAGACCAATTAATGATTTTAAAAAACCATCTGGAAATGTGTTGGCATAGACCACCATGGTCTTCTCTGGTAATGACAATTTTTCAAAGCATTGACATTGTCTCAGTTATAGTTCTGCAAAGGATACTAGATATCTTCTTATCCTGTCATGGTTTGACAAGAAACAAAGTGATTCTTATTAGATGATTACTTTTTCTTTTTTTTTAACTTTTGAAAAAATGTTTATTTCTTTTTTAAAAATTTTATATTCAGATTAAAACTCAATTATTATCCCAACACTTATAGTCTCCCATTCTTCCCTCCCTCCCACTTTTACTTTTTCCCCCTCCCCTAGGTCTGTGACCAAGGGGGATCTCCTGCCCCACTTTATGGTCATAGGCTATCAAGTCTTCTTGCTTATTCTTTCTTTGAGTGCCACCATGGCTCCCCACCAAGGGGATGTTGTCAAATATGAGGCAGCAGAGTTCATGTCAGATTTCATCTCTGCTCTCCACCCAACTGTGGAGAGTGTCCTGTCCATTGGCTAGATCTGGGTGGGGGTTCGATGTTTACTACTTGTAATGTCCTTGCTTAGTGCCCTCCCCTCCCCCCAAGACCTAATCCACCTGTTACGAGGATCTTCTTGTAGATTTCTAAAATCCTCTGGATCCTTCTATTTCTCCATCTTCTATATTTCTCTTACCAAGAGTCCCAGTGTGATGTCCTCACATCTATTCTAATCTCCTGGTAAGTGAAGACTCTCATGGAACATGCCTTTTTGGCTAGTGCCCATTATAAGTGAGTATATACTATGTGATTCTTCTGCTTCTGGCTCAACCATGTTCATAGAAGCCTTATTCATAATAGCCAGAACCTGAAAAAAGCCTAAATGTCCCTGAGTGGAAGAAGGGATAAAGAAATTGTAGTACATTTACACTATAGAATACTACTCAGCTATAAAAATACAAGGAAATTCCAAAATTTGTGGATAAATGGATGGCAAATGATTACTTTTCATTTGGGTAACAGACTTATCATCAGGAGTAAATATCCTGATTTGGGATAATCATCTCATGAGGTGAATTGTACTGGAAGGTTTTTGTTCTTCGGGTGTATTTTTATTCCTTTGTCATAAAGTTATTTATCAGAACTGCAGTTCCTTGAATCCAAGGTGACTTCACTTTCAGCATAAGCTAGTTTGAGTCTAGCCCGTAGATCAGGTTTGGTAATATGTGACAGTACAGAGTCAAGATTTTATCAGTTTTTTTCTCAAAATATGTGAATGCAATAACAAAGTGCAGGTTCAATGCACATTAGTATTAATGAAGACTCTCTCCTTGCAGGTACTTTATATTGCAAAATTAAGATGTTTCCTAAAGAACTCTTACTTCTTCAATTGATTTATGGGATTTTCTAGGTCAATTTTTCAGAGAGGTTGTGGTGTTTTAAATTTTCAACTTATGCTTTTTTCTTTAAAGGTGGCACAAGTGCTATTTAAATTATACGGGTAAAGAAATATTTCCATATATGAGAAATCCACATAGAAATTGGCAGATCAATGTTCATTGCAACTCTACACACCCAGATCTAGCCAATGGACAGGACATTCTCCACAGTTGAGTAGAGAGTGGGGTATGACTTTCACACGTACTCTGGTGCCTCACATTTTACCATGTCCCCTGGAGGGGGAGGCCTAGTGGCACTCAGAGGAAGGATAGCAGGTTACCAAGAAGAGACTTGATTCCCTATGAGCATATACAGGGGGAAGTAATCCCCCTCAGTCACAGTCATAGGTGAGGGGAGTAAGGGGAAAATGGGAGGGAGGGAGGAATGGGAGGATACGAGGGATGGGATAACCATTGAGATGTAATATGAATACATTAATATAATAAAATTTAAATAAATAAATTATACTGGTAAAGAAATATTTCCATATATAAGAAATCCACATAGAAATTGGCAGATCAATATTCATTGCCACTCTACACACAATAACTAATCAATGGAATCAGACTAGATGACCATCAATTTATGCCTGAATGATAACTATATTATACACATACACAATGGTATTTTACTCACGTCTAAGGAAAACTGGAATTATAGTATATGAAAATGAATTAAATATAAAATATATTGAGTGAGATAATCAAGACTCAGGTAGACAAATGTTGCCTGTTTACTCTTGTATTTATATTATAATTTATAAATTTTAAATTTGTAAGTAACTACGAATGCAGGTGAAGAACCTAGAAAGGGATTCATGACAAAGATCAAAGAAGCTTTAATGAAGAATGTTGGGAGGGTAATAGAATGTATTTAATATGCAAGTGGGAAGGGGATTACTGAAAGATACAGATGAAGAGAGGTTTAGAATGATAAGAGAGGAGTCAGAGGCAGGAATCAACCAAAGCTAAGTATGCGTGGATGTGCAGTAGGGAAATATGTTAATTTGCATGTTAATTAAAATAAGTTTTGTTTCAAACTTAAATAGAAATCACAGGAAATTCACTGTGAAGCCCTAGCCGATAATTATAATGGCAGCGTTTTATTAGATAATTATAAATATATTATTCAATTCTCAAATCTACCCCTTGAGTGTCACTATAAAAGTAGCCATCCACATTTATACCTCATGATTTCACTTTTAAACAAATTTCTACTCTAGATTTTTATGCCTTGAGTCATTAAAGAAGTAAAGTCTAAATCTAATGTTTGTATATAGAGAATTAATAATTCAAGATGTCTTATGAACTCCTGTAGTCTAAGAAACCATTTACAACCTAGTAAATATTTAATGACTATTTCTTGGAAGTTATTTGATAAACTTACATAGTATGTTTTCTCTATGTCAGACTAGATGTTCACTGATGAAAGTATCTGAAAGACTGAGACAGACTTTTGACCTCAACGAGGGCCAATGTAATGTTTTATCTATCATTCTATCATCTATCTACCTACCTAAGTATTTACTCATCTACCTATAGCGAGATGATATAGATATATTCATATATTCAAGTTATATGTATATACACACCCAAGCGCGCGCACACACACACACACACACACACACACACACATAATCCAAACTTGAATTTGCTATAATTAGCTCAATGCATTGTAACTAATCACCTATAAATGATTCCTGTTGAACATAACTAGACTTGTGCTTCATTTAGGATTAGACATTCAGTCATATATGTTTCTGTAAATGTTTGCTTGTTTGTGTTCATTATTTAAAACATCTATATTTTACTCTCCTTCTTGGTTATTAAAATCACACAACATTGCATTTTAATTTTGTTCAGATTGCATCCCTTATTCTATTATATTTGTTTTCTTTTGGCCTAAGTTATTTACTAGACTTCTTTTAACAGCTTGTTTTATTTTTTATAAATAAGAACTCTTGTTATCCAAATATACTTTAACCATTGACTTAAGAGACATGTTTTTCTCATTTAATTGCATAATTCTTCATAACTTGTATTTCATTACTAACATGAATGATTACGTATCCTTTTTTTTCTGAAAACAAGATCAATCTCAAACACACACTTTGAGCATTTTCTATAGTAAAAGGGTGACAAATGTAACTCTGTAACTCTTTATCATTGAAAAATCCATCTATTTCATTTTTTTCAGTGATGGGATTTTGAGAAGTACACATTGCATAGTTCTGAAAGAGGTTATGTATCACTTTTATTAATAACACAAGTCTTATAATGTCTATAAAATTGTTTAAGAGTTAAATTGATTTAAAATATGTTTCTTATTAGCTGTAAAATTTCAGTACCTACTATAAAACAAGAAACCCATTATAATTCGAGTAATTCATCTTTGAAGGAAAATCAAATTAATGGTAATAATAATAATAATAATAATAATAATAATAATATCACCAGTTATGATAAAAAGTAATGCAAATAAATTTATTAAATGAAAATATTCTACTGGGTATAACATTTAGATGCTGCATCTTTAAACAAGCAGATAGCTAACATTCAGTGAGTCAAAATTATTTCGTGATAGCTTTATTCATATCAGTTGAAGTTGCTCACTACATTGTAATCCTTGTTGTTCACCACATGCAATCCTTACATGTACAGGTAAGGAAATGTTTCTCAGTTGTGCATACTAGAATGTGAAATTCTGAAGAAAAGTGATTAGTGTTGGAGATAACCATATAAATTTGCAACATTAATTGATAAGAGAGGTGAATTGAAAACTATGGAAATAACAGAAATATATAAGAAGCATATCTCATCCTTGAACTGAATGTATATATGAATATTTTTGATGCATTATAAAATACATAAAAATTAAAGACTATATTGTTCTTGTCTATGGAACTCTAAATTCAGCGCAATATTTTACACATAAATTTGTGCTTAAATAAATATAAGTATCATTATATTTTTACATAATATAAAATTTATTAAGTAGTGCCATGTAACTACTTGACTGTTTGAAGTAGGTATTCTACTTCAAATTGGCTTTTGTACAACTATTAATTATTCTTATTTTAAACTATAGGTATATTACTGGTTTGATGGACACTTTTTCATACATGAATAGTAAAGCACTTTACATTCAAACTATTTGGGCACTTTGTATTGCCTTTTCATCATTATTTGCTCATCTGAACTCTCAAGGGAATGCAAATGTTATCTTGTTCTTTATATTCTTGGTTCTTTTACTTAAGTCAGTTTTCTTAAATTGTTTGGTTGGATGAGAGTGGGCTTTACAGATAGAAATCAGTTTCCTTACCATGACATCCAATTATTGTTCCATTTTTGGTGGCTGTGCTTTCATTATCTGAAATAATTACCATAGGCTTACATTTTTCAAAATCTACTTTATGTAGGGTTCTTAATAACTTTAACATCACCATGAACTGAGGAAGGGACAAAATAATGTTAATAGAAAAAAAGGTTTTGTGACCCTGTTTAGATGTAGTTCCTTTGGCCAATTCCACTCCACATTTTCAATATAACAGCAATCCAGTCCTATAGCCAATACCAAACACCACAGGAATACATAGTGGTGGCAAAATCTAACATGAAGCACAAGGTTCTTCCAAATTGACATGAGATGAGGAAAATGGCCAAAGTCAGCCAGAGTAGCACTAGAAGTTTGCTGGAAAGTTTCTCTTTGTGAAGCAAAGACCAGAGAATCCCGCCCAGAGAAGAGTTGCTAGGTGTGTAGCAATCCAAAAAGCCCCATCCCACTGTCTATGGTTCACACACCATCTCACTTGTCTGCTCCCAGCAAAACATCACATGGCCTCTCACATGGCATCTTCAGGGAAAACATCATGTACTCTCACACAAGACAGCTTTCCACCAAAACACCATGGAACTTCCATTTCAAACTTCACTTGTTTAATATAAATATGTGAATTCTCTTTACAGGGAATTATGAGATTTTATAAATAATTTATCAATGTGTGACCCTATGGCATAAAAAATAGAGAAGGCCTGAAATTTTGGAAGAGCCTACCTCCAACTCCTTGAAGTTAGTTGACTAGAAATGTTTATCAAGTGCTTTTGAAGTTGTAAAGTACTATTAACAATTGACTTAAAACTTTCTTATATAAGAAATAAAATGAAGACATTGACAACCAAAAGTTGTCAAAAGATGGTTGGTGAACATCTTTCTGAACATAAAGTAATCTATATTTCCTCATACCAATGCCAAAGATAAACATATAAATTGAATAATCCACTGGAAATAGAATACATATACATTTCAAAACCACTGGTGACAATATCCTTTGTATCAGTATTCATCTTAATCATTTTATATGAGAAAAGGTATTACTCTATTAGCCAGGTTAACCTGGAGCACACTATAAACTAAGATGGCTTTACAAGTTACAGTAGTCCTCAGACTACCCTAAGTAGTAGTAATTTAGATGTGATCCACTAGGCATAGATTTATACTTTGCCCCATTAATGAAAACATATTTCTTCCTATAAATTTTATAGTATAAATTTAGTTTTCAACATATATAGATATTTCTTGATTGTATTCAATGTACAATGTACTGGACTTTTACATAGGTTTTATATAGTATAAGCCAATAAGGCCTCAAACTTATACAAAGGTTACAGGTAACTAAGGAGTGCTGAGAGCAGGGGGAAAAAATCTTCTTCAAGATAATCCACTGATTCACAAATCAGTAACAGTCAGTGACCAAACATCAAAATAGAACTATTCAACAAAACAGAGTGCCTATTGTCAGGGGACTTAGCATGCCTTACATGTTTGCATCTATGTGGGAACATTGGAATGTATCCTTTGAAACACAGGAAAGAGAGAATGTTGGCTAAATATAGAAGGAGTTAATACTTAATTTGTTAAGCTGTCCAGTACTATAATTACAGCCAATGCTTTACTCTGCTGTGCCTGTTTTAGTAAATAATAAACAAGTTTAAGGTATTAATCAAATTAAAATGTGAACCCCATTAAGGATTATAGTCTGTTTTCTTATATCACGTATACTGTAACTCATGGCTAAAATTTTGGGGGTAAAAATCATTCTATGTTCATAAATTTGACGTGACAAGAAACATACTCCATGAAGTTCTGCATAGATCACTAGGGTCCCTTAAAATTCTTAAAACATTAACAATGATCAAGCCTATAATTTTCTATGTGATTCTTGCAGCTACAATTGCAATATGGGAAGTCTTTAATGGAAAATAAAATGAATATAAAAATGAACTAACACCCACAAAAATAATACACACGATCATGCACACATAAAGTGTAAATACCTAGAAGAATGAAGTGTCCAGATTTCATCAAAAAAGCTTATAACAGTGGGAAGAGGATATTTCAGAGACCCCCAAAGTTCTGAAAATAAGAAATGATGGAATACTTGCCCATTAGTGGAAAATCAATAAAACTTCTTCAAGTCATAGAATCCATAGAGATATTAATTGCAGAAAGAAATTCAGTGCCAGAAGATGAGGAAATGTGAAGAAAAAATATGAACGTGATATAGACTGTGTACTAATGAACTCACTGAAACTGCTTATCTACACAAGACCTGCACAATATAGAGCCTCTCAACATTTCTTTCTGTATAGTGGAGAGGTCATGTTTTCCTTAGGGAATACAGTCAATTAATGGAGACAAAACACTATTTCTGGTAGTCAAGGATAAGCTGCCCTCACACCAAAAGCTGGCTTAGAAACTCTAAAATAACTAAGTGGGACTTATAAAAAGACTTACAAATAAAAGAAATATCTGTTAGGAAGGAGGTTTTCAGATATAAATCAAAGTATATGGTGGAGGAAAAGAAAAGGAGTAATGAAAATGACTCAAATGCATTGTATAAGTGCTAGAAAATGTAAAAAACAATGAAGATACATGTTAGGACAGTGGATAAACATATTTGCTATAAAGACAGATTACTGAATTTTCATCTCCTCAACCCATACTATAGAAGAAAAAATAATTTATCACAAATGTTCTATAAGTTCTTCGCTGACTTCTGCAAGTGCATGTTAGTATATATACAGATTAACATATACTCACACCAAAATACATACAGACACACAAAAATAAATGAATATAAAAATTAAAAAGGAATTAAATGGCACATATCAGAGACACCATAATGAAAATATAAGCCAAGTTTAAGAAAAATGTAATATATTTATTGTTGCATACTAATTGTTTACTATATAAAATAATTCAAAGTTGCTACTAGCAAATATTAATGCCATAGTAAGTAATAACTATCTTAGGAATCATTTTAGAATTATGAAAGAAAAGTCATTTTCTATAAGTGAGTTAATTTCTATTGTGTGTAGGACATAAACTACAATATTTTAGTTTATCATTTTACATCATACATTGTGTGCATTTATTTAGTTGTTAGGGTTACAGAAACATTTTATTGGTTCGTTCTCTCTCAAGGAGATGTACATGGAAATATGATACATTACTTTCAAAATGAGCAATTCAAGACACAAGAGTTAGTGAATTTTGTTTGAGCATTTCGAGTAACACTATTGGTTAATTGACTATTTAGTGCAATATACGTTACCTGAAATATTTTTCCTGTAAATCAGTTATAAAATACGTTGAACATTTAACATTTTATACTGAAACCATGACTACAATTTTATGTATGATATAAATAAACTATGAATATGGATAACACTAAGTTTACAGTCATTTTGAATAAAATAAATGATACAATTATTTATTGACACATCTGAGAGTCACTAATCAACATGAAATATTATCGCATTTTATTCTAATGTCCCTCTTTTCATCTGCTCAATGTATGACATAATGTTATTTTTGTACATTATCATGGTTAATTAACATTTGTTAGCAAAGTTAGATAAATTGAACAGAATGGCACTATAAAAACAACAAATACAGTTTATCAAAATTAATATTTATGATGAAGAATATAATATTGTGTTATGGAAATAAATTTTGTTCCATGGTTATTTTTATTTTTTCTATTGTAAGTTTATTTTTTTCATTTTATTATTTTTTATTTTTTATATATACATTTATATTAGCACACATTTGTACAATAAACTACCTATATCAAGAAGAACCAAGGCACAATCAGGAATTATGTATATGTTACCTTCTTACTGTTTTGGCTATTTGTATTTGACTGCCTTGAAGAAAATATCTTTCCTATATTTGTCCATCTAAAATTCTGAATGAAAATCAATATCTATCATATCTCATTATTATCAACTTAAAACATCTATCTAGATAAAAAAAAATCTTAATGCCTAAACCACTAAGCTTCATTGTAAAACTAAATTATCTGGACTTCAACCCCACCATAGACTTGAGAAGGAGTAAACTTGATTACCTTAGTATGCAGGGAGTGCAAGTTAGGTGCTTTCAAAATGAAAAATGACAGAGACAGTTTGCTACCTGAATAGTCCCTCAAAACTTTCTATAATGTTGGAGCATCTTCTTCATTCCTTTGGGCCAATATATCTGATAGACATATTTGTAAGGCAGGAACTATTGAAGACTTGCTTACCCTGTCTAAGCAGAGATTGGTAGTCGACTCTTCCTGTATCCAAGCTTGCCCTTTTTTAGACAGAATTCAGTCTGTGGTAGAAATGAGGGCATTTTATCCAGTGAGTCACAACTTTTTCTTAAGATATCAAGAGAAAAAAATTAACTCTAATAAGTTGAGAATTTTGATCAGTGTCTTTTATATTGTTTAACTATTCTCCTTTAAACATAAATGTGTAACTGTCTCAAAGACTATGTTGGCATGCAAAAATGATTTTGGGACCTTCTATTGTGGAATCTGAGTTGAAATACTGTAAGCTTTTTCCAAATATAGAATAATCTATTTTAAAAAACCTGATTAATTGTCAGCAAAACCATAAAAAGTAAGGAAAGCATGGTCTGGTATGTTTGAAGGAGACATATCTATATAATATGCAGCTCTTGATGGGATGTTATATCACAGAAAAGATGTTAAGGAAATAATAACAATATATAAGTGAAATATTATGGCCACATATTGGCTCATTAATTGTGGAAAAATATATCACTTGTTGGTGAGCTAGTCTCCCTCCATTTTAGGCTTAAAAGTGGTTATATAATAAAGTCAAACTAGGCTCATTTCTGATTATGATTAAACTTCTATTTCTCAAGAACTGCATTACGACCCAATGGTAACCTTAACTGTAAATGGCTCTATATTCCTCTTCCATAAAATGGCAACTATTCCTTTGTTTCAAAAGGTTATTACAGTCACTTATTGTTATGACTACATATTGTTATAAATAACTTACAATTATGTGTTTCTTTCAAAATGTTGCAGTGACAAATTTGCAAAACTGCCTTTGTTTCAAAAGATTTTTCTGAATAACTTGTTATGACCACCTTCTGCTTCTGCAGCCTCAACAATTTTTCTTGCCAAATGCCATATTTTAAAATGTCCTAATCCTGGTTTATAAAAACCTTGCTTTTCTTATGTCCAACGTAGACCTTTAGACTCCCAACTTAGGGGGAGGCAATCCATGTACACAATGAAAAAATGTGCTTGTTTTCTTTAATTAATTTTCTTCAATGGTATGTCTCCTCCAATCTTTGGGATTAATAATTTTAACATGTAAACAATAGAAAAAATGTATAAAATATAAAAGAATTATTTATACAAACTATAGTACCAAGATGTGAATGAATGAATAGGGAAATGAATATAAAGTATAGGAGAATTATTATATAATCTCAAGTACCATTTGTAAAAACCTAAAATAATTCTAAGATGAAATTATGATTTAAAAAATTCTGGAGCATGTTGTCCTGGTAGCAACACTAGCCATGCTATCGGCTTTTATGACAGTCAGATTTAGTGCATATGTTCCTGACCAAAGAGCACATGCACTCTAAAAATGTAAGCATTCAATTGTAATGAATAATACATTTTAGGTGCTGCATTGAAAGAAAGTAATACAATTAAAGTGAATGTAAAAATTATTGTATGTCAAATAGTTAATTTCTAAGACTGAGTTTTCATAAACCATACTTCAGTGATTTCACTTGAAAGACAAGTATAACTATGAAAACTGCTTTTTGGAGGTACATAAAAATAGATTGTAAATTGTTAAATTCAGGGTTCTAAAAAAGCGTATTGTGCCATCTTGCATAAGAAAGATGCTACTTTATGAATTTTGTGTAATGAAACTGGAAATGTAGACATTTGATGTACCTATTTCTACTTCATTTATTTTGGGTCTTCCTTTCTAAGCTAAAGCATTAGACACTGAAAATGAAATCAGCAATTTTAGTAAGTAATCAGAATAAATAAATGTAGTTTCATTATTGTTTACAAAAGCACTTTGTCAATCAACAACTATTGAAGATGTCAGCGTGGACAGTAATAAAAATTTTGTGCTGATTAATATAAACAAAATATCAAAATTATTATAGTAAACATGAAAAGCAAGTGGTCATAGAGGTCAGAAGAGACATTACATGGAAAACATATTCTAAAATTTAAGGAGTGTGGATCAAGACACAAGGGTTTCTGCACAAACTGATGTACCAGCCAAGAACAATGCATGCAGAGAATCAAGATCCCCCAGTTCAGATGTAACCATTGGAATGATGATTCTCCATTTGGGGAGAAAAGGATAGTGTGGTTGAACCTCTGAAGTGCACTCTGGTGACCATGATTTTGTCACTGCCCATTGGCAAGATGGACTAGCAGGCATACAGAGAAAGGGGATGCAGGCTATTCTGATGAGACCTAATAGGCTGTCTTCAGACAGTTGTAGTAGAGGCCTACCCATCAGAGTTCTAGGGGATGGGAATAGACAGAAGAAGGAGGAAGGTTGGAATTGGAATATAATAGGGGATGGATAACAATTGGGATGTAATGTAAATACATTATATTTAATAGAATTTTCAAAAATAAATATCTTTTAGTATTTTATTTTTTAGGTCTATCATAAATAAAATCAAATGTACTGAAGATTAGTATTCTGTTTTAAATCTTCTCTCATGGGTGCAGTAAGTGGCTCTATTAGATTATCTTGGTGGTAACTGGCAGCCATCTAATTGTGCTTAAGGTTTACTCAATAGTAGGGGAATTAATGTCTCACACTGTGAATCTATAAAACACTTATGTCTAGGGAGATCACTGATCCAAGAGGAGAATCTAATAGTTTTACCTAATATTTTTAGTAGATCTCTCAAGACATTTTATATACATTGATTTGATCTGCATATAGATGTTAATTGTGCAATAGTTATTTCATTCAAATGTGGATAAATTTTATTTTTTGTTAGTTTATTTATTAACCGTTATTGTTGTGAGTATTGCATAACTGTCTAAGTTAGTGCATAATGGGAGATTATTGTTGTGTAATATGTGTAAGTAAGAAAATATCTAGACTTTCATTGTTAATTATGTTTCTGTTGGCTTTCATAAATGTTTTTATTAATTTGAGGAAGTTATCTATTTCCCCATGACTTAGGACTTTTTCTATGAAGATGTTTTAGATTTTGTTTTGAGTGCTGATATATCTTTATTATAATTATTATCTGCATATTCTCTTGTGTAATTTCTAGAAAACACTATCTCATAGCAGACATCTTCCATTCTAACTCTTAAAATCTTTCAATTTTCTTTTCCACCATAGTCCAAGACCCTTAAGTGTCAGGAATTATCCTCATTTTATAGGGTGGCAGTAGTAGTTCCGCTTCTAGGATCAATGATCCACCTAGATATAAGTGTTTGATAGGTTTATGGTATGATGCTGTAATTCATCTATTATTCAGTAAGCTTTAAGTACAAATAAAGGCTGCCAGTTACTACCAAGATATGTTAATAGAGCCACTTATTGCACCCATGAGAGAAGAATACTTTAAAAAGCTAATGCTTGAGCCATTATATGCTGGATTGGCAAAGGCAATCACTAGTTTTTGCATGGCTAAAAAATAGGTTGTACTCCTGTTTTAGGAAGAGCCCTGAGACTTTGCCTCAAGACTTCTTATTTTTACTATTCTGCCTTTCCATGCTTGTCTCATATATCTGGCATGGCAGAGACCCTCACTCTCTATTGCTTCACTTTATTGGACAGATTCTCTACAAATGATTTTATAATACTTGATAATCGTTTCTGATTGATTCGTATAACTTTAAACCCTCCTTCAATATAGCAAAAACTGTTAGGAGCTTTATGAAGCTCCATGTGAATTACACCAAGAAAGAAAACAAGATTTAAACAAATTAATAATCAAGGAAGTACATTCAATCTAGGTTTAGTCCATGGATAAGGCCCAAGTATACATCATGATAAGAAAGACCACAGGAATATAGAAACAAAGAATAAATGGTTATGTATACAAGCCAAGACATGCACCTGTTCCTTAGTTTTTTTTTTTTTATAAAAAACTGCTTTGAACACATAACATACATTTGATTTAAGAAAAAAACTTCTTTTAAATCATACTGATATTGTTAAGAAAAAACACTTCTTTAAACTTATAATAATAAAAAATATCTACTTAAATATAGTTCTAATGAAAGAACTTAGAATCAGTAGTCCTATTGTAACTCCATTTTTATATAATGATTGTATCTATTTTTCAATGAGGTAATTTTTCTATACATAGAGAGCCTTTGTATAATAAGAACCCAAGATAGAAATAAACACTTACTGAAGCAATCTTCTTCGTCAAAATATATATCTGTCTGTTTATATATATAGCTATTTGTATATTGTCTATTTTTGTGCATATTCACACATATATTAATATTTATATCTGGATGTTTACGTATATGTGGATGAATAGTATCTTTGAGAACTCCTTTGTTTTGTGTATTGATTGTATGTGTGCATGTGTGTGTGAATGTCTTATAATCTTCTTGCTTTGTCTGCTAAATGTGTGTATTTTTTGTATGCCTCTAAGTTTAGTAAGTATAGTAAGTGCTAAGCAGTTTGGAGTGTTTAATTGGCCTTCTTAATTAGGTCTCTAGCTTCCAGCAAGCCACTGTTCACTGATAAGCCATCAAGTCAAAAAGAATTGATGTATTGCCTTTTAAAACCTTTCATTGCCCACCACTGGGATTAGCTGATTAAAACCTCCTGTTGTTAAATAACAAAGTTCCTCAGCTAGAGAGCTACTTTGGAAACACAGAAGGCAGTAGGTACAAATAGTTTTATTGATAAGGTTTCAGACAGTGAATATGAAGTTCCAGGGTTCAACTCCTGGTTACCTCTCTTTTCCATAAGAGTTAAAGTGTAAGTAGCAAGGCCTCCAGTCTAGAACAATAATAGTTAAAGTGTATATAGCAAGGCTACAAGCCTGAAGATTTAAAACTTAAAGTATATTTCTGGGTAAAATGTTTCCAACTCCTACTAAGTATGGCAATTCCTGGTACTGGTTCTCTGATTATGAGTAAGATTTCAACATTGTTTAAATACAACAATTATTCTCATTTCAAAACCATATTTCTCAATTAAACACTTGGAGAGTAATTAGCTATCAAGTTAGATTCTTATATGAAGCTTCTATGTGCTCTAAAGTTTGAGCTTGTGCTAAAGAATTTGCCACATTCTTCACATTTTAAGGTTAAGCTTTGTCTACAATTTTAATACTCTGTAGTCTTTGAAGGTATGATTTCTGGGTAAAGAACATCCCATTCTTTGCATTAGTAAGGTATGTCTCCAGTATGTATGTGTTCTGTGGTGGGCCTGAAGAGATGAGAACTTCCAAAAGTATTTTCTATATTACGATTATAAGTTTGCTTTTCAGTATGGATTCTTGATGAACTAGTAGAGTAGAAGACCAGGTAAAACACTTCCCACAGTCTTTATATTTATAATGTTTATCTCCACTGTGGGTTCTGTAGTGAACATGAAGACTTGAAGAGTTGGTAAAGTATTCCCCACACACATTACATTTGTAAGGTTTTTCTCAGGTATGGATTCTTTGATGAACTTGGAAAATTGAGGATGAGTTAAAGAATTTCCCACGCTCACTACATTTTGAAGTTTTGTGTCCAGTATGAAACATGTGGTGAGCTTGAAGTTTTGAGTACTTTGTGAATGATTTCTACACACTTATTTTATTTACATGGTTTACATTTATATTAAGTAGTTATTTGGAAAACAAAATAGGACAAAATATTTATGCAGTTTTATTTGGAAAACAAAATAGGACAAAATACTTATGAAGTTTTAATCTATTGCCATTGATTAGTAATGCTATACAATTCATGTCAAAATTGACGAAATAATATTTTAAGATGTAAAGACTTAAATCAGAATAAAATTCCCAATATTTATCCTTGGGGAAACCTGTTACATAATGTTCTGTATAGTTTAGTGTGGTAGAATACTGGAGTTTGTAAGATATACTCTATTTTTATTATTTATTTATTACATATATGCTGCTCTGCCTACGTGTACATCTGCAGGCCAGAGGAAGGCATCAGATCACATTATAGATGGTTGTGAGCCACCATGTGGTTGCTGGGAGTTGAACTCATGACCTCTGGAAGAGCAGTCAGTACTCTTAACTTCTGAACCATCTCTCCAACCCCGTAAGATATATCCTTTATGATGATTATTGTATTGATAGGCATTGAACTTTTTAATAGAGTACATATTATAAATACTTTTAAATATGAAACTAATGTCTTATTTGTCGCAATTATGAATAAATATATTACAAATGTGTTCTATTAAAGAAAGAGTTAAAGTATGTAGAGAAACACTTGCTTTAAATCATTGCCTTGGTTTAATTTGGGCACTGGAGTTGGTCTCTAGCAAGCTAGTAATTACCATAAAGGTTTACCTCATGTTGTAGAGGGTTGTATTATATGACATTCATATATATATACAAACTTCTCAGTTTATATAATGTTACTTAGATATGTATGATGTCAGAGATAATGAGTTGGTATTGGCATATATGTATATAGGTATCTTAGTTATTTTTTATTGCTATGATGAAACACCATGACCAAAGCAATGAAGGTAGTATTTGGGAGAGGGGGCACTTTGAGATCCAGAGGGGTGGGATTGAATGACTACCATGGCTAAGATTTTATTGGAAAATGAAGGGTCAGAAAGTTCAGCTCTTGATGAGGAAGATAATATAGAGGAGAAGAAATATGGGAACATTTTAGAAAAGTATGAAGGAAGAATGTCTAGCAAGTTTTTCATTGTAAAACTGCAGGAGTGAGTGGGTTTTAAATATATCCATCTATGATGATCTGTTATTTAGTATCTTAGAGAAACTGTAGGATGAATTTGAAATACATGTGTATATCTATATAATCAAAAAATACTGTATGTCACAAACTATGTTCAGTAATTTTATGTCTTATAAACAGTTCTCATTGTTTACCTCAAAATTTGAATATATTTGCATCAGTTTGACAATTGTATGCATATGTCCAATTATTTCCCAGAGTCCCAGACGTTTAAAAAGGGACATATGTCAAAGTTATACAAGAATATGTTTCATTATATTTAAAAATTATTATACTAACTTTCTCTTAAATTTTAAAACATGCTGATGTTCCCCTCCAGTGAAGAACACAAATAACACTAGTGATTGACCTGAAATCCAGTTATTCTTTGTAAAGTCATTAATACTAGTATTTTGTTTTAATGTTCCCATAAGATTGCTTGTGAATATGTTCTTGTAGGTAGTCTTATTTTACTGTCAAAATTGCATTTACTTATAGTGTGTGTTTTTTTCACATACAATGAGAAATACATGATTGTCATAGAACAACTTTTATCAGACCTTTCTCTCTACCATGTGGATTCTTTGATGAAACTCATGTCATCAGTAAATACCTTTATCTGTTGAATGATCTTATTGACCATGTTTTCTTTTAACATATTTTATTGATAAAATTTGCTCTTTGCCAATTTCCTGTATGCATGTATGTATTCTATTTATTCTCTTGCTTACTACCTCATATTTCTTTATCATTCATTCCAATGTCCTTCCATCTTTACAAATCTTTTCACCTATTCATTAATTTTGTTTTGCACACAATTTATGTAGGCTCTATTACATGAGTTTTGTGTAAAAAAAAATAAAGAGGTTTTAAAAAGCCACATGGAAATCTACTAGCTCTTAAAACAATTATTAATATGAATGAGGGTTTGAATGCAGATCCTCTGCAAGGGCAAACAATAGTGGTTATAGAAGTAACAATTCACTTAAAAAGTAATATAAAATAAATTCTTGCTGTCAGCTATAAGATACTAGCATAGGAGTTGTTGGTCATGAGGGCCACAGAGGTTCCCAAGACAATATATGTCCTTGACACTTCTTTTGATTGCCTGTTAGAAATAGTTGACAAAACACTTTTTCTGAACATATGACACTATTTTACAAAATATAAAGTGAATTTTCTGGACCTCAGAGAAAAACTTGATCTGTGCTAGCTAGTTTTCAAAAGTTGGGTGGTAGATATCAAAATTCTAAATTAATAAGGCATCAAAAGTCTAACCCATTTGTGAATTTTAGGAAGAATAATGTAAGTCTTCCAGGAAAGGTATGCCCATTGGTACAATAGTGAGCCAATTCTTTTGATGGCAACAAACTGCTCCTTGATTGGACTTGAACCTATATCCTTGTTTTACAAGAATGAATATACACCTAATACTGTGAATCATGTTAAAAATAATCTGAAGGGACTGGAGATAAAATTAAGTTGTGAAGAGCACGTGTTGCTATTTTTAGAGGATTCAAATTTGGTTCTCAGACACATATACGTGTTCATAATTTTTAAAAAATATAAATTGTAGGAGATATGGATAAGTTGGTATTGTAGGGAGAAAAGGGAAATAAAATAATTGTAATTTTAATGTAAATAGTTAACAAATAAATATTTTATACAATAATACATTAAATAAAATAATTTAAAATAATCTTTAAAGACTCATAATACAGTCTTAGAAAAAATGAACATTTGAACACAATCTCCTTTATCTATATCTGTCTACACCTAGATAATTGAATCAAACATTTAAGTTGATTAATCTATTTCACTAAGACTGCACTGTGACCAAAATATCCTAAAGAAGTCTCAAAATTATTGATAAAGGCACTCACACACATAGCTACAGCTTACAGCTTCAGCCTGTTTTGTTATTTGCTAAGCCTACTATAACAAAAAAAAATCCATATCTAGTGACTTGAACAAAGGCAATTCATTCTTCCATAGCTTTAAAGCTAGAAATCTAAATTAATTAATACATGAATTTGTTCCTAGTGAGTGTTCTTTAAAATGATTTGGTACAACAAATGTTACCAAACTCACAATGTGAAAAGCTTGGTGTCTTGTGAGATAAGATATTCACCACATCTAATCTATGCTAAATTTGTTTTTCTGTTTTCTGTTCTAAAATCACAGTGGAATGCTTGGAATTGTATATTATTTCCATTGGTAATTTTCCATAGAGAAAACAGGAAAATATTATCTTTAGAAATATTGCCAAAATAGGTTCAAAAAGGCATTGACCATTATATGAAAAGTTTCATCATTATACATATTTCCAAATTAAATAAACATATTTATTCCAGTGTAACTTTTCTTTATATGAAGACTTTGAAAGTTGAGTATTGTTTTGTAAATTATATGTTAAATCTGAAGATTGGATCACCTGAAAAATTTTTTTCTCTAATCTACTATAAAAATTAATAATGTCACCAATTTAACCAATATATTATTTAAAATAACATAGAACAACAAAAATAAGGGTTTCCACCTCCAATAGATTTCTAGTTGTAAGAATAATAGTGTTAGAACAAGAAATTTGAATGAGTTTTTTTTACAAATCTCAAGTCATGACAAAAGTTTTAAATTTATAGGGTTGGTGAAGAACTTTTCCCAGTCTGTAGGCTGTCACTTTGTTCTGTTGACAGTTTCTTCTGTCTTAAAGAAGTTTCTCAGCCTCATAAAATCCCATTTATTAATTGTGGAACCTTGAGCCTGGGCTGTTGGTATTCGGTTCAGGAAGTTGTCTACTGGGCCAATGAGTTCAAGGTTCTTCCTCACTTTTTCTTCTAACATATTTAGTGTCTCTTATTTTATATTGAGGTCTTTAATCCACCAGGACTTGAGTTTTGTGCATTGTGATAAATATGGATCTACTTGCATCTTTCTACTTGTAGACATCCACTTAGACCAGCACCGTTTTTTGAAGATGCTATCCTTTACTTATTTAATAGATTTGGATTCTCTGTCAAAAATCAAGTGTCCATATGTGTGTGAATTTATTTCTGGGTCTTCAATTTGATTCTATTGATCAAATTGATCAACCAGCCTAAGTCTATGCCATCATAATTATATTTTAATTACTGTTGCTCTATAGTACAGCTTGAGATCAGGAACTGGATTCCTCCAGAGGATTTTTTTTTTTTTTTTTTTTTTTTTTTTTTTTTTTTTTGTGCAGGATTGTTTTAGCTATTCTGGGTTTTTCGGATTTGCATATGAAATTGGTAATTGATTTTTACTGTCTTTATAAAATTATGTAAAGTATTTTGATAGGGATTGCATTGAGTGTAAATTGCTTTTGGTAAGATAGCCATTTTTTACTATGTTAATTCTCCCAATCCATGAACAAGGCAGATATTTCCATCTTCTAATGTCATCTGACAAAAGGTTAATATTCAAAATGCATAAAGAACTCAAGAAATTAAATGCCACCAAATATCCCAATTAAGAAATAGGGCTCAGAACTAAACAGAGAATCATTAATGAGTAATATTGAATGGATGAGAAAACATTTAAAGAAATGTTGAATGCTCTTAATCATCAGAGAAATGCAAATCAAAATGACTCTGAGATTCTTACACTCATCACAATTGCTAAGGTCAAAAATTCAAGTGACAGCACATGCTGATGATGATGTGGAGAATGGAGAACACTTCTTTGCTGGTGTGAGTGAAAACTGTTATAATCACTTTAAAAATCAGTCTGGTGCTTTCTCAGAAAACTGGGAATAATGCTATCTTAAGGCCCAGCTATTCCATCCCTTAGAATATACTCAAAAGATGCTTCACCACACAAAAAGGACATATGCTCAACCATGTTCATAGCAGCCTTATTCATAATAGCCAGAACATGGAAAAAGCCTAAGTGTCCCTCAGTAGAAAAATGGATAAAGAAACTGTGGTACATTTACACTATGGAATACTACTCAGCTATTAAAAACAAGGAAATATTGAAATTTTCAGGCAAATTGGTGGAACTAGAAATAATCATCATGAATGAGTTAACCCAGACCCAGAAAGATACACATGGTGTACTCTCACTTACACTTGGGCACTAGCCCAACAGGGATGTTGTCTGAGAGTCTTCATTTAGGGAGGGATTGTGATACATGCTGGGACTTTCTACTGGGACTCCAGGTGAGAGAGGCAAGGAAGAATGGGGAAGTGGAAGTAAACATAATGTCCTGGGACCCTCCAAGAAGACCATGAAGGCTGGCATATTTGGCCCCAGGAGGATCTGCTCAAACTACTATAACAAACAAGGACAATGCGTGCAGTAAAGACAGATCCCCTCTTCAGATCTAGCCAATGGACAGCACATTCTCCACAGTTGTGTGTGGAGTAGGGACTGACACTGACATGAACTCTGGGTGTCCCCTATTTCACCACTTTCCCTTGGTCTCCTCCTGGGTGTATGGGGGCACTAAGGTAGGATAAGCAGACAACCAGTATGAGACCTGACAGGCTATCATCATATGATGGGGGAAGAGGTCCCATTCTTTGACAGCCCTAGGGGAAGGGAATAGGGTGAAAAAGAGGGAAAGGGGCGAATGGGAAGATACAAGTGATGGAATAACAATTGTGATATAATCTGAACCCCTTCTGTCACAGGCCTATTGGAGGGGAATAAGATGAAAGAGGGAGGATGGAAAAGGAAGATACAAATGATGGTGTAACAATTTAGATGTGATCTGAATAAATTATTTATTTATGTTTTTATTATTATTATTATTATTATTATTTATTTTACATATATACAATATGCTACCTATAGCAAGAATAAGCATTATTAAACATATACACAATAAACCTACAGCCAGAAGAACAACTAAACAGTCAGAAATTATATAAATATCACATTCTTACTGTTTTGGCTATATATATTTGACAGCCTTGAGGAAAACATCTTTCCTATCTTGGTGCATGTAAAATTCTGAATGTAAATCAATACCTATCATATCACATCATTATCAATTTAAAACATCTACTACACCTAAAAACATCTTAATCCCTAAACATCTAAGCTTCGATGTAAAACTAAGCTATCTGGCCTTTGACTTCATCAGAGACATGAGAAAGAATAAACTTGATTACCTGAGTATTCTCTAAATACATTTAATCCATTTTCTTTTAACAAAGTCTCCATTTTTCCATTCTTATTGTTATATTGCTATGAAGAGACACCATAACTGTAGCAACTCTTGTGACACAATTTCTTCAAAAATGCCACACTTTTTAATTATATTTCTTTTTTATTACATATGCATTTATATAATTACACATATATAAAATAAACTACATACAGCAAGAATAACCGCTAAACAATCAGGAATTATATAAATGTAATGTTCATAATGTTTTGGCTATTTGTATTTGGCAATATGGAAGAAAACATCTTTCCTGTCTTGGTGAGTCTAAAATTCTGAATGTAAATCAGTATCTGTCATATTTCATCTCTACCAAGTTAAAACATCTATCTAAACCTGAAAACATCTTAACCCCTAGACAACGAAGCTTAATTGTAAGACTAAACTGGTCTTTAACCCCATCAGAGACTTGAGAAGAACTAAAACTTGATTACCAGAATAAACCAGAAGTTCAGGTTAGCAGCCCACAAAGTGTAAAAAGGAACAAGACAGTTTGCTATCTGAACAGTCACCCAAAACTCTCTACGTGTTGGAGCATCATCTTCAGCTTTCTGGCCCAATATGTCTGACAAACCTATTTGTGAGGCAAGTACTCTTGAAGACTTGCTTACCCTGTCTAGGCAGAGTTTGACTGTCAACTCTGCAAGCATCCAAGCCTGCAAACTTACTCCAACAAGATCACACCTATTCCTTTTTAACTAGTGCCCCTCATGATTAATCTTTCAAATATATGAACTTATAAGGGCCATGCATATTGAAACTACCGCATTTCCACTTACAATATATTAAATATTAAAAACAGGACACCACTTAACTTTTATAACCCATATATTTAACTATAAGATATGTATTTTCCTTAAGTAATGATAATTATAAAATTTATACATATTAAATAACTTTATTGCATATACTTATTAAAATATATCATATAACACTGTCATTTATGAAAATCTTGAGCAATACTTAAAATTCCAAGGTAATATATAAATGTTTTTTATGTAAGCATAAAATAAGGCTGTTTACTTGTCTATGAAGATTTAAAAGTATAATATTTGTAGAGCACTGTAAACTAATATTTCCATAAAAATTCTACAGGCCTGGATTTCAGTATGTTTCAGTTTGAGTGCTTCATAATATGCTATGATTTGGGTTTCCATTTCATTTATTTTTCTTTCAAGTACAAGCATAAATTTTGAATATCTCCATCCAAGCCCCTGGGAAGTGAATGCCACAGAAAGAGTGAAACTAATATGTATACCTCCCAGAGGGTCCTGAGCCAGTAGAATCACTAAACATATTTCAAATGTATGAACTTTTATGGGTGCACATGAGTGTACAGTGATATTAGTAATACACTCCATGCCTCAGAAAATATTATATAACACAGGTCATTTACTCAAACCTGACCTATATAGGACAAAGGTTAGTTGAGAATTGGCATTAGAAAAAATAATGGCCATCTCCGCAGATTAATTTTAGGACTAATTGTAGTAATAATCATATAATAATTTATTCTACAGCAATTACCATAAAATGAGTACTACTTATGGAGAATAATAACACTAGTAATGGAGTACTACTAACTAAGACACTGTAAGAGCATAATTCACTTATACTTTTGAATTTCTCTACTTTTTTTCATTTTGAATGTACAGTTTTGTATGGAACATTAAGTTATCCTATGGAGAAAAATTAGAAATGTGCATCACAATTTTCATGGATAAAATTAGTTTTGAATATAATCATTCTATTAAGAGGCCATCTGGATTAAATATTTTCCTCGTGTTTTGTTTGCCTGGTGGCATTTTAAAATTTATCATTTAACTCAGAATTTGCCATAATCATTAAAATACCATATTTTGTAAATGAGCTTGATGTTGACATTTTTGACAGTTGTCAATAAAAAAGCCAAAAAAATTAAAAACTTATGTAAGTGCAAACAGGAAGTAGGATTGTAGGATTGTCAGTAATAAGCAATTTTGTCCGGACAATTGTCTATGTGATTACAACTAAACTTGAAATTTCTTTTGAAGTGGTATGTAAGTAGGTAGGACATGAGATCAGAAACTGAACTAAACAATTGCATGGCTTCTCATGCATTAATTTGAAGTCATTCCTGGCTTTTTTTTTGTCAAAACTATTGGTCATAATTTTTATTTAGTAATTTCAAAGCTTAAAAGTTTAGGAATTTGTTGGTTCACTAGCATATAAGAGAAACCTCAGAAAATACTTCAATTATGTCTCTAATTACAGGAATGTTGGCTTTTCTAATAATAAATTGTCAATTTAAAATCAGTTTTCTGACCAGTTAGCAGAAAATAGGCCATAAAGAAATGAAGAGCCATTGAAAAACATGATGGCCTTATATCACAAATTTATATTTATATATTTATATTTAGAAAGTAAGTATAAGAAAGAAAAATATTTTATAAAATAGTCTAATTATGAGAGCTTCAGAAATGACTTACAGGTAATAGTATTAGCTACTCTTGTTGAGGACTAGGGTTTGGTTACCAAGACCTACATATTTTCTCACAACTTAATGGAATTCCAGTTCCAGGAAATCTGATGCTGTTTTTGGCCTTTATGTACAACAGCTAAACACATGGTATAGAGACATATAAACCCTCATAACATTTGTACATATAAAATACACTAGTCCAATATCAGAGTAATAGATATACAGCTATTAAGGTATGGGAACAGAGATTCAGGATGGAATGATGGAGGGAGAGTCACAAATCCTGGAAACAGACTCTAGATATCAACCTCAAGGTGTAGACCTATTTTATTGCACAACAACAGCATATTTATACAATCTTTGGACTAATGGAGATTCCACATAAGCTCTGGGGTAGCCAACCATCCCACTGTTTCTATGTGGAGGTGACAGACCTTTCAGCACCTGAGGGGACTTCCTTGAAGACAGGGAAGCTGTCACTACCCTGTCTATTCTGAGGTTCTTTTAATTTGTTAGGATCCTCCTTTTGTGTCACACAAAAGCCAGTGGGCATAGACACTTGTACCATTGAGCAGGATGGATCCTCCCTTGCTGTCCACTGGACCACACTCAAGGCAGGAGCACCCATATTAAGGAAATCAAAAGAGTTGCATAAATACCAAAAAACTTTGTGGGTGCATTTAGATAATTAGGTGATTAATAGCTACTTGACGTACCTGTCCTTTGCTTTGATTAAATAAGTAGCTCTATTGATTATCTTAACAGTGAATATAGAGCCACCTATTATCTTAACAGTGAGAAATAGAGTCATCATATATGTTTTAACTTTTCCATTCTTTATTTTATGATTAAAAATTACCAGAGAAAATAGTTAATGATAATAATATTAATAGAAGTGATGAATTCATATATGATGAAATCAATTTGGTAAAATGCAAAACAAATTATGAAGTCATGGGAAATCACAGAAGGGTGTGTATAGTTTGTCTATCAAATCTTTGTATCTTATTTTTTATGAAATGATGATTCTTCATTTTTGTAAAACCGTACATGACATATTATGTAAACTGTGTATACTAATTTAAGCATAGAAGTAAAACAGGACTGTTTTATAATAAATGGACTATATCTTTAATATTTGTTGTTAAATCTACAATTATGAAACTAAACTAAAAATAATACTTAATTGTGGGAGGAATTTTGGATCGTAATATAATCTCATCTCATACATTTTTATTGAAATTATCTTGCAAACCATGATCAGTATGCTTCTTTTTTTTTAATTTTTATTTAAAATTTATTCAGATTACTTCTCAATTGTTATCCCCTAACTTGTATCTTCCTATTCCCTCCTCCCTCCCTCCCTCTTTCATCCTATTCACCTCCACTAGGTCTTGACAGAAGGGGACCTCATCCCCCACTATAAGATCATAGCTTATGAGGTCTCTTCCTGGTAGCCTGCTAACTGTTCCTCTGAGTGTCGCCAGGTCTCCCCACCAAGGGGAAGTGGTCAAATAGGAGGCACCAGAGTACATGTCTGAGTCAGTCTCTGCTCTCCACACAATTTTGGAGAATGTGCTGTCCATTGGCTAGGTCTGGGTAGGGGTTCTAGGTTTACCGCACGCATTGTCCTTGGTTGGTACACTAGTTTGAACTGACCCACCTAGGTCCAGATACATCAGCCTTATTGGTCTTCTTGTAGGTTTCTAGGGCCCTATGGATCCTTCTATTTCCCCAATATTCCTTACCTCTCTCATTTTGAGTCTTAAAAGGAAGTCCCAGTATCTATCCCAATCTCTAGCTAAGTGAAAACTTTCAGGGGATACCTCTGTTGGCTAGTGTCCAATTATAAGTGAGTATATTCCATGTGTATCATTCTAGGTCTGGGTTAGTTCACTCAGGATGTACATTTCTAGTTCAACCCACTGCCTTCAAATTTCATGATTTTCTTGTTTTTAATAGCTAAGTAGTATTCCATAGTGTAAATGTACCACAGTTTCTTTATCCATTCTTTGATTGAGGGACATGTAGTTTGTTTCCAGGTTCTGGCTATTATGAATAAGGCTGCTATGAACATGGTTGAGCATATGTCCTTCTGTGGTGGAGTATTTTCTGGGTATATTCCAACAAGTGGAATAGCTAGGTCTTGAGGTATCCCTATTCTAAATTTTCTGAGAAAGTGCCTGATAGATTTCCAAAGTGGTTGTATATGTTTTCACACTCAACAGCAATGAAGGAATGTTCCCCTTCTCTCCACATCCTCACCATCATAGGCTGCCAGTTGAGTTTCTTATTTTTGCCATTCATTTGGGTGTAAAATGGAATCTCAGAGTTGTTTTGATTTGCATTTCTCTGATGACTAAGGATGTTGAGCATTTCTTTAAGCGTTTCTCAGCCATTCGATAGTCATTTGTCGAGAATTCTGTTTAGTTATGTGCCCAAAGTATTAATTGGGTTATTTGGTTTGGTGGTGTTTAATTTCTTGAGCTCTTTATATATTTTGGATATTAGTCCTTTGTTAGATGTATGGTAGGTGAAGTTCTTCTCCCAGTCTGTAGGCTGTCTCATTGTTCTGTTGACAGTGTCTCCTGCCTTACAGTAGCTTCTCAGCCTCATGAGGTCCCATTTATTAATTGTTGACCTTAAAGCCTAGGCTATTGGAATACTGTTCAGGAAGTCATCTCCTGTGGCAATGAGTTTCAAGCCCTTCCCCACTTTTCCTTCTTACAGGTTGAATGTCTCTGGTTTTATGTTGTGATCTTTAATCCACTTGGACTTGAGTTTGGTGCATGGTGATGAATATGAATCTATGTTTGTCTTTCTTTTTTTATAGAAAAATAAAATCATTCATATTACATTTCAATTGCTATCCCATCCCGTGCATACTCCCATTCCTCCCTCCTTCCCACTTTCACCCCATTCCCCTTCCCTATGACTGTGACTGATGGGAGCCTCTTCCCCTTGAATATGATGTTAGGGTATCAAGTTTCTTCTTAGTAGTCTGCTATCCTTGGCCTCCCCATCAAGGGGACATGGCCAAATAAGGGGCACCAGATTTCATGTGAAAGCCAGTCCCCAGTCTCCACTTAACTGTGGAGAGTATTCTGACCCTTGGCTAGGTCTGGGTAGGGGTTTGATGATGACTGCACATATTGTCCTTGATTGTTGCCATAGATCGAGCAGAACCCCTGGGCCCAGATTTACCCATCATAGTGTTCTCTTGTAGGTTTCTAGGACGCTCTGGATCCATCTATTTCCCTATCTCTTATATTTCTCCTACCTCAGGGTGTCCTCACCATTATCCCATTTTCGTGGTAAGTGAAGACTTTCATGAGACATACCCCTTGGCCTAATGTCCAGATATAAGTGAGTATGTACTATTCGAGTCTCTCTGCTTCTGTGTTAGCTTACTCATTATGATCATTTCTAGTTAAATCCATTTGTCCACAAATTTCGGAAATTCCTTGTGTATAATAGCTGAGTAGTATTCCATAGTGTAAATGTACCACAGTCTCTTTATCCATTCTTCTACTGAGGGACATTTAGGCTGTTTCCGTGTTCCAGCTATTATGAGTAAGGCTGCTATGAACATGGTTGAGCATATGTCCCTGTTGTATGCTAGAACATCTTCTGGGTATATTCCAAGGTGTGGATTAGCTGAGTCTTGAGGAAACCCTATTCCCAGTATCTGAGATCGCGCCAGATAGCTTTCCAAAGTGGCTGCACTAGACTACATTCCCACCAGCAATGAAGGAGTGTTCCTTTTTCTCCAAATCCTTGCTAGTATGTGGTGTCACTTGAATTTTTGATCTTGGCTATTCTGATGGGAGTAAGATGGAATCTCAGAGTTGTTTTGATTTGCATTTCTCTGATGACTAAAGACGTTGATGTCTTTCTATATGTAGACATCCACTTAGACCAGCACCATTTTTTTTGGAAGATTCCATTCTTTTTTCATTGAACAGATTTGGCTTGTTTGTCAAAAATCAAGTGTCCATATGTATGTGTATTTATTTCTGGGTGTTCAATTCATTTCCATTGGTCAATCAGCCTATTGCTATGCCAGTACCATATTGTTTTAATTACTTTTGCTCTATAGTATAGCTTGAGATCAGGTATGGAGATACCTACAGAGGATCTTTTATTGTATAGGATTGTTTTAGCTATTCTAGGTTTATTGTTTTTCCATATGAAATTGAGAATTCAATGTCTTTAAAAAAATTGTATAGGTGTTTTGATAGGGATTGCATTGAATCTGTAAATTGGCTTTGGTAAGATGGCTATTTTTACAAGAGAGATCTTTCCATCTTCTGATGTCTTTTTCAATCTCCATCTTCAGAGATTTGACATTATTTCAACAATTCTTTCACTTGCTTGGTTAGAGTTACTACTCTATACTCTATTGCATGTGGCTATCATGAAGGGTGTAGTTTCCCTAATTAATTTCTCAGCATGCTTGTCATTTGTATACAGGAAGGCTATTGACTTTTTGAGTTAATTTTGTATGAAGCCACTTTGCTGAAGGTGTTTATCAGCTGTAAGAGTTCTCTGGTAGAATTTTTGGAGTCACTTATGCACACTATGTATCATCTGTAAATACGGGTAATTTGAATTCCTTCTTTCTGTTTTGGATTCTCTTTTTGTTGTCTTACTGCTCTACTTGTCCTTCAAGAACTATATTGAAGAGATATGGAGAAAGTGGGCAACTTTTTCTGGTCCCTGATTATAGAGGAATTTCTCTCCATTTAATTTAATATTGGCTGTTGGCTTGCTATAGAGAGCCATTATTATGTTTAGGTATGTGACTTTTATCCCTGTTCTCCTCAAAACTTTAAACATGAATGCATGTTGGATTTTGTCAAATGATTTTTGGCATCTAAGGAGATGATTATGTGGTTTTTTTCCAGTTTGTTTATATGGTGGATTACATTGATGATTTTCATATATTGAACCATCCCTGCATGACTGGAATGAATGGTGAATGATGTGTTCTTGGATTCGGTTTGCAAGTATTTTACTGAGTACTTTTGCATCAATGTTCATAAAGAAATTGGTCTGAAATTCTCTTTCTTCTTTGGGTCTTTGTAAGGTTTAGGTATCATGGTGACTGTGGCCTCACCGAAGGAGTTTGGTAATTTTCCATCCATTTCTATTTTATGTAGCTTAAAGATTATTAGTATTAGCTCTTCTTTGAAGGTCTGATAGAATTCTGCACTGAAACAATCTGACACTTTACTTTTTTTTTTGGTTTGGAGACTTTTAATGATAGCTTCTATTTTTGTAAGGGAAATAGGACTACTTAATGTGTTTATCTGATCTTGATTCAAATTTGGCAAGTGAAATCAATCAAGAAAATTTTCTATTTCCCTTAGATTTTCAAATTATGTGGCATACAAGCCTTTGAAGTAGGACATTATGATTCTTTGTATACCTTCAGTGTCTATTGTTAGGTCTCCCTTTTCATTTATGATTTTGTGGATTTGTATAGTGTCTGTCTGCCTTTTAGTTAGATTGGCCAACGGTTTTTCTGTCTTGTTGATTTTCTCAACGAACCAGCTCCTGGTTTGTTGATTCTTTGTATTGTTCTTTTTGTTTCTAATTTATTTATTTTAGCCCTGAGTTTGATTATTTTCTGCTATCTACTCCTCTTCAGTGTTTCTGCTTCTTTTTTTCTAGTGCTTCCAGATATGTCATTAAGTTGCTTATTCCAATTTATTTATGAAGGTATTTAATGCTATGAATTTTCCTCTTAGCACTGCTTTCAATGTGTCCCATAAATTTAGATATGTTGTTGCACTTTTTTCATTGAATTTTAGGAATTCCTCAATTGCTTTATTTCTTCCATGACCCAGTTGTCATTAAGTAAAAAGTTGTTTAGTTTCCATGTGTGTGTAGACTTTTTGTTATTTCTGTTGTTGTTGAAGTCCTGCCTTAGGCCATGGTGATCTGATAGAATACAAGGCATTATTTCAATCTTCTTTTATCCGTTGAGGCTTGGTTTTTGACCTACTATATGATCAATTTTGTAGAAGGTTCCATGAGGTACGGAGAAGAAGATATAATCTTTTCTGTTTGGTGAAAAGTTCTGTAGATAGCCATTAGATCCATGTGATTCATGACATCAGTTAGTGTCAATATTTCTCGATTTAGCTTGTGATTCATTGACCTATCCTTTGGTGAAAGTGGGATATTGTGATGTCTTCCACTAGTAATGTGTGGGGGTCAATGTGTGCTTAAAGCTTTGTTAATATTTCTTTTACAAATGTGAGTACCATTATACTGGGAGTTTGGATTTTCAAAACTGTGATGTCAACTTGGTTGACTTTACCTTTGATGTGTAAGAAGAGTCTTTCCTCATTTCTTTTGATTAATTTAAGTTGAAAATTATTTTACTAGATATTAGTTTGGCCACTCCAATTTGCTATTTGTGAACTTTTATTTATTTATTTATTTTTGGAATACCTTTTTCTACCCCTTTACTCTGAGGTAATGTCTATCTTTATTTATGACATGTGATTCTTTGATGCAACAGAATGATACATCCTGTTTTCACATCCATTCTTTTAGCCTGTGTCTCTTTCTTGGGGAGTTGAGCACATTGTTGTTCTTCCTATTACTGACCAGCAATTATTGGTTCATCTTTTTATGATGTTGCTGGTGGTAGTGTGTGTGTGTATGTGATTGTGTGTGTGTTTGTTTCTTTTCTTTTCTTTTTGCAGATATGCTGTTAGTTATTACTATTATTTTCACGGATAAATTTAGGCCCCTTGGGTTGGAGTTTTCCTTCTAGTATCTTCAGTAGGCCTGGATTAGTGGCTAGGTGCTGTTTAAACCTGATTTTGTCTTGGGATATCTTGTTTTCTCCACCTATGATGATTTGAATGCTTTGTTGGGCAAAGAAGTCTGGGTTGACATATTTGGTCTTTTGATGTCTTCATGACATCTGCCCAAGGTATTCACAGATTCTTGTGAGATGTCAGGTGTAATTCTGAGAGATGTGACTTGGCCTTTTTCTCTTGAAGCTTTTAATATTCTTTGTTCTTTAAGTTTAGTGTTTTGATTTTTATATTGTGGGAAGACATTCTTTTCTGATTTAATTTATTTGGAGTCTGTAGGCTTCATGTACATTTATGGGCATTTATTCTTTAGGTTAGAGAAGTTTTTATCTATGATATTATTGAAAATATATTCTGGACATTTGAGATGGGAGTCTTCTTTTTCTTTTTTTTAATTTTTTAAAACTTTTTTATTAATTTATTATTGTTATGTCTCAATGGTTATCCAATCCCTTGTATCCTCCCATTCTTCCTTCCCTCCCATTTCCCCTTATTCCCCTCCCCTATGACTGTTCCTGAGGGGGACCTCCTCCCCCTGTATAAGCTCATAGGGTATCAAGTCTCTTCTTGGTAACCTGCTGTCCTTCCTCTGAGTGCCACCAGGTCTCCCCCTCCAGGGGACATGGTCAAATGTGAAGCACCACAGTACGTGAGAAGGTCATATCTCACTCTTCACTCTACTGTGGAGAATGTTCTGACTATTGGCTAGATCTGGGAAGGGGTTTAAAGCTTATTGTTCTTGGCTGATGCCTTAGTTTGAGCGGGACCCCTGGGCCCAAATCTGCCTATCATAATGTTCTACGTGTAGGTTTCTAGGACCCTCTGGATCCTTCTACTTTGCTATTCTCCAATGCTTCTCTCATATAGAGTCCCAATAGAATGTCCTCCCCTCTGTCCTCGTTTCCTGGTAAGTGAAGGCTTTTGTGGGACATGCACCTTGGGCTAGTACGCAGATATAAGTGAGAATATACCATTTGAGTCTTTCTGTTTCTGGGTTAACTCATTCATTATGATCATTTCTAGCTCAATCCATTTATCCACAAATTTTGGGAATTCCTTGTTTTTAATAGCTGAGTAGTATTCCATTGTGGGAAGCTGAAGCTATTGCCCTCGCTAAGATGGCGCCTGGCAACCTGCCAGGCAGGATGAATTGCAATTCTGCTCCTGGTAAACAAGTCCTTATTTGGGTTGTGGGCCGTGCTTTGCTCTGACGTATGCATCCCACCTTGTCGGAAAGCAATTGAAGCTACCGACGTAAGGGCTGCTGATTGGTTGAGGCAGAGGATATAAAGGGGTGCAGAGGTGTTGGGGGAGGAGAAGCGAGTGAGCGGGAGAAGAAGAAGCTTGCTGAAAAGGTTCCTGAATAAACTGCCTGGAGAAGAACGCTCGGGTCGTGTCCTTATTTTCCGCTGGTCAGAAGGGACGTGACATTCCATAGTGTATATGTACCACAGTTTCTTTATCCATTCTTCTACTGATGGACACTTAGGCTCTTTCCATGTTCTGGCTATTATGAATAAGGCTGCCATGAACATGGTTGAGCAAATTTTCTTGTTGTGTGCTGGAGCATCTTCTGGGTATATTCTAAGGAGTGGAATAGCTGGGTCTTGAGGAAGACCTATTCCCATCTTTCTGAGATAGCACCAGATAGATTTCCAAAGTGGCTATACTAGTTTGCATTCCCACCAGCAATGAAGGAGTTTTTCCTCTCTCCCCACATTCTCGCCAGCATGTGGTGTCGCTTGAATTTTTGATCTTAGCCATTCTGATGGGTGTAAGATGGAATCTCAGAGTTGTTTTGATTTGCATTTCCCTGATGACTAAGGAGGTTGAGCATTTCTTTAAGTGTTTCTCAACCATTTGTTATTCCTCTGTTGAGAATTCTCTGTTTAGTTCCAAGCCCCATTTCTCAATTGGGTTATTTGGTTTGGTGGTGTTTAATTTCTTGAGTTCTTTACATATTTTGGATATTAGACTTTTGTCAGATGTAGGGTTAATGAAGATCTTTTCCCAGTCTGTAGGCTGTCACTTTGTTCTCTTGACAGTGTCTCCTGCCTTACAGAAGCTTCTCAGCCTCATAAGGTCCCATTTATTAATTGTTGACATTAAGGCCTGGGCCGTTGGTTTTCTGTTCAGGAAGTTGTCTCCTGTGCCAATATGTTACAGGATCTTCCCCACTTTTTCTTCTAAGTGACTTAGTGTCTCTGGTTTTCTGTTGAGGTCTTTAATACACTTGGATTTGACTTTTGTGCAAGGTGACAAATATGGGTCCAGTTGCATTTTTTTACACATAGACCTCCAGTTAGACCAGGACCATTTGTGAAGATGTTATCTGTTTTCCATTGAATAGATTTGGCTTCTTTGTCAAAAATCAAGTGGTCATATGTGTGTGGATTCATATCTGGGTCTTCGATTCGATTCCACTGATCAACCAGCCTTTTGCTGTGCCAGTACGATGCTGTTTTAATTACTATTGCTTTATAGTACAGTTTGAGATCAGGTATGAAGATTCCTCTGGAGCACCTTTTAATTTACAAGATTGTTTTAGCTATTCTGGGTTTTTTGTTTTTCTATATGAAGTTCAGAATTGAACTTTCAATATCTTTAAAAAATTGTGTAGGTATTTTGATAGGGATTGCATTGAATCTGTAGATTGCTTTTGGTAGGATGGCCATTTTTACTATGCTAATTCTCCTGATCCATGAGCAAGGGAGATCATTCCATGTTCTCATGTCATCTTCAATCTCTTTCTTTAGAGTTTCGATTTTTTTTCAAACAAGTCCTTCAGTTGCTTAGTTAGAGTAACTCCTAGATATTTTATATTGCTTGTGGCTAATGTGAAGGGTGTGGTTTTCCTAATTTCTTCCTCTGCAAGCTTGTCATTTGTATATAGGAAGGCTACAGACTTTTTTGAGTTAATTTTGTATCCAGCTAAATTGCTGTAGGTTTTTAGCAGCAATAGGAGTTCTCTGGTGGAATTTTGAAGGTCACTTGTGTATATTATCATATCATCTGCAAATAGGGATAATTTGACTTTCTCCTTTCCCATTTGGATACCCTTGATCTCCTTTTGTTGTCTTATTGCTCTGGCTAGAACTTCGAGTACTTTATTGAAGAGATATGGAGAGAGTGGGCAGCCTTGCCTTGTTACCGAGTTGAGAGGAATTTCCTTGTGTATCTCACCATTTACTTTGATTTTGGCTATTGGCTTGCTGTATATAGCCTTTATTATGTTGAGGAAAGTGCCTTGTATCCCCAATCTCTCTAAAACTTTAAACATTAATGAGTGTTGGATTTTATTAAATGCTTTCTCTGCATCTAAAGAGATGACTATATGGTTTTTTTCTCTTCAGTTTGTTTATATGGTGGATTATTGATGGATTTTTGTATATTAAACCATCCCTGCATGCCTAGAATGAAGGCTATTTGGTCACGATGAATGATATCTTTGATGTGTTCTTGTATTCGTTTTGCCAGTATTTTATTTAGTATTTTTGCATCGATGTTCATAAGAGAAATTGGTCTGAAATTCTCTTTCTTTGTTGAGTCTTTGTGAGGTTTGGGTATCAATGAGACTATGGCCTCATAAAATGAATTTGGTAATGTTCCATTCATTTCTATCTTTTGGAGTAGCTTGAATAGTATCGATATTAGCTGGCCCTTGAAGGTCTGGTCGAATTCTGCACTGAAACCATCTGCCCCTGGGCTTTTTTTGATTGGGAGACTATCAATGATTACTTCAATTTCTGTAGGGGAAAAGGGACTATTTAGCTTGTTTGTCTGTTCTTCACTCAACTTTGGCAAGTGAAATTGATCAAGAAAATCATCCATTTCCCTTAGATTTTAAAATTTTGTGGCATATATGCCTTCAAAGTACGATCTTATGATTCTTTGTATTTCTTCAGTGTCTGTTGTTATGTCTCCTTTTTCATTCCTGATTTTGTTGATTTCAATACTGTCTCTCTTCCTTTTAGTTAGTTTGGCTTATGATTTGTCTATGTTGTTGATTTTCACAAAGAACCAGCTCTTCGTTTTGTTGAGTCTTTGGACTGTATTCTTAGTTTCTAATTTCTTAATTTCAGCCCTGAGTTTGATTATTTCCAGATGTCTACTCCTCTTGGGTGTTTATGCTTCTTTTTTTCCTAGGGCTTCCAGTTGTGTTGTTAAGATTCTTATGTGTGATATTTCAAATTTCTTTTTAAAGGCACTTAGTGCTATGAATTTTCCTCTTAGCACTGCTTTCAATGTATCTCACAAATTTGGTTATGTTGTTCCTTCATTTTCATTGAATTTCAGAAACTCCTTGATTTCTTTCTTTATTTCTTCCTTGACCCAGGTGTCATTTAGCAGAGAGTTGTTTAGTTTCTATGTTCGTGTAGGCTTTTTGTTATTTCTGTTGTTGTTGAATTTCAGCCTAAGAGCATGGTCATCTGATAGGATACAATGTATTATTTCAATCCTCTTGTATCTATTGAGGCTTGCTTTGTCACCGACGATGTGATCAATTTTGGAGAAGGTTCCATGGGGTGCAGAGAAGAAGGTGTATTCTTTCTTGTTTGGGTGAAAGGTTCTATAGATATCTGTTAGATCCATTTGACCCATGGCATTGGTTAATGATGTTATTTCTCGGCTTAGTTTCTGTTTCAATGACTTATCTTTCAGTGAGAGTGGGGTGTTAAAGTCTCCCACTATTATTGTGTGGGGATCAATGTATGGTTTAAGCTTTTTTTAGCAGATCTTTTACAAATGTAGATGCCCTTGTATTGGGAGCATAGATGTTCAGAATTGTGATGTCATCTTGGTTGTCTTTACCTTTGATGAATATGAAGTGTCCTTCCTCATCCGTTTTGATTAATTTTGGTTGAAAATCTATTTTGTTCGATATAAAAATTCATACACCTTCTTGCTTCTTGTGACCATTTGCTTGGAATATTTTTTTCCAACCTTTACCCTGAGGTAATGCCTATTGTTATGGATGAGATGTGTTTCTTGAATTCAGAAAGATGTTGGATCTTGTTTTTGCACCCATTCAATTAGTCTGTGTCTTTTTAGTGGAGAAATGAGACCATTGATTGATCTTTTTATAGTGTCCCAGATTTCTTTGATGTTCTGTGTCAGCAGTTTTTAAATTTATGATCTTTAAATGTATTTTATTTTACTTCTTTTTTAACATATACATTTTTAATATTACACATAAAGAAAATAAACTACATACAGTAAGAAGAACAATGAAATAATCAGGAATTATATAAGTGTTACTTTCATTAGTGTTTTGGCCATTTGCATTTGTCAACTTTGAAGTAAACAACTTTTCTATCTTGGTGAATCTAAAATTCTGAATGTAAATCAATATCTATAATATCTTATGTCTATCATGTTAAAACACCTTTCTAAACCTAAAAACATCTTAACCCCTAAACAACAAAGCTTAATTGTAAGAATAAACTATCTGGTATTCAACCCCATCAGAGACATGAGAAGGAGTAAAACTTAAATACCTGAGTAAACTCAAAGTGCAGGTTAGTAGCTTCCAAAATGAAAAAATGACAAAGATGCTTTGCTTCCTGAACAGTCACACAAAACTCTTTATAACATTGGAGCATCATTTTCACCATTCAGGCCCAGTATATCTGAAAGATATATTTATGAGGAGTTACTATTGGGGATATTCTTATCATGTTTTGGCATACTTGACTGTTGACACTTCTGGAATTAAAGCTTGCCCATTTTTTAGACAGAATTCTGTATGTGGTAGAAATGAGGACATTTTTCACAGTGGCTTGCTTGCCATGTTTGAAGCCATCTCTATAAGAAATTCTTTAATGCTCATTATCTTCTTTGAGATAGGCTGGGTGTTGTAAGGAGTTAACCTGTATTGTTGCCAAAGAATATTTAAAATAATAAAAACATCTTTAAATGCCATAATCTGTAGCTCTCTGAGGACTTGAAGACCTAATCAAAGTATTCTACCTTATATATCTTTAGACAATATGTATCTGTTAAACCTAGGATGTATTTTCTTGTGATAAAACTATACTAGTAATTGATATAACCATGATTTGATCAACTAATAATTAGCTTGTATTACTTAATTATACTATGGTGCCTGCAATACCACTTTCAAACTATTGGAAGAAACCTTGTCTTATTATTGAGTTGTATGTGTACAATACCTTATATTAGAGTAAAAATAAGAGACTAGGGAAGTAGAATGATCCAGGGGGTCTTAGAAACCTACAAGAAGAGCATCATGATGGGGGAATCTGCTCAAATTACTGCACCAACCAAAGACAATACAAGCAGTAAACTTTGAGCCATTACTCTGATCTAGCCAATGGACAGGACATTCTCCACAGTTGTGTAGAGAGAGGGGACTGACTCTGACATGAACTCTGGTGCCACATATTTATCCACTTACCCTTGGTGGGGAGGCCTGATGGCACTCAGAGAAAGAATAAGCAATAAGCAGACTACCAAGATGAGATTTCATAGCCTATGACCATATAGTGGGGGAGCAGGTCCCCCTCAGTCATAAACTTAGGAGAGGGGAATAGTGTGCAAATGGGAGGGAGGGAGGAATGGGAGGATACAAGTGATGGGATAACAATTTAGATGTAATTTGAATACAATAATAAAAATAAAAATAGAGTAGAAATGTATATATACATACATATAATGTGTAAAGAATAATCTTACATTTGAATTTTAAAACATTATATCAAAATTTAAATTATTTTGCATCAATATACAAAATTCTATACCGACAAACTAAAAACAGCCTTTCTGTGAGTAACAATTATGGCCTTAAGTTGTGGCATAAATTCAATAATCTACTTTTTGTCCTATCAGCTGTAAATATTTATATATTCCCCTTTGTTTATTTTCAACCCCTATCACCATATGTGCCAAAGAAAGATAAAGGAAAGAGAAACAGCCCTGAGTCTAAAATAATTTTCTCTTTGAGGAAGACAAACTCCCAATGGAATAAACACATGTAGACCAAAAGATCAACAAGAAACTTATCCAAATCCCTTATGGATAATGGGTTGTTGTTTTGACTGCTGTATCAATTTCTTCAATCTATCTTTTACCCTTGAGAGACTATCTTCCATTCCTTGTATCCTGATGGTGATGCTTGAGTCTGTAATTCCTGTCCTTTTCACTTGTTTTCTATTTCCAGGATTGCCTAGATTGTGTTTTCTTCATTGCTTCCATCTCCATTTCTAGTCCTGAATCCTTTTATTCATTTTCTTTTCCTGTTTGATTATAATTTCCTGTACTTCACCAATTTCCTTAAGTTATTTGTTCAAATCTTTCATTTTTTTCTTTGCATTATCTGTTCTAGTTTGAAGGTCTTATTTTCCTCCTTTAAGGGCTATATAATTTTCATAAGCTCATATTTGAAATCTTTTTTGCACAGGGTGTGATGGTTATTCCCTGGGCTTGTTGCTTTGGTACCACTGTTGTTTTCTGGTGGTATCAAATGGCCCTGGTAATTTTTGTTTGTGTTATTATGCTGATCATTTCCCATTGTGATGTCTCTTGTGTTAGCAGATTTGCTGGTCTCTAATGGTTAGAAAGTTGGTGTTAGGTATAGCCAATGGGGCTTAGATCCCATACCTTACTCACTTCTGGTGAGTTCACTGTCTCTGTTGATTCCTTGTTTGTGACACTGGTATACCAGGCATCTGGGGAGCAAGTAGAAAAATATCCAAGCAAAGAGATGATCTGGTGGACCCCTGAATTTTGGAATGATTAAATCACTCATACTGACTTTATAAGGTTTCTGAATTGAAAAACTCTTTCTATGAAAGAATACAATTCAGAAAGATTGTTCTGAAAACAATATTCCCTATTCAAATTTAATTGAATTTTCTTCTCTAAGGACATATGAAGCACCATAAATAAATATATTGAAAGGAGTTTTCTTAGAATACTTCATTGTACCCTGGGTTCTGCAACTAGCACATATTGTCCAATTAGTTTGTCCTATCTCTCAGGGTTGAGAATCATTCAAATCTAGGCTCAATGGACTTTAGGTAAAGAGAAAATATAATGTGTTCAGTCGACCCCCAACTTCCTATAACACTTTTGATATTTGAAGGCAAGAATATTTACTCAGCATTGGTTGATTTTAACTACCTCGATTATATGTAAAAAGTTTTCATAGTCTCAAAGCATAGAAATAACTGTTTTCAATTCCAAATGATTACAAAAATCCATAATTATAGACCTTGATTGATTCTTAATGGAATATGAGAGATTGCTTTTCTATTTGCTTCACTTGTAAGTAGCTTCTTATGTTTAAATCATACTTGGATGTATAATCAAGATGTAAAAGTAATGTGCTGCAGGCTTTGATTCCTGAAAGTTGTCTGAAAATAAGTGAAAATCAAGGCATTTGTACAAAATTGAAATGCATTCATGTTGAACTGGTTTTGCCTGCATAGGCATGCTTTCGAATCCATTGTTGAACTAGAAGAAAAAAAATTTTAAGAGTGAAAATGAGCTCCCCTCTAATCCTCAGCAATCAGATCAATAACACTCCATCTGTTAATGGAGCAGAACACATTCTTGAGTTTTCAAAACTGTGTGAAAATCACACTTACAATGAGTAACAGAAAGCATCTACTGGAAATGTTATGCATCAAAGTTTCTTTAAGTGTACTTTTTTTTGTAAATCTAAAATTTTACAATAATGAGGTCATTATTTCTCTGCAGTGTTTTGTAATTGTTCACATATGTGTTTGTATCTGGGTAACTAGATAAGGGATTAAAGGTATGTTTGTAAAATATTTACAGTGAACATTATTGTTGCCCATTTTTCTTAAATATGTACTTTGTGCTTTAATTTATCTTCCTTTTATAGTCAATAGAATGAAAATAAAATGAGAATCCTCATTTATAATGGGTACACTCATTGTAATGGACTGAGCACTTAATGATTAATTACTGATGTATATTTTCAATCATGATAGATATTGACTATAATTTGAGAACTCTACTGCAGTGACTAGTTCAGAGTATTTCTTAGTTTTTAGGAACCTAAAGTAATATCAGTTCTGTCATCTAAATGTAAGGTATAATTTTATGCAAATGATATTATTAGAAATAAATTTTGATTCATTCAGTTAATATTTCTATGATACAAAGAAGAGCATTAAAATAAATATGTTCTGAACATACATGAACAAAATTACTTGAGTAAAAAGTATGTTCATTGATACAATAAAATTTCATTTTGAATACTTCCAAAGTAAAAGAACACTTGATTTTCATAATGACATGGTTATGCTTTCTCAAATAAATCTAAGGTATTTCCTTATTCTGCAATAAATATATAAATGCTTATGTACATGAAAATATATTGAGAACATTATATTATTATTTTATTAATATTATCTTGACCCAGTAAATATAAAACATTAAATTTTCTCAACACATTAAATCTTTCCCACTCAATTCTATAACACATTTTCTGGGTTGCTTGTGGTCCTTTTTTTTATTTTTGAAACATCTGTGATCTCACTGAATTTTTACAATGTATGCTATATAACAGAAATTACACAATGAATAGTTACTGCACCTGAAACTTCTTTAGAATTCTTTTATATTTACAGAAGTTTGTCATTAAGTAGAATTTAGTACCTGAATGAACTTCCCAGCATAATTATTTCTTTGCAATTAATCATCTTATAACAAGTTTTGGAGACAAAATCTACATAAAACTCACTTGGATTCAGTTCTCCATGTTGTTTTCTTCTTGCTCTATTTCATACATAAAGGGGTATTTAGGTTCAAAATATATGATATTACAACTGTGGTTAAAGTGGATTTCTCCAAAAAAAATTTTTGATGTGAATGGATACGTTGTTTGTAGAGTGAATAATAAATATTGATCCCATTTAAAATATAAGGTATGAGGTGGTACATAATAGAACAATTATTTCTACTTTTGCATTATTAGCATATATTAGTTATACATAGTAATGGGTCTTCACGTGCCATTATTACTCGTTTATAAGGGATTCTTATCATATTCACCCACACCTACTATGCCACACCTACTATTATCTTTCCACTTATCACCTACTTCTTCTTATCCTTTCATATCTTCCATTTCTATGAATCAATAAGTTTAATTAGGATTAATTTACAAGAACATAGCTGAAAAATTAATTATAGAATTCTGGGCAATGCGTCAGTGGCTATACCACCGCAGGACATTTCTTTTCTCCCAACAACTACTAACTTGTTATTGTTTCTCACTGAAAGATATAAAGTCATTAGCATCTACGACCTACCAACTTCTATTTTCCTGGACATCCTCCAGGAAGAATGAGGCATTGTGTGTTGCTTTATCATTTAGTGGCAGAATGTAAATGAGTTAATTGTGTGAAGATTTTACATACCGAATTACAACTACTATGAGTTCAATAGTACAATGTCCATATCACACTTGAAATACAGTATTCCATTACAATCCACCCCTTCCCCAATTCTTTTTTTTTTTCCATTCTTTTTTACATTACACATCACATTACATTAAATCACGATTGTCTCTTCCTCAATTCTTACATGCATACCTCATGTAATTTTCTCTGTGCTTTGGATAGGATAGTATTCACAGCTCATTTAATGTTGAGCATTTAACCATCAGTTATTCTCAGCATTTTGCCTAGTTATTAGTCTCTGCAGTCCACTGTAATATGAAACTCTATGACTCGGAGAATGTTTTTGTCATAGAATCTATGACAAAAGCTAAGAACAGCACCAATCCATGAGCATAAACATAAATACATAGGATACACTTTAACAAGTGAAGCATATAGATTTAGCAAATAAAAAAGAAAAATAAATAAATAAAATAGCAATAAATTTTCTACTAAGCTCTATGACATACCAGACCAATACTTTTTTGTAAAGATATCAATACCAGATGTTAATTCCTTCTTGCAGATTGTGCCTCAGATTCAAAAACACAGCAATTTGTTACCTTCATAATTGTTGTGCAACCTTTGCATCAGTGGGAACATCTTGTCTGGCAAGTTGCTAGTGTAGTAAAGTATCCATAGCTCAATCATACTGTTGATAAAAATTATTGTTCAGCAATCTGCATGAAGAATTCTAAGTAAAAGCGTCCAATTCATTTCCACCATAATACCTCAGTTGTATCTTAAGCAATAAGGTCATTCCACTTATTTCTTGTATCAATAACCTGTATTGTTTGAAAGACTTCAGGAGCATATAGAGGTAATAAACTACTGCCCATGCAATTTTCATTTAATAACATTATGATTTTTGGAGTGGATTTCTCGACCCATACAAGGTACCTGTGTTCATATTTCGCTTTTTATTATATGTGTTTTAAATTAAAATATAATTATATCACTTTTGCCTTTCTCTTTTCTAACTCAGACCATTTTTATGCTCTCCCTCTTCATAACTTCCATGTACCCTGCCCTATCTCCCTCTCAAATTGATGGTCTCTTTTCCTTTCATTTGGATTGTTATACATACAAGTAGATACACACATATACATTCATATATGCACAAATATATAAATATAACCTGATGAGTCCAGATTTTTGCTTTTGTGTATATAAATTTTGAGATAACCACTTCACACTGGATATATGTAAATATGGAACTGTGCCAAGACAGGATAAGCAGGTCCTCAATAGTTCCTGTCTCGCAAATGTTTGCCAGATATATTTGGCTAGAAGGCTGAAGATGATGCTCCAATGTTATAGAGAGTGTTGGGTGACTGTTCAGGCAGTAAACTGTCTCAGTTATTTCTTTATTTTGGCAGGCGCTAACCTGCATTTATGGTTCATGCAGGTAATTAAGTTTTCTGCTTCTCAAGTCTCTCATGTGCTTGAAGACCAGATAGTTTCATCTTGCAATTAAGATTAGTTGCTTAGGGGTTAAGATGTTTTTAGACCAAGATAAATGTTTTAAGTTAATAGAGATGAGATATGATAGTTATTAATTTTCATTCATAAAATTAGAACCAACGAAACAGGAAAGATGTTTACTTTAAGTCTGCCTAATACAAATAGCCAAATCTCTATGAATTTAACATTTATACAATTCCTGAATCTCTCCTGGTTCTTCTTGCTATATGTAATTTATTTTTTTCAGGTATATGTTTAAAAAGTAACATAAAAAGTTAAAAAAAAATAAAATGTAAACTGGCAAAAGAAAAAAAGAAATTCAAAGCAAAATCTCTTTTTTCCTTTCTGTTTTTTATCAATTAAACATTTTTATTTTTTACATATACATTTATATTATCACACATATATACAATAAACTACCTGTAGCAAGAAAACCATGAAATAATCAGGAAATATATAATTTTACATTCTTATTATTGTGGCTATTTGTATTTTACAGCCTTGAAAAAACATATTTCCTATCTTGGTGGACAATAGGGACCATCTCTTTTTAAATGTGTTATGAATGTAAAAACAAAGTCGATTTCCAAGAATGACTTTCACTAAATGAACAAGGCATTTATTGTTCATATTTGTTTCCCTTATTTGCATTATAAGAATTTAGCAAGTAATTTAGCCAGCAATTGTATCTGCCCTTTGATTTACTCTTCTTATCTCCCCAAATAATACACTCATTATTTTTACTGGATATGTAAACATCATAGACATAGTATCAATAACATGCAAATCACACTAGAAAACATGTTAGAAAAATAACAAAAGTTTAGCACACATATTTTTATGATTAAAATCTTGACTTTTAATATGTGAGCAACTAGTATAACAAAAGGAAAAAATGGTAAGTCTAAGATCAAAACACATAGGGCTCTTTTTCAAAATAAAATGTTGTTTTGAGTTTCCATACATGTAATTTATCTTTACTCTCACTTAAGCAGCATAACTCAAGTACAATTCTCACATATACATTTCATACTCTATTATTAATGAACCTATCAACTCATATGACAGATACAAGACCAAAACCTAAAACTTTCCATGACATTTTGGTGGAGACGAGTTTTGTTGTGTTAAAAAGAAAGAAGATTTTATGAAATGCTTTCTCTACATCTAAAGAGATGATCATGTGGTTTTTTTATATTCAGTTTGTTTATATGGTGTATTACATTGATGGATTTTTGTATATTAAACCATCCCTGCATGCCTGGAATGAAGCCTATTTGGTTATGATGAATGATATCTTTGATGTGTTCTTGTATTCATTTTGCAAGTATTTTATTCAGTAATTTGCATCGATGTTCATAAGAGAAATTGGTCTGAAATACTCTTTCTTTATTAAGTCTTTGTGAGGTTTAGGTATCAATGAGACTATGGCTTCATAGAATGAATTTGGTAACGTTCCATCTATTTCTATCTTTTGGAGTAGCTTGAGTAGTCTCAGTATTAGCTCGCCCTTGAAGGTCTGGTAGAATTCTGCACTGAAACCATCTGGCCCTGGGCTATTTTGGTTGGGAGACTATCAATGACTGCTTCAATTTCTGTAGGGGAAATGGGACTATTTAGCTTGTTTATCTGTTCTTCACTCAATTTTGGCAAGTGAAATTCTTCTAAAATTGGGAACAAGGCAAGGCTGCCCACTCTCTCCATATCTCTTCAATATAGTACTCTAAGTTCTAGCCAGAGCAATAAGACAACATGAGGAGATCAAGGATATCCAAATGGGAAAGGAGGAAGTCAAATTATCCTTATTTGCAGATGATATGATAGTGTACATAAGTAACCCTCAAAATTCCACCAGGAAACTCCTAAAGCTGATAAACACCTTCAGCAACTTGGCTAGATACAAATTTAACTCAAAAAAGTTTGTTGCCTACCTATACACAAATGACAAGCTTGTAGAGGAAGAAATTAGAAAAACTACACCCTTCACATTAGCCACAAGCAATATAAAATATCTAGGAGTTACTCTAATTAAGCAACTGAAGGACTTGTTTGAAAAAATTTCAAAACTCTGAAGAAAGAGATGGAATGTACTGAGAAGATGGAATGATCTTCCTTGCTCATAGATCTGGAGAATTAACATAGTAAAATTGGCCATCCTACCAAAAGCAATCTACAGATTCAATGCAATCCCTATCAAAATACCTACACAATTTTTAAAAGGCATTGAAAGTTCAATTCTGAACTTCATATGGAAAAACAAAAAACCCAGAATAGCTAAAACAATCTTATACAATAAAAGGTGCTCCAGAGGAATCTTCATACCTGATCTCAAACTGTTCTATAAAGCAATAGTAATTAAAGCAGCAACAGGCTGGTTTATCAGTGGAATCAAATCGAAGACCCAGCTATGGATCCACACACATATGGTCACTTGATTTTTGACAAAGAAGCCAAATCCATTCAATGGAAAACGGATAGCGTCTTCAACAAATTGTGCTGGTCTAACTGGAGGTCTATGTGTAAAAAAATGCAACTGGACCCATATTTGTCACCTTGCACAAAACTCAAATCCAAGTGTATTAAAGACCTCAACAGAAAATCAGAGACATTAAGTCACTTAGAAGAAAAAGTGGGAAAGAGCCTGTAACATATTGGCACAGGACACAACTTCCTGAACAGGACACCAACGGCCCAGGCCTTAATGTCAACAATTAATAAATGGGACCTCATGTGGCTGAGAAGCTTCTGTAAGGCAGGAGACACTGTCAAGAGAACAAAGCAATAGCCTACAGACTAGGAAAAGATCTTTACCAACCCTACATCTGACAAAGGTCTAATATCCAAAATATATAAAGAACTCAAGAAATAAAACACCGCCAAACCGGACAGCCAACCCCACAGCTCAGAACACATCTTTAATCAAATAATGGAGGAGAATTTTCCCAATTTGAAGAAAGAGGTGCGTATGAGCATACAAAAGGCCTACAGAACGCCAAATAGAATAGACCTGAAAAGAAAATCTTCCCGCCACATAATAATAACACAAAATATACAGAACAAAGAAAAGATATTGAAAGCGGCAAGAGAAAAAGGCCGAGTAACATACGAAGGAAAACCCATCAGAATTACTCCTGATTTCTCAGCAGAGACCATGAAAGCCAGAAGGGCCTGGACAGAGGTGCTGCAAACCCTAAGAGAACACAGATACCAGGCAACACTACTGTATCCAACAAAATTATCAATAACCATTGACGGAGAAGACAAGTTATTTCATGACAAAAACAAATTCAAACAGTAACTAGTCACAAATCCAGCTTTACAGAAGCTATTAGAAGGAAAACTCCACCCCAACTGGTCAAACTACAACCAAAACTACATAGGAAATATGTAAAAATACCATTGCAAAATCACAACCTCACAAAATCTCAACTGTTACAAATACCAAAAAATGAAGGGAATTACCAATCACTGCTCATTAATATCTCTCAACGTCAATGGTCTCAACTCTCCAATGAAAAGACACAGACTAACGGAATGGATGCATAAACATGACCCAACATTCTTCTGCATTCAAGAAACACACCTCAACCACAAGGACAGACATTGCCTCAGAGTAAAAGGTTGGGGATAAATATTCCAAGCAAATGGTCAGAAGAAGCAAGCTGGGGTAGCCATTCTAATATCTAATAAAATAGACTTTCAACCAAAATTAATCAAACGGGATGAGGATGGTCACTTCGTACTCGTCAAAGGTAAAGTCAACGAAGAAGACATCACAATTTTGAACATCTATGCTCTGAATACCAGGGCTCCCACATTTGTAAAAGAGTTATTAACAAAGCTTGCCCCACTCATTGATACACACACAATAATAGTGGGAGACTTCAACACCCCTCTTTCACTCAAGGATAGGTCTTTGAATCAAAAAATAAGCCGAGAAATAACTTCATCAACCAATGTCATGAATCAAATGGATCTAACAGATATCTACAGAACTTTCCACCCAAATGCAAAGGATTATACCTTTTTCTCAGCACCCCATGGAAAGTTCTCTAAAATTGATCACATAGTTGGTCATGAAGCAAACCTCAATAGATACAAGAAGATTGAAATAATACCTTGTATCTTATCAGATCACCATGGTCTAAGGCTGGACTTCAACAACAACAGAAATAGCAATAAGCATACTAACACATGGAAACTAAACAACTTTCTACTTAATGACACATGGGTCATGGAAGAAATAAGGGAAGAAATAAAAGACTTCCTGAAATTCAATGAAAATGATGGAACAACATACCCAAATTTGTGGGACACATTGAAAGCAGTGATAAGAGGAAAATTCATAGCACTAAGCGCCTTCAAAAAGAAAAAGGAATCATCCCAAATAAACAACCTAACAACACATCTGGAAGCTCTAGAAAAAAAAAGAAGCAGAAACACCCAAGAGGAGTAGACCCCTAGAAATAATCAAACTCAGGGCTGAAATCAACATATTAGAAACAAAGAGAACAATCCAAAGAATCAACAAAACCAAGAGTTGGTTCTTTGAAAAAATTAACAAGATAGACAAACCGTTAGCCAATCTAACTAAAAGACAGAGAAACACTATCCAAATTAACAAAATCAGAAATGAAAAGGGAGACATAAAAACAGACACTGAAGAAATACAAAGAATCATAAGAACCTACTTTAAAGACATTTATGCCACAAAATTCGAAAATTTAACAGAAATGGACAAATTTCTCGACCGATTCCATTTGCCGAAATTGAATCAAGTCCAGATAAACAAACTAAATAGCCCTATTTCACCTATAGAAATAGAAGCAACCATTGACAGTCTCCCAACCAACAAAAGCCCAGGGCCAGATGGTTTCAGTGCAGAATTCTACCAGACCTTCAAAGAGGAGCTAATACCGATACTATTCAAGCTATTCCAAAAGATAGAAATGGACGGAATATTACTAAATTCCTTCTATGAGGCCACAGTCACATTGATACCTAAACCTTACAAAGATCCAACAAAAAAAGAGAATTTCAGACCAGTTTCTCTTATGAACATTGATGCAAAAATACTCAACAAAATTCTCGCAAAGCGAATATAACAGCATATCAAAGACATCATCCACCATGACCAGGTAGGCTTCATTCCAGGCATGCAGGGATGGTTTAACATACAGAAATCCATCAATGTAATCCACCATATAAACAAACTGAAAGAGAAAAACCACATGATCATCTCTTTAGATGCAGAAAAAGCATTTGACAAAATCCAACACCCATTTATGTTCAAAGTTTTGGAGAGATCGGGAATACAAGGCACTTATCTAAACATAATAAAGGCCATATACAGCAAACCAACAGCCAACATTAAATTAAATGGAGAGATACTCAAGGAAATTCCTCTAAAATCGGGAACCAGACAAGGCTGCCCCTTGTCCCCTTATCTCTTCAATATAGTTCTTGAAGTTCTAGCCAGAGCAATAAGACAGCAAAAGGAGATCAAGGGGATCCAAATGGGAAAGGAAGAAGTCAAATTATCCTTATTTGCAGATGATATGATAGTGTATATAAGTGACCCGCAAAATTCCACCAGAAAACTCCTACAGCTGATAAACACCTTCAGCAAATTGGCAGGATACATAATAAACTCAAAAAAGTCAGTAGCTTTTCTGTATACAAATGACAAACAGGCAGAGGAAGAAATTAGGAAAACTATTCCCTTCACGATAGCCACAAACAATATAAAATATCTAGGAGTAACTCTAACCAAGCAAGTGAAGGACTTACTCGAAAAAAACTTCAAACCTCTGAAGAAAGAGATTGAAGATGACATGAGAAGATGGAGGGATTTACCTTGTTCGTGGATCGGGAGAATCAACATAGTAAAAATGGCTATCTTACCAAAAGCAATTTACAGACTCAATGCAATCCCTATCAAAATACCTACAAAATACTTTGAAGATATTGAAAGATCAATTCTCAAATTCATATGGAGAAATAAAACACCCAGAATAGCAAAAACAATCCTATACAACAAAAGATCCTCTGGAGGAATCTCCATACCTGATCTCAAGTTGTACTACAGAGCAACAGTAATTAAAACAGCATGGTACTGGCAAAGCAATAGACTGGTGGATCAATGGAATCGAATCGAAGACCCAGAGATGAATCCACACACATTTGCTCACTTGATTTTTGACAAAGAAGCCAAATCTATTCAATGGAAAAAGGATAGCATCTTCAACAAATGGTGCTGGTCTAACTGGATGTCTACATGTAGAAAAATGCAATTAGACCCTTATTTGTCACCATGAACAAAACTCAAGTCCAAGTGGATTAAAGACCTCAACATAAAACCAGAGACACTAAGCCACTTAGAGGAAAAAGTGGGGAAGAGCCTGGGACACATAGGCACAGGAAACAACTTCCTGAATAGTACACTAACAGCCCAGGCCTTAATGTCGACAATTAATAAATGGGACCTCATGAGGCTGAGAAGCTTCTGTAAGGAAGGAGACACTGTCAAGAGAACAAAGCGACAGCCTACAGAATGGGAAAAGATCTACACCAACCCTTCAACTGACAAAGGTTTAATATCCAAAATATATAAAGAACTCAAGAAATTAAACACCACAAAACCAAACAACCCAGTTGTGAAATGGGGCTTGGAACTTAACAGAGAATTCTCAACAGAGGAGTATCAAATGGCCAACAAACACTTAAAGGAATGCTCGTCCTCGTTAGTCATCAGAGAAATGCAAATCAAAACGACACTGAGATTCCATCTTACACCCATCAGAATGGCTAAGATCAAAAACTCAAATGATACCACATGATGGCGAGGATGTGGAGAGAGAGGAACACTCCTTCATTGCTGGTGGGAATGCAAACTAGTACAACCACTTTGGAAAGCTATCTGGCGCTTTGTCAGAAAAATGGGAATAGGGCTTCCTCAAGACCCAGCTATCCCACTCCTTGGAATATACCCAGAAAATGCCCTACCACACAACAGGGACATATGTTCAACCATGTTCATAGCTGCGCTATACATAATAGCCAGAACATGGAAACACCCTAAGTGTCCCTCAGTAGAAGAATGGACTAAGAAACTGTGGTATATTTACACGATGGAATACTACTCAGCTATTAAAAATGAGGAATTCCCGAAATTTGTGGACAAATGGATTGATCTAGAAATTATCATAATGAGTGAGTTCACCCAGAAGAAAAAAGAGACAAACGGTATATACTCACTTATATCAAAACACTAGTCCAAGGGATATGTACCATGAAAATCTTTACTTACCAAGAAAGTGGGTCAGAGGAGAGGATATCCGATTGAGAGTTTAGGCAAGAGTAGCATGGAAGAAAGAGGAAATAGTAGGACCCACAGGGTCCTGGAAACCTACAAGAAGAATTTTAAGACAAGCAGATCTGGATCCTGGGGTCCTCCTGAAACTAAGGCACCAGCCAAGGAGAATATAGGCAGTAAGCTTCGAACCCCTACCAAGACCTAGTCGACGAACATGATATTCTCCACCGTTGAGTGGAGAGTGAGATCTGACTCTCACACGAACTCTGGTGCCCCTTTTCTGACCATGTCCCCCAGATGGGGTGTCCTGGTGGCACTCAGAGGAAGGATAGCTAGTTACCAAGAAAAGACTTGATATTCTGAGAGCATATATATGGGGAGGAGGTCTCCCTCGGTCACGGACATAGGGGAGGGGAGAAGGGGAGAAATGGGAGGGAAGGAACAGGGGAAGGGCTAACATCGAGATGTAATATGAATAAATTAATAAAAAAAAGTATATAAAAAAAAAAACACCGCCAAACCAAGTAACCCAATTGAGAAATGGGGCTTGGAACTAAACAGAGAATTCTCAACAGAGGAGCATCAAATGGCTGAGAAACACTTAAAGAATGCTCAACCTCCTTAGTCATCAGGGAAATGCAAATCTAAACAACTCTGAGATTCCATCTTACACCCATCAGAATGGCTAAGATCAAAAATTCAAGCGACACCACATGCTGGCGAGGATGTGGGGAAAGAGGAACACTCCTTCATTGCTGGTGGGAATGCAAACTAGTACAGCCACTTTGGAAATCTATCTGGTGCTATCTCAGAAAAATGGGAATAGGGCTTCCTCAAGACCCAGCTATTCCACTCCTTGGAATATACCCAGAAGATGCTCTAGCACACAACAAGAAACTTTGCTCAACCATGTTCATAGCAGCCTTATTCATAATAGCCAGAACATGGAAACAGCCTAAGTGTCCCTCAGTAGAAGAGTGGATAAAGAAACTGTGGTACATATACACTATGGAATACTACTCAGCTATTAAAAACAAGGAATTCCCGAAATTTGTGGATAAATGGACTGAGCTAGAAATGATCGTAATGAGTGAGTTAACCCAGAAGCAGAAAGACTCAAATGGTATATACTCACTTATATCTGCATACTAGCTCAAGGGGCATGTCCCTCGAAAGCCTTCACTTACCAGGAAACTGGGACAGAGGGGAAGGCATCCTATTGGGACTCTAAATGAGAGACGCATTGGAGAACAGCAAAATAAAAGGATACAGAGGGTCCTAGAAACCTACAAGTAGAACAATATGATAGGCAGATTTGGGCCCTGGGGTCCTGCTCAAACTAAGGCACCAGCCAAGGACAATACAGGAGGTAAACTTTAAACCCCTTCCCAGATCTAGCCAATGGTCAGAATATTCTCCACAGTTGAGTGGAGAGTGTGATACGACTTTCTCACGTACTCTGGTGCCTCACATTTGACCATGTCCCCTGGAGGGGGAGACCTGGTGGCACTCAGAGGAAGGACAGCAAGTAGCCAAGAAGAGACTTGATACCCTATGAGAATATACAGGGGATCGTAATCCCCCTCAGGAACAGTCATAGGGGAGGGGAATAATGGGAAAATGGGGGAGGGAGGAATGGGAGGATACAAGGGATGGGATAAACATTGAGATGTAACAAGAATAAATTAATAAAAAAAATAAATAAAATAAAAATTAAAAAAAATATATTTGATATTTAAACCTAATATTAATATTTAATATAGAAAAATAATTTTCTCTTTCAATTTTATTTGGGCTCAAATAAAGGTGTTATTTTTCACCAATCAGCTGGAAAAAACCTTAAGATAACAACACCACATTTCCCTTAAGGGTGGTTGGTTAGGGTTTTGGTTGCTTTCTTGGGCTATAGAGAGTTATTATCAATGGGATTTGGTTACAAGTTACTACTGATCTTAGTTAGAAAGAAAAACGGTTAGACTCAGTGACATTTCTCTTTTTCCCTTATCTTACATTCTTGGGTTGAAAAGAAAGAAGGGGAACATAGAAATATATAGGGAATATAGACCAAAAAATAGATTATTGAATCTACTCCTCAGCTTAACACTTCAATTGTCACTCTCAAGGTTATTTTTAATTTAATGGAATATAATTTTGTGTATAGATACAAAATAAGTTTAATTCTAGATACAGTGGAATAGAATTCAAATGTACATTTATTCTTCATACATTATATATATACATATATATTTATTTCTACTCTAATATGAATTATTGTACCTACATAACTCAATTATATGTAGCAGGCTACCAAGAAGAGACTTGATACCCTTTGAGCATATACAGGGGGAGGAGATCTCCCTCAGTCACAGTCATATTGGAGGGGAGTAAGGGGAAAATGGGAGGGAGGGAGGAATGGGAGGATACAATGAATGGGATAACCATTGAGATGTAATATGAATAAATTAATAAAATATATTTTTAAAAAATTATAGCTAAAAAAAGTGTTATTGCAGACTGTTTAGATTAATAAGTTATACTCAGTAATTGTTAGTTGATCAAATCTTTGTCATGTCAATCACTAGTCTACTTTTATCACAAGAATATACATCTTAGGTGTGGAAGATAGGTCTGATTCTTATAGAAAGACAAGTAGGATAGTCATATAAGGTCTTAAAAAACCTCAGAGACATGCAGAATATGGCATTAAATTTTTTTTTTAATATTTTAAAGATTCACCGACAATGATGCAGGTTAACTCCTGGCAACATCCTGCCTACCTCAGAAAAGATGATGAGGATAAAAACTCCTTATGGAGATGGCTTCAAATGTGGCAAATAAGCCACTGGACAAAATGTTCTCATTTCTACCACAGACAGAATTCTGCCTAAAAAAGGGCAAGCTTGCATGCAGGCGGAGTTGATGGCCAAACTCTGCCATGACAGGGTTAGCAAGTCCACAATAGTTCCTGCCTCCCAAATATGTCTGTCAGATAAATTGGGATGGAAGGCTGAAGAAGATGCACCAACATTAATGAGAGTTTTGGGTGACTATTCAGCAAAAGAAAAAGAAAAAAGAAAAAACAAACAAAAAACTGTCTCTGTCATCTTCCCATTTGGAAAGGTACAAACCTGCACTCCCAGAATATTCAGGTAATCCACTTCGTTCCTTCTCAAGTCTCAGATGGAGTTGAAGACAAGGTAGTTTTACAATGAAGCTTAGTTCTTTAGGAGTTAAGATGCTTTTATGTCTAGATATATGTTTTAAATTGCTGTGATGAGATGTGATGGAGATTGATCTACATTCAGAATCTTAGACACAACAAGATAGGAAAGATATTTTTCTTCAAGGTTGTCAAATACAAATAGTCAAAACACTACATTTATATAACTCCTGATTGTATCATGGTTCTTGTTGCTATAGGTAGTTTATTGTATATACATGTAATACTATAAATGTATATGTAAAAATTTTTAAATGTTTAATTAATTAAAAATAGAAACCATGCTTCACATATGAAAAGGGCTCCTCCTGAGACTATTCAAGATGAATGGATCCTGAAAAAGACTAATAATCCTTTTAAGCTGCATCTGCGCAGATGCGACCCTAAGTCAGGACAACAACCCTCATGCCCCATGCAACAGACTTGAAAGGTGATCAATAAAGAGGGGAACAAAATAAAGGCTAGATAAAAGACAGAAGGACAGAAAAGCTCAACAAGGTTGGTTTGAGTCCTGGCTCTCTGCTTTAGCTGGGCCAATGTTGGTGATTTGCTTGATTTTAATTTTTGGTCCGTGTGTGGTAAATAGGTTACTTGCTCTTATTAGAGATAGAATTAGTGCTGTTCAGCTGATGGTACTAAGACAACAATACCGATCAATAAGAGACCCCGACAGGGCAGAGTATGAATCTTTTAGTCTAGAATAAAATAATACTTAAAAATTAGAACAGATATTCTAAGATTAGAATTATCCAGTAGAAAAAGAGGGGAATGAAAGAGAATTTTTAATTAGCATTAAAGCAACTAGAACAGCAGAGCTCTCTAACTCATAAGTGCAGGTCGGCAGGTATGCTAACTCATAAGTGCAGGTTGGCAGGTGTGCTAGCCCAAGGTCCCAGATGATAAGTCACAAGGAATGCTGAGCTAGGAGACAAAGGCCTATTGAGTGTTCCAGGGACTGGCTGGCCATAAAAGATAGGGAGGATACAGAAGGACAAATTCCTGAGAGAAACAGGTACTGGACATGATCGAGTGAGTAGTGAGCCAAGACCCCTCATCCAATCTTATGGTGTTTGCTTAATCCTCCCTTGAGGCCCGCACACAATGTTCCAGGTTTGAGTTTAGCCAGATGTGTCATTAGCTCAGATAAACATCTACCCTCGGGTTCTGAGAAAAACAGGAACCAAGGACTGGTCCCATGTGATTAAGTCTGACCTTACCCCAGATCTGCCTACGCAATTTGCTGATGTTCAAATGTGCGAAACAACCAATCGTGTGTGGCCGTGCCAAAACTTCCCGCTCCCCCTGACCTTTGTGCATATAAACCACAAGCCCCTGGGCTTCTAGGTCGACCCCTCTGCCTCCTGTGTGAGATATGTGTCAACCTGGAGCTCCGTCAATAAACTGCCTCATGTGTTTACAGAAAAAAGAAAAAGAAAAAGAAGAAAAAAGAAACCATAAAGTCTGTAAACAGCACAATATACTCATACTTGATACTTCCACGTAAATTCTGTTTTTATATACATTTGTATTTTGAAATTAGTTTACTAAGTATTATTTTTCCATTAAATTTTTAATCATTCTTATTTTAGCCCACATGATGATCTTGCCTCTCTATTCTCACTATCCCATGTTCTTGCTTATTACATATTTCCTATAATTCTTCCTATAATATCTTTTAGTTATGTAGTGAGAGAGTTTGCTTACATGAACTTTTTATTTGGTTCTCCTTACCACCTTGATTTTCTTCAAATTTATATGTGCCAGCCTTAGTGTTCAAATCTCTACTTTCATTTTACCTGTATTCAACTATTCCTGCCTTCCACCTGGGCAAGAAATTAAGGACAAAGGAAAATCATCTGATGTACCCATACTGAACCTGAGTTACCCATGTTTCATTGAATGGGTACTCATCATGCACATATGGATAACACTGATTGATCTTAGTAGGTTATCAAAGAATAAAGAGGAGGAGAAAGGAGAGGAGGAAAAATGATGTTAAGAAAAGAAACTGTTGAATAGATAAAGGGAACAAATAATAATATTCTATTTCGTATACCTTTGAAATTACTAAAGAACAATTTTTATGAAGGGGAGTTAAAAATATGGTCTTGGGTAAACAGAATAAGACCCTTATCTTTGTGAGTTTTTTTCTTATATTTTTCCACAGAATGAAGAACCTTAATTCTCCAGGTTCTTTTTCTTTTAGTGATAATGGTTACAGGATTTCTGCTATTAGTCATATAAGGTAGTTAACTATTCTGTCTATATTATATTAATGAAGGAGAAATAGTTATAATTTCATCAGTTATCATTAAGCTCAAATCTTCTCAACATTGCTACTCAATTCAAGCAACAAATTGGAATAGGAAGATATTAGCTGTAGTATACATTTCTTTTTCAACTGATTATGACACTTGGATCAGTCATGTTATTTCACTTTGTACAGATATTTCTATTTTTCATCTTTTTTTCTTTTTTAATTATTCTTGTTACATCCCAATGGTTATCCCATCCCTTGTATCTTCCCATTCTTCCCTCCATCCCATTTTCTCCTTATTCCCCTCCCCTATGACTGTTCCTGAGAAGGATTACCTTCCCTTGTATATGCTCATAGGGTATCAGGTCTCTTCTTGGCTACCTGCTGTCCTTCCTCTGAGTGCCACCAGGTCTCCCCCTCTAGGGGACATGGTCAAATGTGAGGCACCACAGTACGTGAGAAAGTCATATCTCACTCTCCACTCAACTGTGGAGAATGTTCTGACCATTGGCTAGATCTGGATAGCGGTTTAAAGTTACTGCCTATATTGTCCTTGGCTGGTGGCTTAGTTTGAGCAGGACCCCTGGGCCCAAATCTGCCTATCATAATGTTCCACTTGTAGGTTTCTAGGACCCTCTGGATCCTTCTACTTTGCTATTCTCCCATGCTTCTCTCACCTAGAGTCCCAATAGGATGTCCTCCCCTAATGCAAACTAGTACAGCCACTTTGGAAATCTATCTGGTGCTATCTCAGAAAAATGGGAATAGGGCTTCCTCAAGACCCAGCTATTCCACTCCTTGGAATATACCCAGAAGATATTCCAGCACACAACAAGAAAATTTGCTCAACCATGTTCATAGCAGCCTTATTCATAATAGCCAGAACATGGAAACAGCCTAAGTGTCCCTCAGTAGAAGAGTGGATAAAGAAACTGTGGTACATATACACTATGGAATACTACTCAGCTATTAAAAACAAGGAATTCCCAAAATTTGTGGATAAATGGATTGAGCTAGAAATGATCATAATGAGTGAGTTAACCCAGAAGCAGAAAGACTCAAATGGTATATACTCGCTTATATCTGCATACTAGCCCAAGGGGCATGTCCCACGAAAGCCTTCACTATTTTTCATCTTTTCTCACCCTTTTTTATGCCAACTGACATATGTGTGTGTATATATATATACATATATATGCATATATTCATTTGATTAGTTCGAAAGAAAGGATAATGAACATGTGTTTTGTATATGAGACTTATTTCCTCTTTAGGCAGTATTCAAAAGGCTTAATTTCATGTGATCATTACTAGTATTTTTAGCTTCTCAGTATTGCAGTTTATTGATCAGAGTTAAAGGCTAATTGTAATCTGAAAATAAATTCGATATCTATGGGAAACTATATTCCCTTAAAATATCTAAATACACTTTTTACAACAGTTATGGATAATTGTATCTCATGGTACAACTTGAAGTACATGATGCATATTATTACCAAGTATAATATAAGAAAACTCATAAAATTTTAAGTTCAAACATAACTCAAGCCTTTATGGAAAACTTCAGCCTTCAAATTCAGTCTCTTTAGTCTCTGATTCACTTCACAGCACCATGTATTTGACTGGGCTTGGTGTTTAAGATGAGCAGAGAATGCAATGTACTATAGTATGTATAATTCAGTGACTAAAAGCATGTGAAAAAATATTTATACGTTTATTGTTTTAGCATGGTAAGTAGTTCCTACTAATGCAAGAAAACACTTATCAAAGAGCATCATGCTATAAGGACTGTTCTATTGCTCATATAATGCAATAAACTGAATAATCTGACATAGACTAGCTTTGTCAATCTCCATACTTTATAAATGAGCACCAAAAAAAACGCCAACACAAAATTGCTATATTGGTATAAAAACAGTGATGTGGTCCTCTCTAATAAACTGTACTGAGCCAGTAATGATGAATATGTCTTTTTAAATTAGATGCCTGCAAGAGCCTAGAAACCTGTGTTTGAGAATAAATTAATTCATATCTCAAGTTACAGTGCTAATACCTTATAATTTTAGTAAATTATTTTTTAGAAATTTCCAAATATGAAAGATTTTAAATTGTTTATAATATTTAAAATATAACTCATTAAAACTATATCAACTAGAATTGTTTCCTATTTAAAGAAGTGCTAGTACAATACTTTGTCACTTTGTGAAAGTGAAATATAGCTTTCATTCTTGCTTTTATAATGTTATTTTTTCATACACTGAAAAATTGTTTTAAGGTGGTATCATCATTTCAATTTCTATATCATCTATAACACTGGAAAAGTTTAATATTCAGCATATTTGAATTTTCATATAAATTTTTGAATTGAAACACTGCATGTGAAATGATAAATGAAATAGTCATTTTAGAAGTTTAGATAATCTAAATTTTGATATCAGTTAGTCAGGCAAAAATTATAATATGGAGAGTTATTAAACATACAACTGAGAAACAAACTGGAAATAGATGATAAAAATGGCTTTTTGTGTGTGCCTCTACTGAAAGAACATATTTCTTTCCTTTTTAGTGTCATCATCTTTTTAATACCAAGAAAAGCACATATTTAGCTTATTTTAAAAAAAGATATCTATTAACAGATTTTCAAAAGTCTGCTTACACATTCTGTCTAGTGTCTGTATGATACAGGAGTTATTCTGGACAGTGGATATCTTTTGTTACTCACTAAGCTATCATTCCTATTAAAGATAATTGATTCATCATATGATAATCAATACCTGTGATTTTACTTCCACATTTCCAATTACTGCTGTAAAATATATTACAAATTTCAGTCAGTATAATAGCACTGTAACTTCATGATATATGAAGGAGCCTTCCTTCCCTACTTTATGATCTCTCATTAGGACTACATGCATCCTCTTCCTCTGTGGCCCTAAAAGTGAGTTTCAGTGTGAACTCTTTGGTCAACTACTTAATTTGATCCAAAACCTTGCTGATAATTGAAGACATCTTCATTTGTTTACATGAGATGCCCATTTGAGGCTCTGTCTGCCTTGTTATTATGCGATTTTCTTTAGATCATCTTCATGTATGTAAATACTTTGAGAAGCATCTACTGTATCAGGTTTTGATAGTACCATACAAATCCCCCTTAATTTTAGCTGCCCTTCCCCACATTCTCTCCTTGATTTCCCTCTTTCCTCTCCCTCCCCTCTTGAGCCTTTCATTCCAATTCTACCCCCTTTTAATTCTTAAATATTTATTCTATTTTCACTTCTTTAGGAAGTCTATCCCCCACTAGTCCCTTACTCTATACCTAACCTATGTGATTCAATGAATTGTAGCTTCCTTATCATTCAGTTAACACCTAATATTCATGTATAATCAAATGGAACAAATATGAAACATACAGCCACAAAATATGTTGGAAGAGACATTGGTACGCTCATCCCTAAATAGGATGTCTCCATCAAATCTTTCCCATCACTGTATCAACTGCAGTCTCTAATAGCTTTTCGTAACTCTGAAAAGTAAATCATTCTTTTAATATACTTTAGGCACAATGATGGCTTCCATTACAATTGTAGCACACAGCAAACTTTCATAAGACTAAACTTTCTAGAGTAGGCTAATGCAAAAAGAGAGTGAATTACTGTCTGAATCAGCATAATTACTATCCACATACCAACATAGTGAAGTGTATGAAGTTTTTCCAGGTGTCAAACATGTTCTGAAATCCATGATATTCTTAAATGCTAGTTTGTGAACTTTCATGGGGTCTGCAACTGCCTTTCACTTCAACGCACAGTTTTTGAGACAGAAATGGTATGATTTCCCAAAGTTTAAATAATTTTCAGAGTCCTGTGAGATATCCAATCCAAAGGTCATGTTTCCTTCTATTGACAGACTCACAGTGTTGTCTAGGTGACCAGTGACATTTAATGGAATATCTAGGATGTCATCAGATTCAGAGAACACTTTGACCACTGTTAGGGCAAATGTATTGTCAGTGGTAGACACTCATTTTTTCTTCTTCTGTAGCATTGGGGCCACCATTTCATTTTTTTCTTCCTTGCTGCCCAGCTGAGTACAGGACCTTAAATGCTTACTCAGCTTTGTGAAAATATGGAAGGCCCAACACTCCAAGGGCAGAGAAGGTGCCATGGTGAAATAAGTATGACTCTATGACAAAGATCTAGAAACTTGCAAGATCTTCATGGAATAAGCCAAAAACAGGATGTTTGAGAGGAGGCCCAGGATGGATCCAGTGTTAATAGGATGGCAGAGGCTAGAGGCAACAGTACAAACCAATGTCTCATTCCAATGAACAGTTGCAAGTAAAGCTGTATGGGCAAAAGAGTATGCTGTGTGATAAACTGAGACACATTGCAACTTCCACAGAAAAATGTGTTTTTGTTTTATTTATTTTTGGTTTTTTGTTTTATTTTAAATTATTTATTATTTTGTGTTTTCTTTTGAGGGTAGGTTGCAGGGGCACATAGTAGATATGAGAGAAGGGGGAGATTGGTGGCATGGGAGTGAATGATATGAAATTCACAAAGCATCAATAAAATTTTTCATTAAAAAGGAAACGAACTAATATGAGATTTGAAACAGTCGACAGAATCATTTTTTAAGGAAATGGGTGAAACTTTGGGCATATATGACTCTTTATAATCAGACATATCATATTAAGCTCAATGACTTAATTCTACAAATTTTAAATGGTATAGAAATGATTTCCAAGAATTAAAAATATATTGTATCAGTTATTACTTTACAGTATGTTTAAGTTTTTTGAGAGCCACTAATTATGGAAAATGTTACTGGTAAATCACCAACAAATATATTATTAGCAATACTTTTCAGTTAAGTGGACAAAGAGTAGAAAGGTGAAGATGAGCAGGACTGAGGGAATTGGTATTATCAATTTTTAAGATTTACACTGAATGTTGTACATTGAATCATGAGATTTCGTAGAGTATAAATCAATCTTATGGATTTGTAGATTTTTAAAGTACTTCTATATTCATGAATTGATAACAGCAGTTTCATATGTATTTGCAAACTCTTTCAATCCCTATAAAAATTTATTTCTGGTTAGGACCTTTCAGTTAGAACTGACCCTGGTAAGAGAACATTATTTATATTTATTCAATAATAGTTGCATACCATATTCCAAGGGAATTTTCCCCTATAATGAACTGAAAATCTAAAGATAGAGTTGCCCTATGTATGCACCCATTTGTGTGTGTGTGTGTGTGTGTGTGTGTGTGTGTGTGTGTGTGTGTGTGTGTTTAGACAAGGAATAATACATTGTGAACATATATCAGGGTGAAAGAACTTAGGCTAATATTGCTAACTGAAGTGTGTAGGGAGAAAAAGATGAGTTGAAGTTGGCTTCTTTATCTAGATGTTGCCTAGTGTGTCCTATATGATAAAAATGTTACATTCTTTTATTTTTCATAGAGAAGATGTCTTTCACACAAGAATTTCAGTTCTTTCCTTCAAGAAATAGAATCAAGGTCATAATGACCTTGCACCTGCTGTTTTTCAAGTGGCTTTAGCTCAAAGAATTCTATGCCAAAGTAGCATATTTAGGAATGATCTGCTCTGATTTTTTTCATGGCATTAGATTTCAAGTAACAAAAAGAATAGAGAATGCTTAAATTGATGCTTATTAAACAATATTTCTCCCTGATATTATGAATTTATCTCCTTTCTATAGAGATTAACATACATTACCCATTTGTATTTTCTTTTTTTAATTAAATTTTTTATTGTTTACATATAGATTTATGTTCTTACACATATATACAATAAACTACCTATAGCAAGAAGAACCATGACAAACTCAGGAATTATATAAATTTTACATTCTTAGTGTTTTGGCTGTTAGTATTTCGCAGCCTGGAAGAGAAGATCTTTCCTACCTTGGTGCATGACATACATGGTAAACTGTCGCTCATAAGCAGATATTAGCCACATAATAGATGATAATCACACTACAATACAGTGACTGACATATCAACCAAGGACCATGTATGATGTAGTTGCACAGTCTCTTTGAGGGTCTCAGGAGATGGAGAATAGGGACTACTTTGGACATGGACTCTAGACACTGAAATTTGACCACTTAATCACTGGCAGGTTGGTATTGCCAAGCCAAAGAGAAAGAGGATATAGGTAATACACCTGTAAAATATTTTTAAAACTGAGATAATGAAGTGAATGATCTTTCAAATATTTGATATAATTCAATATCAAAATAAAACATACATTTGTTTGATTGCTTATTTTTTAAGTGATTGATTATTTTCCCTTTTTAAGGATTCACTTAAATGCATATAGTTTTCTTTTATGGAAAATAGGATTTTTGGGATTGAAGAGAACGCTCAGAGGTTAAGTGCACTGTTTGCTCTTCCAGAGTTTCAATTCCCAGCAACCACATGGTGGCACACAACCATCTATAAGGAGATCTAGTGCCCTCTCCTGGTGGGTAGGCACACAGGCAGGCAGACCATTATATACATAATAGATATATAAATAAATAAATAATAAAAGAAACTAGGATTATCACACATAATATACCCTGCCTGATTACAATTTCCATCACAACTACTCCTCCCAGTTACTCTCTTCCCAACTTCCCATCTGGATCCACTGACTTCTGTCACACATTAGAAATCAACATTTTTTTTTTAAGGAATAATAATGAAATAAATTAAATCAAAATGTAATACAATAAAACAAAACTGACATATCAGAGTTGGACAAGAAAAACCACAAACAAACAAACAGAATGAAAAGTGTCCAAGAGAAGACAATACAATCAGAGACCCACTAATTCAGAAGCTAGAGAATCCCATAAAAATAATAAACTTGATGTTGACAAACACACACACATACAGAGAGAGAGAGAGAGAGAGAGAGGGAGAGGGAGAGAGAGAGAGAGAGAGAGAGAGAGAGAGAGAGAGAGAGAGAGAGAGAGAGAGAGAGAGAGAGAGAGAGAGAGAGAGAGAGAGACAACACTTACTTCAGACCCCTTCAGTCTTATACATGCTGCTTTAGACTTTCTGGTAATTCATATGAGAATTGCTCATTTTGATTTAGAGGGTCTTGTTCTCCTCGCCTCCTCTATACTTTCTGGATCTGAGAATATTTCTACCTCTTATTCCTTAAGGTACCCTGAGCCATGATAGGAGGATATACTATTTATGGCCAAGTTTTCAAAGGTTTCTTATACTCTGCATATATTTATTTTAAAGTATCATATTAAATAATACATGCTAGTAATAGCTAGTTAGGAAATACTCTGTTTGAAATTTTAGTTTGAGTAATTGGCTGTTAATATGTTTCATTTCTTAAAGATAATATTTAAATAATCCCAGATGTAAAGAAATAAGTATTTAAATTTTGAAAAAGTTTTATGAGTAGATGCATATGCATATGTGCTCATAAATATCCACTGCCAGTCACAGTATAACTACTTTTTCCTTAAATCTCTTTATACCTGAAACCACATTTTTAAATTAGCATATTAAAACATATTATTCTATCATTTATGCCCTACTAAATACCTACTATAAAATGAAACTCACATGATCTTTTAATTCTTATTTATAAAAACCAATTATAAAATGAGCAATTGGTTTAAATTTATTTATTTCTTCCCTATTGTCTAATTCGTCACCTTAGACTCAACTCTTTTGCCTTCAACATACTTATTTTTTTCTTAAATTGAAATAATTGTTTTCTTTACCGTTACAACAAAATATGAATACTTTCAGGGATCGACAGTTTTAAAGGAATATTAATGTTAAGCAAAAAGAAGAGATTCAATGAAAAATAGATGTTTCTATTTAACTAAAAATATTCCATATCACTACAATATTGAAGAGTAAGTTTTAAAGAATAGACTTTGTGTCATAATTTTATATGAAAATTATAAAGAATTTTTTCCGTTTTTTTAGTAATTTATTCTTGTTACATATCAATGTTTATCCCATCCCTTGTATCCTCCCCCCCCCCATTTTCCCATTATTCCCCTCCCCTATGAATGTTCCTGAGGGGGATTAGCTCCCCCTGTATATTCTCATAGGGTATCAAGTCTCTTCTTGGCTACCTCCTGTCCTTCCTCTGAGTGCCACCAGGTCTCCCCCTCCAGGGGACATGGTCAAATGTGAGGCACCACAGTACGTGAGAAAGTCATGTCACACTCTCCACTCAACTGTGGAGAATATTCTGACCATTGGCTAGATCTGGGAAGGGGTTTAAAGTTTACCTCCTGTATTGTCCTTGGCTGGTGCCTTAGTTTGAGCAGGACCCCTGGGCCCAAATCTGCCTATCATATTGTTCTACTTGTAGATTTCTAGTTTAGGGTATCTTGATACAAATGGTTGCAAAATAAAGTTAAAGTATTCATTAGTAAAATATTATTTAAATACTAATGTTAAAATAAAATAATAGCAAGTGTTAGCACCTATCTTTTCTTAGTATTACTTGTAAAATTTGATTTACTTATTTATAGTAGTGACTGATTTTTCTCATAATTTAATTTTACAATTTTTAATAACATTATCCATAAATTTAAGTATGAGCTAATCTTATTGTTCTAAGTGTCATAAATTGACTTGGGTTTTATTTACTAAAGATACATTTTATATTTTAATAGGATCAGTAAAGTTGTTTATAATATTTATTCCAAATAAAGCTCTTTATAATTATTAGTGTTGAGAATAAGTAAAAATAACAAAAACATTTAAATATTCATGAAAATATTTTACTTATGGATAACATTGCCTGTATTGTGTGTGATAGTCTCCTATAGAACTACCAGACTACAAGTCCAAAGCAAATATTATTTTAATAATCTAAAATTCCATACGGTTTTCAGAGAGATAACGACAAAATATATCCTGCAAGTTGGACTATCTAACCTTTTCAGTTTTTTGAATTAAAACAAACCATGTTTCTACCAGAAAGCAAACCTTTAAAAGGATTTAGGAAATTTAAACATTACTTGAACTCATTCTTGCCCTTGGCAGAATTTTGTAAATGAAAGTACTCTAATATTTGAGATTTTTATATTCTTTTTTATACCCCCTGCCTTCCTCCGTCTCTTCTTCTTCTTTTTTTTTTTTCCGTCTCTTCTTCTTAGAGAAATGGAGGCCCACATGTGATAGCAAGCCACTGTGGCACCTTAAATTGCAGCAGGAGTAAACTCATGCTTTCTCTCTGAAGCCTGGCAGGCAGTACAGTTGGGTGAAAGGGATCCAAAGGCAGGGAGCAGACTCAAAAACACCCCCTACTCTCATTGTTAGGGGACCCACATGGTGATTAAGCTGCATATTTGCTACGTATCTATAGGGTTTCTAGGTCTGTCCCATTCATGCTCTTTGGTTGATGGTTCAGTGTCTGTGAGCCATGAAGGTACAAAGAATGAGCATGTTTTTTTCTTTTCAGTGACAAGTGTTCCAGCACTCCAAGATGTTTTAGACTTTGTGCTAGACTTTTCATTTGAAGCTTAAATACTAACTTGATATTATGTGGCTATCAGAATATTTATTTTCTTAGTAAAATGAGCTTTTGTATATAATATACTTTTTAAAATTTTTTTTATTAATTTATTCTTGTTACATCTCAATGGTTATCCCATCCCTTCTATCCTCCCATTCTTCCCTCCCTCCCATTTTCCCCTAATTCCCCTCCCCTATGACTGTTTCTGAGGGAGATTTCCTCTCCCTGTATATGTTCATAGGGTATATACTTATATAACTAACAGGAATAGGCTAACATGGTTTAAACTTGGTGATGAAGAATGGACTCAATTGATGGTAGGTTTATAGATCATATAGGAGACCAATAATCATGCAATTTGGAAGAATGAATATTAGTGGTTGTTTTCCTATTTGTTAATTTTTGTGAAATTTGTTTCTGTGAAAGAAGCTATATTTTGTTTCAAGTGGTACTTTTCCTCTGCTGTAACTTCATTATATATTTACAAAATAATTCTCTCATTGCCATAGTTACACAACACATCTGTTTAATTGATGCAGTTGAAATAAACCAAATGTGACTCAAGCAACAGATGGTTTGTGATTTGAGTTACGTAGGTTGGAGTAGATATGCAGCATGCAGTTAAAGAAGAGAAACCTGGTGCTTTCATCAACTATATAAACATATTAATCAAAATATTCTCTGTTTAATGTCAGAAATATCACAACAAAATGTGATAAGGACCAAAACTAATTTAAAATTACTAATGATTAAACTACTTTCCCTTTTTAAGAAAGGAGTGTAACATTTGAGAGTATGTAGGGTCTTTCTTCAGTATAGTGAACTTATGGATATTATTCATATGTTTTATAATAAGAGAGAGGGAGGGTAGGATCAGGAGGAGAGGAGGGATGTGAAAATGATTGTGGTGGAAAGTTAATAAACAAATACACTTAAAATATAATTAAATCGATTGAATGTATTTTTTAAAAATTACAAAAGAGCTCAAGAACATAGCCAGGGCAATATGACACCACCAGAACCCAGCTATTATACTATAGCAAACCCAGGATATCATAACTTAGCTGAAGCACAAGAAAATGATCTTAAATCCAATCTCATGAAGATTATAGAGGTCTTTAAAAAAGAAATGAGTAAATCCCTTAAAGAAATATAGAAAACTACAGACAAACACATAGAGGTTGATGACGGGAAAAGTAAATAGTAGCAATAAGGAAATCACAGACTGAGGGAATGCTGGAGTTGGAAAACCTAGGGAAGAGAGTAGGAACAACAGACAATCATCACCAAGAGAATTCAAGAGGTGGGAGAGATAATCTCAGGTTTAGAACGAATGATAGTCAAAGAAAATGTTAAATTAAAAAATTCTTGACATAAAACATTCAGGATATTTTGGATACTATGAAAAGGCCTACCCTAAGAATTAGAGTCCTGAAACAAAACTTTTCATTATTATTTATTCTTCAATGTCACAAGATCCACCCTCTGCTTTTAACAGTCCCATGACTGAATTTCACTTCCTTATCTATAAAAGTAGAATTTTGCACAATTAAGTATTATGATAAGTTTAATGGCATAACCAGAGCTGAGAGAACACTTGTTCATCCTAGAACTGACCATAATAAAAGTTTTCCTATAGAAATTCGAATAACAGCATATATCAGGATGCATAAAAACAATAAAATAATAGCTAAAGTTACTTTAATCTGGAAAAGTAAAAAAGAAAATAAATCAAAATAAAGAACAAAAATAAAGAAGCCAACAAACTGCAGGATGTAATAGAGTACAGACCTTGAATAAAATAGAAAAGATCTTCTACGTCACTTAGTATCTTCAAGTAAGATATGTAATCTGATCACGTAATAGAGATGAAAATTATGACTTGAATGTCAAAATAAATCATTTCACAATCTCTTTTCTAATATGTTGTATAATTAAAGTCAATTTACCTAAGGCATTAACCTATGAGAAAATATAGATATCTCTGAAATTAATAAAGAGTCTTCTGATAGAATTCAGCTTAGGATATGCTTAGTACTTTGGCATTCACAATGTTTTATATGTGAAATAAAACTATCCTGTTGCATGATAGTCATTAAAAAGTAACATGCATTCTTTTTTTTTTATTATTAATTTATTCTTGTTACATCTCAATGTTTATCCCATCCCTTGTATCCTCCCATTCCTCCCCCCCCCATTTTCCCATTATTCCCCTCCCCTATGACTGTTCCTGAGGGGGATTACATCCCCCTATATATTCTCATAGGGTATCAAGTCTCTTCTTGGCTACTTGCTGTCCTTCCTCTGAGTGCCACCAGGTCTCCCCCTCCAGGGGACATGGTCAAATGTGAGGCACCAGAGTACGTGAGAAAGTCGTATCACACTCTCCACTCAACTGTGGAGAATATTCTGACATTCTTAAAGCTACTCTTTATAGTAAGAGGTGCATATGGTGACAATGAGGAAACAGAAAAAGTCTGATGCAGGGTATATTAGAATTGGAGTCAGTAGGAGTGCAAGGTTGTATGATAAGTTTGAAAACTTTGACAAGCAATTCTAATTAGCTACTCAGAACATTTAATTCAAGCACTACATAATGGGAATCACATGCTGGCATAACTTGCTGATTCTTTGGATCCAGATTAACCTTTCTAAAATGTCACTTGCATCATATTATGGAAATGTAATGATATTCTTCTTATATAAAATATGGAATTCTAGCTTTATGAGGTATAGTGGTGCTTTATCTCTGAATATTCAGCTAAGCATTAAAAGTATTATTCATGAACATGTGATAAAAGTTTGATGTGAATTACAAACAAGGACATTCCCATATTACGAACAGGAGTACAAAAATAGAATAGACACTAAAGATTCATTCAATAAAAATATAAAGTATAGAACTTGGAATAAAAATGTGGAAAATTTGAGAAGCAGACAGAAGTAGAACTAGAGATACTAAAGTGGACTACGGAGCAGTTCTCAGGCTGCTAAGAGTCTCAGGCCACCATCTGGCCACCTTAACCCATTGCAAATGCAGCTAAGCCCGTGGCATGGAGCCACCATAGTTGCTGCTGTTAACATTCTTGCTGTTTGCCCTGTTATGGGGAGAACACTAAGATGCAGGCTGCCTGGTGCTAAAGCATGAGTGCCATGCCCTGGTTACAGGCATAGTCTCAGCTCCAAGGGCAAGATGGTGTACAGCAACCTGGAAGTCACACAGATTCTGCTACCAGACAAGCTTCCCAACCTGATCACTCTGACTCTTTGCAACAAAGTAGATACCACAGATTAAAAAATCATTCATTTACAAGATGAAGTCTCCTTGACAGATTTCCATGACACATGCTGTTACCAGAAACCACATTAATGTTCAAGAACTGTGTTGATGTTTGTGATCCAGGTTCCAGAGGGAAACCATATTGATCTCCATAATCTGTGTTGCTCTGCCACAGAAATCAAGTTGATGTCCAAGATGCAAGCTCTCTCCAGAAACCATGTTGAAGTCCATGTTCAGTGCTTCTACTAGCTGCTATGAACAGAGAAATCTCTTTTGTAGTGATAAGATAATTGCATACTTATAACTGAGAACAAGAGACATTGAAGGCTTCTGTGCCAATCTCCCACAAAAAGGAAGTAGTCCACATAGGGAGCTATTGAAAAGAACTTTTGAAACTTAAGATAAAGATGCTGAAGTGGAGCTCTTCACAGTTGTTGGATTCTGGTAGAGGGAGTGGAATGACAGATTTTTTAAGGAGCTGGCCATTGGTAATTTGATTATGCTCCAGTGAGTATATTAACAACACAAACTGGACTTAGTCTCTCTCTCTCTCTCTCTCTCTCTCTCTCTCTCTCTCTCTCTCTCTCTCTCTCTCTCTCTCTCTCTCTCTCTCTAACTCTGCCCTCTATTCCTTCCCCTCCCTCTCTATCTCCCTCTTCCACAATCTCCCTCTTGCATACATACATAATTGCATACAGACACATGCTCAAGTAATTGGTATTTTCCGGACTGTTATAAATTACAAAAACAGAAAAATATATATCCTACTAGGTTCAATTTCTAGTACCTACATGGAGGCAAAAACAATACATAACCCCAGTTCCATGGGTTCTGGCTCCTTCCTCTTGACTCTGAGAGCACCAGACATATAGGTAGTATAGAGACATATATGTAGGTAAAACACATATAAAATAAACTCTGAAAGTAGAATTAAGAAAGAACTCAAATACCGAAGAAAGTCTTAACACTAGATTATTTTACTTTATCTCTTTTGATCAAGCAATAAATACATCAGGATCAAAAGTCAAGACATTCTAACAATTTAAAAAACATAAGAATAAACAAGATCTTTGATCAGTATGTCATTTTTGCAGTTGAATCTTCAAGTATATATGCATATATGGAAAGGGTTTAAGTGGAAGAACTACTTTTCAAAAATGATTTAATAATTATATATTGTTACATTAAGAGCATTCAGGATGGTTAAGAAAAAAGTGAGTAGTATTCCTTGAATTTGACCCTTATACACTCACTTATTTTCTGTCATCTATACTTTTGAGAATTGAATGAATGTTAAGATACATTTCCTAAAAACTATGTATGTATTCTAAGCCATTTATTTGCAAGTTTTTAGTAAATTACTAGCACAGAATGGGATAACACTTTTTTTTTTTTTTTTTTTTTTTTTTACTAAAATTGTCTTGGTATTTTTAGTATAGATAAACAAGTCTTTACATCAAGAAGTAATTTCCATAGCCACCATTTCTATCATTTTCTGTAATGTTACATGCTATTTGATGAGGACTTCATTTCTGTTAGGAGAAATGACTAACTCCTTAGCCACAGAGGTTAAGCTATCAAATCCGTCTACTTATGGCAGCAGTGTTTCTTTGTTGTTATGTTCTAGTATCTATCTTAACACTATAAAAGTTTAAATGACAAAGCTATACTTTAAGATAATATAAAACTTTGAAACATAATAAAATTTCTCATTTAGTCATATATAAATACGTGTGTGTTAACATAAATTTAGAATTTTTTCTAAACAATTATTTAGTATAAAAAGATAAATTATACTTCTATGCCAACTATCTTATTTTGTGTGTAGTAACATATCTCATGTTTGGAGTACTATATTGACTTTAAGTTGTGTGCAATTGCTAATGGTATATGGGTTTAATGAAGTAATATCCTGGTTCTTAACTTTTAAAAGACTGACAAGTATACATCTTTATATTTTTATTGTAGGGATCCATTATGTTGCAGGTGTTGTTTGTTTGTTTGTTTGTTTGTTTGTTTGTTTGTTTGTTTGTTTTTATCTCTTACCCACATAACACCCTGGAAACAATTACACATGAGACTCAATTATTATTTTACAAATACCTAGGCCATATAACAAGGCTCTTCTCTGACTAGGTCATAACTTAAAACAACACATTTATACTAATTTACATTCTGCCACATGTTTGGTTACCATCTTCCTCACATCTTGTCAGCTGAATTTCACGTGTATCCCAGATATCCTTCTGCCTACAGAATATCCCAACTGTTTCCTTCCTTAAGCACATGCCACATGTTTTTCAATTGACAGTCACTGCATCCATAAAATACATAGGAGATTCTTTCTACATTTTTCTTGAAAATGCTTGAAAATATTTTCATAATCATAAACAATATATGAAAGTCAGTGAAGTTAAACCTAAGACTAAAATGTTTCTAGTTTCTTAGTGAAAAATGGTCTAAACCTGTTATATTTAATTGACAAATTTAGCCTTATACATAAGGGTTCTGCACACTATGATCAACAGGAAAAATGATTTTAAGACTTTGAAAAAAATAATAATTTCAGATTCATATTATATATTTACTAAAACATGTAAGGTAAACAAAAGGAAAGTTACTAATACCTATATTTTCTAGAGCTATTTTTATACTATAAGATGAAATTTGAGTAGGCAAAATGAAGGGAATATGAGTCTTAGAAAGCCTGAATGTTTGCTATTAAGCAATGAATAACAATAACAAAAAATTTTTATTTTGCTGTATTACATATGTTTTGTTTTTTGGGGTTGGTTAGCTGGCTGGTTTTTCAAGATATGGTTGCACTGTGTACCCCTAGGTGTCCTGAAACTCACTCTATAAACCAGGCAGACTCAGACTCAGGGAGATCTGCCTACCTCTGCCTACTGAGCTACATTATGTAGCTCTGGCTGGCATGGAACAATATATGTAATAAGTATTGACTCACACTCACAGACATCTACCGGTTTTAACCTCCTTAGCACCATGATTAAAGTTGTTTGCCACTATTGCCTGCCATATTATCTATTTTAATTTTTTCTATGAGTTAATTCTGTTAAGAATGCAACCCTACATCTGACAAAGGTCTAATATCCTAAATATATAAAGAACTCAAGAAATTAAACACCACCAAACCAAATAACCCAATTGAGAAATGGGGCTCAGAACTAAACAGAGAATTTTCAGAAAAGGAATATCAAATGGCTGAGAAACACTTAAAGAAATGCTCAACCTCCTTAGTCATCAGGGAAATGCAAATCAAAACAACTCTGAGATTCCATCTTACTCCCATCACAATGGCCAAGATCAAAAATTTAAGTGACACAACATGCTGGCAAGGATGTGGAGAAAGAGGAACACTCCTTCATTGCTGGTGGGAATGCAATCTAATGCAGCCACTTTGGAAAGCTATCTGGCATTATTTCAGGAAACTGGGAATAGGGCTTCCTCAAGACCCAGCTATTCTACTCCTTGGAATATACCCAGGAGATGCTCCAGAATACAACAGGGACATATGCTCAACCTTTTCCATAGCAGCCTTATTCATAATAGCCAGAACACGGAAACATCCTACGTGTCCCTCAGTAGAAGAATGGATAAACAAACTGTGGTACATTTACACTATGGAATACTACTCAGCTATTGAGAACAAGGAATTTCCGAAATTTGTGGACAAATGGATTGAACTAGAAATGATGATAATGAGTGAGCTAACCCAGAAGCAGAGAGACTCAAATAGTACATGCTCACTTATATCTGGACATTAGGCCAAGGGGCATGTCTCATGAAAGTCTTCACTTACTAGGAAAATGGGATAGTGGTGAGGACAGCCAAAGGTTAGAGAAATATAGGAGATAGGGAAATAGATGGATCCAGAGGGTCCTAGAAACCTATAAGAAGAACACTATGATGGACAGTTCTGGGCCCAGGGCTTCGGCTCCACCTATGGCACCAACCAAGGACAATTTTTGCAGTCATCATCAAACCCCTACCCAGAGTTAGCCAAGGGACAGACTATTCTCCACAGCTTAGTGGAGCCTGGGGACTGACTTTCACATGAAATCTGGGGCCCCTTATTTGTCCATGTCCCCTTGATGGGGAGGCTTGATGGCCCTGGGAGGAAGGATTGCAGACTACCAAGAAGAAACTTGATATCCTAGCATCATATTCAAGGGGAGAAGGCTCCCATCAGTCACAGTCATAGGGAAGGGGAATGAAGTGAAAGTGGGAGGAAGAGAGGGTGCACAGGATGGGATAGCAATTCAGATGTAATATGAATGATTTTATTTCTCAACAAAAAAAGAAAAAAAAAGAATCTTCAACAAACACATCTCACAGGTAATAATTTTTTCTCACAGATTTTTTAATCTAAGAGAACAACAGACTCCTATTAAATTGAATGAGTGATATTATGACCATAAGAACATTAAATAGATTATATTATACAATAATCATTTCATATTTCATCAATAATGTACTCTTGAAATTAGGAATATAAAAATAAAGTGGATGCAAATTAAGCAAATAATTGTTATATACATATACATTTGTATTTTTATACTATCAGATGGGAGAAAGATACTAAAATATTTGCATCTTCATATCTCAAGAAATTCCTGACAACACATAAAATTAATTTATGAAAACATTTGTTGTTTTCTCTCATGAGAAATGCCACATGTGTTTATGTGAATTAGGTTCATAAAACTCTTTTCAGTAATTGTGTTTTATCTGTGTCATTTATGTTACTAACACTTCAGTGTTTTGTTTGGTAAATAATTTTATGAATACCATCTTAAATATTGTAGGATACAAACTCCAAATACCTTCTTATTTTGTTTGTCAGACATTAAAGCAGTGCATAGCAGACATGCCTGTTATGCATTAAAGGACATGTCTAGTAAGGTGACTCAAATACTTAGAGATGACTGAGATAATGCATCAGAAATACAATAGAGGCAACTCTTACGCCCGGTGAAACTGGTTGGAACGCAGATCTGCCTGTTCACAAAAGCCTCAAATTGTTCACAGTGCAAGTAATTTTTTATGTGGCTTTACCAGATCGCTGAAATAATACACTTTATAAATTGGATGCATTAAGCAATTATTCATAATATTGCTGAAACCCTATAATTTTCATTGTTTCTTTCAGTCCCAACGACGTGTCACATTTCACCTGCCAGAAGGCTCACAGGAAAGCCTCAGTGATGGTGGGTTAGGAGAGCATGCTGGAGGAAGCCTTCCCAGCACATCCCATGCCCTGCCTCTGGGTTATCCTCAGGAAGAGTATTTTGATCATGCTGCACCAAACAACCGTACTGAAGGGGATGGCAACTCTGATCCTGAATCTAGTAAGTGATCCTTTTCCTACTTCCTCAATTGAAATACATTAATAACATTTGCAAATCCAGTTTTTATAGCTCTAACTGTATGGTCCAACTAATTATGCTGCTATGACTAGTAGAATATTCTTAAGAGGTAAGTCTAATAGGTGGGTGACATGTATATAGCAACAGATAGTATTTGAGAATCTGGAGAGCTGATACTGTAAACAAAATTTACTATAAATATAATAACAATCATTTTGTTTAGGCATACATAGGATTTTTCCATTTTGCACACCTTTGTATGTAATCTGCCATTTTCTCTCATTTACTTACTTTGTTTAAATAATAAATAATACCTAATATTTAGACTATTTGTATATTCCTTTGTATTTTAAAAGATGTAAAAATCAATTCCAAGTAATTCAGGAGAAATATGCATTCACGTTCCTGTGTCACGTCATTGTTTAAAAGTCCTACTCTTATCCAAGAAGCTGATTACAATTAATACCTACTGGAAAAGAAAAATTTAGTTTTCCTCTGTAGAACAGAAAACTTATATCAACAATGCTCCAGGGTAGGCTCCATGCCTAGGATTAGTTAGCCAACACAAACCCATTCTATGTTTTATATTTGTTTGTTTGGTTTTGTGTGTGTGTGTGTTTCTTTGTCTGTCTGTCTGTCTCTCTGTCTGTCTGTCTGTCTCTCTCTCTCCCTCTCTCTCTCTCTCTCTCTCTCTCTGTGTGTGTGTGTGTGTATGTGTGTGTGCATTTTGTTTTGTTTCTGTACTTTTCATCTCTTGATTTTTTTTTGTTTATTTGCTTTGAGTTCCTTTTTTGAGAGAGAGACATAAATAAAATTGTGTTGGATAGGTAGGTTGGTAAGATCTGGGAGAAACTGGGGAAGAGAAAAGAATATTGTCAAAATATACTAGTATTTTGTTAAATAAAATATTATAAAATACTATAAAACCAAATTTAAAGAAAGAAATTTTGCATTTGATCACTGGATAGAAGACACTAAAGGTGGGTTTTTGAACGATGATTTTTTTAAAAGCATCAGGTTGACATTAAATAGCAATTTATCAATAATAATGAAGCTATTTTGACTATGTAGAAAGCTTAGTATCTTTTGAAAATACAATATCCAATAATTAGTTATATATCTTTACCTTTTAAAAGATCTTTTTCTTTTGAAATCACATGTGTGTGCCTGCATGTGTGTGTACATCACATGTGTACAAATGGCCACAGAAGACAAAAGAGAGTTTAGATCCTCTGGAATGAAAACAACAGGTACTTCTCTGCCTCTGATATGAGAGATGGAAATGAACCAGAACTTCAAGAGGTGATGATGCTCTTAAGCACTGAGCTGTTTCTCTAGCCAGTCTTATCATACTATATTCTCTTCCATTAAGATGCTGAAAAAATTAGAGGGAATATGTTGGTTCAATGACAAAATTTAATTTAAAATTAGGTATCCCAACAAAGTAATACTTTTCACTATGAAAAGCATAGATGTTCAAACAAAGATATTCACAATATTAAATAGTAAATATAAAGTATTAAACATATGATCTTGTCATTATATATTTGTAATTACATGCATAGAATAATTAACTAATAATAATTTAAAAGCTATAAATATTAAGAAATATCAACAATAATAGTATTTTATTTTACTTTCTTTGAAAATTACATATTTTGACAAATTCCACTATGCTAATAAACTCTAGTGAATATTTTTGTAAATGTAACTATAAGTAGTATATATATTATATAGATATGTCTTTTCCCATCAAAAATTATCATTTTAAATATATCTTCATCATATCTTGTCGATTAATATAAAGACAGAGGTAGAAAAAATATTTTTATAAGCTAGGAAAAAACAGATCCCTTTACATACATCTTGTTACTAATACATTTTCAAATAAAGTTATTCAGAATAAACATCAAATCTTGAAATAAACTTTTAATCTGGATAAGAGAAGATATAATTTTAATTAGCGTTAAACAGAGTGACTATATATAGCATATATTATAGTATGGATTAGTAAGTATAAAGTAGCCGGGCATGGTGGCCCACACTTTTAATTCTATTCAGGTAGGCAGAGGCAGGTGGATCTCTGTGGGTTCCTGGCAGCCTGGACTATAAAACAAGTCTAGGACAGCCAAAGGTATACAGAGAAATCTAGTCTTAAAAAGAAAAAAGAACAAAAAAGAAAATATATAAAACATTTTAAAGTATATATATATGTATACATATATATATGCATATGCTTTTCTGTTTTTGATAAGATATTTTAAAAGTACAGATTCAGCATTCTTTGAGTAAAATTGTCTTATTAGTATTGAAAGATGCAGCCCTAGGTTTGGTACTAAGTATCAACAAAAACAAGTTAAGAAACAATGCTAATAACATGGCATGAGCTCAAATAATGAGGCCCATGTAATATGCCTAAATCCGGTTTTTATATATGTAAATATAAAATATCCTTTTGGATACTAGGATGAACCATTTTCTCCCCTGATAAAAATGAAACCATGGTAGTAGACACGGAATATTTTGTTCATATTTATTCAAAAGAATAAAGCAGTTAAAAATTCTAAGTTTTCAAATTTAGTGTACTATATTTTATTTATTTTTTTGGTATTTTTTTTATTAATTTATTCTTGTTACATCTCAATGGTTATCCCATCCCTTGTATCCTCCCAATGTTCCCTCCCTCCCATTTTCCCCTTATTCCTCTCCCTTATGACTGATCCAGAGAGGGATTACCTCCCCCTGTATATGTCCATAGGGTATCAAGTCTCTTCTTGATAACCTGCTGTCCTTCCTCTGAGAGCCACCAGGTCCCCCCCTCCAGGGGACATGGTCAAATGTGAGGCACCAGAGTTCGTGAGAAAGTCATATCCCACTATCCACTCAACTGTGGAGAATGTTCTGATCATTGACTAGATCTGCGTAGGGGATTAAAGTTTACCACCTGTATTGTCCTTGGCTGGTGCCTTAGTTTGGGCAGGACACATGGGCTCAAATCTGCCTATCATAATGTTCTACTTGTAGGTCTAGGACCCTCTGGATCCGTCTACTTTGCTATTGTCCCATGCTTCTTTCATCTAGAGTCCCAATATGGTGTCCTCCCCTCTGTCCCCGTTTCCTGGTAAGTGAAGGCTTTCGTGGGACATGCCCCTTGGGCTAGTATGCAGATATAAGTGAGTGTATACCATTTGAGTCTTTCTGCCTTTGGGTTAACTCACTGATTATGATCATTTCTAGCTCAATCCATTTATCCACAAATTTCGGGAATCCCTTGTTTTTAATAGCTGAGTAGTATTCCATAGTGTATATATACCACAGTTTCATTATCCATTCTTGTACTGATGGACACTTAGGCTGTTTCCATGTTCTGGCTATTATGAATAAGGCTGCTATGAACATGGTTGAGCAAATTTTCTTGTTGTGTGCTGGAGCATCTTCTGGGTATATTCCAAGGAGTGGAATAGCTGGGTCTTGAGGAAGCCCTATTCCCATTTTTCTGAGATAGCACCAGAAAGATTTCCAAAGTGGCTGTACTAGTTTGCATTCCCACCAGCAATGAAGGAGTGTTCCTCTCTCCTTACATCCTCGCCAGCATGTGGTGTCACTTGAATTGTTAATCTTAGCCATTCTGTTGGGTGTAAGATGGAATCTCAGAGTTGTTTTGATTTGCATTTCCCTGATGACTAAGGAGGCTGAGCATTTTTTAAATATTTCTCAGCCATTTGATATTCCTCTGTTGAGAATTCTCTGTTCAGTTCCAAGCCCCATTTCTCAATTGGGTTACTTGGTTTGGTGGTGTTTAATTTCTTGAGTTCTTTATATATTTTGTATATTAGACCTTTGTCAGATGTAGGGTTGGTGAAGATATTTTTTCAGTCTGTACGCTGTTGCTTTGTTCTCTTGACAGTGTCTCCTGCCTTACAAAAGCTTCTCAGCCTCATGATGTCCCATTTATTAATTGTTGACATTAAGGCCTGGGCCGTTGGTTTTCTGTTCAGGAAGTTGTCTCCTGTGCCAATATGTTACAGGCTCTTCCCCACTTTTTCTGCTAAGTGACTTAGTGTCTCTGGTTTTATGTTGAGGTCTTTAATACACTTGGATTTGAGTTTTGGACAAGGTGACAAATATGGGTCCAGTTGCAGTTTTTTACACATAGACCTCCAGTTAGACCAGAACCATTTGTTGAAGATGCTATCCTTTTTCCATTGAATGGATTTGGCTTCTATGTCAAAAATCAAGTGACCATATGTGTGTGAATTCATATCTGGGTTTTCGATTCGATTCCACTGATCAACCAGCCTGTTGCTGTGCCAGTACCATGCTGTTTTAATTACTATTGCTTTATAATACAGTTTGAGATCACGTATGGAGATTCCTCCGGAGCACCTTTTATTGTACAAGATTGTTTTAGCTATTATGGGTTTTTTATTTTTCCATATGAAGTTCAAAATTGGACTTTCAATGTCTTTAAAAAATTGTGTAGGTATTTTGATAGGGATTGCATTGAATCTGTAGATTGCTTTTGGTAGGATGGCCATTTTTACTATGCTAATTCTCCTGATCCATGAGCAAAGGAGGTCATTCCATGTTCTCGTGTCATCTTCAATCTCTTTCTTCAGAGTTTCGAAATTTTTTTTCAAACAAGTCCTTCAGTTGCTTAGTTAGAGTAACTCCTAGATATTTTATATTGCTTGTGGCTAATGTGAAGGGTGTGGTTTTCCTAATTTCTTCCTCTGCAAGCTTGTCATTTGTTTATAGGAAGGCTACAGACTTTTTTGAGTTAATTTTGTATCCAGCTAATGTGCTGAAGTTGTTTATCAGCTGTAAGAGTTCTCTGGTGGAATTTTGAAGGGCACTTGTGTATATTATCATATCATCTGCAAAGAGGGATAATTTGACTTCCTTCTTTCCCATTTGGATACCCTTGATCTCTTTTTGTTGTCTTATTCCTATGGCTAGAACTTCGAGTACTATATTGAAGAGATATGGAGAGAGTGGGCAGCCTTGCCTTGTTCCCGATTTTAGAGGAATTTCCTTGAGTATCTCACCATTTACTTTGATTTTGGCTATTGGCTTGCTGTATATAGCCTTTATTATGTTGAGGAAAGTGCCTTGTATCCCCGATCTCTCTAAAACTTTAAATATGAATGGGTGTTGGATTTTGTCAAACGCTTTCTCTGCATCTAAAGAGATGATCATGTGGTTTTTGTCTCTTCAATTTTTTTATACGGTGGATATATCCCTGCATGCCTGGAATGAATCCTACTTGGACATGATGAATGAAATTTTTGATGTCTTCTTGTATTCATTTTGCAAATATTTTATTTAGTATTTTTGAATCTATGTTCATAAGAGAAATTGGTCTGAAATTCTCTTTCTTTGTTGAATCTTTGTGAGGTTTGGGTATCAATGCGACAATGGCCTCATAGAATGAATTTGGTAATGTTCCATCCATTTCTATCTTTTGGAATAGCTTGAAAAGTATCAGTATTAGCTGGCCCTTATAGGTCTAGTAGAATTCTGCAGTGAAACCATCTGGCCCTGGGCTTTTTTTGTCTGGGAGACTATCAATGATTGCTTCAATTTCTATAGGGGAAATAGGACAATTTATCTTGTTTATCTCTTCTTCACTCAACTTTGACATGTGAAATTGATCAAGAAAATCGTCCATTTCCCTTAGATTTTCAAATTTTGTGGCGTATATGCCTTCAAAGTATGATCTTATGATTCTTTGTATTTGTTTCTTCAGTGTCTGTTGTTATGCCTCCCTTTTCATTTCTGAGTTTGTTGATTTCAATACTGTCTTTCTACCTTTTAGTTAGTTTGGCTAACGATCTGTCTATCTTGTTGTTTTTCTCAAAGACCCAGCTCTTGGTTTTATTGATTCTTTGGACTGTTTTCTTAGTTTCTAATTTGTTAATTTCAGCCCTGAGTTTGATTATTTCCAGACGTCTACTCCTCTTGGGTGTTTCTCCTTCTTTTTTTTCTAGTGCTTCCAGTTGTGTCGTTAAGATGCTAATGTGCAATGTTTCCAATTTCTTTTTAAAGGCACTTAGTGCTATGAATTTTCCTCTTAGCACTGCTTTCAATGTATCCCACAAATTTGGTTATGTTGTTCCTTCATTTTCATTGAATTTCAGAAACTCCTTGATTTCTTTCTTTATTTCTTCCGTGACCCAGGTATCATTTTTCAGAGTTGTTTAGTTTCCACGTACGTGTAGGCTTTTTGTTATTTCTGTTGTTGTTGAATTGCAGCCTAAGATCATGGTGATCTGATAGGATACAAGGTATTATTTCAATCCTCTTGTAGCTGTTGAGGCGTGCTTTGTGACCTATGATGTGATCAATTTTGGAGAAGGTTCCATGGGGTGCAGAGAAGAAGGTATATACTTTCTTGTTTGGGTGAAAGGTTCTATAGATACCTGTTAGATCCATTTGACCCATGGCATTGGTTAATGATGTTATTTCTCGGCTTAGTTTCTGTTTCATTGACTTACCCTTGAGTGAGAGTGAGGTGTTGAAGTCTCACACTTTTATTGTGTGGGGATCGATGAGTGGTTTAAGCTTTTTTAGCACATCTTTTACAAATGTTGGAGCCCTTGTATTGGGAGCATAGATGTTCAGAATTGTGATGTCATCTTGGTTGACTTTACCTTTGATGTGTATGAAGTATCCTTCCTCATCCCTTTTGATTAATTTCGGTTGACAGTCTATTTTGTTCGATACTAAAATGGGTACGCCTTCTTGCTTCTTGTGACCATTTGCTTGGAATATTTTTTCCAACATTTTACCCTGAGGTAATGCCTTTCATTATGGGTGAGATGTGTTTCTTGAATGCAGAAGAATGTTGGATCTTGTTTATGTACCCATTCAGTTAGTCTGTGTCTTTTTATTGGAAAATTAAGGCCATTGATATTGAGAGATATTAATGACCAGTGACTGTTAAGAGTCTTAATTTTGATGCTGTTTCCAGTCGAGTGTTTGTGTAGTTGTGTTTTTGCCATGGGATAGTTATCTATTTCCTGAGTAGTTTTGGTTGTAGCTTGACTCTTTGGGATGGAGTTTTCCTTCTAGTACCTTCTGTAAAGCTGGATTTGTGGATAGGTACTGTTTGAATTTGTTTTTGTCATGGAATATTTTGTTTTCTAAATCAATGGTTATTGATAGTTTTGCTGGGTAAAGTAGTCTGGCCTGGCATCTGAGGTCTCTTAGGGTTTGCAGGATCTCTGTCCAGGCCCTTCTGGCTTGGACGGTCTCTGCTGAGAAGTCGGATGTAATTCTGATAGGTTTGCCATTAAATGTTATTTGGCCCTTTTCCCTTGCAGCTTTTAATATTTTTTTTTTTTGTTCTGCATGTTTTGTGTTTTGATTATTATGTGGCGGGAAGTTTTTCATTTCTGGTCAATTCTATTTAGTGTTCTGTAGGTCTCTTGTATGTTTATAGGCATCTCTTTCTTTAGATTTAGGAAATTTTCTTCTATGATTTTGTTGAGAGTAGTTTCTGGGCCTTGAAGTCTGATATCTTCTCTTTCTTCAATGCCTATTATCCTCAGATTTTTTCTTTTCATGGTGCCCTCAATTTCTTGGATGTTTTGTGTCAGGATTTTGCATTTTCCTTAATGGTTTCTTCAAGATCTATGATTGTATCTTCTAGACCTGAGATTCATTCTTCCATCTCTTGGATTCTGTTAGAAAAGCTCACCTCTGTGTTGCTCACCTTCTTCTCTTAGGTCTCACGTTCTCGTTTTTCTTCTGTCTGTGTGTTTATCATTGAATCCATTTTCATTAGTCAGATCTTGAACTGGTTTTTTGCTTTCTTTCGTCTGATTGTTTGTATATTCCTGAGTTTCTTACATTGCCTCTTTATAGGTCTTCAGAGCTTGAACCGATTTATTTATTTATTTATTCTGGTTGTTTGCTTTTTCCTGAAATTTTCAGTTCTACTCTATGTGCTTCTTTTATGTCTGTCACCTATTTGGCTGCGTCTTCCTGCATTTGATTATGAATTTTATTTGTTTCCTCCATTATCATCCTCATTACTAAGGATTTGAGGGCATTTTCTTGTATTTCCGTTGTATTTGAGCTCTCTGGGTTGTTTTTTTTTGGGGGGGGGATAGCTGGAAACTGGAGAAGCCGTGTTGTTTTGGGTTTTTTTTGCGTATGCTTTTTTGCTGTCCTTTAGACATCTTGCCATCTTTGTTTTTGTTGGGTATCTTCCAGAGTTGGATGGAGGGAGTCTGATGATAGATTCACTTGTTTTCTCATGATTTCCCTAGGCTGGAAGCTCTAACGCTTCACTTGTGTGTTTGGTAGGAGGTTAACCCTATCGTTCTGGACTCTCACAGCCAGTGATACTCAGCTTCCCTGTGCTGTGGGCCCTGCAATCGTTCTGGGTCTCTGAATGAGCGATGGGTCAGGCCAAGGTATCCATAGCCTTCTGTGTCCCCTGCCAAGTCCAGCCAGGAACACTGGGTCCGAACCACGGGCCGAACTCAGCTAGATTCTCAGGGCCTGAAATGTCTGCCAAGCTCAGCTAGGGATTCTGGGCCCAAAATGCACACAGGGTCCAGCCAGAATTTTGGGGCTTGGACTGCGCACAAATCTCAGCTAGGGGCTTTTGGCCCAAAGTCTGTGCTGTGGTCAGTTATTGACTCAGGGCCCGAACTGTCTGCAAAGCTCAGCCAGTAATTCTGGAGTCAACCTGCACACTGTGTCTAACCTGAATCTTAGAGCCGGGACAGTGCCTTAAGCTCAGCTAGAGTCACTGGGCCCAATCTGTCTGTCAAGCACAGTTAGAAACTCTGGCCCCAAACTTTACGCTGTGTTCCACCCGAGTCTCTGGGGCGGAATTGTGCACCGAGCTTAGCCAGGGACTCTGGACTCACACTGCGTGCTGAGTTCAGCCCGGGAATCTGGCCTAAACTGCATAGATAGTCCAGCCAGATTCTTTGGGTCGCCTAGCCTGTGCGCACAGCTCAGCTAGACTCTCTGGGCCCAATCTGCCCGGCAAGTCCAGCCAGGGCCTCTGGGTTGAATCTGTATGCTGGCCTCAGCCTGCCTCAGCACCCCAGAACTGTCTGCCGAGCTCAGCTAGTGTCTTGGGCAGAACTGCTTGCTGGGCTGAGCCAGCGCCTCGGGTGGAATTGAGCTCTCTGCCCAGCCTGCGTCACAGCAGGAGAACTGCGGCTGCGCTGAGCTAGCGCCGCTGGTGGAACCGAGCACTCTGCCCAGCCTGTGTCACAGCAGGGGAGATGTGGTTGCACTGAGGTAGTGCCCTGCATAGAATTGCTTGCTGAGCTGAGCCAGCATCTCCACAGCACTGCGCACTGAGCTGAACCCGGGACTCTGGGGCCAAACTGTGCGCTGAGTTCAGTCTGGGTCCCAAGGCACCACGCGACCCAAATCCTGCCCAGAGTCCCAACTTCCGCAGCAACTCCCACCTGCCATCACACCAATTGCCTCTACTGAAAGGCTCTGAGCTGCAAACCTCAGCCACCGCCGCTGCTGTCGCTGGTGCTGCTGCTGACGCTCGTGCCGCTGCTGACTCTGGTGCCACTGGTGCCACTGCTGCTGCTGCTGCTGCCTCTGCCACTGCTGCTCCCATCTGAGAAAATCTGCGCTCCTCCTGTGTGCAGGGACATTCAGGTCCTCCGCACCCTGGTTCCTCCAAACCGTGGAGCACTCCCGCTGCCATGGTGTGGGGACCTCCATGTTCCTATCTCAGAAATCTGTGCAATTCCCTGAATTGTTCACTGGAGCCTTCAAACATGGTCCACACTGCTCGCCACCATCTTGGATCTCCTGTGTACTTTAAAATTGAGCTCGACATTGGTTCTAATATCAGAAAACAGATACTGTATTTGTGTTTATTGTTATTTTAATAAACAGGTGAGGTTTAGAACTATTTAAAAACTGATTTCTATTTATACACAAAGCTGAATTCTATTGGGTCAATATTTAAAACTTATTTTTGCTGTGGATATTAATAATCTACTCCTATACTGAATCCAAGGTGTCACTTTAAATTATGCTTCAATATACTTTTTGTTAACTGCACCACAGTTAAGCAGTATGGGAACTTATTTCAAGGACAAGGGCATACATAGTACTTCACTAGAAACTATTTTCACTTATTTTATTGTGGCATATTAATGAAATCTATATATTTTACTTTATGTATGAATGGTTGTATGTATATGATTTAATTTAAAAAAGATAAGATGTTGCAGAATTCTCCATAGTAAAGTAAATTTCTTTTTGCAAATACTGATAATTTTCTTTGATGCCCTCCCAAAAATTATAGTTTCGAGATATAATTAATTTTGTGACATGAAGCAGACCATTATACACAAGACAGTGTTATTCAACAGAATCACAAATAGGAGCATAACCTCTTAGAAATAAATACTGTCTTTAAGAATAGAATAAATTTAGGCAGCTTCCTTCTCATATTTTGAAACATCCTCATTCTGTTTTCTTTCCTGCTAATGAATTATTAAAATAGAACAAAGTTCTAAGCATTACTTATATAGTTTTCATAAATAATTTTTTCTCAAGATTAACTTGTTAGAGGAATAGCATAGTTAGGTTCCTTGCATCACAGCTGCCTGTACCTCCATCAAACACATTTGACAACAATGGACACCTGCACTCACATGCACAAAACCACATAAGGACACACTGACATAATAAAAAATAATGACTTTAACAAATTAAATATCTAGAAATAATTTATCTATTTTTTTTCAGGAAACAAGTTTACTTAACCATCTTGTGCCATTCAATTTGATATCTTTCTGAAATTTTATGTTTCACAGTTATAATCACATTCTTTAAGTATTGATACTAGGGTCATGTAGGGCACTAGTTTATAGTATTCCGTGTTTTGGATAACAACCTGCACTCCACAAGTTTACTCTTATAATACTAATATCACATTATATGTACCATTTTTATGTTGTTTGATATTAGATAAATGGACACAAACAAAACTAAACAAAAAGCCCACCTAAAATGGCGTATTGGAATGGTTTTGGGAGAAGTGCATACTTTAACAAATAACATACAGATTTTCAAGCAAAGTTCTGAAAATGTATTCATAGAAACAGACAACCTTTAGCTCTGGTAAAGCATGTAGTATGACTTTATGGCAATGAACTTCATATATTTGCCTAGGGATTGAGGACTCTCTCATGAAGCTAATAAATACATTGTATATGATCTTTCATCCATATCTGTGCATCATTGAGTAGAATATAATTTTTAAAAATAAGATTTAAAAATATATTCTAACTTACTTTTGTAAACTGTGTCCAGGATTTTGATTTGTACTGTTGTCAAAAATTGGTAGAAATATTAGTGCATACCACATTAAACAATAGAGAATGATGAAAATTGCTTATACATGAAGACAGTACAGATATGTTGTCTTCCTCATAATGAATGTATTTTTACTGTTTAATTTATATCAGTTTGCTGTCATATTATAATTTGGTTGGTTATAATTAATTATAAAGATTCTTTTGAACTGATAAGTTGAAATTCTCCTAAAGAGATTGAAACTTGTCTATATTTTACTAGGCACTGACCCTTTATTCACATGGTATTTTTCCATAAATTAAAGAGAAAAGCTAGGAGTGATGGCATGATAACCCTAGCACCTTGGTGGTGCCAGCAAAAGAATCAGGAGCTAGTGTCGTCTTGTGCTTCATAAGTGTGAGAATAACGTGAGTTAAATGAAACTCTACTTTAAAAAAAAAAAAAAAGGAAGATAGATAACTCTTAGTTTAATAAATGTTTCTCTATCAATGACAAAATATATTCACTAATGGGTTTTATCTTTTATTCATACCATTTGCATTTAGCAACAGAAATAAATATATATTCCCAAGGCAACATATAGGTATATGAATTCTACATTTAAAAAGAATACAATTTGTCCTTTATTTTAAAAGGATTTTTCTGCTAATCTTCATCTCAGATATCACATCTATTGCATTCATTTTTCTTCACTAAATAGGTTTTCTCAGCACTCTAATAGACTACTAATTAATTCACAGTAAATAAGTAATATTTCCCTTACATTACATTTTAATTGATCTCCAATCATAACCTAAGTAATTGGTATAAGAAGTGGGAAGCTGATTTGATTGACTTTAATACTACTCAGAGATCATTGAAAATTGTCTTGGTTGGGTTAGACTGTTGACATGAATATCATAAGGGCAATTGTGAGTTGAGTATTTCATTAGCTGAACATCTAATTCTAAAGATTGACAACTGGTAAAATAAATAATTAAGGAAACCTATGAAAACTTAAAAACATACTCTATTAATGCATCATTAACACATTCTTCTACTAGTTAAGTACATTAGGTATTTAAGTATATAACCCAACAGCACAGTGAATCCACTCAAATGATTTCCCATTCAATTGTTGTTATACTTTTACTGTAGTGTTAAAAGTGAAGTAGAGGGATTGTTTTAATTATTCATCCAAGATTTCAAGGAGAAAGCACAATTCAGTTACGTAGAATATAGCACAAATATTTATACATTAAGACAATAGCACATTTCCAGAAAATTCCAGCATTTTTATAATGAACAGTTTGTTAAATTTTACCCATATATGAAAATTGTTATTTTCCTCTTCATTTGTGTGAGACAAGATGGATGTAGAAAAGTGTATATAGCCCAGGTTACCCTTGAAGTTTCATTCCTTCTACTTCTTCCTGACTTTGGAGAACTAAGATTTCAGGTAAGCAATCCATTGCTCAGTGTAATTAAGAAATGAAAAATGTAATTTGACTCACAAGCTTTTCTCTTATAGGCTTTGATCTTTGAAAACCTACTTTATTTGGGGTTCTATAATTCCTCTACTTTCCTTCCAACCCACCTTAGATAGGAGAGAAAGAAGGATAATAGGGACAGGAAAAGTAAGCCTTTTTAAAACTTAGTTCTTTGGGGGTGATTCCACTCTTTGTTGTTAGGATTCAAGAAGACCCATAAGGAGCAAACAAGAAATTCAACAAAAGTGACCACAGCCACTGGAATTGAACACAGAAACTCGAACTGCTCTCTGGAGCATTTCTCTCTAGCAATGTCTCCAATCCAAAAGTTGAAAAGCCAAGCATGCAAAGCCAAAAGCACTTGATCTTTGTTATTTGTAGTATTTATACTCTCCCATTGTCCATATAAGACATTTTACAACTGCAAATACCGTTCTTTCAAATGATACAGTTACCCTTCTAGGGAAAAATCATCATGTCTGTTTCCAGCAGACAAACCTTCACAGTAGTCAGTTTCACATCCCATGCTTGAGATCAAAACAAAAACATGTTTACATCAACTACATTCTCTTATTCTTTATGGAAGTGACACACAAATTCATATACTTCATTGAAAAAAGAGAATATCCATCATTTTTTAGAAAATATTATGAGAAATATAAGGAAATTCATTCTACTTAAGGGAAGTTATGCTACACTTGGATGCTAGTTAAATTAAGCTTATTCTGAATATGTTGTCTGATTGTAAATGCAACTTTATTGAAAATTGCTAGATTTAAGATATTTCATAGTACAATAAAATGGATGCAGCATGTATTCAGAGAAAATGAAACTTGAATTTTGAATTTGGTCACTTTCAGGGTAGAGATAACTTATAAAACCCCAGATAACAGCAATAAGTAACTCAATTTTGTCCCAAATCTACCCATATTCTACTGTCCATTCTGTTGCTAATCTACAGTTTTTAGTAGGTTAGGTATATTAAATATATTTGTCACAGAATATTTTTATCCAATATGAGCTTATAGTCATCTGGGTCCACCGATAAATTGAAGAGCACCTGTTTCTAAAAAAACGTGTTCTTAGCATACAATACGGCCAGATCATGGAGGGAATATATAATTTAAATCAGTTTACCAATTGTGAAATGCTTTGAAAAAAATTTGTCCACTGGTATTTCTAAAAAGTTATCTGATTATCAGTGATATTAGTTGCTTGGATAAAGTGCCTGAGCATGGTGATTATGCCTTGTAAAGTATATAATAATACGTTTCGTTTGTCATTGGTTTGCAAACAGAAAAAAATGAACAGCTTTATAATTATACCGAAGTAATAAAGCATTAATTCACATACAATATCTTGAGATAACAAAAACATCAGAACTAATGTTTGTTCTAAAACAAATGCATTGCAATTAATGATACTACTTGTGATTACCGGTTTATTCTAGGGTCTGTTATATAGTAATAGTCTTAGAAACATATATTGAAATGTAAGAATCCTCAGGAGTTCACCTCTTCCTCAGTTGAGAGAAACAGGAAAAGACGTAAGACAGTCATAGACTATTTTTCAAACATCAATTTGCTTGGGTAGATGTACACATTTTTACCAATTAATGACGGATGCGGATGTCAGTTTCTTTCTATTGAAATTTATTTACATGTACATTATATTAAGAAAACAGATAAAATAATTCTTAGAGTTAATGGTCAATTACCTCCAGCTTCCTTAAATAAGAAATGTAGTAACAATGCAAAACAACTGAAAAATGGTTTCAATAGTGAAGGCAAAGGAGGATTTATATAAGATACAATCTTTTTTAAAAATGTTACAGAGGTCAAAAATGGAAATAGGGCTTCCTCAAGACCCAGCTATTCCACTCCTTGGAATATACCCAGAAGATGCTCCAGCACACAACAAGAAAAATTGCTCAACCATGTTCATAGCAGCCTTATTCATAATAGCCAGAACATGGAAACAGCCTAAGTGTCCCTCAGTAGAAGAGTGGATAAAAAAACTGTGGTACATATACACTATGGAATACTACTCAGCTATTAAAAACAAGGAATTCCCGAAATTTGTGGATAAATGGATTGAGCTAGAAATGATTATAATGAGTGAGTTAACCCAGAAGCAGAAAGAATCAAATGGTATATACTCACTTATATCTGCATAATAGCTCAAGGGGCATGTCCTACAAAAGCCTTCACTTACCAGGAAACTGGGACAGAGGGGAAGGCATCCTATTGGGACTCTAAATGAGAGACACATGGGAGAACAGCAAAATAAAAGGATCCAGAGGGTCCTAGAAATCTACAAGTAGAACAATATGATAGGCAGATTTGGGCCTCCCTCCCAAACTAAGGCACCAGCCAAGGACAATACAGGAGGTAAACTTTAAACCCCTTCCCAGATCTAGCCAATGGTCAGAATATTCTCCACAGTTGAGTGGAGAGTGTGATACGACTTTCTCACGTACTCTGGTCCCTCACATTTGACCATGTCCCCTGGAGGGGGAGACCTGGTGGCACTCAGAGGAAGGACAGCAAGTAGCCATGAAGAGACTTGATACCCTATGAGAATATATAGGGGGCCGTAATCCCCCTCAGGAACAGTCATAGGGGAGGAGAATAATGGGAAAATGGGGAGGGGGCAGGAATGGGAGGATACAAGGGATGGGATAAACATTGAGATGTAACAAGAATAAATTAATAAAAAAAACTGTTGGTAGAACAAAGAAAAAAAAAGAAACTGAAAAAAAAATGTTACAGAGGTCATAGATCAAAATATGAAATGTAACATTGAAGTTGGAATCCTGAAGACGTTTACAGCATTCCAATTTGGAGACAGCCTGGAAGATGAGTGTTATCTTTAATATCTTAAGTCTAATATGAAGTAGATGGAGGTTTGTCACTCAAAAGCAGACCTCTGTAGGTAAAGCAATCCCTTAGTCTGTCTTTTCTGTTTGAAAATGACAATCTCTGGGATCTTGGCACCAGCTACCACAGAGCCAATGCCATAAAATCTTCAGTGTCAGCAAATTGAATAACCACCTCCAGTGACAGAGAATCAGTGGCTTTATCTGCACAACATGACTTTGTCTGCTTCTAAATTTTTATTAGGCTACCTACACTATATAATAAAGTTCACTTGACATTTATGTTTCTATTATTTATAAGTCAAGAAGATATTCATTTTATGACCTTCTTCTGTCATTTGCTTCTTTTTATATCACTCTTCTCATTTTTCTTTGATTATAAAACAAGATCATTTGCCATTTGCTTCTTTTTCAAATTTCTTAAAAGTTTGTATAATCAGAGAGGCAAATTTCAACTGTTGGGTGACTTAGAATATATCTAGCTTTGTTAGCTACATGCCAGTTTCTTAAAAAAAAAATACATAAATTGTAATGAATAAGGAATGCCACAGAAATATATTTTGAAATTTCTTCATGTTACTAAATTTCAAAATAACTTATTGCTTTTACAACTGCTGGTACTAACAATTAATATGCAGTGAATATATCAATAAATTTTTACATGATGAATAGCTATGGATAATCTGTCAGTGTAATCTTTGCAATTTTAAATTTACATATTTAGGGGATGTTGAAATTTCCAACAGAGACTACAGTAGAAGTTGCATGTGTTTTCGGAGTCAATTTTATCCCCTGTTAAATCCAATTTAAATTGTTTCACTATCAGTAAATTCATGGTATATATTTGACACATTATTTTTATTTTATTTAGATTACTTTGAGAAAGTTTCAGATTACACTAAAATATTTTTCAAAGAGTACATATGAAAATACACATTAAGAGAATAATTTTCCCTAGAAAATGACTTCAAAAGCTATGTCAAAACTGATGATTTCTTATACTGCCTTTGTTTGTTTATTTTAAACCTACTTTAAAGAGCATTTGTTGTTTTATGAATTCCAGGATAGATTTGATAGAATTTATACAGAAAACAAAAAAAAAGAAAGCTGCAATCGCAGCAGCTTTCATTCTTTTTTTTTATTATTATTAATTTATTCTTGTTACATCTCAATGGTTATCCCATCCCTTGTATCCTCCCATTCTTCCCTTCTTCCCATTGTCCCCTTATTCCCTTCCCTATGACTGTTCCTGAGGGGAATTTCCTCCCCCTGTATATGCTCAAAGGGTATCAAGTCTCTTTTGGTAACCTGCTATCCTTCCTCTGAGTGCCACCAGGTCTCCCCATCCAGGGAACGTGGTCAAATATGAGGCACCAGAGTTCGTGTGAAAGTTTTACCCCACTCTCCACTCAACTGTGGAGAATTTTCTGACCATTGGCTAGGTCTGGGTATGGGTTTAAAGTTTACCGCCTGTATTGTCCTTGGAAAAGATCTTCACCAACCCTATATCTGACAAAGGTCTAATATCCAAAATAAGGCACCACCCAAGGACAATACAGTTGGTAGACTTTAAACCCCTACCCAGATCTAGCCAATGGTCAGAACATTCTCCACAGTTGAGTGGAGAGTGGGATATGACTTTCTCACAAACTCTGGTGCCTCATATTTGACCACGTTCCCTGGATGGGTCGACCTGGTGGCACTCAGAGGAAGGATAGCAGGTTACCAAGAAGAGACTTGATACCCTATGAGTATATACAGGGGGAGGAAATCCCCCTCAGCAACAGTCATAGGGGAGGGGAATAATGGGAAAATGGGAGGGAGGGAAGAATGGGAGGATACAAGTGATGAGATAACCATTGAGATGTAACAAGAATAAATTAATAAAAAGAAATTAAAAAAAAAAGGACTCAAGAAAGTAAACACCACCAAACCAAATAACCCAATTGAGAAATGGGGCTTGGAACTAAACAGAGAATTCTCAACAGAGGAATATCAAATGGCTGAGAAACACTTAAAGAAATGCTCAACCTCCTTAGTCATCAGGGAAATACAAATCAAAACAACTCTGAGATTCCATTTTACACCCATCAGAATGGCTAAGATAAAAAATTCATGCAGCACCTTTCTTAAAGGAGTTGAAGAAAAGGAGAGAATAGGCATGCCTTTTGAGCTGGCTCACATATTCTTCAATGGATTTTCAACAAACAGCACAATGAAGACACACACAGAGAGAGGTAATTCAGACACTCATGTGTATACTGGTAACATTAAGTGGACTCAGTGAGTTATTATAGAAAATAAAAAGAACTGTAAATGGAGTTGAAGAAATATGGTGGGAACATAAAAAAAGTAATTTGTGATTTTTTTAATTAATTTTTTAATTTTTTCATGTACATTTATATTATTACACATATGTACAATAAAATACCTACAGCAAGAATAAGCACAAAACAAGCAGGAATTACTCAAGTAATTAATTTTATTCCTTCTCAAGTCTTGATGGGGTTGAAGACCAAATAGTTTAGCTTTACAATGAAGCTTAATTTTTTAAGGCTTAAGAAAGGTTTCACTTATTCAGCAGTAAGTCTCAGAAGCAGAAAATATTCTAGCCTTAGATTAGGAGACAGAGGCTGGAAGCAAAAGCCTTCAAGTTCCAGGATTACTGAAGATTAGGTTATAAGAAAAGTAGATGATTCCAGGCCTAAGCCTAGGAATTGTTAGATAGAAATATGCTGGGCTCAGAATAATCCATGTATTTGTAAGGCTTGGATATGGCTCTCATTTAATCCTCTAATCAGAGGAAATAAAACAACATTTACAAAAAATTTTTATAATTACATTTTAATATCAAAATAAAGAAATAACTACAAATTAATTATTTATTAAAGAAAACTAAGAGAATGTACCACCATCTGCTAGAATTTTTACAAATTGTGCTTCACTTTTGCCTGATTGGTACAGCTTTATCAAGTTGATATAAAGTGAGCCAGCACAGATACAACAGTCACTAGAGATATTTATGAAATACAACAAAACTAAAACCTCTTTTATTGTCAGATAAATTTTCAAAATATAATTTAGCCGTTAATTTTTATGTTTCCTACTGACAATGTCCAAAGCTGTGTCAAAATCCAAAACTCTTGTAAATATTATAGTATTATGAATGTTTTCCAGTGTAATGATAGACCCTACTACTAGCAGTACTTTTGAATGTAGATGAATTGGAGAGGAAAAGAAAAAATTGCAAGTATCAAAAAATACCTCATTTTAAATATTGTTTTATTTCCTCAAATGAGAGCATGGAATAGCATCTGCTCTCAAGCCATTCTAGCTCTTTCTGAACTTTTCTTGGCTGGTCAACTCAGCTGTTCTGGCCTACATGCCTCTCCAAGCTGATTGATTCAAGCCTGCTTTTCTTTGTTTCTCACTGTATTGCCCTGCCTTTCCTCAAAGAATTCTGGAAATATGTTTTACTTTTCTGACTCCTTCTCATTCTCTGCCTCATTCTGTCTTCACCATTTTCTAGATTATTCTCTCTACATTCTGTCTGTAAAATTGTCTTGGTAAGACACTCTTGGTTAAAAACAAAGCAAAACAAACACACAGAAAAATTTAAAAAAAAATTACCTCTCCTCTTTTTCCTTATGTTTCTCTTAAAGAGCCTTTCTTTTCTTTCCTGTCATGTTCTCATGAGAGTAGGGCAATTTTATCTCTTATTCATTCTGTCAAATCTTTCTATTTATCACTTTCAAACATGCCACTTTGAAACATACCTGGATACTTCTATAAACTAACCTTACATTCATTGTTTGAGGTTAGAAGTGTAGACTAAAGTTGTGTCTGTATTACACCCAGAAGAAACTGTAGTCTACAGCATGTCTGCATTCAAGCTAGATTACAAAGACCTAGATAGATGGTCTTTAAATGTGATCCCTTGTCAGATCAGCCATGTTGCTGAATTAAAGTTCCTCTACAAAGTAGAAATTTGGACTTTCAAGATTGATGTAGAATAAAATAATTATTTAAATTCTAATTTAAAATTTCATTCTAATAAATTATTAAGTCCTCCTTCCTATTACTGTTTTTCAGAACAGCTTAGTTTATAAATATAATGTCTGACATCTAAATACCATGAGGAAAGATCTTAAACACTGGGCATAATTCAATACCTGAGGGTTTTAAAGGATGAGACCTGGAGTTAAGAAAAAGGAAACAAAAACAAAAACAAACAAAAACTTTTCATTTAAAAGTTCTCATAATGCGAAACAGATAGAAAGTACATCCTTCTATACATTTGCTTTCAATATAGAATGAAAGCAGAATTTTTTGAGGACAGAGATTGAAAGTCCAATGTATTGGTGAATTTGCTCACACAGGTTAAACTGGATTCTAAAATGCCTTTAACTATATTATATTGCTTTTGAAAAAGAGAAACAAAACTTCTGTAGAATATTTAAATTATCTTTGTAATACTGTGTCTTCAAATGTAGTAGAATTTCTTTTTTTTTGTGTATGTTTCCAGAAAAACTTTTTCTCCTGATGAAATTTCAACACCCATGAGTATTTTAAAAAATAATTATCATGTAAGAAGTATAAATATTTCAGCCTCCTCTATGTCTGTCTTAATTTCTTACCAAAAAAAGGACTTAGCAGGTATTATACTATGTATAATTTAGTAATTAATTATCAAAAAAATTTCTAAAATATTTGAGTAAAATTGCCAAGATTAAAATCTCACCTCTGTCTTATCAATTCATTGATCCCTTAGTATGACATTTAATATTCCTGTATCTCAGTTTTTTTATATTTGGGTATGTGATTAAAATGGTTATGCTGACAACAGATATCTCTAAGTGTTCTTTTAAATGAACATATATACCCTTTTATTTATTTGATGAACATATTTATTCTATAATGTAAAAAATTTTAGTTCATGAATATATTCTTTTAGAGTTCTTTTATAGTTTAGATTTATATAAACTGCAATGATATCTTCTAGTAAATGTAGAGACTCGGGCTATTTTTTTAACAACTCCCCAGATGATATTGTTACTGATGTCTAGTGACAACTCTTTTAAAGTAAAGATCTAATATGTTAAATAAATAACCTCAGTAGAACAAGAAGTTTGATGATTTCAAATAACTCATGATGATATTGTCAGAATATTTTAAAATAAATTATTTCTATTTGTACACATATTAAATTTTACCACACTGGAGTTTATAGCATATATTTTTGAGGATATTCTTTACAATAATGGCTAAAAAACATTACAAATAAAATCCAAGTGTTAGTGTATATTTTCTGGTTTGTCCTGTAATGATACTTTCTCTTCTATTTGTACTACTGCCCCATATACATGTGTGTACTCAAAAACATATACATTCACACATCATAGTTATTGTTTTTCCCCGACCCGCGGGTCCAGGAGCAGCGAGGAGGGTCGTGACCTGTGAATAAAGAATGGGCAAAAGAGAGGCAGGGCTCAGGGAAACATTGCTTGTCAAGAGCCGTTTATTGTAATGGGGTATTCAAATTTAAAGTGAGCTTCGGGGAGGGCAGGGGTAGGAAGGAATGCAGTGGAAAGTTACAAAACCTTCTGGGCCAGGCCCCAAGGACAGTAAATGGGGAGGGGGGCGATTATTCAGAAGTCGCGATACACCGAATGTTCTCTTTCTCAAGGTCAGGCTGGATCTTTTGTGGTTGCCAGGCAGAATAATTATCTCAAGTATGCAGACAGCTGTGGCTTTCAGCAGGGCCTCTCAGCCACTGGGGCAGGTCAGGCAAGGTCCTACGGCTCCTGACATCTCCCCCTACTCTAATTAATACAGTGACGGGCGGGCATTTGCCAATTAACATAGCCTAGTGTCATGCCAATCAAGGTCTCAACCTGGAGAGCGCTTGCCGTCGGGATGGCGGAAGGTGGAAACCAGCGCCAAGTCAGGGCATGGTACTTCGCAGCTCTCTGTATTTTGCCCATGTTTGACGAAACGGGTGAGAGTAGAGGTCTGATCTCCAGAGGGCACTGATATACACAGGGCTGTTAACCCTGTGATCGGCCCCTATATGGCCACTGAAATACTCAGAGCTTAACTGGGTGCTCAGCCCCAGCCTGGCTCTGGATCCGACCGACACCTTTTGTCTGGAGGTGGGATATTGGGTGTCAACCCACATGCAATCAGACATGCTCCCCAGGAGGCCATTAACAGCAGGCAATGTACCTCCTGTGCAGTGCTTTGCCTCGCACCCCGAACATGGATGAGAATTAGGGCATAAAGGCTGTCAGCCAAGCCTAAGGAGGCTACCTGGCCTTATGGCAAGAAGGCATGAGTAATAAGGCATGGTCTCCAGTCTGTGTGGACACCAGCCTGTATTAGAAAACCCTACTGTACATTAGAATGAGGGGAGATTTCAGGGAGGAGCCACTAAGAGGTGTCTTTCGGAGCCCTGCCAGCCAGCAGCCTTTCTAGCCACTGCTTTTTGTCCAGGGCCCTGAAGTTGAGGGGCGGCCAATGAGATTGGCCCAGGGTTGGAGGAAGCCCTTTGCGTAAAGTCAGCTGGGGGGTCTTTGGTGTCCAAGCGATGATAATGGACCTGAACAGGGTTGGTAGCCGCATCCACCTGTGCTTAACAAAAACTGGAAAGGCAGGTTAAGGGCCCAAGGACCAAAGGAGAGGAGGAGAATAATGCCCACAAGGGGTCCCAGAAGGCTGGGCAAGAGGGTGGTGAGCCAGGGGGAGGAGAGAACCAGTTCTGATACCAGGACTCCTGTTTTCTCTCTGGCTCGCTGGCATTCCTCCATGGACTTGGAAACTTTGTCAAGGCTCTTTTGTGCTAAGCCTGTTTTACTGACATAGAAGCAACATTCCTCTTTAAGAGCAGCACAGAGCCCCCCTCTGTAAGGAAAAGGAGGTCGAGGCCTCTGTGGTTTTGAAGAACTACCTCTGCAAGGGAATCGAGGGAGTTTTTTATTTCCTGAATCCCATCTCTCATATTAGAAATATCTTTATCAAAAACTGTCTGGAGCTCAGCAAAACCTTGTTTGGAGGTCACCAAGGAGGCAATTCCTGTACCTGCCTCCCACTGCACCAAGGCCCAAAATAGTGGCTATGGTGAGGGTCGTAATGGGCTCTCTTTTAGATCTGGGGTGAATGGAGATGCCCTTATCTACAAAGTTTAGGAAGTCTTCAGGGTTGTGGATAGAAAAGCGAGGGAATAGGAGAACCGTCACACACCAATTATGTTTTTGTACAAAAAAAGGGGTAAAGAGGTAAGAGGCCAGGCCTGAAGAGCAGGCAAAATAAGTACCATTAGGGGCCAAGGCGAATTGGGAGGTGGTATTTAATACAAGCGACTGATTGCAAACCTCCAATAGGGCTCTGGGGGGGAGCATATTAGGGCCCAGAAGGCAGGTGCCGAAACCAGAAATAGATTGTACAGTAATGCTATTGTCAGGTTCGGATGTGGAAAGGGCAGATGATGTCTCATTAGTAAAGGAAGGGGTGGAAAAGAGCGTGATGCCCTCATAGTAAGGGGGGTGGGGGAGAAACATATATAACATTCCGGGTATGTGGAGGAATTATTACCTTTAAGGGTCTGGATGGAGGCATTAGCGAGATCAATAATGAGTTTTGCGGTACTAGGAGGACCAACAGGGATGGTGGGTTGGAACAGGGTAGGGAAAGAAGAGTGGGGGTGGCAGAAAGATGAGGGGTTGGCTGTAGTTTAGGAGCAGGAGGCTTGGGGGTGACTGCTGCAGGCTTATGAAGTATATTATTGGGGCCAGCAGAGACAGCATTTTTATTGGGGACTTCTTTTAAGAGACTGATTTTAAAGGTTAATCCCATGTCATAACCTTCTTTATAAAGGTGTAGGCCCCACTCAAAGCCCCTGCCAGTCCAAGTTTGGCGTTTACCCGGGGCGGTGAAGGAGATGGATAGGGGATTGCACCAACTGAGGGTGGTGGAATAAGCGCTATTGCAAAGCTTCTTTAAGTCATCAGGTGTATAGTGATTATCAGCCTCAGGGTGTGCCCAAGTACGGTTGACAGAGATATAGTCCCAGGAGGAAGATGGCTTCCAATAAGTGATTCCAGATGTTTTCACATCCCCAGGAGCACAGAAGAAATCATTAGAGCCTCCGCACTTTGTAATTATTGGTCCAGGGAAGATGGGAAGTGCCAGGACAAACATATAGGCCTCCATGACCACCTTTATCCCAATTTAGTAAAGTTTTATGAAGCCGTGATCGTTCTACATCATTGCAGCATCCCACAAAATCATTTCCTCTTTTGGGCTGTTCGGGAGCCTTAGAATCACGCGGGAGCCAAAAAATGTCCTCGGTACCCCAGTCGGGGTTGGCCCTGAGTGCCAGTGCACAGAGGGTCTACTTGGAGGACCGGCCAATGGGGCTGAGCCCCCAGGTGGCTACTGGAATTAACGATGTCGCCAGCCTGGTTTTCAAAGACCCATGTATAATTGAATATCACATAGGAATTATAGCAGGGGAGGGAGAGGGGAAGACTTTCCACTGGGCTCAGGAGAACGAGGAAGAAGATGAGCAAGGACATTCGGTGCTCTGTCCCCTGATGCTGCCAATAGCCACTGCCCCCGGCCGCTCCTGATGCTGCTGCTGCGGTGGCGGTGGCGGCGCGGCCAAGATGCTCTCGGCTCGGCGGAGCCCGCTCCCGGCAGTGACTGCAGGCCCCAGGCAGGGAAAGACGGCCGTGGAGCCGCAGTGGCGGGTAGCGGGCCCTGAAGGCCGCCTTTGGAAGGGCTGGTCCCGCCGGGAGGCCTGCGAGCCATGGCCTGTTGCATGGTGGCAGCTGCTGGGGCTGGGAGGTCTGTTGTGGCGGCTGAGGCTTTAACATGATGGCAGCATCCGGAAGAGAAATTAAAGAGTGAAGGGAGGGGAGGGCCCGTGGATGGGCCCCAGCTGGAGAGCATGGGAAGCGAGAGAGATGGACGAGCAGGGGACCCGCCGTTGGCGGGCAGGTGCAGGATCTTCGCCCGCAGCCTCAGCCTCTCTGGAGGACGGGGGAGGAGCAGGATTAGATTGAGAGCGGGTGACAGGGAAAGTAAGGCGAGGAGCTGGAGGCTGCGAAAAATGGGAAGTTAAAAGCGAAAGATGTTTTTGAAGGCGGATGATCTCGGCAGCATCTGAGAGGTGGGAATGAAGATGGGCTTTCAGGTTATAAAGGCAGAAGGAATGTCAGCAGGAAGGGGATTGACTAGAGGGGAGAACAGGAGGCGGCAATTTAGGGGGTGTAGTTGTAAGGGATGGGAAAGAGAGGTGGCCACTCTTCGGAATGATATTGGGCGGCTTCTACTTCAAGGGCCGTGTCATCGTCAGCGTTAAGGGGATTTCCAGGATTAACAAAAAGGACAGAGAGCGCGCAGAAGACTTTGGAGTGGATGGAGAGGCGGTCTTGGAATTCTTACTCTTAAGAGGGATAACAGGCAGCGCAGAAAGTGGAACAGCCGCATTCCATAGAGGAGGCAGGATCTTCATAAGCAGGGAGAGGCAGAGTAGGGTAGAGGGAAGAGGAAGGGGGGATAGAGACAGGGCGGGTTTGCTGTGGAGGAGCAGCCAGGTCCGAGGTCTGCGCTAAAGAGGGCAAGGGGTTGGGCTGGGAACTGTTACAGGGCATATCAATCAGCGTGAAAGAGGACCGTTGGATAGAAGAGCAGGAGGGGGCACGAGAAGATTGGCAAGAGGGTGGGAGGGACTCACGCAGGCATAATTCAGCAATGGAAAGAAGTTGGTTTTGGCCACTATCGTTTTCAGCCGATTCGATCACATCTCTGATAAGTACCCAGTATGAGAATACACTGTGTTTGACTGCATCATTGCCTTCCTTTTCAATTAAGGCGTTCAGTTCCCTACCCATCTTTTTCCATTTTTTAGAGTGAATAGTAGGACCATCGATCATAAACCATGGACACGTATCAGCAATAAAGAAAAAGAACTGTACCAAGTGTTTCTTTTTAACCCGAATGCCTCTCTCTCTGAGGGTTTCCTTTAAGTCCTTAACAAATCGGACTTCCTTGGACATAGAATGGCCCATTCTTGAGAAAATGCGGACGAATGACTCACCTAATAACAAGACCAGCCGGGCTCGCAGGACGAGTTATGAAAAACCAAGCAGGATCCCTTAATCCATCTGGGGGCGATCCGTGCCTCGTGCCCCACGTTTTGGGCACCACTTTTCCCCTACCCAGTTATTCGTGGAGTGGCGAGGAGGGTCGCGACGTGTGAATAAAGAATGGGCAAAAGAGAGACAGGGCCCAGGAAAACATTGCTTGTCAAGAGCCGTTTATTGTAACGGGATATTCAAATTTAAATTGAGCTTCGGGGAGGGCGTGGGTAGGAAGGAATGCAGTGGAAAGTTACAAAACCTCCTGGGCCAGGCCCCAAGGACAGTAAATGGGGAGGGGGCAATTATTCAGAAGTTGCGATACACCGAATGTTCTCTTTCTCAAGGTCAGGCTGGATCTTTTGTGGTTGCCAGGCAGAATAATTATCTCAAGTATGCAGACAGCTGTGGCTTTCAGCCAGCAGGGCCTCTCAGACACTGGGGCAGGTCAGGCAAGGTCCTATGGCTCCTGACAATTGTTATCACAACTCACATGAAAACAAAATATCACAACTATATGCCACCTATGTCTTCCTTGAGAAATGAAGTCTATTTTTATTCGTGTTCTACAGGCCTTATATAATTTCATTCCTAGTGAATTACTTAGGTACAAAACAAGAAGTAAGCTCATTAGTAAAGTCAAGTACTGGCTGCACTGTCAACTAGCTGAGTCATCAGTACCTTCTAGACCTCTGAAGTCAGGAAACTCTCAATCTTAAAGGAAGTGATTAAAAATCCTTCTGGATTATTTCTAGGGTTGATGTTCTGATTGCCAAGACTAATCATCACAATATAAGAGGTGAAAAAAGGTATTGAAGAAAGTAAAAGAAGCTGTATAAAAAGAAAAAAATTCCTATTGGTTGTATGCTGCACTGTGTTGTTTGACTGCTTTTGCAAGTATCCAGGAAAAAAATATTTATTTTTCTGTATGCCTACTGAGTCATAAAAATGAAATGTCCTGTTGTTAAAGTCCTAATAGTTTTGGGACATATATTTGCTTAGCAATTCAAAGTGATAGGAAATTTAACTGGGTAACTGCTGATTATGTGTGAATTTTATTTCTTTCTTTATCTCATTGCTTACTAATATATCCTATGTTAGTTGGAAAGAGTAAAGAATTGTTGACTGATTATTTGCCTTGAATCTTGTTTTATTATCATTGTTCATTGTGTTTGCAACCTCCGCCTAACAATATATTTAGGAGAGCATTGTGCCTTAAATCTGATGGGCATAAAATGAAGAGAAGCTGTGTTTTTAGTATGCATGATATTTTCTGAATATAGATGTTTGGGGAAATTGTAGGCAGATGTACTTTAAGGTCTCAGTGTACATGGCTTTGTCTATCACCTGGTAGAAATCAACAGTAGCCAATTCTATTCATCATTATGGCTGGTTGGAATAAAAATTTCAGACATTTAAAATGTATTGTTTTATTTATTTCCAATTAATGTAGGATTTTAAAACTAACAAATGAATATTTCTCAGAGATGCATAATTGTCCTTTAACAATTACTACAGAAATTATAATAACATATTTAAAAGTAATATATTCATGTGATTCAGTTTTGCATTTATAGAGTCTCTCTAAGTGAATAGATTGATATCCTATGAGACAGTTTCCCTTCAAAGAAGAGATAATACTGATATTCTTCATGCTACTCCAAAGACAAAAACAGATGGAACATTAGCAAATTCGTTCTATGAGGCCACAGTCACATTGATGCCTAAACCCCACAAAGACCCAACAAAAAAGACAATTTAAGACAAATTTCTCTTATGAACATTGACGCAAAAATACTCAATAAAATACTCACAAAATGAAAACAAGAACATATCAAAGATATCATTCAACATGACCAAGTAGGCTACATTCCAGGCATACAGGGATGGTTTAAGATACGGAAAGCCATTAATGTAATCCACCATATAAACAAACTGCAAGAAAAAAGCCACATGATCATCTCCTTAGATGAAGAAAAAGCATTTGAAAAAATCCAACACCCATTCATGTTTAAGGGTTTGCAGAGATTGGCAATACAAGTCACATTCTTAAACATAATAAAGGCTACATAAGCAAGCCAATAGCCAAAATCAAATTAAATGGAGAGACACTCAAGGAAATTCCTCTAAAATCACGGACTAGACAAGACTGCCCACTTTCTCCTTACCTCTTCAATATAGTTCTTGAAGTTCTAGCCAGAGCAATAAGCCATCAAAAGGAGATCAGGGGATGCAAATGGGAAAGGAGGAAGATAAATTATCGCTATTTGCAGATGATATGATAATATACATAAGTGACTCCCAAATTTCCACCAGAGAACTTCTACAGCTGATAAACAACTTCAGCAAATTGGCTGGATACAAAATTATCTCTAAAAGTACAGTAGCCTTCCTATATACAAATGAAAACATGCAGAGGAAGAAATTAGGAAAACAAATAACCCAATTGAGAAATGGGGCTTGGAACTAAACAGAGAATTCTCAACAGAGGAATATCAAGTGGCTGAGAAACACTTAAAGAAATGCTCAACCTCCTTAGTCCTCAGGGAAATGCAAATCAAAAGGGCTCTGAGATTCCATCTTATACCTATCAGAATGGCTAAGATCAAAAATTCAAGTGACACCACAGGCTGGTGAGGATGTGGAGAAAGAGGAACACTCCTTCATTGCTGGTGGCAATGCAAACTTGTACAACCACTTTGGAAATCTATCTGGTGTTTTGCAGAAAACTGGGGATATGGTTTCCTCCAAACTCAGCAATTCTACTCCTTGGAATATACCCAGAAGATGCTCTACCACACAACAAGGACACATGCTGAACCATGTTCATAGCAGCCTTATTCATAATAGCCAGAACATGGAAACAGCCTAAGTGTCCCTCAGTAGAAGAATGGATAAAGAAACTGTGGTACATTTATACTATGGAATACTACTAAGCTATTAAAAACAAGGAAATCCCTAAATTAGTAGACAAATGAATGGGACTAGAGATGATCATAATGAGTGAATTAGCTCAGAAGTAGAAAGACTCACATGGTATATACTCATTTATCATTGGGCACTAGCGCAAAAGGCATGGCCCATGAAAGTCTTCACTTACCAGGAGATTGGGATAGATGTGAGGACAATCTACTGAGACTCTAGGTAAGAGAAATATAGGAGATGGAGAAATAGAAGGACCCAGAGAATCCTAGAAACCTTCAAGAACAACATCATGATGGGTGAATCGGGGCCCAGGAGTGTCTGCTCAAACTATTGTACTAACCAAGGTCAATACAATATTAAACATCGAACCCCTACTCTGATCCACACAATGGACAGGACATTCTCCACAGTTACGTGGAAGTGGGAACTGGCTTTGACATGAACTCTGGTGCTCCATGTTTGACTACCTCCTCTTGGTGGGGAGGCCTGGTGGCTCTCAAAGAAAGAAAAGCAGGGTACCAAGATGAGACTTGATAGCCTATGACCATATAGTGGTGGAGGAAGTCCCCCTTGGTCATAGACCTAGGGAAGGGGAATAGGGTAAAAGCAGGAAGGAAGGAGGGACGGGAGGATATAAGTGATGGAACAACAATTGAGTTTTAAAGTGAATAAATTAATAAAATTTAAAAGAAAATAAAAAAGAGAAAGATTCATCACTTCTTATTTTAAATTTATAAATGTAGCTTTTCTTCACACTCATAGCAAAAGTGAAAATGTTCTAGGTAGAAAATTGAAACTAATCAAAGCAAAGCAAACAAATGCACTCAAAGTAGGAAAGCATAATCAGTGCCCTTAGCACTTTTAGAAAGTCCTTATATGTTATTATAAGGATATCTTTACCATTGTAAATTATTCTTACTTATTGGAAAATACTTCTTCCTAGATAAGACTTAACACTAGTGACCTCCTCACCTTTTCTTCCAAAATGCTAAGAATATTGGTATGTACCAATTATGCATAGCCTAGTATTATATATTTTAAATATATAGTGACATAATTTAATATTTTTGTTTTTGTTGTGCTATAAGAAAACTCTATAGTACTAAAATTTAGTATGCTTCTACCTATAATGGTTATATTATATGGTATCACCCTATTTATTGCAATATTTTAAGATGATATATTGGCAAAATCTCATATTTTGCTCTTTAAAAGTTTACAGGCAAACAAAAACTGATTTTAACCAATGAAGCTTTACAGTGTTTCATCTCTAAGTCTGTAAAGAAATTGCTGTGCATTTGTGCATACCGAATGCCCTTTCAGGCTCCAACTTATGATCAATTAAAAAGAGTAATTGTCTAATAAACACAGCCCTAGGTGATACATGAGTCTCTTGAAATATTAATTTAAAGGTGTGATGAAATGTCTTTCTTCAAATAACAATGATTCATTCAAAATTGCTCCCTCTTCTTTGAATCTATTTCTTTAATCTAATAAAGAAGGAGTTTTCAGAGGAAGTGGCTATCAGATGAATAGAAAAATTTCCTAAACGACAGGTATGAGTAATATCTGTTATGCATATCAAAGCATTGACACTGAATTTTCTATTGAAAGAGAAGTGATAATTAGTAGAATATAATAATAATAATAATAATAATAATAATAATAATACCTCAACCTTAAACCAGAGACATTAATCCAGTTAGAGGAAAAAATGGGGAAGAGCCTGGAACACATAGGCACAGGAGACAACGTCCTGAAAAGAACACCAACAGCCCAGGCCTTAAAGTCAACAATTAATAAATGGGACCTCATGAGGCTGAGAAGCTTCTGTAAGGCAGGGGACACTGTCAAGAGAACAAAGCGACAGCCTACAGACTGGGAAAAGATCTTCACCAACCCTTCATCTGACAAAGGTCTAATATCCAAAATATATAAAGAACTCAAGAAATTAAACATCACCAAACCAAATAACCCAATAGAGAAATGGGGCTGAGAATTAAACAGAGAATTCTCAACAGAGGAATATCAAACGGCCGAGAAACACTTAAAGAAATGCTCGACCTCCTTAGTCATCAGAGAAATGAAAATCAAATCGACACTGAGATTCCATCTTACACCCATCAGAATGGCTAAGATCAATGACTCAACTGACACCACATGCTGGCGAGGATGTGGAGAAAGAGGAACACTCCTTCATTGCTGGTGGCAATGCAAACTGCTACAACCACTTTGAAAATCTATCTGGCGCTTTCTCAGAAAAATGGGAATAGGGCTTCCTCAAAACCCAAATATTCCACTCCTTGGAATATACCCAGAAAATGCACTACCACACAAAAGGGACATATGCTTATCCATATTCATAGCTGCCTTATTCATAATAGCCAGAACATGGAAACAGCCTAAATGTCCCTCAGTTGAAGAATGGATAAAGAAACTGTGGTACATTTACACTATGGAATACTACTAAGCTATTAAAAACAAGGAATTTCCGAAATTTGTCGACAAATGGATTTAACTAGAAATTATCATAATGAGTGAGTTCACCCAGAAGCAAAAAGAGTTAAATGGTATATACTCACTTATATCGAGACACTAGTCCAAGGGGTACGTCCCCATGAAAAACTTTACCTACCAGGAAAGTGGGTCAGAGGGGAGGACATCCTATTGAGACTTTAGGTGTGAGAAGCCTGGGAGAATGAGGAAATAGAAGGATCCAGAGGGTCCTGGAAAACTACAGGAGGGTCCGGGCCCTGGGGTCCTCCTCAAACTATGGCACCAGCCAAGGAAAATATAGGCAGTAAACTTTGAACCCCTACACAGACTAGCCGATGGACAGGACATTCTCCTTCTTTAAGAGAAGAAGGGGATCTGACTTTCACACAAACTCTGGTGCCTCATATTTGACCATGTCCTTTGGATGGGGACGCCTGGTGGCACTCAGAGGAAGGATAATAGGCTACCAAGAAGAGACTCAATACCCTATGAGCATATACAGGGGCAGGAGGTCCCCCTCAGTCACAGACATAGGGGTGGGGAATAGGAGGGGAAGCAGGAGGGAGGGAGGAATGAGAGGATACAAGGGATGGGCTGACAACTGAGATGTAATATGAATAAATTAATAATAAAAAAGAATAAAAAGAGAAGTGATGATTAGTAGAATATAGTACTAACAACAACAATAATAAAAATATTGGGAAAAGCAAGAGTCCTAGAATATCTCAAAAACTCATCAGCTTAATACTTAACTAATATTATGCACAGTTTACGGCTCAAAGGAAATTATGAGAAAAATGGAAATAACATAACTTTTAAATATGAGAAAATGTAAAAAACGTTCTTTTTTTGTTACTGCTTTTTCTTTTTTCAAAGCATAGTTTCTCTGTGTAGCCTTGGCTGCCCCTGACTTTCTTAGTAGTCTAGGCGAGCCTCCAACTCACAGAGATCCACCTACCTCTGCCTCCCCAAGCACTGGGATTACAGACATGTGTCACCATGCCCTTCTAAAATAGTTTTAAATGATTATAGACATTAATAAACCATTTTAAGTGACCATTAAAGTAACCTAATATACATATTGACACAGAAACAGTGATTGATAAATACTGAAGCTGTTATTTATCAGTATAGAGACATAGTATAAAATAACAAATTCTGATAAAGAATAATTTTTTTAAGTAAAATATCTTAAGGTAAATTTTCACAAATTATTTGAAGATTTTGTAGGAGGAATAAATTATAAGACAAATATGGTTTTCATAAAACATTTAATTTTTTGAGTTTCTGATGCATTCAAAACTGAATGTTGCTTCAAGAATGGAGTGAAATCTTAAACAAATAATAACATATATTTACAATATGTACTATAGAGTTGCTTCAAAAAGCATGCCATTGTATTTCTGGATACAGGGCACTATTGCACACACCTAACTCTTTGGGAGGTTTTCTTTATGAATATTTTCATTACATAATTCTAAGGTTCTTATAATTTTTCATAATCAGCTTAAGTTCAAAAAATCTTCTTAGAAAAATAAAAGATCACTTATTGACATTTTGTTAACAGCTGATTATATTTTCTTATGTGTTTACAATTTTATATATTTAAGGCTATAACTATATGTATATAAGTATACATATACATACACATATTGTGTGCATCAATATTCAGAGATGTTTTTAAAAACTGTAGATAAAATTAATTTCTAGTAAAAGGAAACTAAAGAAAATAAAATCCCTGTAAAACGACTGAAGACTTATTCTTTCCATGGGTCAATGACAAGCATTACCTCCCACTTGTGGTTGCTAAATAGAAATGATTATTTCATTAGAATTCTTTGGTATTGGAGAGGGAGGATATAGGTGGTTGAAGGCAAAGTTAATTACACACTGCTTTGTTTTAATACACTATAAATAGACTCGCTGAGTTCAGCTTAGTAATAACGTTTAATGATTTTGTTTTAGTTAGAGGATATAGTGTAGGTAAGAAAAGGTAATGAATTTTCTCTTGTGATTGTAGGTTCTCATTGGGAGCAATTAAGACTCTATTTATACCACACAAATACAAGCACATTTTTATTTTGATAATGTTGTATACTGGGGGTTTTTTTCCTAGAATCATCTTTTAAAGAAGATTATAAAAAAATCTAATGCAATATTGTATTAATGATTTCATTACATAGCTGCTAAATTCTTGACATATTCCATCATTTTCAAGTTAAGTTGTATAAGATATACATACATAATATATGTCTTTTTCAGATTGTTGAAGTTCAAAATACAATTTTTTGGTATTCATAATGTCTTTCATGAGAAATTTTACACAGAAGTTATTCTGTTTGCCAAGCTTTCAGCTGACCAATTTCATTTTTTACTTTTGTCCTCAACTTTAAGAAACTTTGTCACAATGGCTGGATTCAATTGCCTTCCTTTGCCTTTAAATTACTGAGAGGATGTTCTGTTCAGGGAGTTGTTTCCAGTGCCACTGAGCTCAAGGCTCTTCCCCACTTCTTTGTCTAATAGACTTCATTTGTCTTGATTTATGTTGAGATCTTTAATCCACCTGGACTTTAGTTTTGTGAATCTTCATAAATAAGGCACTAATTGCATTTTTATACATGTAGACATGCAGTTCGACCAACACCGTTTGTTGAAGATGCTATCTTTTCCCCCAATTGTACTGATTTGGCTTCTTTGTCAAAAAAATCAAGTGTCCATAGGTGTCTGGGTTTTTTTGGTCTGGGTTTATTATGTCTCTGTCATTGACTCAATTCCATTGAGGCATCTGTCTGTGTCTATGCTAGTATCATGCTGTTTTTCATTATTGTTGTTTTATAGTACATCATGAGATCAGAGATGGAGATACATCCAGAAGATATTTTATTGTATAGGATTATCATAGCTTTTGGGATTTTCTTTTTTTTCCATGTTAACTGTCTGAAGAGAAGCCCAACAACTCATGCTCTAAAATCAGCAATTAGTAAATGGAACTTCATGAAACTGAAACACCTCTGTAAGATAAATGCTTTGTCAACAGAACAAAATAACAGCCTACAGACTGAGAAAAGATATTCACCAACCTTACATCTGACCAAGGGCTTATATGAAACAGATATAAGAACTCAAGAAATTAAACACCAACAAACAAAATAATCCTATTAAAAAACCTGCTACAGAACTAAACAGAATTCTCAACAAAGGAATATTGAATAGCTGATGGGAAATGCTTAAAGAAATGTTCAGTGTCCCTGGTCTTCAGGGAAAAGCAAATCAAAACAACTGTGAGATTTTATCTTAACACCTACCAGAATGGCTAAGATCAAAAATTCAAATGGCAGACATGCTGGCGAAGATGTGGAGAAAGAGGAACACTCCCTTATTGCTGGTGGGAATGCAAACTTGTACAACCACTTTGGAAATTAATCTGACACTTGATCAGAAAACTGGGGATAGGACTACCTCAAGACCCAACTATACCACTACTAGGCATATAGCCAAAAGTTGCTACACCATACAAGGACATTTATTCAATTATGTTCATAGTAGTCGTATTCATAATAGCCAAAATCTGGAAACAACCTAGATGTCCATCAACCAAAGAGAAGGTAAAGAAACTGTGGTACATTTACACAATGTAATACTTTTCAGCTATTAAAAACAACTAATGGAACTAGAAATGATCATCCTGAGTGAGGTAACACAGACCCAGAAACATATATATGGTATATACTCATAAGCTGATATTAGCCACATAATACAGGATAATCACACTACAATACAAAGACCTAAAGAAGTGAAATAACAAGGAGGAATCTATGCATAATGTTTAATTCTCATCTGCAATGGCAAACAGAATAGACACTAAAAGCACTTGAAGAGAAAGAGCAGGGCAGGAGCCTACCATAGAGGTTCTTTGAAAGACTCCATCCAGCAAGGGATTAAAACAGAAGCTGACACTCACAGCCAAACTTCGGGGGTGGATTTCAGGGAATCTTATAAAAGAGTTGAGAGAGAGTAGACCTGAAGGGATCAGGAGGTCCACAAGGATACAAACAGAGCCAATAGATCTGGCCAGAGGTACTACAAAAACTGATGCAGCAACCAAGGACTGTGCATGGTGAGATCTAAGACCCTCTGCTCAGACAAAGTAGATAGGCAGCACAGTCTCATTGTAGGTCCCATAATATGTGGAGTAGGGACTACTTCTGACATGGACACTGGTGCCAAAAGAGGAAGAGGATACAGGCAGATAAGATGAATCCTGATAATCTGAAGCCAGATGTTAAGGGGGGAAGGCTCCCATTTTCTGAGGACTAGGAGAGAGGGAGGGGAAGGAAGGATGGAGAGTGGGAGCAGGAGGCAACAATGAGGGCTCATTCTGGATGTAAAGTGACCAAATTAAAACAAAAAAGTACTGAGATTATAGTTCCGTGTCATCTAATATTGCTTATATACTAATTTATATCTTAAATATCTTGAATCTTAAAAACCTATTCAGTTATTTCTTATACATAAGTGGCATAAATGATTCTGCAGAAATTTGGTGACATATGTATGGCAAATAAATTTTATTGTTAAACCTGTAAATTATTGCTTTTATATAATTAATAAGATCTTCAAAAACCTCAGAGACACGCAGAATATGGCATTTAAAATGTTATTATTATTTTAAAGATTCATTGACAATAAGGCAGGTTAACTGCTAGCCTACCTCAAAGAGGATGATGATCATCAAATATCATCCTTATGGAGGCGGCTTCAAATGTGGCAAACTAGCCACTAGACAAAAGGTCCTCACTTGTACCTCAGATAGAAGTTTGAAAAAAAAAAAAAAAAAAAAAAAGAGCAAGCTTGGATGCAGGCAGAGTTTACAGCCAAAATCTGCCAAGACAGAGTAAGCAAGTCCTCAATAGTTCCTGCCTCACAAATATGTCTGTCAGATATATTGGGACAGAATGCTGAAGAAGATGCTCAAATTTTAGAGAGTTTGGGGTGTCTACTCAGGTAGCAACGTGTCTCTGTCATCTTCTCATTTGTGAAGCTACTAACCTGCACTTCCAGAATACTCAGGTAATCAAGTTTATTCCTTCTCCAGTCTCTGATTGGGTTGAAGACCAGATACTTTGGTTTTACAATTAAACGTAGTTGCTTAGGGGTTAAGATGTTTTAAGTCTAGATAGATGTTTTAAGTTGATAGTGATGAGATATGACAGATACTGATTTAAGTTCACAATTTTAGAAAAGAGAGTTTTTTTTCAAGGCTGCCAAATACAAATATCCAAAACCCTAAGAATGTAACATTTATATAATTCCTGATTGTGCCATGGTTCTTCTTGCTATAGGTAGTTTATTGTATATATGTGTAATAAAATAATTGTATATATAAAAAATAAAAAAGATTTAATAAAAATTTTAATGTAAGCTTTGTAATAAAAAGTAGTCTATAATTAATTACAAATACCTCAATAATAAATAAAAGGATTTATTTCCGTTGTCAACCTAATTAAAGAAAGAAAATTAAATATTTCTTAGGACTAACATTTACCAATGTGCTGGTTTTCTTCTTTTTCTTCTTTTACTTATATTTTTAACTGAGTTGAAAATTAATCTCTGAAGCCAGTGTAGTGTAATCCATATTTAATCCCAGCACTCATGCTCTGAAAGCTGAGGTAAGCACACCTCTGTGATTTCAAGGGCATCCTGGTCTACAAAGCCAGTCCAAGACAACCAAACCTGTACAGTGAAATCTTGTCTCTATAGAAACAAACAAAAAACCCAATGCCAAAACAAAAGAAAGTGAAAGAAAGAAAGAAAGAAAGAAAGAAAGAAAGAAAGAAAGAAAGAAAGAAAGAAAGAGCAAACTAGTTTCTGAGTTGGATATGTATCTCAGTGGTAAATGCCCTTGCTAGGTTTGTGCTAGATCCTGGAAAATACTTCTAATCTTCAGCAGATAAAGGAAAATAATGAAAAAAAGAAGAAGAAGAAGAAGAAGAAGAAGAAGAAGAAGAAGAAGAAGAAGAAGAAGAAGAAGAAGAAGAAGAAAAAGAAGAAGAAAAGAAATACAATTACTCTTAAACTAGTATTGGAAACCTCACAGTATTTTTAATAAATAATGTAGGAAATAAATAGCTTAGTTTGAAGCTTATTGTTGAAATGAAATATAAGAAATAAAATGTTTATTTAAATGTATTTTAAGTAATTCAAACTATATCCTTTATTTATGTTTTTTCAATTTTAAAGAACCAATGTTTCAAAACATTCCAACATTTCAATAGTTTAGACATTTCACCCTACATGCTTATCTTCTTGTAGACAGCAATCTAGAAGAAAATTTATTTAAATAATTTATTTTATACATAGAATAAAATAGATTAAAATATTATGAGATTTAAAAATACACCTACAGGCAATAAAAGATAAAAATAAGCTACTGGTCATGTACACAATTCCTAACTTGATTTTGCCTGTTACAACAGGGTTTCACTATGAAGGCCTGACTGGCCTTGAATTCTCTTTGTAGAGAAAACTGGCCTTGAACTTCAAGTTATCTTCCTGTTTTCCCCCTGTTTTGTGGGATTAGAAGTCAGAAGTGTCATGCTCATGTCTATCCCTTATTTTTATCCAAGTAAACATTAACATGATTCACTGAAGTATTAGGTAGATTATGGTCGGTCTTTAGACAATGGAGCTCATCATTGCTTTATTTATTTTTTATTCTTTTTTTTTTTTTTTTTGGTTGGTGGATTGCATATAAACTTCAGTCGATGTGAGATTCCACATGGATATTCCAAATCTGAAACAGTTCAAGTTAATTTTTGTTTAATACTTGTGTGTTTTCCCTGAGTTTTTGCTGTGTGTACTGAGTATCTGTTTTTCTGAGTGTGTAGGGAAATGTATGTTTGAATGTTACATTGTAGAATATCAATTTCTATGTTACTTCATGTATTCCTTCCATGAACTAAAAAATAATATTTTCTGGATGCTATACCAAGTTGTGTTTCATTTACTCAGATACTGAAAAGAGAATGCTTTTACCATATTAAACCTGTGCTCTCATGTTTTGCCAGTGACTGCTAATTACAAGTATTTTTATGGAAACATAAATCAGCATAGAACACTTGAGTTACTTTTTAAATAAAGTTCTTGTTTCAGCATTTAGTTTCTCGATGGCTTTTAATCAAGGTTATGGGAAACATCATAAACTTTCTGCTGAATATTTAACAAGTAAGAAGTCACTGCAGGTATGTCTTATCAAGGGCAAGAGAAATGAGGTTGCAATCAGGAAAAATAAAAGACTACATGTTAAGCAAAGTTTTATCTTCTAGATAAAATTGAAAAAAATCAAACTGACATATTATTCAGTTACCTTTTAGAGATTTAAACTTCCTTCTTGGAGCAATCACTTTCAAAAATCATAAATTGATATAATTAATTTGATTTGATTTATGAACTTTTCTTTATGCTTATGATTAACTTTGACAGAATTCAACTATGAAAGATTTATCATTCATATGATATTAAGAACATGACTTTTTGATAAAAGAAATTTCATCAAATTTTAAGATGTTCTGTGATAGTCATACACTTTTACCAGTACCTAAAAAGGCTAAATTTCATGTTTTACTTTTAGACAATAAGACTTAATTTAACAAAGATATTTTTAAATTCTTATATGATGTTTTTCTTCAACATAAACCTTGCATACCATTGTCTACTGAGACTGATGACAGTTAATTAAAAATATGAGGGTGCAGGGACAGAGACCTAATATCCCAGCACCAGGGGAGGCAGAGGCAGGAGGATCTCTATGTGTTTGGGTCCAGCCTGGTCTACAAAGTTAGTCCAGGACAGCCAAGACTACACAGAGAAATCCTGTGTCATACCACTCTCTACCCTGCCAAGGAAATAGTGCTACATCCTTTATTGTTGTTGTTATTGCTATTGGTGCTGGTGCTGGTTTTTGTTTGTTTGTTTGTTTGTTTGTTTGTTTGTTTAGTTTTCTTTTGGTTTTTCATTTGTTTGTTTTTTCTTTTGTTTTGTTTTTGTTTTTGTTTTGTTTTTTACATTAATGTATCTTCACTGCAGTCCTGGCTATCCTGGACTTGCTTTTGGAGATCAGACTGGCATAGAACTCAGAGATTTGCCTGCCTCTGCTTCCTGAGTGCTGGGGTTAAAGGCATGTGCCACCATGCCCTGGGTCCAGTAACGCGTACTTTGAATATTGATGTAGAGAGAGAGAGATTTTGGGGGCAGACCATGACTGTTTGTGTCATATGCCTGTTGTAAAGTTTTCTTAGAGAAAATAATAGACATAAAATTTAAAATATTACTTGTAATCGATCACATAAATAAGTCTTCTTTTGAATAACGCAAACATGTAGAATGACAATTTTATTTTTAAAATATTTTAAACATATCTTGATCATATGGACCTCCATCTCAAATGTTATGCCATCTGTTGTATCCTCCTGTTCCTCCTTCCCTCCCAGTTTCACTCTATTCCCCTCCCCTATGTCTGTGACTGAAGGGGACCTCCTCCCCCATTATATGGTCACAACCTATCAAGTCTCATCTTGGTAGCCGGCTTATTTTTTTCTGAGTGCCACCAAGCCTCCTCACCAAGGGGAAGTGATCAAATATGGGGCACCAGAGTTCACGTCAGAGTCAGTCCCCACTCTCCAATCAACTGTGGAGAATGTCCTGTCCATTGGCTAGATCTAAGTTAGGGTTCAAAGTTTACCACATTCATGTATTGTCCTTGTTTGGTGCAGTAGTTTGAGCAGAATCCCTGGGCCCAGATCTGCCTGTCATGATGTTCTTCTTGTAGGTTTTTAGGACACTCTGGCTCTTTATATTTACCCATTCTACCCTACTTCTCTCACCTAGAGTCGCAATAGAATGTCCTCACATCTATCCTATTCTCCTGGTTAATGAAGACTTTCGTGGGACATGCCTAGTGTATCCAATTATACACGGTTTATCTGTGTAGCCCTGGTTGTCCTGGACTTGCTTTGTAGACCAGGCTGGACTCTGTCTCCCTGAGTGCTGGGTTTACAAGCATGTGCCACTGCTCCTCGCTTTTTTCCATATTTTTAGAAGAGACTATCTCACAGTAGATGGTCTGATATTCTGTATCTTAGTGTGGGGATTATGCTATAAATATAGTAATTGTGGGTTGTACCCCACAGGCAGATTATCACTGCCTATGTATAATTTCAATCGTCATTTACAAATTCAGAAAAAAAAATTGCTTAAGATATTTAGTCTCATTGTACATTCAAGGTTTATATTTTAGTAAAAATATACCTGTTTATTTCTTTGGTTTCATTATTTGTGTGGAAATACAAGCTTGTTTCTTTTTCTAAAATGAAATTAAGGAACACATATATGATTAACTTAAATAGATTATAGCTCATTATCAATCTCAGAAATCTTCAATAGACATGAAATGATAAAAGGTAAAAGATTTGATGGCCCAAAATAATAAGATTCTCAATCACACAAAGTGCAATGTAATACAGTGTTGCAGATAGAAGCTTTCCTTGGGTAGTACAAAGAAATAGTAACCTTGTATCCAGTGGCACAAAGAAGTGATTTATAAGCTAAATTGGGGAAGATTTGGAGATTACATTAGCTACTTTCTTCCTTGCTGTGACACAATACTTGATAAAATAATTTAAGAAAGGTTATTTAAGGGTTATTTGGGCTTATCATTAGAGGAGTGGTCCTTCATGATAAAGAAGGCATTGTGGCAAGAATGATTAACTGTATTTCACACTCAATCTACACTCAGGACGCAGAGACCTATCAATGGTTATGTTAGGTTCACTTTCTGCTTCCTATAAAGTAGAGGATTCTAGCTGATGAAATGGTTCTTTCTATACTTGTGAGTTGTTTTTGTCCTCATTTAACATAATCTAGGTAACTCCTAATACAAATATAAACAAAGTTGTCCCTAAAGTGATGCTAGAGACTATCAAGTTGCCAATCAATAAAAATCATCACAGCAGTGTTCCTGGGATTTAATTTTTTACATGTCAAGCATCTGTTAAATATTCATGGGAGTAACATGATATAGTAGGCTGATTTTTTAAATGAGTTTTCTTATCCTTAAGATTTAGAATATTTGCTACAGTCTCCATGGGGAGAAAGATATCAGTTATAATGAAGAGGGCTATAGTCATGTCAAACTGGTTACTTTTTCTGCCTTTCTGCATATTTTTTTAGAATTCTGGCAGCAGAAGTTTGTGTTTGTTTGTTTGTTGTTTGAGACAGGGTTTCTTCCTGTATCCTTGGCTGTCCAGGACTTGCTTTGTAGACCAGGCTGGCCTCAAACTCACAGTAATCTGCCTGTCTCTGCCTCCTGAGCGCTGGGGTCAAAGGTTTGTGCTACCAAGTCCAGATAAAATAGTTGTTAAGGCTGAATTTTTTCAGGTCTTTAGCAGTACTTTTTACTTATTTATGTATTTTGTGTATGAGTGCTATGCCTGCATATATGTCTGCATGTCAGAAGAGATCATTAGATTCCATTATAGATGGCTGTGAGCCACCATGTGCATGCTGGGAATTGAACCCTGGTCCTCTGGAAGAGCAGCTAGTGCTTTTAACAGCAGTGTCATCTCTCCAGTACCCTCTGGTAGCAGAATTTTTAAAGAACTATTTCCACATATGACCTTTTGATGTCTTATTCTCTCTATATAAAATTTGTAGATAAATTCTGCCTGTTTGAAATAAAAAATACAACTATATAAAGATATGAATTTACTTCTTTATGTCACTAATAATGTTTAAACTATTATATTATTGATGTCTCAATAAGATTTCTTATTTTTATGAATAAGATAGAGCATCTTACATGCCCAAATTATTCAACTTAGCATGATAACTTTCAGCAACATTGTATTGCAAAAGTGAAGACTTATGTTTTACAATAGATTATTGTTGAAAATGTAAGATTTAGCAATTCTTAATTTCATCAAGGTATCAGAGATTAATTTACATTGTCAAATGCAGGCAAAAGGAGGAAGAAATTCCTCAAACTTTAGTGTCATTGTAAGGAGAATTCATTCAATATAAAACATGCCTCATTTATGAGCATTACCCCAAATATTTTATTTTTATAGAATCTATATTGATGTTATCTATCAAAAATAACAGATGCATTAAAATATTTTCAAAAGAAAATTAGCTGATTCACTTTAGTGTTATTCAATTTAAGCTGCATTAATATGTGGTGTTCTATATACTTCCTGAGAATAAAAGGTTGGTGCTGGTGCTTTGATTACTAATTTGAAGTGTTTTAACGTGTTTTGGTGTAATTTACTTTGCTAGCATGACTTCCTTTGATTGTGGCTATACTTATGTTAATCATGTAGCTCTAATTTATGAGACATTATTTACAATATCAAATGGGTTTTTAGAATTAACATAAATTATGTGTTATCCAATAATATGTCTAGTATCATCGTAGTTTAGCAAAGAACAATTATAAATAGTAATTCTATAGTGTAGAAATAAATACACCACATAAAGCATGAGCTAGAATTTGTTTCTTTCTCTCTTAATCTCTTTAGTATTATTCTAGAGAAAGAATATGAAGTCATTTCATCTTGATATATTTACAGTTTTCTATATTTGTAAGCAGGTAATATGAATGACATATAGTAATAGAAATATAATATAGATATGAAAAGTAAATTATGACAAGAAAGAATGTACTTTGGTTACATGATACAGCTAAAGAATATTTTCTTCCAAGCTCTGAATTACAAAAAAAAATATAAAATTTTATTATCCATTCATGGTAAGATGCATATTATATTGAACATGGTTTGTTTGTAATTGGATTAAAAGGTAACAATGGCTAAATTCAAGTCAAATTTAGTTCTGTAGTGTATTTAATTTACATTTCTCTTAGTTAATTGATGTACTCTACCTTCGTTTCCTTCTACTTATTCTAACTCAATTAGTAGACTCTTATCTGTATTTTTGAAATATCAATTACAGGAAATTATTTATTCTGGGAATATACTTCAAAGTATGAAGTAGTTATCTTTCTCTGGCACTTTAAAAGCCCATCTTTTAACATTTTAAAATAAGCAAGTAGTTGCCTGTAAAGATAGTGACAGTAAAATTAAACCCAGAAATATGGTAGTAGTAACAATATCTTTAATTAATTTCCAAGGCATTTAGAAAAATTTACCTCAATATAAAAATAAATTTAACTTCCTCATAGAATGATTAGTGGACCAGTGGAATCATAATACATTTTTCAGGAACCACCTTTTTATTCATTTTTGGTTCTATCATTATCATTTAATAAATTGATAGGAATGAATGTAATTAAAAAGGAAATCACACAACTAAGTGTGATTATGTTTTCTTCCCCCATGCTTGCTGAAAAGCATCCCTCCAGGTGTGTAGTTGGAGGTAAAGAAAATCGATTTTCTTAATGAATATAAGAAGTTACTTTTAGCTGCCCAAAAACAAGAGGTAACTTTATGATAGTTTAAATGTGAATTTGGCACTTAACTTCTACCTTTCCTACAGAATTGCAACTACAGCACAAATAGAAAAAACTTAATGGTACAGCTGCATAAGAGGCATAATAAAACTTGAGTTGCCAAAAAGATAGCTTTGAGGGAAGTATTTGAAATGATTTAACATTCTTTAACCCCAAAACTATGCATTATACTTACCTTTACAAAGTATAATTCTTTTTACTTTGAAACCTATATTGTTAATCAACAGAGCCATAGAAAACTTTACTTTGGAAGTATCCAATAAGGTTCTGCTGATGCTTTATACAGTAAAGGGACAGTAATTTTCTATGAAGTAAATAATAATCTATTGTTTGAGGCCAGAAAAGAAGTATCTGGAAGCTCCTCAAAAGCAAGGTAAACCCATGTGGTAATAGAATGAGAAAAGTCTTATTCAAGGAATTCAGATAGTAGCTGTAGAAGCACAGAAGATTGCTATAAAGCAATCGCTTCATATGTTTGATTTGTTTTTTTGGATTGTTGTAGACACCAATAAGATTTCTGGTAAAATATGAGACGTAGATTTTACATCACAGACAGCTTGAAAGAGGATATTGTCATACAATGTATGAGTTATTCTCTAAACATATATGTTCTAAGTATATTTCCCTTCATGTTGGATAAATTTATATACTTATATGCTCGCATATTTGTAAGAGTGAGTGAGAGGTGAAAGGAAATTTAGAGGAAGATAAAATAAGGGATACTGTTATAAAATCAGAGAGAGGGAACAAGATCCCAAGTGTTACTAAAGATAGTGACTTTCATTTTATTTTAATTTATTCTTTATGAAGTTGACTCAAGGAATATGATAATACTATGAAATATGATTCCTTCCACATCTTTCTCCCAACTTCCAGTCCTTTTTTCCCTTACTTAATGTGTTAAATCGCTCACTGAATCCAAATTGTGCTGACCATATGTAAAAGGTTGAGGGTTCATACAGTGGAGCATAAGCAGCTTACTAGTGACCATTATCCGTACTGAATGAGCATCTCTCTTTCAAAAGCCATCAGCTGCCAAAAGCTCCTCAGAGATGTGGCTTCATTAATACATCATCTATCTGTTCTGGAATGATTGCTGGCTAGATCTTGTGTTGGTCTTGTGCAGGAAAAGTTACAGTAAGTTACAATTTAAGAGATAAGACATTTCAGAGAGCTTCTCTCTATACTTTGGTTCTTAATATTTTTTGGCCTATCATCAGAAACTTGTGGTGGAGGGGAGTATTAATAAAATGCCTTATAGACAGCTTACTTTAGAATCCCTAACCTTAATGAATTTCTGTCCATGGCCACCTTCAATAGTTTCCTTCCATACTGTGTTTCAAATATTGGACATTTGATTTCAGTATAGAAACATCTGTAATTTAGCTGTTTCAGAGCCTGAAAAGGCACTACACTATCACATGAAATTTAAAGTGTTGACCATTAAATTTAGAAGCTAAAAGTGTGATGTAAATTAATCATACATTATATTGTTTACACAGTTGTGTGTGCATAAATGTGTGTGTGTGGGGGTGGGGTGGGTGGGTGTGTGTTTCTGCCTGGGTGTTGTGTTCTTTTCTTACAAAACTATAGACATATGCTAAGTGTTTACTTTTATCAGCCTCACTCTAAAGGCTTTTTTTTGTTGTTGTTGTAAATAGAAAAAAAATTACTGCTTATCAATTATTACCTATTAACATGTTTTTGTTTCTCATGGTTTAGAGTACAGCCTGTGTAAATGAATCTATTTTATGTAGATCAAATAGTAAGCATATTATTCATTTTTTTTATGATAGGCAGACAAAGACTACATAGTATATATGTTCAACATTTTATGGATGAAAAGAGCTGTCTCATGTGATACTGCTTGGTATATGTCTTTGATTAATATGTCTCATTATGTTTCTCTATTTGTTCTGCCTTCTACAAAGTACAGAACCAAAAGCGTAGCCCTTTAAAATGCAGGAAGATAGCTTTCCAAACAATCCACATTCATTTAAATGTAAATTTAAATAATTTATACTTTTAAGGGTTTTCATATATTTTATTTTATTGAAAGATATACTTATTCTTCCCATATGGTGCTGATTAACAATAGAGAGAATTTTGTCAGGTACTGAGAAAAGGAAAGACAAACCATTAGTAAATACCTAGGACTGTTAACACCTAAAATATTTGGGCCATTTATGTTTTGAAAATTGAAATCAATTTATGTGTGATTAACTCAATTTTAAATAATAATATTATATGACTACTATAACAACAATTTATCTCTTTGATGTTACTGGAGAAATTGTTCACACTGATACATAACTTGCTCAAAATTTCTCTTAGTTTGTTGACACTCAAAGGTCTAATATCCAAAATATATAAAGAACTCAAGAAATTAAACACCACCTAACCAAATAACCCAATTGAAAAATAGGGCTTGGAACTAAACAGAGAATTCTCAACAGAGGAATAGCAAATTTCTGAGAAACATTTAAAGAAATGCTCAACCTCCTTAGTCATCAGGGAAATGCAAATCAAAACAACTCTGAGATTCCATCTTATACCCATCAGAATGGCTAAGATCAAAAGTTCAAGCGACACCACATGCTAGCGAGGATGTGGGGAGAGAGGAACACTCCTTCATTGCTGGTGGGAATGCAAACTAGTACAGCCACTTTGGAAATCTATCTGGTGCTATCTCAGAAAAATGGGAAGAGGGCTCCCTCAAGACCCAGCTATTCCACTCCTTGGAATATACCCAGAAGATGCTCCAGCACACAACAAGAAAATTTCTTCAACCATGTTCATAGCAGCCTTATTCATAATAGCCAGAACATGGAAACAGCCTAAGTGTCCCTCAGTAGAAGAGTGGATAAAGAAACTGTGGTACATATACACTATGGAATACTACTCAGCTATTAAAAACAAGGAATTCCCGAAATTTGTGGACAAATGGATTGAGGTAGAAATGATCATAATGAATGAATTAATCCAAGAAGCAGAAAGACACTCAATTAGATTTAAATTTTCAATGAATAGAGAAAGAACAAAATGTCAATTCCACAACTTAAAGTTACTTATAATTGTGGGTGACACAAAACACTTTTCCACTATGGAATACTACTAAGCTATTAAAAACAAGGAAATCCTGAAATTTTTGGACAAATGGATGGGACTAGAAATGATCATAATGAGTGAGTTAACCCAGAAGCAGAAAGACACACATGGTATATACTCACTTATAATTGGACTCTAGTCCATAAGGCATGTCCCATGAAAATTTTCACTTACCAGTAGATTGGGATAGACGTGAGGACTTCCTATTGGAACTCTAGGTGAGAGAAATGTAGGAGATGGGGAAGTAGAAGGACTCAGAGGGTCCTAGAAACCTACAAGAAGAACATCGTGATCAGGGCCCAGGGGGGGCTCTGCTCAAAATATTGCACTAACCAAGGACATACAAGAGAAAACATCGAACCCCTACTCTGATATATTCAATGGACAAGACATGCTCCACAGTTATGTGGAGAGAGGGGACTAATTTTGAAATGAACTCTGGTGCTCCATATTTGACCACCTCCCCTTGGTGGGGAGGTCTGATGGCACTCAAAGAAAGAATGACTCAAAGAAAGATGAGAATTGATGGCCTGTGACCATACAGTGGGTGAGGAGGTCCCCCTCGCTCATATACCTGGGGGAAGAGAATAGGGTGAAAGTGGGAGGGAGGCAGCAATGTGAGGATACAAGTGATGGGATGGCAATTGAGTTTTAGTCTGAATAAATAAATAAAAATTAAAAAAATAAATACAGGAATTTAAAAAAAGAGTGCATGAAAGCTAGAAGCTTACAGGTTTAAGCCTAGGGATGGGTTGAACAGAGAAAGAAATGCTCTGGACTCAGCCCATCTATGAACACAGCTTGATTATGGCTTTCATCTTTTCCCTTCACCTGAAAAACTAAAAGATGCTTTTATACTTGCTATGATATATAAAGGTGAATTGATAATTAATGTCTGTGATGGTAAATTTTAGACATTTCACATGATAAACATTGATTTTTTATTATTACATATACATTTACATTATTACACACACACACACAAATATATATAACAGACTATCTATAGCAAGAAAAACCATGACACAATCAGGAATTATATAAATGTTACATTCTTAGTTTTTTGACTATTTGAATTTGACAGCCTTGAAGAAGACATCTTTCGTATCTGAATTTATATCAATTTCCATCACATATAGTCATTATCAACTTAGAACACTTATCTAGAACTAAAAACATCTTAACTCCTAAACAATTAAACATCATTGTAAAACTAAGATACCTGAGCTTCAACTCCCTCAGAGACTTGAGAAGGAGTAGATTTGATTATCTGAGAATGTAGGGAGTGAACAATAGTAGCTTTCCAAATGAAAACATGACAGGGACAGTTTGATACCTGAATAGTCACCCAAAACTCTCTATAATACCGGAACATCTTCTTCAGCCTTCTGGCCCAATATATCTTACAGACATATTTGTGAGGCAGGAACTAATGAGGACTTGTTTACCCTGTATTGTCAGAGTTTGGCCATCGACTCTGCCTGAATCCAAGCTTGCCCTTTTTTTAGGCAGAATTCTGTCTCTGGTAGAAATGAGGACCTTTTACCCACTGGCTAGTTTGCCACATTTGAAGTCATCTCCGTAAGGAGATTCTTTGATGCTTATCATCTTTTTGAGGTAGGCTGGGTGTTGCCTGTCTCATTGATAGCGAATCTTTAAAGTAATAAAAATATTTTATATGTCATATTCTTTATGTCTCTGGGGTTTTTAAGAAACTTATATTTCTTTAGAGTCATATCTATCTGCTGCACCTAATATGCATATTTTTGTGATAAAAGTAGACTAGCAATTGACATGACCGTTATTTAATCTACTAACATTTAATTTATATAACATATTTCTCCTAAACAGCTTGCTATAGCACTTTAAAATCATTGGAAGTAAGCCTTGTATCATAATTGAGTTATATGGGTACAATAAGTCAAAGTAGAAATATATATATAATACATATATGTAATTTTATATATATATACATACATATATATATATATATATATATATATATATAATGTTGTGAAGAACAGATGTCTTCTTTTCCTGTTCATACAAAGAGCAGAAATCCAGCCTTAATTGTTCCATGCATCGCATAAACCTTATACACTTATAATTTTAGGACTGTATAAATGTGGTTTTTTTTTAAATCAAGAATTAAGTTAAAATAAATTAACTTTTAGGAACTTACAAATAGCCATATGCCACTTGGGGTATTATAAAGTAATTCTGGATCTTTGAGACTATACTAAAAATTACTTGAATGAAAAAGAAAATAACTCTGTGATATTACTTTCATTCAAATGATATAATGTATACCAATACATCGTCTGTTGAGTTTTAATAATAATACACATATTCATATTTTTGTAAATATAACTAATATCAATGACTTCTTTATATAACAAGATAATAATCCTTGGCGAGAGAAAACATTTATTAACCTTAAAAAATACAAGAGTGGTCCTCAGGAGATTTTTTTCATAAATTATTCACATGATCTACCGAAAATGGCATCAAATCACCTTCTACTGTCTGCATAAGGGACTTGAATGGAAATGATTGCTATGTAAATTTCATTTACAGTACTATGTGTCATATTGGAATAGCAAGAAAATATCACAAGCAGACTAAAATTTTATGATTTACTTAGCAGGAGGGGTCCTTAGCTTAGCACTTTATTCCAATAGTAGTTTCTCTACATTCATTTAAGGTCATAGTTCACTTACAAATATATTTATAGGTTGCTGGATGTTTGAAAGACAAATGCCACTTTAAGGAAATAGGTTCCGCAGAGGAACCAGCCTAAGTCTAATCATTGCAAAAATCCAACAACTTATTAAGGTATAAGAAATTAACCTGCACTATGTTTTAACAGTGTGATTATTCAAAGACAACCTGCATAAATTCCAATTTGACAGGAAAGTTCTCTTATAGTTTCATTTATAATTTACTCCAATGAAATACATAGTACAATTTTGTTATCTTTTGAGACTTTTTATGAAGTCTGTTGTGCTGGTGGACAGGTAATATGACACTCATTTCAATTTTTGAATAACGTGGAATCCCGATTTTTCAGTTATAATTTTTCTGCATTAAATTAAAAATATGTGACTGATATCAACTTATTTTTTAATATATCTTATTAATTTATTCATATTACATCTCAATTGTTATCCCATCCCTTGTATCCTCCCATTCCTCACTCCCTCCCATTTTTCCCTTATTCCCCTCCACTATGACTGTGAATGAGGGGCACCTCCTCCCTCTGTATATGCTTATAGGGTATCAAGTCTCTTCTTGGCAGCCTGCTATCCTTCCTCTGAGTGCCACCAGGCATCCCCATCTAGGGGACATGGTCAAATATGGGACACCAAAGTTCATGTGAAAGTCAGACTCTACTCAACTGTGGAGAATGTCCTGTCTGTTGGCTAGATCTGGATAGGGGTTCGAAGTTTACTGCACGTATTGTCCTTGGCTGGTGAGTTTTAAACTAAAATTAATATTGTAAAAGTATATGAGCCTTAAAATAGTATTTGGTAATGCCACTATAATTTTTCACACAAGTGTAAAAACAATGCAGCAATGTCTTTTGAAGGCACTGTACTTAGAGTCATAATAAACCTTCAGAATGTGTGTCTGCATCATAAAGGATGCAGCAATGATCCCTCCTCCTGCTGGAATTGATAGTGCTTGTTAACATGAATTGAATTTTGCATTTGTAGCCATAATTGTCTTCGTAATGTGGCAATGCGGTGCTTTATAAATGCTCAGGTAGTATTTATTCTGTTTAGGATGCTGTGCCTTATTTTGTCTTCTAGCATGTTGAAAAGATAGTGAAGATTTCCCTCCCTTGCTTTATGAATTGGAGATACAGGTAGAAGGAAAAGTCTGTAAAGGGGCATGTATCTAGTAAAAGTATCATATTTGTCCTTCTCTGATAGCTCCTTTATTTGATTCGGTACATTTGAAACTCTTCTACAAGATTTCCTTGAATTTTTCTTCTGATCTATAGATTGAATAATTGGTTGTATGTTTTAGACACTGCTATCTTTCTTCACATATGTTTTGCAACAATAACACTGTTTTCCTTTCATGTCATGAACTCTTTTACACTTACTTTCTGTGATGATGCTCGAACTTTTATGCCATCTGAAAGTTTATCCTTTTAGCTTCTTTGATGGTATAGTTAACATAAGCTAAATAAATCCAGCTTGTAGCACAGCTGTTAAGGTGCCAGGTATTTAAAGCTTCACCCTCATTTTGAGCAGGAGAGATTTTATAACACATATCGTAGGGTGAATCTGGAGCAGATGGACTTGTGTATTCTAGTATTCAATAAAGCATGAGTAGATAGCACTGCATGGAGACCAACTATCACTCTATCAAGGGTGCTGAATTGAATGTGTCCTGTACCCCATGATACTTGATGAGGATAAATTTTATAGGTAAATCAAATCTCTGTAGTTTTAGAACTGCATTTAAAAACTAGAAATGATAATTTATATGCAAAAATATATTAATTATTTAATGGCATGAACTGGAGTAGGTTATTAATTATTTAATGGCATGAACTGGAGTAGGTTGCTTTTTACATATATTTAGGAGAACATAACTCATATTTTCTTTCACATCTGTATCACAAACTTTAATTTGACAAATTAGAGAAATATTCAAAAGAAGTTCCTTGAGGGTACAAAAGACAAACTATAACCTATTAGCTATTATTATATTATTAATGAGAATACAGAAAAAGAAATGACTGAATCATTTGTCAATCAGAATAGATAGAGTCTCCTGCAGGATCACTGTCTCAAAGATCCATGAGGTGACTGATGTGTTATTTGTATGATGTCTTATGTATGTACATTCCTTAATAATTATAAAGGTTATTATTGAAAGTCAAGTTCAAAAAGCTAGTATAATTTTTAAAGATTTAAAATATAATCTTCTGGTATTGCCATTTTACATGGTACTCCTTTCCACAAGAACATTTGCATTTGAGTATATAATGAACTTTATCATATTCCTCCAACCTTAACCTTTCTTCTCCCCCTCTTCTCTGTTCCTTTAGTTACCTTTGTTACCCTAGATAGTTTCTCCTTTGTATTCTTGTCATATATACATACATAATTTTATATACCTATAGAGGAATCAGAAATGAATCAATAGGATCTTAAGGTGAAAAAAAATACTGCATGTCTATGACCCAGATTCTAGCCCTTGTCACTATGTGACTGAGAATGAATGTCTTCCAAGTATGCTATCGATCCTAGTGTGATGCCACTTCCAGTGTGCCTGGAAAAGTCTTGGTTTCTATAGACTGTGTGAGGACAGTTAAGCATAAATATTATCCTGTACTTCCGGAACTACCCTTGTCTAGATGGCAAAATATATGTCTACATTGATGATGCCTCATAAAGACACAGGCAGCAAAACAAAGAGCTTAGATTCTCATCCTGAAAGCTATTTTTCACGGCCATTTCCTGTACATAGAAAGTAGTTAATAAATATATGTTAAGTAAATATGTGTCTAATATAAAAGTTCCTAAGAGCACAGCTAACAAATGAAATAAAGCAAAATTTGCATTTCAATTTCATATATATGTTAAAATGTGACTTCCTTTTGCAGATTCTTTAAATCAGTATTAGTCTTTATGGACTATTCTTTCTTTTCTATTTAATTTTTACAAATCAGTGTCTTAGACTATTCTGTATTCCATTTAGTTTTTACATATCATGGTTTTAGACTATTCCATATTCTATTTAATTTTTATAAATCAGAGCATTAGACTATTCTGTATTTGGACAATAGAAAGATGGAATAGATAGTGACTCCACTGTTTTTATACCCAGGCCTTTAATCATAAATTTCTGTCCTATGGGAGGGAGTTCTGTGATTTTTTTCAAAAAAAGTTAGTCAATAGAAAGCTCTTTCCTATGGAAAGTCATATGTCCAGATAAGAGATTGACTTTTTCTAATTGCAGATTTTCTTGCAGCCCATACACTCTAAAGTGCCACCTTTTGGTATATAACCTCATTGAGAATCACTGTTTAGTGAGCTCTATTAATATATTTTGACAAATTTGCTCATGTTAATGAAATTTAAAGTAGAAATTTACTAAATTTATTCCAGCAAATAGAGTTATTTAAACTATATTATTAAACCATAGATAACATGTTTCATTCCAATATGGGAGTTTCAGTTTTTGTAGAAGAATCAAGTATCCTTCACAGGAGAATATTAAACATACCATCTGCTGTCTTTGGAGAACAGTTATCAGTGACTGCTTTCCAGCATCAAAATTAATTTATTTCACCCTATTAAACTACATTCATCTTTAAGATTTTTTTCATTGAAAAAATATTCACTGTGTTGCATCCTGCCAAATGTTAAGCCTTCCTCTGGAATTCTATGAGAGTTCAACTTGTCATGCATAATATTTCTGTCCTGATCTCATTTTGGAAAGTCTATGGTCTATTTTTATCTGTATGATGAACACAACGCTAAATAAGATTCAGCAGAAAAACACTAAAAATGAAAAATAACAGCTATGAATTAATATGAAACAATCTCCAAAAGCAATTGATTGCATGTTTATTCAGTAGTTTGGAAGAGTTATTTGACTAAAATAAATGTCAACTGAGAAGTTTCTTCATTTTCTCTGAGAATGTACATTTTCTATGACAATGTCACTATTTCTGCACTAATTGTGTTCAAGGATAATATACTGTGCTGACAAAACAGCTTGATTTAAAGTAGTTTGGCTGTCTTTTATGGTGTAAATATCTCAATTACGTCACTGAACTTTGACCACTTCACTGACAACTATTTGCCACCTTCATTAAATTGAATTGTAAAATCTCCAGCTACTAACAGCGATCAGAAAATATTTCTATAATACAACTGAAGGAAGATAAATGCTCTTTTTGTTGAAGAAGAGTGTTTCAAATATCTTATAATATTTCTGTAAAGGAAACATGTTGTTATGATCATATTGTAGTTTGTCATATGTAGATCATTGTCATTAGGCAGTGAATTGATTATAGAAGTTGTAATGTATCCTATAAATAAATAAAGTTAAATCAGGCTTGTAATACTGCTTTTATCTGCCATGTATTATAGCATATGCTTGATAATGTTGACCTCCATGGTAATGAATTTTACTAGTAACGTTAAAATATAATACCTAATTTTAAAAATGTTTATTCTTCTCTCATACAATACATCTCAATATAGCTTCCCTTACCCTCACTTCACCCAGTCACCTCTCAAATCCCCTCTCCCCAAAATCTGTCCCTGCTTCTCCTCTCAGAAAAGAGCAGGTCTCCCAAAGACATCAAAGGAACACTACACAAGATACAACAAGACCAGGCACAAACCCTAACATCAAGGTTGGGCTAGGCAAACAAATATGGAAAAAAGGCTCCCCAAAGTAGGCAAAAGTGTCAGAGATAACCCCACTCACACTATCAGGAGTCTCCCCAAAGCACCACACTAATAACAGAGAGAGAGAGAGAGAGAGAGAGAGAGAGAGAGAGAGAGAGAGAGAGAGAGAGAGAGAGAGAGAAAGAGAGAGAGAGGATTACCACAAACCCTTGTAGTGTCCATGATTGTCACTTTACTTTCTGTGAGTCCCCATGCCCTGCTCTCCATCTGTCACCAACTCCTCTGGCTTCCATCAATCCTTTTCTCCATCTTTCTTAGGGTTTCTCTAGCTTCAAGTGAACTCACCCCATAAAGAACTCCAAACTGGCCTCTGTCTTACATAATGTTTGTTGTTTCTGCATCCTCTCACAAATCCCTCTCCATTATGCCATTAGGGAAACAGAATATCATTAGGATGTATTCCATTTGTATCTTTGCTGTTTTTGGTTTTGTTTCTGTAAGTCTTTTTTGATTCTAACCTAGGTCTCTGGGCTATCCAGTCTTGCGTTCCTGACCCTCTAGGCAGTAAAATGCATGGCTCCCTCTCCTGGCACACACTTCATATTAGACCTGTCATTGGCTGACCACACCATCAAATTCTGTTCCACCATTGAACATTTTGGAGGTTGGGAGCATGGTAGGTCAAAAGTTTTGAGACCTGGTTGGGGACCCAGTCTCACCACTGGAATACGTGCCTGGTTACAGAAAATGGGCCATTTAGGCTCCATATCTTTCATTACTAGGCATCCTCTTTAGGATCTCCTCATAGATTCCAGCAAGTTTCCTCTGTTTTGATTTGCACATCATCCACCAAATGTCTTGCAATTTAATTCTTCTCTTCCAAAAATACATTTCTTCTTCGCCTGTATAACTTCTTTTCCTACCCCAATCTTCCTCCTGTCGACCTAAAAACTCTATTCTATTTCTCCTTCCCAGTGAGATCTATGGGTATACCCTAGAACATTCTTCCTTACTTAACATCACTGGGTCTGGATAATATAGTGTGATTATCACTTATTTAAGAGATGGTAGGTACTTATGAGTATGTACCGTGATTGACTGGGTTATCTCACTGGGGATAAGTTTTTTCTAGTACCATTCATTTGTCTGAAAATTTCATGATATCATGTTTTAACAGCTGAATAATAGTCCATTATATAAATTTAGCACATTTTCTTTATCCATTCTTATTTGAGGGACATCTAGGTTGTTTCCAGATTCTGGTAATTATGATTAAAGCTTTTATGAACACAAATGAGCCATTGTAATTATGGCAGAATGGAAAATCCTTCGGTTATATTTTGCCAAAGTGTGGGATGGCTGAGAATTGAGGTAGCTTGATTACCTATTTTCTAAGGAAAAAACATACTTATTTTATAATGACTGTACAAGTTCTCACTCCCAACACAATTGCATGAATGTTCCCCTTGCTCAACATCATGAGCTGTCACTTGTGTTAATGATCTTATCTATTCTGACATAAGGAGGTTCATTGATGCTCATCATCTTCTTTGAGGTCGGCTGAGTTTTTCCAGGAGTTTACCTGTCTTATTGTCAAAGAAACTTAAAAATAACAAAAACGTCTTTAAATGTCATATTCTGTAGGTCTCTGAGGTTTTGAAGACTTTATCTATTTTCCCATATCTATATGTGATAAAAATAGACTAGTAAGTGACATGATGATGAGGTTTTGAAGGTATGACCTAACGATTCTTTGGTTTTCCTCAGTGTCTGTTATTATGCCTTACTTTTTGTTTCTGATTTTCTTAATTTGGATATTCTCTCTCCATTTTTGTATTTAGTTTGAATGAGGGCTTGTCTTTGAGAATTTACTCAAAGAGTCAATTCTTTGTTTCGTTGTCTTTTTGTATCTATTTTGATCCTGTTTGGTTATATTCTATCATAGTCTCCTCCTTTGGGTGCAACTATGTCTTTTTGTTCTAGAGCTTCCAGATAGGCTATTAAGTTGCTAGTGTCAGACCTCTCCAGTTCTTTTGTGTAGGCAATTAGTGCTATGAACTTTTTTTTAGAATGGCTTTCATTTTTTCTCATATGTTTGGGTAGGTTGAGTATTCATTTTTTTTATTGAATTCTAGAAAAATATTGAATTTTTTTCTTTATTCCTGTCTTGACGCAGTATTTATTTAGTAGCGAGTTTTTCAGCTTCCATCAGTTTGTAAACTTTCTGTTGTTTCTGCTGTTGTTGAAATTCAGCTTTAATCAATGGTGGACTGATGGGATACAGGGGGTTATTTGAATTTTTTTTGTATCTTCTGAGCCTTGCTTTGTTACTGTGTATGAGGTTGATTTTAAAGAAAGTTCCATGAGGTTCTGAGAAGAAGGTATATTCTTTTATTTTTTTTTTCTTTGTGAAGTACCTTTATTTGCTGAAAACACTCCAAACACCAACCTTGAAGGCCATTCTAACCAGATCTAACCAATGGACAGGACAGTCTCCACAGTTGAATGGAGAGTGGAGAGTGGGGACTGACTTTCAGCAGGTATATTCTTTTGTGTTTGGGTGAAATGAAATATTCTGTAGATATGTTAGATTCATTCATTTTATAATGCCTATTAGCTCCAGTATTTATGTTTAGGTTTTAACTGAATGAACTTTCTGTTAGTTTCATTACTTGGTGAGAGTTGTGTGTTGAAGTCTCTCACTGTTAATGTATGGGGTTCAATGTGTGTCTTAAGATTTAGCAGTGTTTCATGTTACCTTGACAACTGTGGGTGCCATTGCATTTGTGGCATATATGTTAAGAACTGAAACATCATCTTGATGTATCTTTCTTTGGATGAATATGTAGTGTCATTCACTATCTCTTTTGATTAATTTTGGCTTGAAGTCTATTTTGTTAGACATTAGAATGGCAACTACAATTTATTTCTTACTTATGTAATATAAATATCCACAAATTGAATAGTTAAAATACAAATAATGCGTGTTATTTGTAACACTACTAACAAGTAATATCCAACCTTCTTATCTTATTATATCCAAAATGTGGCTTACATTTCAGAGGCATATTGTAAAAGCCTCCTTTGTAGCATTATTAAAATAGAATCTTAGAAGCATTTTTGTATGTGTGGTGTATTCTCTAAGAACCTCTGTTAGGGATCTAGCATGATTAAAATGCCAATGACATGAACATTTGCAATTGATTAAAAATGATCTTTGGTTTATGCTTAGGAAAACAAAGTATGTATTTGTCATTCATCCTTTAAGTATATATAGATTTTGAATAAAAATAGTACTGACTAATTGGCTTAAGATATGTGAAGTCCTTTTTACAGTATTTGAGGCAAACTACCTGGATGTTAATAGAAACATTTTTATTTTCTTCATTTACATCACTGTATTAGAAAGCTAAATACGCAGGTACAGCATGATATATACATATTTTTTAATGAACACATAACAGTGGTGTGAGTAATGGCAAAGAGTGAAGAAGTTTCTGAATGCATATCAGACTACTGAGAAAGCAGAGAATTCTAACCTCGTATTTAATTTAAATGGTGTTAGTTTCATATTTGGGGGATTCTAGACTGAAACTTTTTCTCTCATCATATCCTAACATATCTTTAAGCTCCTGTCTGATTTATTTTATCTGTCTACCTAGAAATCTTTCTTCCTCTAACAGACTTTTCTATTTATAAATTCATGTGATGTTGAACAAATAGATTTTGTCACTCCTCACATGTTGCTTAAAATTTGTTTTAACTGAAGAGAAGCTGAATAATAAAACAAAATTGAATCATATTTCATACTGCCAAAATATTATTTAACTCACAACAGTTTCCTAATTAGATGACACTACTTTTCGCATTGGCATAGCTTAAGTGAAATAAAATGATATAAACACAATTGTTAGTCTTGGCACAGTGTGATGAGCATCTTTACTCAGAATGATTTGAAATGTGAAGACTGACTTTCTAAAAACATATATTCATACTAAAACTTGAATCTACTATAGGTGTAAAATTCAACCTAAAGTAATATATTCTGGTTTCTCCCTAAGACCAAAGAAGAAAAAGTTATAATCAGATATATCAAATGAAAATCCAGCAATTAGTATTAAAAATAACTTGGAAACAATATTAAATTTTTTCAATAAGCTAAAGAAATGCCTACTTTTTAACAAAGAAAGCAATATGTGTCAATTTTCATTGATTTAAGAATTAAACTAAAATGTTAACATTCTAATGTCTATAAATTATGTAAAGAATGCATGGCAGAAGAAAAAACTCTAAAAAGAAGAAAAATAAAATTAAAAAATATAAGACAAATAAATGACATACTGTCATTATATATATTAGAAAATAGAAGCATAGATGGGATCTTAAATATTTTTAAATAAATATCAAATAATGTCTTCATTATTCAGACTTCCAATCAATCATATTTTTATTTATATTAATTATGTTAATATTTAGGAGACTGAAAGTACTAAATCTAATCATTCATCATGATGTAAAATTATTAAAAGCGTCACAACCGATGAGATGTCTCAGAAGTTAACAGTAATTGTTGATTTTGCAATGGATATGGGTATGGTTCCTAGCACCTACTTAATGGTATATCCAACATGAACTGCCGTTATAGGATATCAAACATTTTCTTATTTTCTGTGGGGCTTCTTACATGCATTTGGATCTCACAAGCACTCAGATAAGAAAAAAATATGAAGAATTAATATTATACTACTTTCACAACTTATAACCCAACAGTGCTAATGTTACTATATAAGTATATGGTTCGATTGTGGTGCTTCATAGAAGTACATTATTGCATGACAAAATCACATCCCATTGTAAATATTGTTGTGGGCTTTGAGATATAAGCTGAATATATGGAGGTATTTTAGATAAAGAAAACCTGAATATAGGAAACTTTTAGACTTTGAGAGAGATATTGACCTTCTATTGAATGAATATAATAAAAATATAAGTCATTTAATCTAGCTAAAATCCCTGGGATATGATGCTGCATACTTTTTGTTTTGATTATTAAAATAATTACATTGGAGCTCATCTTGAAAAAATTTTAGAGAAGGAAATTTTCAGGTAGTAGTGTGTGATTCTTTCTACTTATTATTAAATTACCACTTAAGAATTATAAATATATTCTAACTTCATAGATGTGTTTTTATGACATGAAACAAAAATATGATCTACTAAAAATTATTGAGTAAAAATAATCACTTGATTATCTTTATAAATAAATATGCTACATATGCTTAAAATATATGCTAGATGACATTTGCAAAGAAGAATGATAGAAATACAAAGAGATAAATACATAGTATATGCATATTTTACATAATGGTGAAAAATCAGGAATAAGAACAATATCATTTGTAATTCTAATTAAAGAGGATCACATAGTAATCACAGTGAAATACCTAATTTATGATCAGTGTCAGTAACTTTTTTATAATCTGTTTTAGTGGTTGTATATTAAGAAAAGTTAAAATTTAAAGGATAAATGTGAGTTGGGAAATTTAAATTATGATGAGAGACAATTCACCGTCCTTAAAATTAATACATAATGGACTTAATAATGGAGGTATAAACATGACTATAATTAATTTGTTCATGATCCATGTGTTCCCTGATTTCTCTCTTTAAACTTGACATCTGCTCATTAACTAATTTCACTGGCTTCTAGTAATTGTATCATATTTTCTGGAACTATGCTTTTACTGCATTTGAGCCATTTAGAAAAGTCAAAGAGATTTCTCATATGAAACGGTTCATAGTTTTAAATGAAAACAAAAGCGCTGTAACACATTCTATTTTGTCTTGCATGCTGTGCAATATGTTTCTCTATTAGGATATCCCTGTAAGAGATTAATTATACTTTCAAGTTAGTCTAAAAATAACATAAAGATAAGGAAGGACCTTTGTTAAATTATATGTTGTAACCTAACCTGGCCTGGTTAGGTTACCTAACCAGGTAAATCATAACTGTAATGCCAAAGCTTAGTATGCCTTAGCGAGTGAATTGCTATGATTTTCAGGAAAACCTAGGCTTCATCACTCATACTTTTATTTGTAGAGATTAAAATTTTTTATTAATTTATTCTTGTTACATCTCAATGGTTATCCCATCCCTTGTATCCTCCCATTCTTCCCTCCCTCCCTCCCATTTTTCCCTTACTCCCTTCCCCTATGACTGTGCCTGAGGGGGATTTCCTCCCCCTTTATATGCTCATAGGGTATCAAGTCATTGATACTTTTATGCAATAAAACTCATGGAAATAGCTAAAAACATTATAATTTAAAAAATGATTAAGAACGCTAAAACAAATGTTTTAAATAGAAGCAATCTGTTAGTGGCAGTATGATTTCAGTGGCATGTTAAATATAGAGAAAACAACACTGCTATACAATGGAAAATAATTCTGAACACAAATCAATGTGTATACAATGGCACAGCCACAAATGTCCAGAGATATGATTTATACTTAATTTTACATAGAATAAAACAAAAAAGTTTATTTAAAACCTTTCAGAACTCAATGTGCTAAAAAAATTTAAAGGTCAGATGTTTTATTTTCAAACAGCTTAGTCTATATATTTTCCTTTTCAAATATTTTACTTAGTGGCATACTTGTTCAAAGAAAATCTTAACTATATTGTTAATTTCCTCAAATATTGCTTGTATGTTATATAAATATGTTGTGAGGATCAAGCTTACCTTACTCTAAGTTACTCCATGTTTCGTAAAACAATAACTTTCAGTCATGCCTTGCCTTGAATGGATGCATTTTATAGTGTGGAATTTGGCTTTATTTTGAGTACAAAGGCATAGACAGAATTTCTGAAACTCTTTTGTGCATGTACACACCTCTCTGTGTTCAACACCAAGCCTGAGCACAGACTTGTAAAGAACTTACTTCTAAACATAAAATGGTGCCATCTATAAAACTCATTAAATAAAATTGAAAATATATGACACATGGGTAGATTAAAACTATATCAGAAAAATTAGATTTAAGAATGTGCAGGCTATATTATATATGGAAATATATATTTTTCTTACCTGAATTATGTAAACAAGGCATTAAAATTATGGTGATGATGGAAGTACAACCCACTGTGATTGTCATGAGACTAAGAGTCAAAGAACTTCCAAATGTTCATAGGGCTTCAGCTCAAGTTGTTCTTCCTCTATTTATGAAGCCCATTGAAACTGAATGCCGTCCATTGTCACATTTGTCAATGCATTCATCAGAACTGGACTAAATATTATAAATTCTAATACAGCTCTTCTTGACAATGTGACTACCTATCTATACCTGTGGCCACGACTGTGCTGTTTTTTATATTCATAATACTCCCCAGCTGTGTTCCTGACTTACATTGTATCTCTATCAACTCTTTCCTTTGGCATGATGAGGTATCTTTGAACTGTGTGTATAATTTAACCTTTCTGTAGCAGTTCTGTAAATGAAAACCCATAAATGAATACTATATATGTGTATTTTATTTTTAGAATATAGGAATCTTTTTATTATTAAATATTTTTATATATACATATATAATATTACACATATATACAATAAACCACCTACAGGAAAAAGAACCATGAAAAATCATGAATTGTATAGTGTTACATTCTTAGTGTTTTGACAATTTATATTTTGCAGCCTTGAACAATGCATGTTTTCTATCTTGATGTGTCAGAAATTCTGAATGTAAATCAATATATATCATGTCTCATCTCTATCAACTTAAGACAGTTTTCTAGATTAAAACATCTTAACCACTAAATAACTAAGCTTAATTGCAAAACTAAACTGTTTTTCAACCCCATCAAAGACCAGTGAAGGAAGAAAATTAATTACCTGAATATACAAGAAAGACAGGTTAGCAATTTCCCAAATGAGAAGATAACAAAGGCATTTTGATACCTGAGCAGTCACCCAAAACTCTCTGTAAAGTTGGAGCATCATCTTCAGCATTCTGAACTAATAAATCTGACACATCAGAGGAAGGATAGCAGGGTACCAAGAAGAGATTTGATACCCTATGAACATATACAGGGGGAAAAGGTCCCCCTCAGTCACAATCATAGGGGAAAGGAGTAGGGAAAAAGCAGGAGGAAGGGAGGAACAGGAGGATACAAGGGATGGGATAACAATTAATATATAAATAATCTGACAGACATACTTGTGAGGCAGGAACTTCTGAGGACTTCCTTACCCCATCTTGGCAGAGTTTGACTGTTGACACTGCCTGAATCCAAGCTTGCAGTTTTTTTTAGGCAGAATTCTGTCTGTGGTGGAAATTAGGACTTGTTGTCCAGTGGCTTGTTTGTCACATTTGAAGCCATCTCCATAAGGAGGTTCTTTGATGCTCATCATCCTCTTTGAGGTAGGCTGGGTGTTGCCTGGAATTAACCTGTCTCATTGTCATTGAACCTTCAAGATAATAAAAACATTTTAAATGCTATATTCTGCATGTCTCTGAGGTTATTCTTAAATTGAGGAAAGACAAAATACATCTGTCTGTTTTTTTTGCATAAAGTACTCATGAAACATACTTTAGACTCACCATGTAACAACAAAATATAAGCAACCTGATTCCTCTTGTTTTTTCAATAAAGCTATTGTAAATGAATTAATGATTGTACAGTATTTAATATCAAATTTAATAATACCTCATTTATTACTATTTATGTGTTTTAAGAAATTCTACTTCAAAATATTGCACTTTGGGATCTTAAATATTTTTTTTTTAATTTTTTTTATTAATTTATTCTTGTTACATCTCAATGTTTATCCCATCCCTTGTATCCTCCCATTCCTCCCCCCCCCCATTTTCCCATTATTCCCCTCCCCTATGACTGTTCCTGAGGGGGATTACCTCCCCCTATATATTCTCATAGGGTATCAAGTCTCTTCTTGGCTACTTGCTGTCCATCCTCTGAGTGCCACCAGGTCTCCCCCTCCAGGGGACATGGTCAAATGTGAGGCACCAGAGTACGTGAGAAAGTCGTATCACACTCTCCACTCAACTGTGGAGAATATTCTGACCATTGGCTAGATCTGGGAAGGGGTTTAAAGTTTACCTCCTGTATTGTCCTTGGCTGGTGCCTTAGTTTGAGCGGGACCCCTGGGCCCAAATCTGCCTATCATATTGTTCTACTTGTAGATTTCTAGGACCGTCTGGATCCTTTTATTTTGCTGTTCTCCCATGCGTCTCTAAATATTTTAAATGGAGAAAACTTTGAGAAAAGAATGAGGGAAAAAGATCACTGTCTTCCTTCCTATTTTTCTCCTGTAGCAGAGTATAATAGCTAGCAGGAATTTTTTTTTTTATGTTCCCACCTGTGTTTTCATAAGATAATCATTACTCCATATCTGAAATGATAAAATTCCTTATTCTGAAGATAAAGGTTGCATCTGTGTATAGGAATAACAAAGTCCTTTGCTTCATTACTTTATTACCTTTTGTGCACACCAAATCTATATGTAAAACTGTGTACTACTAACTGAAATTATCAAAAAATACACATATTGACCTATTTATTGCTGTCTTCATTTCTTTATAAAGGCTTCTATGTCACAAATAACTAGTAGAAAATGAGTCCTGTCTTTTCTTTGTTAAAATGCCTTTTTTATATAGGTATATTAGTCATGAAACCAGCATGGTTGGAAGATATTATATTTTCTCATGGACAGGATAAAACAGATATATCTGAATTTATGTTTTAGCCCTGCAAGTAGGTATTCATGTTTTATATTATTTTCCTTGATGAGATAAAGATTTCTGTCAAAATCATTGTAACAAGGAAAAGATTACTTTGGTTCACATTTCTGGGATATAGTCTATCAATATACATGAGTTATGTTGACAAGAAATTTAAGCAGCTGTTGATATTGCAACCTCAATTTAAAAAGGAAAGAGGTGAACATTAGTGCTCAGCTCATCGCCATTTTATTTAACCAAGAACTCTAGTCCATAAAACAATAGCAGGAATATTTATGTTGGGTAATTCACAGCTAAACCTTCCTGAAAATACCTTCATAGCCAAACTCAAATGTGAATTTCTGTGCTGATTTTAAATCTAATCATATTGATCCAATGGCCACTTAGGGTCTACTTGTAAGTACCAATATAAAAATCACAGCTCTACATTTTTTTCATTAATGTATTTATTTACTTTACATCCAGTATGAGACATTCCCTTCTTCCCCTCTTCTCACTCCTTCCCTTTCACCTCCTTTACCCTCCCCCTATGACCACATCTCTTTCTTCTAAAAGCAAGGGAGACCTTCCTTGGATATCAACCCACAGTGGCATATCTAGTAGGACTGGATTCATCTTCCATTGAGACTAGACAAAGCAGTCCAGTTAGGGGAAAGGGATCTAAAGGCAGTTAACAGAGTTAGAGACAGATCCTGCTCCTCCTGTTGGAAGTCCCACATAAGGACCAAGTTGCATATCTGTTACATAAGTGTGGGGGTTCTAGATACATAACATGGATGCTCTATGGTTGAAGATTCAGTCTATGTGTGTTTTCTTGTGGTGTCCTTGACCTCTCTGGCTCTTTTAATCCTTCATCCTCCCTCATTCATAAGATTCCCCAAGCTCTGACTTATGTTTCACTGTGGATCTCTGCATTCATTTTCATCAGTTGCTGAGTGAAGCCTTTCAGATGACTGTTATGCTAGCCTCTTTTCTGCAGTTATAGAAGAATACTATTAATAGTGTCATGAGTGGGCTCTCTTTCAGGGAATTTGACTCAAATTGGGCCCATCGTTGGTTGGATGGGTTGAAGGTGTTATGTGTGGATTGATATCCCCCTCATTCCACTGGAAGTCCCTTCTGGATAGAGGAGGTGACAACTTCAGGCTACATAGCCCCTATGCTAGAAGTCTCAACTAAGATCACAACTATAGACTCCCAGGAGCATTTACCCCCTTCCCAAAGATGACATCCACCAATTTCCCAGCCTTCCCTCCCTTTCCTTTCACCTATTCCCCACCCATGCTCCCTTCATCACTCTCTATCCCATGCAGTTCTCTTCCTCCTTCTATTTCAGATGTCTATTTATTTCCTCTTATGTGTGAGATTCAAGCATTGTTCCTTATGCCCTCCTTGTTACTTAGCTTCTTTGGTCTCATGGAATGTAAGGTAGTTTTTCTTTCCTTTATGCCTAAAATTCACTTATTAGTGATTACATACCATGCGTGTGTTTCTGGGTTTGTGCTACCTCACTCAGGATGATCTTTTCTATTTCCATTTGCTAGCAAATTGCATGATTTCCTTGTTTTTAATAGCTATATAGTATTGCATTGTGGAATTGTACCACAGTTGGTTTGTGCATTCTTCAGATGAGGAACATCTAGATTTTTTCCAGTTGCTGGCTATTATAAATAAAGTAACTATGAACATAGTTGAGCAAGTGTCTTCATGGGATGTTGGAACCTCTTTGGAGTACATGTCCAGGAGTGATACAGCTGGGATGTGAGATGATCTGTCAGCAATTTTCTGAGAAACCTACAGGTTGATTTTCACCGTTGTTAAAAAAGTTTACACTTACATCAGCACTGGAGAATTGTTTCCCTTGCTCCACATTCTCACAGCCTGTTTTGTCAATTAATATTTTTATCTTAGCCATTCTGGCTGGTGTAAGATGGAATCTCGGAGCCATTTTGATTTTATTTTAAGTGATGATTAATTATGTTGAACATTTCTTTAAGTGTTTCTTGTCTATTAGAGATTCTGCTGTTGAGAATCCTTTGTTTCTCTCTGTAACCCATTTTTAATTAGGATATGTGGGTTGTTGGTGTTTAATTTCTTGAGTTCTTGTATATTTTAAATATTAGCCCTCTTTCTGATGTAGAGATGGTGAATGTTTTCCCATTCTGGAGACTGAGAGTTTGTCCCAATAAAAGTGTCTTTTTTCTTACAGAAGATTTTCAGTTTCATAGGGTCCCATTTATTAATTATGGCTCTTACTGCAGGAGCTGTTGGTGCTCTGTTGAGGAAGTTATCTTTTGTGCCAAGGAATTTAAGGCTCTATCCCACTTTTCTTCAATAGGTATAGTGTGTCTGGTTTTATGCTGAGGTATTTGATCCACTAGGATTTGAGTTTTGTGCAGGGTGATAAATATGGATATATATATATATGTATATATATATATATACATATATATATATATATATATGCATTTTTCTACATACAGTCATCCAGTTTGACGAGCATGATTTGTTGAAGATGTTTCCTTTTTTCCATTGTATAATTTTGGCATGGTTTTTAAAAATAGTGGTGTGGGTTTATTTCTGGGTCTCCCATTTAATTTCATTGATCAGGTTCTGTGTTTTTATGTCAATACCAAGAGTTTTGTTTCTCTAATTCCTAATACTTTAGAACTCTTTAATTTACTAAATTTCATTATATTATTATTTATTCATATTGCATCCCTATTGTTATTCCCTCAGTTGTATCTTCCCATTTCCCGCCTCCCTCACTCTTTCATCCTATTGCCCTCCCTAGACCTCTGACAGAAGAGGACCTCCTCCCACACCATATGACCACAGCCTGTCAGGTCTCCTGTGGATATCTGCTTCCCCTTTCACTGAGTACTACAGGACCTCCTCACAGAGGGGAAGTGATCAAATTGGGGCCACCAGACTTCATGTCAGAGGCAGTCCCTGCTCCCCCCACAACCATAAAGAATGAGCTGTCCATTGGCTACATATGAAGAGGGGTCTAGGTATACTGCATGCATTGTCCTTGGTTGGTACAGTTGTTGTTGCAGGCACAGCTGGGTCCACATCCCCGAGCCTTGATGGTCTTCATATTGGGCTTCTAGAAAATCTGAGTCTTCATATTCCCCCATTCTTCCATACCACTCTCACATGGAGTCCAGCAACAATTCCTAGCATCTGCTGAGTGAAGACTCTCAAGAGTACATCTATGTTAAATTAATATCCACTTATAAGTGAATATATGCCATGACTGTCTTTCCAGGTCTGGGTTATCTCACTCAGGATGATCTTTTCTAGTTCCATCCATTTGGCTGCAAATTTCAAGATTTCCTTGTTTTTAATAGCTGAGGGGTATTCCATTATGATATTTTTTAGTTAATTTTTTATCCAGCCACTTTGCCTAAGGTATTTCTCAGCTGTACGAACTTTCTGGCAATATTCTGGTGGTCATTTATGTATACTTTCATGTCATCTGATAATATCAGTACTTTGACATCTTCCTTTTCAATTCAATTCCCCCTGCTTTCCTCTCATTGTCTTATTTCTCTAGGTAAAAAATCAATTACTATATTAACTAGGTATGGAGATAATGAGCAGCCTTGTCTTGTCCCTGATTTTAGAGGAATGGATTTAAGTTCTCTCCAGTTAATTTGAGGTTGTCTATAGGGTGCTGTATATTGCTTTTAGTATGCTTAGGGATGACCCTTGTATCCCTTATATCTTCAAGATATAAAGAGGTATTGGATTTTGTCCAACATTTTTTATTACCATTTTATGAGATGAAAAAATGATTTTTTCTTTAGTTTGTTTATATGGAAGATTAAATTAAGAGTTTTGTATGTTGAACCATCCTTGTAACCCTGGGATGAAGCATACTAGGTCATCATGGATGATGTTTGCATGTGTTCTTGGATTTGGTTTGCAAGTATTTTATTGAATGTTGTTTCACCAACGTTCATAAGGTAAATTGTTCTGAAATTCTCTTTCTTAGCTGAGTCTTTGTGCAGGTTTGGCATTATATAATGAGTTAGGCAATCTTCCTTCGCTTTCTATTTAGCTGAATAATTTGAAGAGTATTGATATTAGTTTTCTTTGATTGGGAGACATTTAATGATTGTTTCTATTTCCTTAGGGTTTATAGATCTATTTAAATAGTTTATGTTATTTTTTAAATTTTATTTTATTAATTTATTCATTTTACATCTCAATAGCTATCCCCTCCCTTGTATCCTCCCATTCCTCCCCACCTCCCATTTTCCCCTTACTCCCCTCCCCTATGACTATGACTGAGGGGGACTTTTTCTCCCGTATATGCTCATAGGGTATCATGTCTCTTCTTGGTAGCCTGCTATCCTTCCTCTGAGTGCCACCAGGTCTCCCCATTCAGGAGACATGGACAGATATGAGGCACCAGAGTACGTGTGAAAGTCAGACTCACTCTCCACTCAACTGTGGAGAATGTCCTGTCCATTGGCTAGATCTGGGGAGGGGTTTGAAGTTTACGGCCTGTATTGTCCTTGGCTGGTGCCATAGTTTGAGCGGGACTTCTGGGCCCAAAACTGCCTCTCATAATTTTCTTCTTGTAGGTTCTTAGGATCCTCTGCATCCTTCAACTTTGCCATTCTCCCATGCTTCTCTCATCTAGAGTCCCAATGGGATGTCCTCCCCTCTGTCCCAGTTTCCTGGTTAGTGAAGGCTTTCATGGGACATGCCCCTTGGGATAGTATGCAGATACAAGTGAGTATATATCATTTAACTCTTTCTGCTTCTTGGTTAGCTCATTCATTATGATCATTTCTAGTTCAATCCATTTGTCCACAAATCTCAGGAATTCCTTATGTTTAATAGCTGAGTAGTATTCCATAGTGTAAATGTACTATAGTTTCTATATCCATTCTTCTACTGAAGGACACTTAGGTTGTTTCCATGTTCTGGCTATTATGAATAAGGCTGCTATGAACATTGGTGAGCAAATTTTCTTGTTGTGTGCTGGAGCATCTCCTGGGTATATTCCAAGGAGTGGAATAGCTGAGTCTTGCGAAATCCCTATTCCCATTTTTCTGAGATAGCACCAGATAGATTTCCAAAGTGGCTGTACTAGTTTGGATTCCATTTTCAGTGATAACTATCACAAAAAAATCACACATTTCCTTTAGATATTTGAGTTTTTCAGAGAACAAGTTTTTGTGGTAAGATCTAATATTTCTTTGGATTTCATCAGTGCCTATTTTCATGTCCCATTTTTCATTTCTGATCTTGTTAAATTGGATACAGTCTATCTTATGGTTAGTTTGGTTAGAGGTTTTTCCATATTTTTGATTTTCTCAAATAATCAGTCCTTATTTTTTGGATTTTTTATTGTTGTCTTTGTTTCTAATTAATTGATTTTAGCCCTGAGTTTGAATATTTTCTGTTGTCTGCTCCTCTTGTGTCTGTTTTCTTCTTTTTGTTCTAGAGGTTTCAGGTGTGCTTTTAAATTGCTAATATGAGATCTCTTCAATTTCTTTATGAAGATACTTAATAATATGAAATTATCTGTTTTAATTGATACACTGCTTTCATTGTTTCTCATGTGGTTGCATATGTTGTGCCTTAATTTTCATTGAATTTTAGAAATGGTTTAATTTATTTATTTCTTTTCCTTGAACCAGTGGTCATTGATTAAAGAGTTGTTCAGTTTCCATAAGTTTGTAGTTTTTCTTTGTTGTTGTTGTTGTTGTTGTTGTCAAATCTAGATATAATACATGGTAGTCTTATAAGATTCAAGGGATCATTATAATTTTCTTGAATGTGTTGATACTTATTTTTAAACCTACTATAGGGTAAATTTTGAAGAAGGTTCCAAGAGGTATTGAGAAGAAGCTATATATTTTTGTGTTTGGGTGAAATGTTCTGTAGATATCTTTCAGATCCTTTTGATTCATAACATCTGTTATATTATTCCTCTGTTAGTATCTGTCTAGACAACCTGTCCATTCATGAAACTGTGGTGTTGAAGTCTCCTACAGTTTTCTTTCTTTTGCTTTTTTGAGACAGGATTATTTTATGTAGTCTTAGCTGTCCTTTAGTCTCTTCGTAGACAAAACTGGTCTTGAACTCACAAATATTCACCTGCCTTTGCCTCGCTTAGTGGTAGTATTATAGGCATGTACCACCATGCCTGCTCAAGTCTCCTACTATCAATGTGTGGTTCAGTGTTTGATTTAAGGTTTAGTAATATTTATTTTATTAATGTGGTTCCTCTAACATTTGGAACATACATCTTCAGAATAAATACATCATCTTTGTAGGTTTGTCTTTCTATGAATATGAAGTGTCTATCTCCATAAACTTTAGGTTTAAAGTCTCTTTTGTTTGATATTAGAATGACTATTCTAGCTTGATCCTTAGCTCCATCTGCTTGGAAATTTTTTCCAGCCATTTTCTCTCAAGTAATGTCTACCTTTGTTGCTAAGGTGTGTTTCTTTTACGCAATAGAATGATAGGTCCTGCTTATGCATCAATTCTGGTAGCCTGTGTCTATTTATTGGAGAATTGAGTCCATTGACATTGAGAGATAATTAATGACCAAAGTGTGTGTGTATGTGTGTGTGTGTGTGTGTGTGTGTGTGTGTGTGTGTGCGTGCACGTGTGCACGTGCGCTCTTGCTTCCCTTCTTTTGGATTGCTGTTGTAAAATTATTTATTTCCTCTTTTTGGGGGTGTTGTTAAATTCCTTATGTTGGAGTTTTCCTTCTAGTATTCTCTACAGGGCATGATTTGTGGAAAATATTTTTTACATTTGTTTTTATCATGGAATATCTTTTTTTCTCCATCTATCAAGATTGAGAATTTTACTGGGTAGGGTAGCCTGTGTTGGCATCTGTGATCTCTTTGAGACTGCAAGTCATCTACCCAAGGCCTTCTGGCTTTTAGATTCTCTGTTGAGATAATATGTACAATTTTGATAGATCTACTTTTATATGTTACTTGGTCTTTTTCCTTTGCAGCTTTTAATATTCTTTCTCTGTTCCATATATTTAGTGTTTTCATTATTATGCCAGAAGGATTTTCATTTTTGTTCTAGTCTATTTGGTCTTCTTTAAGCTTCTCATATGTTTATAGTCATCTTTTTGTTTAGTTAGGGATTTTTTTCTATGATTTCATTGAAAATATTTTTTAGGAATGAGCTTGGAATATTTTATTTTTTCAGTGCCTATTATTATTGTGTTTGGGTTTTCTTTGTGTTTTTACAAAGTTGCTAGCTTCTAAGAGGTTTTTATTTATTACCATGATGTGTTTACATACAGAACAGTACATGGAATGGCTTTTCCAGAAGGGTAAAACTAGCCTGGGATAAAGTAATTAGTCTCAGAACCAATAATATTTCAGTCTGTTTACTGTACTGAAGTGCCAGTCAGTATATCAGTCTGTGTCAATATAGATTCCTTCCAGGAGATTTTATTGTTCAGAGCCACATAATTGTTTTCAAGAATTTTCAATCACACAATGAACCCAATACTGCTTCACATTGTACTGCTTTACTGGTTATGTGAAATTTTGCTACAAGTACTCATGAACTTATCTTTCATTTCTCCTGATTTCATAATCCAAATACTGAGAACAATGTTTCAAAATTCTGCCAATACTCCATTTGGATCTTGACTGGCATGGACAGACAACAGCTGCATTAGTATCTGTTTAGTGACACTCTGAGAAAACTACTCACTATGTTTTCAAACAGAGAAAACGTCTTGAAAAATTATCAACTGAACTTCATTGTTTTGTAGTGAATTCAATATTTTTCCTTCCGTTTTTCCTCCCTTCCTTTCTTCACTTTACATCCTGGTCATAGGCCAATCCCTAATCCCTTCTCAGTCCCACACTTCTTCCCTCTACCCAATTCCCCCTCTCCCATTTTCCCCAAACAAGGGAAGCCCTGATTCCCATACATCACAGCTCACCAAGTCACATGAGGACTGAATTCATTCTTTTCCCCTGTGGCATAGCAAGGGAATCCATCTGGGTGGAAGGGATCAAAAAAGCTGACAACACAGTCCATTCAACAGAAAAGCCCATTCTCCTTACGAGACAACCTGCATGAAGCCTGAGCTGCCAATCAGCTACATCTGTATAAGGGGCCTAGTTCCAGTCCAAGCATGTGCCTCAGTTGGTGCTTCATTCTCAGCAAGGACCTCTGTACTCTGGTTAGTTGGCTCAGTTTGTCTTTTGGTGGAGCCTCTGTCTCCTCCAGATCCCTTTCTCCTTCCCTCAATTTTCCACAACTCCATATGCATTGCCCAGTGTTTGGCTGTGTGTCTCAGCATCTGTTACGAACCATTGCTGGGTAGAAACTCTAAGAAGACAACTCTGATAGTCTCCAGTCTACAAGCATAGCAGAATGTTGTTAATACTGTCGTAGACAGGCTCTTTCACTTGGGGTGGCTCTTGGGTTGGGCCAGGCATTAGATGGCCATTCCCTCTATCTCTGCTCTATCTTTATCCTTGCACATCTTGTAGGCAGGGTAAATTTTGGTTCAAAGTTTTTCTGGCTGGGTTTGTGTTCCCCTTATTCTACTAGGAACCTTTTCTAGTTAGAGGGTGTCCTCTGCAGTCTCAATGACCCTGTCACTAAGAATCTGCTAGAGTCCCACTCATATTCTCCTAGGAGCCTACCATTACTTATGTCTCCAGTTTGTCTCAGAGATGCCCATTCCCATAGTTTGTAATTTTTCCACTGGCCCTTTCTCTAATTGAAAGGAGAAGAGTACAGAGAATGGAATACTTTAGAACTTTTGATAGCACTACAGTAGATTTCTTGAGTATAGGACAATTTGGTTCAGCTCAGTTGGGTGCAGTTGAGTTTCATTTATTTCATGTAATCAATTCATTTCAATTGGTGCAATTTAGAGGCAATTTTTCCAAGTAGAGCAATTCTGTTAGAAGCTAAGAGAACCAAGTTTGAATCAGTCAACTTGGTGAAGAGTTTTGAGTTAGAATACCTGAGTTGAACCAGCTAGCCGCAGTTCAAAAAGAACTAGAAAACGTGAGCTTATGCAACAGTAAGTTCCACAGGCTGAACACATTCTAGGACTAGGTTAGCAGGTGTAAGGAGGCTGGAAGCTGTACCCTTTAATATTCAATATTACAAAAGTATAGTTTGTATGGAGGTTAGAAGCTTCCAGGCCTAGGCCTAGGAATTGCTAGATAGAAATGCTAAAGCTCAGCCCAACTCCTGTAGTTTCATATTTTTGGTATTGCTCCCATCTCATCTACTAATCATAGGAAATCAAAGCAACATTTACAGGGTAAGTGTGGGAGAGTTTGGAGGGATCAAAAATAAGGGCTGGATGTTATAATTAAATTATAGTCTCAAAAATTAAAAACAAATAATATTTATGAAAAATTAAATTAAAAAAACGTAAAAGAGTACATTGCACATGATAAATAAATTTGAAGAACTATCAACAATATTATAGACTTAATATACTTCTCTTGAAGTTTTTTAGATCTACCTTGTTTTGGTTTGCGAATTCTGTCCTTCCTTGCTTTGTGAGACAAAGTCTTATAATGTAGCTCAGTTTGGTCTGACTTAGACCTCAGGCTCATTCTTCCAAGTGCTAGAATTAGAGTTGAAAACCAGAAAATAGCTTGAATATTTCAAAACAGATATGAAAGATATTATTTTTCTAAGAATGTAGGAGCAAAGCTGTAATTTTCCATTTCTATTACAATAGATTTTGTTAACTCTAACATTGTCATTTTGCATTTGAAATTTCCTAAGATAAAAGATTTTATCGTCTCTAACCACTAAAATGATGACTATTTTTAAGGAGGGATACAATAAATTCCTTACCTGTAGTATTCATTTATGTAAGAAGAATTTTAAAATTTTCTTTGCTTTAAGAAAGTATTCTACCATGAAAATATCTTAATATGTGGTTAAATTTAGAATGTTAATGAAGCAGAAAATCTTTGATAGCATAATTTACTATTTTACTATTGTCATCAAGTCAAAGGTTAGGAATAAAGAAATAATTTCAATCTAGTCTTTTTTCTTTCTGTGAGACTGAATTTTAATCAAGTGTGACAGTGGTTAAAGTCTTAATCTTAATTATTTTCAAGAGAGAAGAATTCTTAATTTCTCCTGCAAAATTTCAATTTGTGCATTGTACTAGTATTTTTATTTATAGCTAGAATCATATTCATTAATGCTTCAGCATTCTGTCCGACATTTATTAAAAATAAGGAAAATTTGATTTTAAAATACTGTATTTTTATTAATAACCCCAAAATTAAAAACAATTTTAACATTACATTTGAGCATTTCATTCTCCTTGATCATTTACATTTTTTCATATATTATGCTTTCTTTACTCTAATTGTTTTCTTGCTCATCCCTGAAACAATACTTTATCGAAATAAGCTTAATAATTCATTAATGTGAAAACCCTTTAGAGTTTTCGTGTAATAAAAGATTATGCCAAGCCTTTTTATAAAGGAAGGAAATATTTGCCAGCTGCATAAATTTGACTGAGGATATCTGGAATATATAAAGAACTAAGATATAAATCCAAAGTTAAGAAAAAATGAAAATGAAAAATGGGCTAAGAACTGAAGAGAAAGATGCCAAGTGAATAAAGGCAGACATCAGGATATCAGAAATTTGAACTATATTCATTTCATTAGTCTAATGAATATCTGAATGTACATATATCTATTTAATCTTAATTTTTGCTTTAAAAGATATACAATCAGAAGTGTATAATGATTTATTAAAAATCAATAAAATCAGTAAATAATTTTACTTACATTGAATACAATGTGACAAATGCAAAAATACTTAACCCAAAGAAGTATACATACATGCCTCAGTATAATGAAGGACTGTTCTCTATTGGTTTCTAACATAAACAATGTTTATTACACATTAAAATCACACAGTTTGTGGTTTATATTCAGCATCCTTTAAAATGAAGTATTTGTATGAATGTTTGAGCAGCATTCAAAAATACAATGCTTCTAATAATTTTTAGCTTCTAAATAGTTTTTTATGTTATCTGAAATATTCTATTAGTTTTTAATAAAGAATTACATGTATTTGTGTGTGTGTGTGTGTGTGTGTGTGTGTGTGTGTGTATGTGTCTGTGTTAGCACAGGTGTACATCTGCATATCCAAGTCCTCTTCCTTCATGTAAGTCCTAGGGATTAAACTCAGATCATCAAGCTTTACGTGTTGAACCATCTCCCCAGGCCCACATTCTCTGAGTTATTTGTAAGCATTTTTCCTATATGACGTATATGCCAGTGAAAAACTGACTATAATAACTAGGTATTTTATTTTAAGACAAGGTCTCAGATTGCAAGAAGCGGTTATCCATGCACTGCAGTGACTTGCTCAGTTCTTCCTCTCTTAAGGAAAATTTCAGTAGATGGTCAATCTGAGACTGTTCTTTCTTTCCTTTAATTATGCTTCTTTTATTTGTTTCTCTCAAGACTTGGTAGTTTCAGAGATGATCTATCCCCTGTGGCTCTTCACCTCTTCCTAATACTGTGACCACCATTTTGTTCAGCACCAGAAGTATAGCTATTGCCAGTGGCTATATCCGCTAAACTAGAGATCACATGGACTGAAGATGCATTTGATGAGAGTGAGTTTCCTTCCCCAGTGCTCTCCTGGGCATGGCACTCTGAAAGTGGTTAGAGCTCTCCTAGCTGTTTATATCTCTGGCCTAATGCATGAAAGGTATTATGTGATCAGATCAGATCATAACTGTGCACTCTGTTGCCTTTAGCTAGGAAGATTTCCAAACTTCACACCTGTTCTGACAGAGGGAGTCAGAGGTCCAACTTTTTGTTCAAGATAGACGGCAGCCTTTTGACCTTAAGAAAGACTCAATGTAGTATTAGGTGAAGCACTCTGCTGAGGCTCATTTTCTTTGCCAGTACCTTCCTCACTAAAGAAGATATACACAGAAGGCCTGTCCATGAGCATGCTGTTTTCAGAAAGGCTTTGCTTTCTTGCTAAGACAGAGGATAAGGAAATGGAAACACCTTCCTACTAGAGTACTTCTACACTGGACAGATCAGGTTCCTCATCTAAACCCAAGATATCATTTTCACTTTGAACTAAAGGTGTCATTTCTGTGCCAAACCTGATCTTCAGGTTCAGAAGTTCTTCTGATGTAGCATGCTTTAAATGTGCTCTTCCATCTCCTTTCTTGAGCCATACACAGTGTGGCAAATAATCATTTTTGTTCTTGTATCTTGGTGACCAGATCTGAAGTACTCAATGCCAAAACTCGTAGCCTGTGCTTCGTACACCATGTGTACACTGAGTAACTAGAGAGGAAGCTCCCAGATGCACTGTTAGCCTTTGCTCCATCGGAAGCCTGGGACCTTCTCTGGGCCAGGCTCTAACACTGCTGCAGCAGCTTCAGCTGTCATCACCATGCTATTCCTAATTTGAAATTCATTTGCTGTGGCATACTTCTGGTGCATGTCTTTGTAGTACTTCGACATTTAGAAATCTTCCTGGAATGTTATATTTTATCTTTTTTTAAGCATAATTTTAATATTTCTATTGTGTGAGTCATCATAAGAGTATAGCAAAACTAACTATTTCAATAGTAAACATTAATGCCTATGAACATTCATTTACCTTTATTTGAACACAAAAACTCAGTTTAGCAGGACAAGTAACAGGGCATATATTAAAGTTGCATCCTATTGGAAGGTCGTTTACCACATACATTTTATACTTCATAAAGTCATATATTCAATAGACTTTAATTGATGAAAGAATAATAAGCTATGTTTAATACAATTATTTGATAGCATAAATATGTGTCAGAACTTTCTAATTCATTAATATTGAGTATTTTGCTATATCTGAATAGGGACTTCAGTTGAGAGCATGTTCATTATTATTTAACAGGGTTTTTACAGATATTAGATAGTTTTTATGACCTCAACATCTCAGGATATTTGTTTGCAGTCCAATACTTAAATGGTACCTGACACTATCAGCAATCTATAATCACAGCAAACATAGTATTAAATAAATTGAAACACACTCACTTTAGTACAACTAAATGCAATACATACCAAATTTTCATTTGCATGATAAACTAATTATTTAATTAAGTAAATTTAACATTATGTATATTTTACTGCAACCAAAAAGACAAAGACAGTTTACTGTAATACCCACATATTATGATCATGCTCTCTGAAACTAGAGTTCAGAAATAATATTTTTCAAAAATATACAATTAGTTTGAATATAAAAATTAGAGAATCACTGTTTTAAATGGAATACTTTATAATATCTTCCACATACTACTGGAAAAGAAAGGTGATGTTTACCTTTGATTCCATCATTTCTTTTATCCACATGGGATAGGAACATTTTTCTTTTTTTTAACATATTTTTTTTTATAATTTATTTACATTACATGTCAATTGTAATCCACACTCTCTTATCATCCTGTTCCCAACCTCCCTCCCTTTTTCACCCTATTCCAGCCCATTACACCTCTGACCAGTGGGGCCTTCCTCCTCCACTGTCTGAACACAGCCTATCAGGTCTCATCGGGATAGCCTGCTCCCTTCCTTTGGTGTTTCCAAAGGGCCTCTCCACCAAGGGGCAGTGATAAAATCACAGATATCAGAGTTCTTGTCAAAGGTAGTCCCCAACTCTCTGCTCAACTTCTCCATATGAAGAATTAGTTTCCCAGTGACTATACCTGAACAGGGTGTCTAGATTCTCTGCTTGCAATGACCTTAGTTAGTGTATCAGTTTGTGGATTTCCCCTATGTCCCTATCCAGATACTCCAACCTGGATAGTCTCCTTCTGGAGCTTCTGAATCCCACCCCTCCTTGTCTTCCATTATACATATCTTTGATACAACTCACAGCTCTTAACTAAGAGTCTGGTTGTGAGTCCTTGTATCTGTCCAGAACTCCCACTGTGTGGAGTCCATCAGAGGACATCTCTGATGGGCTGACATCCACTTATAAGTGAGTATATACCATGCATGCCTTTCTGTGTCTGGGTTATCTCACTCAGTATTAATGTTTCTACTTCTGTCCACTTGCCTGCAAATTTAAAGAATTTCATGTTTTTGATAGCTGAATAGAATTCCGTTGTGTAATTGTAGCATAGTTTATTTATCCACTTTAAAGTTGAGGAACACCTAGGTTATTTCTAGATTCTGGCTATTTTGAATAAGGCTGTAAATTTTGTTTTTATTTCTTCAGATGAGAGGATGAGTTAAAAGATAATCCAAAACATTTTTATCTCTTTCTGAACTCTCCCTGGCTGGTTCAACTCAGATGTTCTGGCCTGAACTCCTCTCCTAGATAACTTATTCAAACTGTCTTCGGGGTTATGACTGAGTTGTTTGGTCTGTTCTCAAAATAAATCTATCGATATGCTGTAATATTCTGACTCCTCCTCCTTCTCTGACTTCATTTGTCCTCACCTGTGTCTAGCTTGTTATTTCTGTAACCTCTCTGTAAAATTGTCCCAGTAAGAAACTCTCATTAATAAACCTTTTTTTTCTCTTTGCTCCTCTATAATACCCACTCTTGCTTGTCTTGTTCTTATGAGAATTAGGTATCACCCATCTCTGATTCAACATTTTTATCACTTTGCCAGTCCTTCAATTAGATGTCACTTTCAAACATAACTGCTTCCTTTTATAAACTAAACTTACCCTCATACTTTGGGTTTAAACATATGTACTAAGGGCATCTCTGTAGTCTATCCAGATCACACTGTATTTCAGATTATGTCTACATTCCAGCCATATCACATAAACCTAGAACATATTTGGATGTATTCACTTGCCAGAACAGTTGTATTGCTGGATTATAATTTCTCTCTCCCCTCATTTTAAGCTAAAAATTATACACGTGTTTAACTATTGCAACAGAAACAATTATCAATCCCATAAACTTAACAGTCTCAATGTCCTTATTAAGATACATAGATGTGATGATCCTTTATAACTGTAGTTCTGATCATCTGTCCTTCATCAAATTTCTATTTTAGCACCAAGATTTTCGAATTGGCCATACTCATGATCTCTCCTTTTTCAGCCACTTTGTTGAAATAATCCCATATAGTGCAGAATCAGTTTTGTCACCAGTGTTGCTGTCTTTCTGTATCTCTTCCTTTCTTGAATCATGCCTTTCATGTAGAAGCCTTTCTTACTCAGATTGGATCATTATCAATTTTGATGAAATCTGTAATGTTTCACTTCTTGTGGACATATAGGCAAAAATTATTCCCCAATGTAACACTTGATTTCTATTTTGATGCTAAAACATGTTTAAAGAGCTGGGGTATGTTGGCCCACACATGTAATCTCAGGATTCAAGGAGGCAGAGGCAGGCAGATCTCTGAGTTTAAGGCCAGCCTGGTCTCCAGAGAGAGTACAGGATAGCCAAGACTACACAGAGAAACTGTCTCAAAAACAAAACAAAATAAAACAAAAAAACACTTTACAGTATACAGGTTGATCTAGTTCACTAGTTTTTTTCTACATTCCAGTGTCTGTCAGCAACTGTTGTTCCTGTTTCATTGGCATTCCAAAAACTTTAAGCTAGTAAAGCAGTATTCAACTATTTCTGGATGTATTTGTTCCCGCTTTCTGTTTATTAAGCATTTCCTTTAAGGTATAATTAGACACTTTTATAACTGCTTGACCTGTTGGATTTTATGGTATACCTGTACTATATTTTATTGTAATGTGAATAAAAAACCTGCTTATTTTTAATGGAAACAGATATTCAGGGGCATTATCAGTCTTCATTTCTAAGGGTATGCAAACGTACAGTAACAGAAGCAACCTTTTCATAACTTGAAGCAAATTCTGTTGAAATCCTAAATATGTATCAATGGTATGATGTAGAAATTTTAGTTTCCTAAATTATTGCAAAGTAAAACACATCCATCTGCTAAATTTCAGTTCCTTCAGCAGCCTTAGAGTTACTTTCAGCCAATATTGGAACTTGATTATACAAAGATCAAGTAAGATTTTTTATATAATTTCTTTGGCTTGGTGACATATAAAAATATTCTTTTAAAACTTCTGTTGGTAACATGATATTTTTATGGAATTCTGAGACTTTTTTCATATTCCCTAATGATAATTCACCAATCTCTTCATTTCTTTGTGCCAATGGACTAGACAATTCTTTTTTTTTTTTTTTTTTAAACAGTGATCAGTTTTTATTTTCATGCCAGGAACAAATGTAGTGTATATTGTTATATTTAAGGTAGATTAAAGTATAGTATATGTATAACTCATAATGTTAGAATGTTTTAAATTTTAAACAAATATGGGAGATCATATATGCATAGTTACATTTTGAAGAAAAACTAAGGCTTATCTTCAGTCTCTTTATGAAAGTGATTTTTCCCCACATATTTAATTTGCTAAAGTTTCATTTTTACATTTTGGGTGTTGTGTGTGGGGTGTGGGGTGGGGTAGAGTCTGTGCATGCCTCTGCACAGAAGATCAGAGGACAACTTTCAGCAGTCCTTTCTCTCCTCGCCCCATGTCAGTCCTAAAACTGACCTAGGTTCACCAGGCTTGGCAGCAAGCACTTTTATGTGTCAAGCCATCTCAACAGCCCCATTTAAATTTAAATTATAAAATATAATACATACCCAGAAAATACACAAAATTCAACACTAGCCTAGTAAGGTATTACACAATTAATCCCCACATGATTGCCCCAAAGTCTCCAAATAGAACATAGCTGACAACTCTGGCATGTTGTCAACAATGTTCCTTTTGGTAATATTCCCCAATGGACCTTAGTAGCTTGGTGTCTTTTTCTTTTTTATTATTGGTAAATTTATTATTTTATCTTGTGTCTATTTACAAAATATTTTCTAACTTTTTAAAAATGTGCAAATGAAATAATTTGTTTGAATTGATTTCTTTCAATAGTATCCTTAGGAAGTTTATTCATTTTTTCATTGCTTATAAGCAGAGATTAAGTTTTTTTTTTTATTACTCTTGAGACACTTTAATGACAATGCAAAGTTCTATGAAATAACCTATAGTTTTCTCTATGTTGTAACTTCCAGACATTTACTTTGGAATCCCACCTCCATTTCCTTCTATTCTTTTCTTTCTTTCTTTCTTTCTTAATGTGTGATCTTCTTTTATTTTTTATTAATTTATTCATATTACATCTCGATTGTTAGCACTTCCCTTGTTTCCTCCTATTCCTTTCTCCCTCCCACTTCCCCCCTTCTCCCCTCCCCTATGTCTGTGATTGAGGGAGATCTCCTCCACTTATATATGCTCTTAGAATATTGAGTCTCTTCTTGGTAACTTGCTATCCTTCATCTGAGTGCTGCCAGGCATCCCCATCCAGGGGACATGGTCAGAAAATGGGCACCAGAGTTCATGTGAGAGTCAGACTTCACTCTCTACAACGGTGGAGAATATCCTGTTTGTCGGCTAGGTCTTGGTAGGGGTTCGAAGTTTCTACCTATATTCTCCTTGGCTGGTGCCTTAGTTTGAGGAGGACCCCAGGATCCAGATCTGCCTGTCATAAAGTTCTTATTGTAGGTTTCCAGGACCCTGTGGGTCCTACTATTTCCCCATTCTTCCATGCTACTCTCACCTAAAGTCTCAATAGGATGTCCTCTCCTCTGTCCCACTTTCTTGGTAAGTAAAGTTTTTCATGGGATGTATCCCTTGGACTAGTGTTTTGATATAAGTGAGTATATACCATTTGTCTCTTTTTGCTTCTTGGTAAACTCAATCATTATGATAATTTCTAGATCAATCCATTTGTCTACAGATTTCAGGAATTCCTTGTTTTTAATAGCTGAGTAGTATTCCATAGTGTAAATATACCACAGTTTCTTAGTCCATTCTTCTACTTAGGGACACTTAGGCTATTTCCATGTTCTGGCTATTATGTATAAAGCAGCTATGAACATGGTTGAGCATATGTCCCTGTTGTGTGGTAGGGCATTTTCTTGGTATATTCCAAGGAGTGGGATAGCTGGGTCTTGAGGAAGCCCTATTCCCATTTTTCTGAGAAAGCACCAGATAGATTTCCAAAGTGGTTGTACTAGTTTGCATTCCCACCAGCAATGAAGGAGTGTTCCTCTCTGTCCACATCCTCACCAACATGTGGTGTCATTTGAGTTTTTGATCTTAGCCATTCTGATGGGTGTAAGATGGAATCACAGTGTCGTTTTGATTTGCATTTCTCTGATGACTAACGAGGATGAGCATTTCTTTAAGTGTTTCTCAGCCATTTGATATTCCTCTGTTGAGAAATCTCTGTTAAGTTCCAACCTCCGGTTCGCAATTGGGTTGTTTGGTTTTGTGGTGTTTAATTTCTTGAGTTCTTTATATATTTTGGCTATTAAACCTTTGTCAGGTGTAGGGTTGGTGAAGATCTTTTCCCAGTTTGTATGCTGTCGCTTTGTTCTACTGACAGTGTCTCCTGCCTTACAGAAGCTTCTCAGCCTCATGAGGACCAGACAATTCTATGTGATATCAAATATGGGTGACATATAGAATATCATTTCTATTTCAAATTATTTGTTGCAGTTACATAAATAAGAATGTTAATTCTGAATTATCAAGACTAAGTTCAACAGTTTCTTTTTGTAACACAATATGTATATTGTGATCCAGAAATTATATTGATAGGTTCAGAAAGATATAATGAAACCATAAGTATTGCCTATAGCTCTGATTTTTCAACCAAATCCTTTGGACATTGAATTACATTAATATATTTCCTGAGTTATAATCTGCCATTATTGATTTATTTGCATTGATATAAAATGTTGGATCTTTAGAAATATCTGTACCTTTTTCAATAAGGGAGAGAATCCAATTGGTTCTTTCTATGAACTGGAGTTGTTTACTTTTGGGATATTTGCTATTTATTTCTCCTAAATAATTGCTACAAGTTCTTTGCCAGTCTTCATTAATTTCCCATAATGAGGTAATTTGAGCATTATATAAGGTACTATGATTTCTACCTGTTCTGTCTTTGATAATTGACAAAGTCTTATTCTTTCTTTTACAATTAGATCAGAAACCTTCTCAACATAAGTTTTTAGTTGTTACTATGTTTATGTGGTAAGAAGTTCCAGTCTAAAATATTGTCTTCTCTCTGCTTAATGAGTCCAGGAGGGGAATGAATAGAAGGCTAGAAAACTGGAATTCATTTATATTTTGGATGTAGGCAGCACATATTTATATCCTACAATTTTTGCTCTACCTGAGTCATCTCTTTCTCTGTATAGGGTTGTTTAAATTCAAATTGCCTTGTAAAGTTTGAAACAAATTATTTAAATCATGAGTAGTCAATTCAGTAATATACTGTAACTATTTAATATCTCTCATTAATTTTTGAATGTCACTGTGAGTATGTAACTGATCTCTTCTGATCTGTACCTATTGTAGTTGAATCTTTTATTGACTTCATTTGAATCCTGTTAAGTTGGTAGAATATCTTTTCTCACTCTTTTTTTTTTTTTCTGGGAGAAATCTATAAACACTACTTGGTAATATATTTTTTGCTTCATTGAACAGTCTCTCTATTGAATTTGCTTCAGAATTGGCTAACAAGGTATCTTCTATATAATGGTATATTTGGGGTTGAGGAAATTGTTTACAAATTATTTTTAGTAGTTGTATAAAATACTGATATAGAGTTGGACTATTTAACATTCCTTAAGGAAGAACTTTCCATTGGTGTCTTTTCATTGGTTGATCATTATAGGTACTGTAAAAGCAAATTTTCCCTATCTTGTTCTTATAGGGGATTGGTAAATATGCAGTCTTGTTAATCAATAATTATTGTTATAGGCCATCCTTTAAGTAAAAAAAAGGTAAATGGATTCCAGTCTGTAGTGGAGTTATGGGTTGGATTGTTTTATTTACAAGCCTTACGTGAGTCAACATCCTCGTTTCCACATTTCTAGGGCTTGTAGACTCTTTTATATATTGTTCTTCCATCTGCTTTTGTGTCAGCTATTCAACTGCCTTTAATATTTTCTTCATACAGGGTTCAATTCTATATCTACACAGACTTGTCCGTTAACCATTTTAAAGGAGGACTGTTGGTTTCCTGATACCTCCAGAATCTCTTGTTCTATCAAGTGGAGTTGTCTTTCCAGTGCTTGATGGAGTACTTGTGCCTAAGGCCAAATCAGTATTGCCTTTTGTAACATGTATTAGATCTCCAATACCTAAGTTAGTTTCCTATAGTTGCTTTTTTGGGTTGCTGACAGGAAATGCATGACATGTGTTATGTATTGCCAGGGTATGAATGAACTCTCTTAGAGAGGTTCCTATAATTAAATTATTATTTCATAGGACTTTTCCCATTGGCTATGAATTGCCTCACATATCTCTTGCTGATATGCATTCATTAGTCCAATTCCTAATCTCAGAAGGCTGATAATTTCTACATAAGTCTCTAGCAATGTCTTACTTACAATCCTTTTCCAAATGATCTTGTCTCCCATAGTTGAAACAGTGGGCATTTTTATCTCAGGAATTAGTGGCTATTGCTTGTCCTGTTACACAGTCATTAGGGTCAATATCAGCAGTAGTTCTAATCTATTCAATCTTTTAGAGGTCAGTCTAAAATTACTTACAATCCTTTTCCAAATGATCTTGTCTCCCATAGTTAAAACAGTGGGCATTTTTATATCAGGAATTAGTGGCTATTGCTTGTCCTGTTACACAGTCATTAGGGTCAATATCAGCAGTAGTTCTAATCTATTCAATCTTTTAGAGGTCAGTCTAAAATTACTTACAATCCTTTTCCAAATGATCTTGTCTCCCATAGTTAAAACAGTGGGCATTTTTATATCAGGAATTAGTGGCTATTGCTTGTCCTGTTACACAGTCATTAGGGTCAATATCAGCAGTAGTTCTAATCTATTCAAGCTTTTAGAGGTCAGTCTAAAATTATTTTATACTCTGTATCTGCAATTTTGAAAGCTAATGTTTCAGTTAATACCCTTCTTTCATATAGATCTGATATTGCCCTATTTAAAAGAGATGTTAATCTATGCAAGAAATCAGTAAAAGTCTCTAGGGATTTGCATAATCTTTGTGAATGACAAGGACCCTTTTTCCTTCACCTTATCCCAGGCTCTTAAAGCTTCTAAGGTAAGTTGTAATAATAAGAGTGTCATAAAATTGCATCTGCTTTAATAAATCAGCATATTCACTTTTACCTAAAAAGTGATCTTTTACAATATTACAATTTTCCATAATTGCAGCTTCTTCTTGCTACCATGCCAGCCATTGTAAATGAGAATCAACTTCTAGTACAGCTGATGATAAATCTTTCCTGTTTTGAGGGATATTCCAGTTTTGGGAAGCCCAGGTATTTGCAATCTATATCACATAAGGTGAGGGCATTTCATACGTTACTACTGGTTCTTTAAAATGTTTGAAATATTGTATTTTAACAGGAGTCCAGGCTAACTGTTCAGTTTGTGAATTTTGACAATTGTGTGGCATTTCTTTCCTGGTACATGGGAAAGCTAATGGCAGTTGCTGCCTTTCCTCAATTATATTAACACATGGCACTGTAGGTTCAAAGGGTTGTCCATTTGTCTATTTGACCCTCAATTTTATTATGTACCATGAGTCCAAAATTAAGCACTTAATGCTCTTTTACTTACTCTGTCTCTTCTCTGTTTAAGCCTTTGTATATAGTAACTAACTTTTCTTATTGTATAGCTATTTTTTCTTGTCAAACATTTAATTTTTTAATTTTTTTAAAGACAATAGATATATAAAGATTGCTATTTAAAGTAAGGAGTAGTTTACTCCAGTGGTCCCCATTGCAGTAAGCATGATGAAGGTTTTTTCTATATTTCTAACCCCTTAAGTCATACCATTGCACTTAAGGGATATAAAAGGGAATTTTCCATTTTTAATTCAGGAAAAGTCTGTCTATATAATTAAATTTATCTTCTGGGGTGACTTGGTGTGATTCGCTTTCTCAGAGTCTCTTGCAGATCCAGTTTTCTGCATCTCGTTGGGATTCCAGTCAAACACAATGAACTGATGGTTCCTAAGGAGATGATCACAGTTGAATTTCTTCTTTGAGGCTTTCTGTCAGATGTCTCCTTCCATTACCACATTTCTCTCAGATTATCTCTGCTTTCTGGAATGTTGTGGCTTTTCACCTACTCCAATCATATTTGATTTTCCTACTAACCACATTGGATGCTAAATGTAAATGTTTTTATTTCCTCAGATAAGAGGATGAGGTAGGAGCCATTACTAATCCTTTTGAGCTCTTTCAGAACTATTCCTGGCTAGTTCAATTCATCTCTACTGGCCTAAACTCTGCCCCAGACTGACTTATCCAAATGTCATCTCTTGGCTTCTGACTGAAATGTTCAACCTGGCCTCAAAGCACTTCTGTCAATATGTCTTATTATTTAAATATTTTTATTATTTATATATTCATTTATATTTTTCCACATATATACAATAAACTGTCTACAGCAAGAATGCCCACAAACCAATTAGAAATTAGATAAATGTTACATACATATTGTTTTGGTTATTTGTATTTGGCAGCCATGAAGAAAACATCTTCCCTATCTTGGTGCATCTCAAATTCTTAATGTAAATCAATATCTATCATATCTCATCATTATCAACTTAAAACATCTATCTAGACCTAAAAACATCTAAACCCCTAAACAAGTAAGCTTAATTTAAACACTGAACTATCTGGTCTTCAATCCCATTAGAGACTTGAAAAGGAATAAAATTAATTATGTGAGTACCAAGGGAGTGTAGGGTAGCAGCTTTCAAAATGAGACTATGACAGAGATAGTTTGCTGCTTGAGTAGTCACCTAAAACTCTTAATATTGTAGCTCATTCTCTGGCTTGCTCTATCTTCACTCATGTCTAGCTTAGTCTCTCTATAATCTCTCTTTGTAAACTATCCCAATAAGAAACTCCCATTTAAATATTTCCTCTTTCTTCCTGTGCTGTTCTAAAGTAACTTGTTTTTCTTGTCTTGTTCTCATGAGAGTTAAACATATCCTATCTATGATTATTCTGTCAAATATTTATCTGATTAATCACATTCTCTCCCCCTCAATTAGATCTCACTTTCAAAATTGGCTGCTACATTCCATAAACTAACTTTACCTTAATTGTTTGAGCCTATATGTATTCCAGCCAGATCATACTGTTGTAGGCTCAATTTTCTTAATAAATATATTGTATTATGAACTTATTAACCAAAAGTACCTTACATGTAACTCAACTTACCTAAACAATAGGAAAAATCGATTAAAGAATACAATAATGAAACTGTAAGGATATCAGTTCTGAGGAATGTTTCTTCTGGTGTAATCAGCAGGATTTCTTCTGCTGGAACCTGGAGCAACTGGAACCTGGAGCCTCAGCAAGAGCCCAGAGCCTTGAAGCCTTCCCTTGATTGGTTTGCTTCAGGAGAGTCTTGAAGTGGAGCAATGAACATCCAAAACTATCCCAAGTCTCCAAAGTCCCCACCTCTTGGTTTTGCTCATTTTATATCTCCTTTCAGAATTTGTTCAAGAATGTTTTTCAGCTGGTTAATACAATTGTCCGCACATGGTGGTTCGACTTCTAAGGGGATAACCATCACCTGCTCTCTCACAAGTCTTTTCTCATCCCCCACTTGTGATCTAAACAACAACAACAACAAAAAAACATGTTTATCTCTCCTTCATACTGTAATCCAGAACATGTCTGCATTTCAGTCAGATCACATAGACCTACAAGGTATTTGCATGTGCCAGAGCAGTCATGTTGCTTGGCTGAAATTCCTCTACAGTATATCTTAGTGACATTGTCATATCATGATAACATGCGGTGGTTTGAATGAGAATGGCCCCTATATGCTTATATGTTGAATACTTGGTCTCCAATTGATGGGATTGTTTGGGAAGAATAATGTCATGTGGCATTCTTGGAATTGGTGCCTCATCAGGGTCAGTCTTTGAGATTTCAAAAGCCAGTGATCTTTTAGTTAGCTCTTCGTATCATGTTTGTGGATCAACATGCACTCTCTCAGGTACTTTTTTATTTTCATGCTTGACTGCCTTCCCTTCTTGCTCCCAACCAGGCCAGGCATAGAGTTAACCCTTTGAAACCATGAGATGTAAGTTTAATGCTTTCATTTATAAGTTTCTTTGATCATGATGTCTTATCATACCAGAGAAAAGTAAAATATAAGAAAACTATTTTAAATAACAATAGCTAGTTGATAATAGTAGGTAGTTTCCCAATTACTTTTTTTTCTCCAAAATCTCTTTAGTGTTATATATCTTCTCGGTATACCTGTTGATCTCATTGGGTAACAACTTAAAAATTGATAACCTATTTCTGTCACTGAGCTTTTTTATTTGTTAGCTTCTGATGTTTATTAGAGGTATTGTTGCCCCAATATAATAAATGAAAATAATATAGTATATTATATATAAATAATACATAACTAATTACATACTTATATATTCATATATATTTGTATATATTAATGTTCATATAAATTATACATACATATATATTAGAGAACTGCTACAGTAGCAAGTTTATCTATGAATTTTTCAAAAACCTTTTGTGCTCATATTATCTTCCAAAGCCTCCATTTCAAACTCCTTACCTTATTTAAACCTTTCCTTTTCCATTATTAATCTTGAAACATTTATATTATAACATTCTCTTAACTCTTGCAATATTCTCACATACCCCCTTACTAATTTATTGTACTCTAGTTTTTATTGTTTCTTTTGTACTGCAAATAGAATATATACATCTGCAGAATCTTAGTTTAACATCCACAAAGGTGAAAAAATATGCTAAATTTCTTTGGGGAGGTGAGAACCTGGATTCCCTCACTCAAAATTACTGTTTCTACCTTTATTCTTTCCTGCGAGTTTCATTATTTTATTACTACTAATATTTTAATATTATATATATGTATATATATATATATATATATATTACAATATCATCATCTACTGTCACAAGTTGATGGTAATCTTGGCTATAGAACCTCAAAGACCATGAAGGAAAAGTTATCTATATAGAATGATAAAAATTTCCTCAGGCATATGTCCAATACTATATAGCTGGATTACATGGTACTGGTAACTCTTTATGCATACAAGTAGAAGAATAACTTTTTATTTCTGTTACTCTACACAATATTCAACTTCCAATGAACATGGACTTCATATTACCTGAATGTGTAAATAGGATAGAGGAGAAGATAAAGGATATGTTTGAACCTATGAATTCAGTAAATAATTTCATTTAAAAAGACCCTGATAGTGCAGACATTAAGACTAACAATTAATGAAAAGGACCTTGCTGTGGCCAGATCAGCTATGAACAACATGTAGACCTGAAAGTAGAGAAATATTAAACAACGGCACAATATTATTTGTGTACTTCAGGAATAAACTATTTTTATTTCTTCACATTCGTTTCTATAGCCTTTGGCTAGTTACTAAACATAGCATTGAAAGAAGAGCTTGAGGAAATAGTCTTTGGACTCCTTTATCTGAAATCATCCTCCTGCATTCCCCTCAACCTTGTGATCTTGTTTTGCCTAAGGACATTCCTCCTAGGTCATATCTCACTTCTTCAGTTTTCCAAATTGCCTGTAGCTTTCTTTAATCAGAGATATTTCTGGGTTTTAATTTCTGCCCAAGAAAGGTACTCCAGGTCATCTGGTTTTAAAAAGAAGCCAGTAAATCTAGAAAAGCTTTGGTATAAAAAGTTCGTCGTTGCCTGAGAAATATAATTACCAGCTAATAGTAGAGGTTTAGTATAGATTACACAAAGAACTAAAAAAATACTAAACAACAATGAAACAATTTAATTTAAGAAATTTGGCATGGTATTGACATAGAGCTCTCAAAAAAGAAATATTAATGTATGATAAACATTTAAAAAAAATTGATATGCTTTGCTTTGAAAGAAATATAAATTAAGATTATTTTGGGAACTTCTTACCCCAATATGAAAGACTAAGATAAAACATTAAATAATGAGAAATTAAATTATTTTGATTCCAAATGCATTGATATTTATATACTCAAAATATGGACCGAGAGATCATTCAAGGAAGTGATAAATTTAAATATTGAGTATGCTAAATCTGATGTAATTGATAAATTGACAGAAATATTAGAACTCATACTTTGTTCATCTGATTCAATTTTTCATATTGATACTATATACTACAATGTTAGTAGATACTATAAAGAGATTATATTTGCATAGATGATAGAAAGATATATATATATATATATATATATATATACATAAATTGAAATGTGGATATTAGATAGTTATAAATTATATCTAAGATTAATGTATTATTATTAAATGTATATAAGTAAATGTATAAGTTAAATGTATGAATACATTAATATATTGTATTAATGATAATATCTTTGCATGTATAGACTCATAAAACAGAAAATAATCAAAAGAGAGATTATTAGAGCTGAGTATAGTATTGAATATCTGCCAAACACTAAGGATAATAAGCAAAAATTTCAACAGTTTAAGTCTAGGCTGGAGTACATAGTATGTTCTAGGCTATATTGGGTGATATACTGAGTCTTTGTCTTAGTAATAAATAGATTAAATAAATATAGAATAATTACTCTTTAGCTAAAAAGGCTGATATTTAGAAAAATCATTTTGACCAAGACTCTAATATATTTGTAAATATGCCCATGACAAATCACTCATTTTCTGAGTTTTCTGTCATCTACAGTGAAAACTTACTGAAAGAAAAAAATTTTCTAATTGTCTGTAAAATACAAGCTGTATATCTCTCGATAACATGAGCACATAAATGGCATCTAAGTAATATAATGTTATGTTGAATTCATCTAAAAGCAAGTCAAACATTACATATTGCATATATAATATTATATAACAATGTATAGAACACAATATTTCGAATATTTGTGTAGGTTTTCTTTTACTTATATTCATTTTACTTTGTCTCTTACAACTTCCTGACATGCTTAGTAAGTAGTCTATATGAAATCATAATTAAGTTGCCATTTTATGGATATATCAATATATAAAACACGATTTGAGGTATTTAAGTTTCGTCTCCTAAACCTAACTTATAATGTGACCAGTAATGTTCCAACTTTTCAGTATTAAATATTAATATGGAATAATATATTAATAATGTAAGTCAATTGACTTCTTGAAAGGCACCTCAGCATTGTCTATTAAAATACATTGTTTTGTATAAAAAATGAGACAGACTTCATTAACATGCATTATAGAAAATAAAATGGATACTATGCCATGAGTCTCTATCCTGAATTTGATACTAATCGATCTTATTTTATGAAACTATAATAGCAATATTTCCATGTAAAATATTTAAATATAGTGTTTATAGACCTCATAGAATAAACATGGTCAGGGGAGGCTATTTGCTTATTAAATTCTATAATGGCAGACTTTTAAAACTATCTTTTATAATTACTAGTCAAACTTAAAATTCAAGTCAGTTGAATTTATTCCTATTGTTTATTGTTATGTGATATCATTCTAGTGGATATGTTAAAAAAAATCTACTCAGAAAGGTAAGAAACTACAGACCAAAATGAATACCACCAAACATTAACTTGTTGAACCAATAGAATATATTGACTGGCATTAGTTACAAGAGTATAGGTGAGGGGTTACTTATAGGATCAGAAATAATATAACCAAAATTTAGAGGTTGGGGACTTTCCATTCGAGGTGGCTTTGTTTGCCTATGCATTTTCTAGCTACTCAGGTGTCAATGATTTTTCTCAGTCTGTTCAGCTGCTCTTTACACTTTGTCTCTTTCAGGAAGCTAAGGTTTCCGATTATTTCTTACTGAATATATTCATTTGGGGAGGGAGGGACATAGTGAATTTATTCAGTTTCTGTACTTCCTGAAATTTTCGTTTACTTCTAGAGCTTAAAGAGCTTCATTTCATGATAGAATAATTCACCTCTTCTTTATATTCTGTTAATGCGCTTCCTTGAAGGAAGGAATTTTTAACTTCCTTTTGAATATTCTGTGTCTTCCTTTGCTTCCCTTAATGGTAGAGGTTTATCTTGGGGAAAATGTATTCAAGATAATTAAAAGCTATTTATTTTTCTTTTTATGGTACTACAGATAGCAATATTGTTAACTAATCTTAGTTATGCAATGTATTATTTTTGGATAATTTCTTTTACTGAGATAATTCATTTTCTATGACATTTTGAAGACATGAAATATATCTTGTCATTTGAAACTGTGTATAGAATTACTGTATACTGGTAGATAGACTGAAAAATATTTTACCTCTTTGAAGGCTTGTTCTTAAGGGTATTTGGGTTTTTTTAAATTTTTTATTAATTTATTCTTGTTACATCTCAATGTTTAACCCATCACTTGTATCCTCCCATTCCTCAGTCCCTCCCCCCATTTTCCCATTATTCCCCACTGCTATAACTGTTCCTGAGGGGGATTACCTCCCCCTGAGTATGCTCATAGGATATCAAGTCTCTTCTTGGCAAACTCCTGTCCTTCCTCTGAGTGTCACTAGGTCTTGCCCTCCAAGGGACATGGTCAAATGTGAGGCACCAGAGTACGTGAGAAAGTCATTTCCCACTTTCCACTCAACTGTGGAGAATGTTCTGAAGGTTGGCTAGATCTGGGTAGGGGCTTAAAGTTTACCGCCTGTATTGTCCTTGGCTGGTGCCTTAGCTTGAGCGGGACCCCTGGGCCCAAATCTGCCTATCATAAGGTTCTACTTGTAGGTTTCTAGGACCCTCTGGATCCTTTTACTTTGCTATTCTCCCATTCTTCTCTCATCTAGAGTCCCAATAGGATGTCCTCCCCTCTATCCCAGTTTCCTGGTAAGTGAAGGCTTTCGTGGGACATGCCCCTTGGGTTAGTATGCAGATATTAGTGAGTATGTACCATTTGAGTGTTTCTGCTTCTGGGTTAACTCACTCATTATGATCATTTCTAGCTCAATCCATTTATCCACAAATTTAGGGAATTCTTTGTTTTTAATAGCTGAGTAGTATCGCATAGTGTATATGTACCACAGTTTCTTTATCCATTCTTCTACTGAGGGACACTTAGGCTGTTTCCATGATCTGGCTATTATGAATAAGGTTGCCATGAACATGGTTGAGCAAATTTTCTTGTTGTGTGCTGGAGCATCATCTGGGTATATTCCAAGGAGTGGAATAGCTGGGTCTTGAGGAAGCCCTATTCCCATTTTTCTGAGATAGCACCAGATAGATTTCCAAAGAGCTGTACTAGTTTGCATTCCCACCAGCAATGAAGGAGTGCTCCTCTCTCCCCACATCCTCGCCAGCATGTGGTGTCACTTGAAATTTTGATCTAAGCCATTCTGATGAGTGTAAGATGGAATCTCAGAGTTGTTTTGATTTGCATTTCCCTGATGACTAAGGAGGTTGAGTATTTCTTTAAGTGTTTCTCAGGCATTCGATATTCCTCTGTTGGGAATTTTCTGTTTAGTTCCAAGTCCTATTTCTCAATTGGGTTATTTGGTTTTGTGGTGTTTAATTTCTTGAGTTCTTTACATATATTGGATATTAGACCTTTGTCAAATGTAGGGTTGGTGAAAATCTTTTCCCAGTCTGTAGGCTGTCGCTTTGTTCTCTTGACAGTGTCCCCTGCCTTACAGAAGCTTCTCAGCCTCATGAGGTCCCATTTATTAATGGTTGACGTTAAGGCCTGGGCCGTTGGTGTTCTTTTCAGGAAATTGTCTCCTGTGCCAATATGTTCCAGGCCCTTTCCCAATTTTTCCTCTAAGTGACCTAGTGTCTCTGGTTTTATGTTGAGGTCTTTAATCCACTTGGATTTGAGTTTTGTGCAAGGCGACAAATATGGGTCCAGTTACATTTTTTTACACATAGACCTCCAGTTAGACCAGCACAAATTGTTGAAGATACTATTCTTTTTCCATTGAATGGATTTGGCTTCTTTGTCAAAAATCAAGTGACCATATGTGTGTGGATTCATATCTGGGTCTTCAATTCGATTCCACTGATCAGCCAGCCTGTTGCTGTACCAGTACCATGCTGTTTTAATTACTATTGCTTTATAGTACAGTTTGAGATCAGGTATGGAGATTCCTCCGGAGCACCTTTTATTGTACAAGATTGTTTTAGCTATTCTGGGTTTTTTGGTTTTCCATATGAAGTTCAGAATTGAACTTTCAATGTCTTTTAAAAATTGTGTCGGTATTTTGATAGGGATTGCATTGAATCTATAGATTGCTTTTGGTAGGATGGCCATTTTTACTATGCTAATTCTCCCGATCCATGAGCAAGGAAGATCATTCGAACTTCTCAGGTCATCTTCAATCTCTTTCTTCAGAGTTTTGAATTTTTTTTCAAACAACTCCTTCAGTTGCTAAGTTAGAGTAACTCCTAGATATTTTATATTGCTTGTGGATGATGTGAAGGGTGTGGTTTTCCTAATTTCTTCTTCTCCAAGCTTGTTATTTGTGTATAGGAAGGCTACAGACTTTTTTAGTTAATTTTGTATCCAGCCAATTTGCTGAAGGTGTTATCAGCTTAGGAGTTCTCTGTTGGAATTCTGAGGATCACTTATGTACACTATCATATCATCTGCAAATAGGGATAATTTGACTTCCTCCTTTCCCACTTGGATACCCTTGATCTCCTTTTGTTGTCTTATTGCTCTGGCTAGAACTTCGAGTACTATATTGAAGAGATATGGAGAGAGTGGGCAGCCTTGCCTTGTTCCCGATTTTAGAGGAATTTCCTTGAGTATCTCATCATTTAATTTGATTTTGGCTATTGGCTTGCTGTATATAGCCTTTATTATGTTGAGGAAAGTGCCTTTTATCCCTGATCTCTCTAAAACTTTAAATTGAATGGGTGTGGAATTTCATCAAGTGCTTTCTCTGCATCCAAAGAGATGATCATGTGGTTTTTTATTTTCAGTTTGTTTACATGGTGGATTACATTGATGGATTTCTGTATATTAAACCAACCCTGCATGCCTGGAATGAAGCCTACTTGGTCATGATGAATGATATCTTTGATGTGCTCTTGTATTCGTTTTGCAAGTGTTTTATTTAGTATTTTTGCATTGATGTTCATAAGAGAAATTGGTCTGAAATTCTCTTTCTTTGTTGAGTCTTTGTGAGGTTTAGGTATCAATGAGACTATGGCCTCATAGAATGAATTTGGTAATTTTCCATCCATTTCTATCTTTTGGAGTAGCTTTAATAGTATCGGTATTAGCTCACCCTTGACGGTCTGGTAGAATTCTGCACTGAAACCATCTGGCCCTGGGCTTTTTTTGGTTGGGAGATCATCGATGATTGCTTCTATTTCTGTAGGGGAAATGGGACTATTTAGCTTGTTTGTCTGTTCTTCACTCAACTTTGGCAAGTGAAATTGATCAAGAAAATCGTCCATTTCCCTTAGATTTTCAAATTTTTTGGCATATATGCCTTCAAAGTAGGATCTTATGATACTTTGTATTTCTTCAGTGTCTGTTGTTATGTCTCCCTTTTCATTTCTGATTTTGTTGATTTCAATACTGTCTCTCTGCCTTTTAGTTAGTTTGGCTAATGGTCTGTCTATCATGTTGATTTTCACAAAGAACCAGCTTTTGGTTTTGTTGATTCTTTGGACTATTTTCTTAGTTTCTAATTTGTTAATTTCAGCCCTGAGTTTGATTATTTCCAGGCGTCTACTCCTCTTGGGTGTTTCTCCTTCTTTTTTTTCTAGGGCTTCCAATTTTATCATTAAGATGCTTATGTTCCTTGTTTCCAATTTCTTTTTAAAGGCACTTAGTGCTATGAATTTTCCTCTTAGCACTGCTTTCAATGTATCCCACAAATTTGGTTATGTTGTTCCTTCATTTTCATTGAATTTCAGAAACTCCTTGATTTCTTTCTTCCCTGACCCAGGTGTCATTTAGCAGAGAGTTGTGTAGGCTTTTTGTTATTTATATTGTTGTTGAATTGCAGCCTAAGAGCATGGTGATCTGATAGGATACAAGGTATTATTTCAATCTTCCTTTATCAATTGATGTTTGCTTTGTGACCTACGATGTGATCAATTCTGGAGGAGGTTCCATGGGTTGCAGAGAAGAAGGTATATACTTTCTTGTTTGGGTGAAAGGTTCTATAGATATCTGTTAGATCCATTTGACCTATGGCATTGGTTAATGATGTTATTTCTCGGCTTAGTTTCTGTTTCAATGACTTATCCTTCAATGAGAGTGGGGTGTTGAAGTCTCCCACTATTATTGTGTGGGGATCGATGTGTGGTTTTAGCTTTTTTAGCAGATCTTTTACAAATGTGGGTGCCCTTGTATTGGGAGCATAGATGTTCAGAATTGTGATGTCATCTTGGTTGACTTTACCTCTGAGGAGTATGAAGTGTCCTTCCTCATCCCTTTTGATTAATTTTGGTTGAAAATCTATTTTGTTCGATACTAAAATGGCTATACCTGCTTGCTTCTTGTGACCATTTGCTTGGAATATTTTTTTCCAACCTTTTACCCTGAGGTAATGCCTTTCATTATGGGTGAGATGTGTTTCTTGAATGCAGAAGAATGTTGGATCTTGTTTATGTACCCATTCAGTTAGTCTGTGTCTTTTTATTGGAGAATTGAGTCCATTGATGTTGAGAGATATTAATGACCAGAGACTGTTAAGAGTCTTAATTTTGATGTTGTTTCCAGTCGAGCGTTTATGTAGTTGTGCTTTGGCCATGGTATAGTTATCGTTTTTCTGCGTTGTTTTGGTTGTAGCTTGACCCTTTGGGATGGAGTTTTCCTTCTAGTACCTTCTGTAAAGCTGGATTTGTGTATAGGTACTGTTTGAATTTGTTTTTGTCATGGAATATTTTGTTTTCTCCATCAATGGTTATTGATAGTTTTGCTGGGAAATGTAGTCTGGCCTGGTATCTGTGGTCTTTTAGGGTTTGCAGGATCTCTGTCCAGGCCCTTCTGTCTTGGATGGTCTCTGCTGAGAAGTCGGATGTAATTCTGATAGGTTTGCCATTAAATGTTATTTGGCCCTTTTCCCTTGCAGCTTTTAATATTTTTTCTTTGTTCTGCATGTTTTATGTTTTGGTTATTATGTGACGGGAAGTTTTTCTTTTCTGGTCAATTCTATTTAGTGTTCTGTAGGCCTCTTGCATGTTTATAGGCATCTCTTTCTTTAGATTTGGGAAATTATCTTCTATGATTTTGTTGAGAATAGTTTCTGTGCCGTGGAGTCTGATATCTTCTCTTTCTTCAATGCCTATTATCCTCAAATTTCTTCTTTTCATGGTGTCCTTAATTTCTTGGATGCTTTCTGTCAGGAGTTTTCCAGATTTGGCATTTTCTTTAATGGTTGCTTCAAGATCTATGATTATATCTTCCATCTCTTGGATTCTGTTAAAAAACCTCACCTCTGTGTTGCTCGCCTTTTTCTCTGAGGTCTCACGTTCTCATTTTTCTTCTGTCTGTGTGTTTATCATTGACTCCATTTTCATTTTCAGATCTTGAACTGATTTTTTGATGTCTTTCATCTGATTTTTTGTATAGTCCTGCAATTTTTCCAGTTCCACTCTATGTACTTCTTTTATGTCTCTCACCTGTTTGTCTGCATCTTCCTGCGTCTGATTACGAATTTTATTTGTTTTCTCCATTACCATCCTCATTACTAAGGATTTGAGGTCATTTTCTTGTATTTCCATTGTATTTGAGTTCTCTATGTTGTTTTCTTTGGGATAGCTCCAAACTGGAGAAGCCATGTTGTTTTGTTTTTTTGTTTTTTTGTTTTTTTGTTTTGCGTATGCTTTTTCGTTGTCCTTCAGACATCTTGCCATCTTTGTTTTTGTTGGGTAGCTTCCAGAGTTGAATGGAGGGTGTCTGATGATAGATTCACTTGTTTTCTCAAGATTTCCCTAGGCTGGGAGCTCTAATGCTTCACTTGTGTGGATGTTAGGAGGTTAGCTGTGTTGTTTTGGACTCTCACAGCCAGTGATCTTCAGCTCCCCTGTGCTGTGGGTCCTGCAATTGTTCTGGGTCACTGAATGAGCGTTGGGTCAGGCCAAGGTATCCACAGCCTTCTGTGTCCCCAGCCAAGTCTGGCCAGGAACACTGGGCATGAACCATGGGCAAACTCAGCTAGATTCTCAGGGCCTGAACCATCTGCCGAGCTCAGCTAGGGAGTCTGGGCCCAAAAATGCACACAGGGTCCAGCCAGAATTTTTGGGCTGGGACTGTGCAGCAATCTCAGCTAGGGGCTTTTGGCCCAAAGTGTGTGCTGTGGTCAGTTATTGACTCAGGGCCAGAACTGTCCGCCAATCTCAGCCAGGAATTCTGGATTCTAACTGCATACTGTGTCTAACCAGAGTCTTAGAACTGGTGGAACTGAGCGCTCTGCCCAGCCTGTGTCACAGCAGGAGAACTGCGGCTGCGCCTAGTCAGTGCCCGTGGTGGAACTGAGCGCTCCTCCCAGACTGCGTCACAGCAGGAGAGCTGCCCCTGAGCTGAGGTGGTGCCTAGGGTGGAATTGAGTGCTCTGCCAAGCCTGCACTATAGCAGGAGAACCGCGGCTGCATTGAGCCTGCACCAATGGTGGAACCTAGCGCTCTGCCCAGACTGCATCACAGCAGGTGAGCAGCCGCTGAGCTGAGGTGTTGCCTAGGGTGGAACTGAGCACACCGCCAAGCCTGCGCCACAGCAGCGGAGCTATGGCGGCGCTGATTTAGTACCTAGGGCAGAATTGCTTGCTGGGCTGGGCCTGAACCCGGGACTCTGGGGCCGAACTGTCCACCGAGTCCAATCTGGGTCTGAAGAAACCATGTGACCCAAATCCTGCCCAGAGCCCCTCTTCTGCAGCAACTCCCACCGGCCACCACACCCATCGCCTCCACCGGAAGGCTATGAGCTGCAAACCTCATTCACCGCTTTTGGTGCCGCTGCTGCTGCTGCTGCCTCTGCCGCTGCCGCTCTGTTCTGAGAAAATCCACGCTCCTCCTTTGTGCAGGGGCTCGTAGGTCCTCCGCACCCTGGTCCCTCCGAACCATGGAGCACTCCCGCTGCCGTGGTGTGGGGACCTCGGTGTTCCTGGCTCAGAAATCTGTGCAATTCCCTGAATTGTTCACTAGAGCCTCCAAACATGGTCCACCCTGCTCGCAGCCATCTTGGATCCCTCCGGTATTTGCGTTTAAAAATTCTCACAAACAGTTTTTAGAATTAGGAACACCATCATCTTCTTTGTGTTAGACTGGGTGTTACCAGGAGTTAACTTGTCTCATTGTCAATGGATCTTTAAAATAATAAAAAACATCTTTAAATACCATATTCTGTATGACTCTGGTTTTTTAAGACCTTACCTATTTTACATTCTGTGGTTTCCCCAAGCAGAAGATTTCAGTGTGGTTCGTGGCTTAGAAGTTGGTCAAAGAAAGTATAATGGCCTACCCTTGAGGCTCAGAGCCTTTAATAAACTTCTCTGACAGCACTCTTAAATCTCGCCAGACACCTGAAAAGGCTGATTTTACTGTTCTAATAAATGTTGGCCAGCATGTAAAGGGAGCTTAAGTATGTCAGATTAAATGTCCAAGTTTTAAATGCACTACAGAAAACCCATGTCTTACAGAACCCACAGAATGAATTATGACAAATGACAAGGTTCAACCCAAGTTATTACTCTCCAAATTCAAACAGTTTTCCTACTAGAATATGTATGTTTAGAATATTTGTTGTTTTGTAGGTATAATAGCCAACGTATGTGTTTCAATTTTCCATTTCATGAAAAAAAAAGAAAAAAGAATTACACCTTTCCCCTTTTCCTTATGCTATATGTCTAACAATGTTGATGTTATCATGTATATGTTGCATTGTTGTCTTGTCAGTTGAATTTATATTTCTTTTTAGGAGTAAAAGTGATAAGATACAAGATCACTCATACACTAGGCAAGCATTGTGCCAGCGAGCTATATCCCCAGTCTTATTTTATGAATGCAAACTACCTTTGCACTCACTCTGTAATCCAGCGTGGTTTTGAACTTCAGTGCTTCCATTGCCTAAGTGTCTAAGAAAAGAGAACTGTAGCATTAAGATTGGATGGATTTCCATTTTTATAACTACTTGTGAAATGTGCACTTTTTTATGTTTATAATTATGATTTATTCTTCTGACAGTGGCTCTTATCTTTGTTATTTACTTATTTTATGCCTGTTATTTTGTAAAAAGTTCCTAAGCAATAAGTATAAAACTTGTGTCTACTTAAAAAAAGAAAAAAAAATACTATGAACTGGAATTAGAAGAGAAGAAAAATTGTAACTGTGGCATGGGTTTTGGAAACAGTTTTGGTTTTCATTCAATGGATAAATAGAAATGCTTAGAATTGTGACTTATATTTTTTTTAAATGTCAGATTTTTAACCTGCATTATTTTTTCACTGTATAATACATTTAAAACATTTAGGCATACAGAAACATTTATTTAATCTTTAATATGATTGTTACTTCTTCTGTATACTTCTAAGATACTGCAGTGAAAAAAAAAACTTTTGATGACTATATGTGTTGAGAGAAATTGCCCTTTTATTTGTCTACTTTATAATGATATTTAACTATTTAATTAATTGAGTTTTAGAAAGAAAATAAACTTATGATTTATTGAAAAAAGAATTAAGAGCATCATGTTAATATTTTTTAAGATTTATTTACTTTTATTTTATATGCATGAATCTTTTACACACACACACACATGCACACACACACACACAGCCTGGTGCCTGCAGAAAGCAAAAGACTGTGTTAGATCTCCTGGAACTGCAGTTAAGAACAATTACTGAACCACCATGTGTGTTCAGGTAATGAAATCTGGATCCTATGCAAAAGCAACAATTGCTCTTAACTACTGAGCCATTTTAATATCATTGATTTCAAAAAAAATTATTTCTATATTCTGTATTTCTTTATGGTACATAAATTCTTAATTTAGATTATATGAATAATAATGAATTATAATATTTTCCTCCTGATTTATTCACCCCAGTTACATGAATTTTTAGAAAAGTAAGGTCTGGTAATATTGTATGTCCATAATCAAATGGGTATTTTCATAAATGAAAGATATTACTGTAAATATTAATACTTAATTATCATTTCTGTCACCATTAAATTGAACAAAATTATATACTTGCTTTGTTTGTGTTAAATGTTACTGAATTGACTATTGGTAGTAAATAGAAAATATTTCATGGACATACAGTAAATCATTTAGAAAATTGTTGTGCATTTAGTTTAAAGGAAAACTACTATTTTCATGCATGGAGATAATATTCAATCTAGTGGGGATGATACATTTGTACTTGAAAAAGTTTTGTTAGAGTATATTTAAAACAATTAAAATATATTGTTTAGAATTTTAGTATTTTAATCACTATTAATATTTTAATATCCTTATTAGAATTAAGATTATAGGATGAAGATGAAAACAATTTGTGATGTTTTAACAAATTCCCAACAAGTTTGTTTAGTATTTAACTTAGTTATATAATTTTCTTTTTATTTTTATCGACACAGTGCATGTATAACTTCAAGTTCATCCAATTAAAACTAAAGTACATTTGTTTGGAGCACAACTTTTCTTTCAATTAGATATAACCTTACAAGATAAAGGAACATTAGTATATTCTGCATGATGCAGAGGAAGAACTCAGACAGGATAAGAAAGGATTGCTGCTAAAAGCTAGGAAACATATGGTGACACAATTTTTTGTGTGTGAACAAAGGGTAAAAGAAGACTGGAAAGGACTTATATGTGTTAATAAATGTACTAGTTGTTCAGGATTATATTTACAGTATAAATTTCAGTTAAGTTTTTAGCAATATTAATCTCATATCTACGTAGATATCCTGTTCTGGCTAGAAGTAAGTTTAACATTTTCTATCTAAAAGAAGCTAAGAAAGTTAGAGATTAATACTTAGGAATTCAAGCAAATACAGGAACAAGTGTATAGTGTATGAAAGATTTATATATCCTTCCTTGTTATGTAAAAAATAGATCTTAAGCCATATTTTATCTCTTAGTGACATGGTTTCTTTTTATAAGTACCAAAATATAATATTTATGTTTTAAGCATCCAAAGAGCCATTACCTTGAATCTCTGCTTTTAATCATGATGTGTAGATGATTTCTAAGGCAGAAAGCATTTGGTTTATTCAAGAAACCTTTTAACATGTCCTTTGGACTCAGTTAATCTGTCAGGCTGATAAAATAAGTCCTTCATAGGCCATTTTCTTCCTGTGCATATAAGCTTTTATTTAATTCATTTTGAAATAGCAAGCTTCTACTTTTCATTTGCCTTCATATTTGTGGCACTGTCTTTTATGCTTTGTTCTTTGCTGACATAAAATATTTATCAATATATCATCTAAGAAGATCAGTTCCCTGTAGTAGTTACCAAATATGTCTCACCACATGGAAAATGTCTCTTCTTGTTTATTTCTAAGGTCTATAGCCAGTTTCCCATATGTTAGGTTTATCCACAAATACTTAAAATACAAAGTTAATTAATTCGGTGGCCATCAATTATGCAAGGATACCATCATTAATAATACATTTTAAAGTAATTTATATCTAACTAAATTACACATACAACTGTACATGAATCAAAATAGATTTGAATACTTTTTTTTTATTAATTTATTCTTGTTACATCTCAATGTTTATCCCATCCCTTGTATCCTCCCATTCCTCCCCACCCCCATTTTCCCATTATTCCCCTCCCCTATGACTGTTCCTGAGGGGGATTACGTCCCCCTATATATTCTCATAGGGTATCAAGTCTCTTCTTGGCTATTTGCTGTCCTTCCTCTGAGTGCCACCAGGTCTCCCCCTCAAGGGAACATGGTCAAATGTGAGGCACCAGAGTACGTGAGAAAGTCATATCACACTCTCCACTCAACTGTGGAGAATATTCTGACCATTGGTTAGATCTGGGAAGGGGTTTAAAGTTTACCTCCTGTATTGTCCTTGGCTGGTGCCTTAGTTTGAGCGGGACCCCTGGGCCCAAATCTGCCTATCATATTGTTCTACTTGTAGATTTCTAGGACCCTCTGGATCCTTTTATTTTGCTGTTCTCCCATGCGACTCTCATTTAGAGTCCCAATAGGATGCCTTCCCCTCTGTCCCAGTTTCCTGGTAAGTGAAGGCTTTTGTGGGACATGCCCCTTGGGCTAGTATGCAGATATAAGTGAGTATATACCATTTGATTCTTTCTGCTTCTGGGTTAACTCACTCATTATGATCATTTCTAGCTCAATCCATTTATCCACACATTTCGGGAATTCCTTGTTTTTAATAGCTGAGTAGTATTCCATAGTGTATATGTACCACAGTTTCTTTATCCACTCTTCTACTGAGGGACACTTAGGCTGTTTCCATGTTCTGGCTATTATGAATAAGGCTGCTATGAACATGGTTGAGCAAATTTTCTTGTTGTGTGCTGGGGCATCTTCTGGGTATATTCCAAGGAGTGGAATAGCTGGGTTTTGAGGAAGCCCTATTCCCATTTTTCTGAGATAGCACCAGATAGATTTCCAAAGTGGCTGTACTAGTTTGCATTCCCACCAGCAATGAAGGAGTGTTCGTCTCTCCCCACATCCTCGCCAGCATGTGGTGTCACTTGAATTTTTGATCTTAGCCATTCTGATGGGTGTAAGATGGAATCTCAGAGTTGTTTTAATTTGCATTTTCCTGATGACTAAGGAGGTTGAGCATTTCTTTAAGTGTTTTTCAGCCATTTGATACTCCTCTGTTGAGAATTCTCTGTTTAGTTCCAAGCCCCATTTCTCAATTGGGTTATTCGGTTTGGTGGTGTTTAATTTCTTCAGTTCTTAATTTATTTTGGATATTAGACCTTTGTCAGATGTAGGGTTGGTGAAGATTTTTTCCCAGTCTGTAGGCTGTCTCTTTGTTCTCTTGACAGTGTCTCCTGCTTTACAGAAGCTTCTCAGCCTCATGAGGTCCCATTTATTAATGATTGACATTAAGGCCTGGGCCGTCGGTGTTCTGTTCAGGAAGTTGTCTCCTGTGCCAATATGTTCCAGGCTCTTTCCCACTTTTTCTTCTAAGTGGCTTAGTGTCTCTGGTTTTATGTTGAGGTCTTTAATCCACTTGGATTTGAGTTTTGTGCAAGGTGACAAATATGGGTCCAGTTTCATTTTTTTACACATAGACCTCCAGTTAGACCAGCACCATTTGTTGAAGATGCTATCCTTTTTCCATTGAATGGATTTGGCTTCTTTGTCAAAAATCAAGTGACCATATGTGTGTGGATTCATATCTGGGACTTCGATTCGATTCCACTGATCTACCAGCCTGTTGCTGTACCAGTACCAAGCTGTTTTAATTACTATTGCTTTATAGTACAGTTTGAGATCAGGTATGGAGATTCCTCCGGAGCACCTTTTATTGTACAAGATTGTTTTAGCTATTCTGGCTTTTTTGTTTTTCCATATGAAGTTCAGAATTGAACTTTCAATGTCTTTAAAAAATTGTGTAGTTATTTTGATAGGGATTGCATTGAATCTGTAGATTGCTTTGGGTAGGATGGCCATTTTTACTATGTTAATTCTCCCGATCCATGAGCAAGGAAGATCACGCCATCTTCTCAGGTCATCTTCAATCTCTTTCTTCAGAGTTTTGAAATTTTTTTCATACAAGTCCTTCACTTGCTTAGTTAGGGTAACTCCTAGATATTTTATATTGCTTGTGGCTAATGTGAAGGGTGTGGTTTTGCTAAGTTCTTCCTCTGCAAGCTTGTCATTTGTGTATAGGAAGGCTACAGATTTTTTTGAGTTAATTTTGTATCCAGCCAATTTGCTGAAGTTGTTTATCAGCTTTAGGAGTTCTCTGGTGGAGTTTTGAGGGTCACTTATGTACACTATCATATCATCTGCAAAGAGGGATAATTTGACTTCCTCCTTTCCCATTTGGATACCCTTGATCTCCTTTTGTTGTCTTATTGCTCTGGCTAGAACTTCGAGTACTATATTGAAGAGATATGGAGAGAGTGGGCAGCCTTGCCTTGTTCCCGATTTTAGAGGAATTTCCTTGAGTATCTCACCATTTACTTTGATTTTGGCTATTGGCTTGCTGTATATAGCCTTTATTATGTTGAGGAAAGTGCCTTGTATCTCCGATCTCTCTAAAACTTTAAACATGAATGGGTGTTGAATTTTATCAAATGCTTTCTCTGCGTCCAAGGAGATGATCATGTGGTTTTTTATTTTCAGTTTGTTTATATGGTGGATTACATTGATGTATTTCCGTATATTAAACCATCCCTGCATGCCTGGAATGAAGCCTACTTGGTCATGATGAATGATATCTTTGATGTGCTCCTGTATTCGCTTTGCAAGTATTTTATTTAGTATTTTTGCATCTATGTTCATAAGAGAAATTGGTCTGAAATTGTCTTTCTTTGTTGAGTCTTTGTGAGGTTTAGGTATCAATGAGACTATGGCCTCATAGAATGAATTTGGTAATTTTCCATCCATTTCTATCTTTTGGAGTAGCTTGAAGAGTATCGGTATTAGCTCGCCCTTAAAGGTCTGGTAGAATTCTGCACTGAAACCATCTGGCCCTGGGCTTTTTTTGGTTGGGAGATCATCGATGATTGCTTCTATTTCTGTAGGGGAAATGGGACTATTTAGCTTGTTTATCTGTTCTTCATTCAACTTTGGCAAGTGAAATTGTTCAAGAAAATCGTCCATTTCCCTTAGATTTTCAAATTTTGTGGCGTATATGCCTTCAAAGTAGGATCTTATGATTCTTTGAATTTCTTCAGTGTCTGTTGTTATGTCTCCCTTTTCATTTCTGATTTTGTTGATTTCAATACTGTCTCTCTGCCTTTTAGTTAGTTTGGCTAATGGTCTGTCTATCTTGTTGATTTTCTCAAAGAACCAGCTTTTGGTTGTGTTGATTCTTTGGACTGTTTTCTTAGTTTCTAATTTGTTAATTTCAGCCCTGAGTTTGATTATTTCCAGGCGTCTACTCTTCTTGGGTGTTTCTGCTTCTTTTTTTCCTAGGCCTTCCAGTTGTGTTGTTAAGAAGCTTATGTGCGATGTTTCCAATTTCTTTTTAAAGGCACTTAGTGCTATGAATTTTCCTCTTAGCACTGCTTTCAATGTATCCCACAAATTTGGGTATGTTGTTTCTTCATTTTCATTGAATTTCAGAAACTCCTTGATTTCTTTCTTTATTTCTTCCCTGACCCAGGTGTCATTTAGCAGAGAGTTGTTTATTTTCCACATACTTGTAGGCTTTTTGTTATTTCTGTTGTTGTTGAATTGCAGCCTAAGAGCGTGGTGATCTGATAGGATACAAGGTATTATTTCAATCCTCTTGTATCTGTTGAGGCTTGCTTTGTGACCTACGATGTGATCAATTTTGGAGAAGGTTCCATGGGGTGCAGAGAAGAAGGTGTATTCTTTCTTGTTTGGGTGAAAGGTTCTATAGATATCTGTTAGATCCATTTGACCCATGGCATTGGTTAATGATGTTATTTCTCGGCTTAGTTTCTGTTTCAATGACTTATCCTTCAGTGAGAGTGGGGTGTTGAAGTCTCCCACTATTATTGTGTGGGGATCAATGTGTGGTTTAAGCTTTTTTAGGAGATCTTTTACAAATGTGGGTGCCCTTGTATTGGGAGCATAGATGTTCAGAATTGTGATGTCATCTTGGTTGACTTTACCTTTGATGAGTATGAAGTGTCCTTCCTCATCCCTTTTGATTAATTTTGGTTGAAAGTCTATTTTGTTCAATACTAAAATGGCTACACCTGCTTGCTTCTTGTGACCATTTGCTTGGAATATTTTTTTCCAACCTTTTACCCTGAGGTAATGCCTTTCATTATGGGTGAGATGTGTTTCTTGGATGCAGAAGAATGTTGGATCTTGTTTATGCACCCATTCAGTTAGTCTGTGTCTTTTTATTGGAGAATTGAGTCCATTGATGTTGAGAGATATTAATGACCAGTGACTGTTAAGAGTCTTAATTTTGATGTTGTTTCCAGTCTAGCGTTTGTGTAGTTGTGTTTTTGCCATGGGATAGTTATCTATTTCCTGGGTAGTTTTGGTTGGAGCTTGACCCTTTGGGATGGAGTTTTCCTTCTAGTACCTTCTGTAAAGCTGGGTTTGTGGATAGGTACTGTTTGAATTTGTTTTTGTCATGGAATATTTTGTTTTCTCCATCAATGGTTATTGATAATTTTGCTGGGTAAAGTAGTCTGGCCTGGCATCTGTGTTCTCTTAGGGTTTGCAGGATCTCTGTCCAGGCCCTTCTGGCTTTTATGGTCTCTGCTGAGAAGTCAGGTGTAATTCTGATAGGTTTACCATTAAATGTTATTCGGCCCTTTTCCCTTGCAGCTTTTAATATTTTTTCTTTGTTCTGCATGTTTTGTGTTTTGATTATTATGTGGCGAACTGTTTTTCTTTTCTGGTCAATTCTATTTGGTGTTCTGTAGGCATCTTGTATGTTTATAGGCATCTCTTTCTTTAGATTGGGGAAATTTTCTTCTATGATTTTGTTGAGAATATTTTCTGGGCCCTGGAGTCTGATGTCTTCTCTTTCTTCAATGCCTATTATCCGCAAATTTCTTCTTTTCATGGTGTCCTTAATTTCTTGGATGTTTTGTGTCAGGAGTTTTCCAGATTTGGCATTTTCTTTAATGGTTGATTCAATATCTGTGATTGTATCTTCTAGCCCTGAGATTCGTTCTTCCATCTCTTGGATTCTGTTAGAAAAGCTCACCTCTGTGTTGCTCGCCTTCTTCTCTGAGGTCTCACGTTCTCGTTTTTCTTCTGTCTGTGTGTTTATCATTGAATCCATTTTCATTTTCAGATCTTGAACTGATTTTTTTATTTCTTTCATCTGATTTTTTGTATATTCCTGAGTTTCTTCCATTGCCTCTTTATAGGTCTTCAGAGCTTGAACCGTTTTACTTATTTCTTTCATCTGGTTGTTTGCATTTTCCTGCAATTTTTCCAGTCCACTCTATGTGCTTCTTTTATGTCTCTCACCTGTTTGTCTGCATCTTCCTGCATTTGATTATGAATTTTATTTGTTTCCTCCCTTATCATCCTCATCCTCAGCCAGGAATTCTGGATTCAAACTGCACACTGTTTCCAACCAGAGTCTTAGAGCTGGTGGAACTGAGAGCTCTGTCCAGCCTGCGCCACAGCAGGAGAACTGCGGCTGCTCTGAGTTAGCGCCAGTGGTGGAACAAGTGCTCCGCCCAGACTGTGTCACCACAGGGGAGCTGCCGCTGAGCTGAGGTGGTGCCTAGTATGGAACTGAGCACGTCACCAAGCCTGCGCCACAGCAGGAGAACTGCAGCTGCTCTGAGTTAGCGCCTGTGGTGAAACCAAGTGCTCTGCCCAGACTGTGTCACCGCAGGGGAGCTGCCGCTGAGCTGAGGTGGTGCCTAGTGTGGAGCTGCAAGCTCAACTAAGCCTGCACCACAGCAGGGGAGCTGTGGCCACGCTGAGTTAGTGCCTCAGGCAGAATTGCTCGCTGGGCCGGGCCAGTACCCGGGACTCTGGGGCCGAACTGTCCGCCGAGTCCAGTCTGGGTCCAAAGGCTCCACGCGACCCAAATCCTGCCCGAGTCCCCTCTCCCACAGCAATTCCCACCAGCCACCACACCAATCGCCTCCACCGGAAGGCTTTGAGCTGCAAACCTCAGCCGCCGCTGCTGGTGCCGCTGGTGCTGCTGCCTCTGCCTCTGCCGCTGTCGCTCCTATCAGAGAAAAACAACGCTCCTCCCGTGTGCAGGGGCACGCAGGTCCTCCGCACCCTGGTCCCTCCGAACCGTGGAGCACTCCCGCTGCCGTGATGTTTGGACCTCGGTGTTCCTGGCTCAGAAATCTGTGCAATTCCCTGAATTGTTCACTGGAGCCTCCAAATGCAGTGCACACTGCTCGCCGCCATCTTGGATCTCCAGATTTGAATACTTTTTATTCTCATATTTATAATAAAAATAAACTTTCTTCTTTCTTTGGGGAAAACATTATAATATATTAAATTGGGAAAAATACCATTAACAAATGAGACAGACTACAGTTTAGATGTGGCCTATCATTTTCCTGTTATTCAAAGGCATTTATTTTAACTGATACACTAAGACAATGAAAATCTTTCAATAAATCAAACTCACTGTATGACTCAAAGTCATAAACATTTGCATGTGATCAAAGCTCGTTCATTTGCCTCTATAAGCAGCACAATCATAGATTCATTGTCTTTAGTATATTATAAACTATATTTTTATATTTTCTTTTAAGTTAACTTCATCAGATTTATTTGAGATTCACTTTGGGAATAGGTACAATATTTGCAAAAGAGAGAAAACACTCTATTAAATATTTGTGCTAACCAAGAAATATTGAGTTTACCAGATTGATTAAAGAAGGCATACTATTTGGGGAAAACATGAGCAAAATATAATAATCACATAATTATTTCTATAATGAACTCAGTTGTGTACATCATAGATTTTTCTTTTAGTTAAAATTGTCAGAAAGATATAATTACTGAAAATATTAAGGCTTCATTTTTGAAGCACAATGTTTTTGTCTTAATATTTTTCAGGTTAAAAAGATTAATATTCCTCTTTCTTTAAAAATATAACTAAATTGCTAGTTACTGTTTTCAATAAAAATCTTTTTGGCCAACACAATATTTTAATTCATAAAATACATTATTTTCTCAGTTTTTCCTTTTAGTTGTTATGTGAAATGGTGATTACATTTGTATTTATATATGTTGAAATATTCTAAAAGATTAATAAAAGCACTGATATCTTGATACTAGTTGCTATAAAGGGCTGCCTTCAACAAAGTGATTTGACTAGACATGTTGTTCTCACATCTTGGCAATGATTTTTTTTATAGAAGAGTAGATTTCCATAGTGGCTGGTTGCCACCTAAATATAAGCTTAAATTCTACCAACACTCTATATTGTTGTTTGAGTGTGGGAAAGATGATTTCATTTGTTTTGAACTTTTTTCTTTGTATGTACTAAGGATGCTCAAGCAGGTAATGCTCTCCCTTATACAATTTTAAGCAGTGATCTATTTCTTCCTAGTTCTTTTTGTAGTTATCTAGAAAATGACTGTAATGTACACGAATCTTCATGTTCTAATTGTATAGTATGTATATACACTTGTAAAGCTAGATATATGAAACTTTTCTTAAAACAATAGTAAAAATAATCCCACTGAAACACTGTCATGATATCATCTATTGATTTGTTTGTAGTTATCTTTATTTTCATCATCAGATTTTGGAGACAGAGTGTTCTAGGTAAAATGTACTGTTTTGGTGTAATTCTGTTTCCAGTAGAAGGTTCTATGAATGCTAATGGAATTTTTTCCATGTACTATCCTTTCTTTTCACAGTCAATAAAGTTAGAAGTATATGGATTTCTTGCATAAGTTGAGCTCCTAATAGATAAGTAAAAACACAAAGTTAGCTAAAGGAGCAACCATCACTTCCTGAAAGCACAACTTATCACATAGGCCTGGTCAATTCACATTCACACAAACTACAGAAGACACTGTAATGTATTTAAATCTTGTGTAAGTTAGCACACTCTGTGAAATGGGCATGAGGATAAATGAAATATAATTTATTGTATAGTTTATATAGTATATTTGGAAGAATAACATATATATATATATATACATATATATATATAGTTTAACTTTATGAAAATCTCTTTTTAGCTTTCATTCCTGGACTAAAGAAAGGTATAGTAGAAACAAACACAAAACTTCACTAAAATGCATGTTTCGTTTAAAAGTGATTTGTTTATTGTTTTTGTTATAAGAACTTTTGGCTTTTTCACTTCTCATAAGCTATTACAGTTTTAACTGCTTGCCTCAGATATTAAAATTAACTAATATCTAAAATAATATTCCTTGTTGGTTATCGTGACTACTTGAATATTTTTTCCAATTTCTATTCTTTTTTGTTTGTTTCTTTCTTTTTTCCGATTACTTGTCATCAGTTTTTATGTAACAAACTTAATATAATCATCTAGTCATTTACTTAAAGTAGTTGCTTTCAACTTATACATGGATTGAATTATATATTTATTCATCTGACCAAGTGAATATTTTCAATATTTGTTTGGGAAAATATTAAGGATAAAATATCATCTTTCATTTATTTTCTAATTTGACCTATAAACTTTTATATTGTGTTCATGTTTAATAATTACTCAAAATTTCCATTCTTTTAATGGCATATAAGATATACATTCCCCAATGTACTATTTGTGTATACTATTTGTGAGCCTCTATTAAGGTTAGGCTAAGAAAGTAGCAATATTTTTAAAATGAAATTTATGCAACCAGTTAAAATTTATATAATTTTATTTTTTGGTCACAAAATTTTAAAATGTTATTGGATATTTTGAATTCTTCACATAAATTTATGCTCATTTTCACTTCATATTTCAAAATGCCCATCCTATTGTTTTACTATTATCCAAAAACTATAATTTTCCTTTGGAAGTTTTAAAACTGCAATCAATAATCTGTTGCTATTTTGAGAAAGCTGAACTAATTACTAAAGTATACGTCTTCCTGAAGTCAGTAGTATATTCAATAAGTTATATGCAGATCTCCTTATTCTTCAAGTTTGATATGACAATTTGAAAATATGATTAATTATTTTTGGTTACTTTGAATGTGTTCAGATCTTGAGACTTTTTGTGTTTAGATAGAGTACTGCTTTGCCCATATTATATAAACAACATTCATAGTCTAATAAATATTTGCAATTATTAAAAAATTGAAATATTAATGACATCTTACTTATAACATCCTTCATTGCCTTATATATTGAACATTGTGATACATAATAAGGTCAATGTGGAAACATTACACACAGTTTTATAACTCTCCTCTTCTTATAGTTTTCTAGCTACTTCACCACACATTACAGGAGCTATAGCTATATAATAATCATAAGAACATTTGTGTGTGTATGATTCAAAATCATATACTTATTTCTTTTTAAAATTATTGGATTTCATTGTAAAAATTTCCATAGATAATTGTTATTTATTATCACTTCTATTTATCTTATTTTTATATATTTTTAAAAATATATTTTATTAATTTATTCACATTACATCTAAATTTTTATCCCATCCCTTATATCCTCCCATTCCTCCCTCCCTCCCATTTTCCCCTTACTCTCCTCCCCTATGACTGAGACTGAGGGGGACCTCCTCCCCCTGTATATACTCATAGGGTATCAAGTCTCTTCTTGGTAGCCTGCTATCCTTCCTCTGAGTGCTACCAGGCCTCCTTATCCAGGGAACATTGTCAAATATTGGGCACCAGAGTTCATGTGAAAGTCATACCCTACTCTCCAGTCAACTGTGAAGAATGTCCTTTCCATTGGCTAGAACTGGGTAGGGGTTCGAGGTTTACTGCATGTATTGTCCTTCATTAGTGCCATAGTTTGAGTAGGACCTCTGGGCCCAGATCCACCCATCATAATGTTCTTCTTGTAGGTTTCTAGGACCTTCTGGATCCCTCTATTTCCCCATTCTCCCATGTTTCTCTCACTTAAAGTACCAATAGGATGTTTCCCCTCTGACCCACTTTCCTGGTAAGTAAAGTCTTTCATGGGGGCATGCCCCTTAGGCTAGTGTCCAGATATTAAGTGAGTATACACCATTTGACTCTTTCTGATTCTGCATTAACTCAATCATTATGATCATTCTAGTTCAACCCATTTGTCCACAAATTTCGGGAATTCCTTGTTTTTAATAGGTGAGTAGTATTCCATAGTGTAAATGTACCACAGTTTATCCATTCTTCTACTGAGGGACACTTAGGCAGTTTCCATGTTCTAGCTATTATGAACAAGGCTACTATGAACATGGTTGAGCAAATTTTCTTGTTGCATGCTGGAGCATCTACTGGGTATATTCTAAGGAGTGGAATAGCTGTGTCGTGAGGAAACCTTATTCCCAGTTTTCTGAGAAAGTGCCAGATAGATTTCCAAAGTGGCTGTACTAGTTTGCATTCCCACCAGCACTGAAGAAGGGTTCCTCTCTCTCCACATCCTCCCCAGCATGTGGTGTCAATGAATTTTTTTCATCTTAGCCACTCTGTTGAGTGTAAGATGGAATCTCAGAGTTCTTGAAAGTTCAATTCTCAACTTCATATAGAAAAAAAAAAAAACCAGATTAGCTAAAACAATTTTGTACAATAAAAGATCCTCCAAAAGAATCTCCATACCTGATCTCAAGCTGTACTATAAAGCAACAGTAATTAAAACAACATGGCACTGGCGTAGCAATAGGGTGGTGATCAGTGGAATCGAATCCAAGAACCAGATATGAATCCACACACATATGGTCACTTGATTTTTGACAAAGAAGCCAAATCTATTCAATAGAAAAAGGATAGCATGTTCAACAAATGGTACTTGTCTAACTGGATGTCTACATGTAAAAATATGCAATTGGTCCCATATTTGTCACCCATGCACAAAACTCAAGTCGAAGTGGATCAAAGACCTCAACATAAAACCAGAGACAGTAAATCAGTTAGAAGAAAAAGTGAGGAAGAGCCTGGAACACACTGGCAAAAGGCACAACTTCATGAACAGAACACCAATAGCCCAGGCCTTTAGGTCAACAATTAATAAATGGGACCTCATGAGACTAAGAAGCTTCTGTAAGGCAAGAGACACTGTCAATAGAACAAAGTAACAGCCTACAGACTGGGAAAAGATCTTCACCAACCCTATATCTGACAAAAGGTCTAATATCCAAACTATATAAAGCACTCAAGAAATTAATCACCACCAAACCAAATAACCCAATTCAGAAATGGGGCTCAGAACTAAACAGAGAATTCTCCACAAAGGAATATTGAATAGCTGAGAAACACTTAAAGAAATGTTCAACCTCCTTAGTCATCAGGAAAATTCAATCCATTTAACTTATGATTAACCTCATGCCCAGAATCCTTTCTCTGTTGCTTAATTCCTTTTCTACATTAAGGCGTTTTTCTGCATATGAAAGAAAATATGGGATAACTGTATTTCCATGTCTGTCTTATTTCCATGTTTGTCTTACTTTTCTCAGAAATATGCCCTGATAAACTCTTCATAGAGGAAGAGTGAAATGAGAATTTGAATATGAGTCAAGACTATATGGATTCTAATAGTATTAGACTTGACTAGATGAGTACACTCATTGAGTTCCCTTAATATCAAAGATTCAAAGTTCCTCTCTATTTCCTTTCCTTTGTATATTTTCCCTTTTCTCTTTCTTTGTCTTTCCCCATTCCTGAATTCTTAACCTTATAAACCTGGCTAGCCTTGAAGAGAATATATACCTGAATATGAACCTGGACCTCTGAGGGTGCTAAGATTACAGGAATAACATCTGTTTTTAATGCAGGACATATTAGAAAAGGACTCAACCAACTAAGCTGATTACCCAGACTCATTTTCTTCCTTTTTAACATTACATTAAACATATGCACCTGAAACATAATAATATAATTTTTAAAACTTGATAGTACATAGGATTTTTATATTTAATTAATTGTGTATACTGTCCTTCACCAAACATTTGTCATTCTTGCCACACTTTAATGTGCAAGCTCTTTTATTGTTTCAATATTTAAGAGATAGAAACTGGGAAAACATGAAATTGAATAATATAAGACTTAAAGTAATATCATATAAAATTGTATACCTATATTGTAAATTACCAGTGCTAAAAAGTTTTTGAACCTTAATTAGTATATTATTGAGTATGAATTGCAACTAAATTCATTCTTTAAATTTTGTCTGATTAAATATTATATTTTTATTATTATCATTCATTATATAGTTGAGTCTTAACTACATACCATGGTCAGAAGCCACAATATTTTTTATTCTTGTTGGTAAGGCATAAATCTCATCTGGTTTAAGTGTAGCCATTTGTCTGCTGAGTGTAATATCAATTCATTTATTCGATATTTTTGCTACATCTTACAGTGTTCCAATATATTAAACCTTTTGGGTCTCAGATAACCCTGAAATGTCTGTTATACACCATAAAACACTTGATTTAAATTGTTTCTGATTTTAAATCCTATATTTATGTTAAGAATTATTATTTAGGAACAAGTATATGGAAAAAGCATAAGTTGAATCTAGAAGAGACTATAGGAAATAAGTTTTCTTTCAGCTATCTGAATTACCTCACTTATATTTATCTTACTACTTAGTTATTAAATCTGTGCAAATGTAAAATGTAATTTATGCGCATTAAGGATAGCCATGATGTTTTTCAACTGTCAATAAGTTAGGCAAATGGTGTCCTGGCACAGGGTATCACTATTTTTTATAGGCAAGCATTAATGAAAATGTATATGCATAGGCTTTACATTACAAGTTTATAGCATGGACTATACAGTTAATCTCTTATTACTATTTAGTATCAACCTATATTATATTATAGAACCAAATCAATTGAAGTTCTATTAGCTTTGTTTTTTTTGGTGACTAGCAGTAAGCTTGTCATAGAAAAATATTCACAGAAAGAATTAAGTCTTATAAAGCATTAGGATTTGCACATTTTAATATTTAAAATAGTTTTGAGCAGGCAATACATGACAAGATAATTCTAACATACTCATGATATATTGTACATTAACGGAGAGCTAGACAAAATGTGTCTCCTAAGAAAATTGTGTTGTTTTTTATGATTTTTATAACAAAGAAAAATGGAAGCATATTAGAAATCATTTGTCATGCAAAAGTAAGTTCATTTCTAAAAATAACTATTATATTTTATTATTGTTGTTCTTATAAAACTTTTGTTGTAGCATTGAATGAGAATTTAACCCATGAATATAAAATGCACTTTTCAAACTCCATGGCTTGAATTTATGTGGTTGACATTTTAAAATATGCATGTAGATTAAGTAAAAGGAATTAGTAATTGACATCTGCTTATTGTCACAATTTCAATGAGTCATAGACATTGTGAAAGTTTCACATATGCCTGCAGAAAGCTTAAACATACTTAAAAGCTGTTATTGTATTGTACAGAAATCATTAATTCATAAAGACATTTGCCTTTAAGTAAATTTTAAAGACTGTAGCCAAAGAATATGAAATTTTAGATTATATTTTTATATATTTTTGACATTTTATATGGAAAATTGAGAGCAACTATAAATTATGTAGTGGTTGTATTCTTAAGAACAAAAAAGAAAAACAACAAAATTAATTTAAGCAAAACATTTCAGTTGTTACCATCATAGCAGATAACTAATTTAAAAACTGTGTTCTTTCTTATGGTCAATATTGCAAAGAAATATTGCATTTAAGAAGAGCAAACTTCTGAATTTCAGCCAGTCATATTTGTTATTATTTTTAATTAAAGATTTTTACCTTTTTTACTTATACATTAATATTATGACACATATGTGCAATAAACTACCTACAGCAAGAAGAACCACAAAACAATCAGGAATAGTGTTTTGGCTATTTGTTTTTGGCAGCCTTGATGAAAACAGCTTTCTTATCAGCCAGCCATACTTTTACTGTTAGTTTTGAGTCCTTCAAAAAGACTACAGGTGATCCTTAGAGTTTGGCCTGCACACAAATTAGTTTGATGTTATTCTAGGAGTAATAAATGAATACAAAACAAACAGCAGCCAAAAATCTTGAATGTGAACTTGTTCATTTGAGAAGATTACCTTCCTAGGCTACAATAATTCAAATAAAATAAGATACATGGGTAAAGTGCCTTCCCCTACCTTTCTCCTAGTTCTCTCTCCCTCCCTCCCTTCCTCTATCCCTCCCCCTCTCTCTCTCTCTCTCTCTTTCTCTCTCTCTCTCTCTCCCTCTCCCCCCCCCTCTCTCTTTCTGTGTATGTGTTTGTATGGGTGTCCGTCTCTCTGTCTATTTGTCAAAAATAAGAGCAATGGCTAAAGTTAATGAATCAGAAAATGAAAATGCTTGCTATCAAGTCTGATGTGCTGAGTTCACTTCCTGAAACCTCTATTAAAGAATGAGCAAAACTGACTCTTGTAAGATGTCCTCTGACTTTCATATTTGAACCATGGACACACTATTCTATTTGTATCACTATCAGAATTAAATTCAGAAAATTAAAACATTTCTTTTCCCTAGGTCATATAAATAAAACTTCAATTATTAGTGATACAATTTACACTAACATGGGTCATATTAAGAATGTACATATCTAAAAACAGTAAATTAAAGTGAAGCTCTTAAACAGATTCTCCAGAAATTATGTAGTGCATACATGTTAATGGTGCTCATGCTCAGGAGATTAAATTTCTGAATCTATTAACAATATCATACAATGCTTTGTGTTTGAATCAGCCTAAAGTATTTATTCTGCGACTTGATTATCACTTACCAATGCTGAAAAATTACTAAATTAGAAGAAAGAAATACCTTAGAAAGTAAGGAAATTAAATATTCATTGAAAAGAACTATGTTCAATAAATAAATAAATATATTCTTTGCAAAACCAAATCTACTCATATCACTGTTGACTTAAATATGTAGAAGATAATTTGCTATTGATATGCAAGTGAAATATAAGAGACATATTTACTGCTTTTCAGATTGGGTAAAGGACACAGATGTTGAATACTTTTCATCTTTGAATTTACAACATATTAAAACTGTTATATATTTTTGTTCAGTCAGTTTTTGTTCCTGTGTGATAATCAAATAGAATGAATCAGAGAATAATGTGGAAGTTTATAATTCTCACATTAGATATCCCCCAATTATAAGCTTCTAATTTATGATAAAAAACTAATGATACTTCCAGAAGATATGGATTTAACCAGTAAAATGCTTGTTAAAATATCTGATGATCTGAGTCTATTCTTAAGAACTTTATTGTTGAAAAAGAACACTGACTCCTACAAAAAGTACTCTGACTGCTATAGTTGCAACATAAGAAGGTGAACATTGACATACATGTACATATTTAACATAGAATCCATACAATATAAAAATGTAATAAAATATAAATATTTATATATCATTACTTTTTATAATATATTCTTCTATTTAATTTCAATAGAAATTTATTTTCCATATACTACATTCTGTTCAAAGCTTCTCCTCCCTCATCTCCTATCCTCCCCACTGTCTCACTCTCTCAACTCCACGCCTCCTTTCTCCTTCTCCTTAGAAAACAAGCAGGCCAACAAACAAACCAGAACAAAATAAACAAAAATAACATATTACCTCACTTAATAAATATTTAGCTTCTTTTGTCTGTCGGGTACTTTTAAATTTTATCATCAATACAATAGACACCCAAAAATTATTTCATAAGATATTTGATTAGGATACTACTTGCTTTGGCTCATAAATAAGTAATGTAATATTCCTATATCTCTAAATATTTATATAGTAGTTTTATTGTTCAAACTGATTTACTTCTTCACTTTCTGTGTTCTAGTCAAGAATACCCTTTCCAAAATTAATAATAAATGCAGAATACAGTAGAAATTTCATAATATACAATGAAACTTTATAAAATAAACATTTACCTGATTTTACATAATTTCATTTCTTGAGAAAATAAGATATGCTTAATTTTATATGCCATCTCACGAAATAAGCATTGTCATTGAACATAGTTAAACAAATGCCCTTATCAAATACGCTTGCACTCATATTTTATCATTTTTTATAGCTTAAGAAAAAACAGACTGTGTGATTTTTTACTGTTACTAATTTATGGTCTACTCTAAATTCATATGCTACATATCTATGGCAATTATGAGTCAGAGTTAGAAGGATGTGGTAGAAGAATACACTACTATGAATCTATATCACAAGTGGGTGTGAAATTAAAATTATTTCTGAACATAAAGTAGTTTCACAGCTCTTTCAACAAAATGGGAGTTGCTGCAACAAATTTCTTTCAGAAACTTCAACAATAAGAGCAATGAAAGAAAAGAGTAATGAGAAATCTCCTAATAAAATGTAATTTTATCTGTTATCATCAGAAGTTATCCCTAACATTACCATTTTCCTTGTTGTCATTATCATTTCATTTCTTTGCATATTAAGTTGGATATATAATTTTTATTTTGTTATTTTACTTTTAATAGATAAGACCACAAAAGCTCATTATGTTAATAAAGTACCAAATTAACTTCATGAATGTGAACAGCACACAATATTTAAAAGAGATTAATTATATTTATCAACTCAAAATTTGTTGTTTATATTTAAAATGTTTAAAATGCTTTCTTTGAGGTTTCCCTAGTATGAAGTACATTATTATTTTCTGTAGTCCTCATATTGTGTATTTGGCACAGAGCCTTGTCTTTTTATCTAACTATAACTTAGTGCTAATCATTCAATCTTTCCACACCTCTCTCACTCCTATTTCCTCTGGCCTAGTGGAATCACCATTCTACTTTAATGGTATGAAGATAAGTATTTTTTAGATCCTGCATGTATATGAGAAATCATTCATCCATTTCTTTTTTGTACCATAAGGATTTCCGTCTCTAATAATGTTATTTTCCTAGTCAAAGAATTTAAATTTTATAATTGAATGATATTCAATTATTTAAATGTACCACATATTAATTCTCTATCAGTTCATGTACATTTAGTTTGTTCGTTCCTTTTGTGTGTGTGTTTCCATTCTTTTAAAAAATGTTTTCTTTTCTTTTTTATTAATTATACTTTATTCACATTACATTCCGAATGCTATCCGCATGCTCTTATCTTCCCATTCCCACCACTCCCTCCCCTTTCTGTTAAATTCACTTCCCCTATACCTCTGATAGGGGGGGCCGTCTTACCCCACTGTCTGGAAAAACATATTAGGTCTTATCAGGATATCCTGTATCCCCTTCCTCTGTGTGCCCACAAGGGCATATTGTCTAGGAACATTGACCAAATCATGGGCAACAGAATGCATGTCAGAGCTTCAGCAGAATTGGAGCTGAGGTGTCCATTGGCTACATCAGAACAGAGGATCTTGGTTCTCTGTATGCATTGTTCTTGGCTGGTGAATCAGTTCATGCAGGCCCCCCCCCCCTTTGTCCCAAGCTGCAGGCCTTGATGATCTCCCAGTGGAGCGCTTGTTCCCTCCTGGACCTTCCATCAACGTACTCTTCCCTACAACTCTCAGTGCTCTGACCAGAGTCCATCTTCAAGTCCCAGTATCTGCTCTGATTCCCTCCTTGGTGGAGTCCCTCAGAGGAGATCTATTTTGGGCTAATATACACTTATAAGTGAGTATATACCATGCATGTCTTTCTGGGTTACTCAGGATGATTGTTACTTATTCCATCCATTTGGCTACAAATTTCAAGATTTCCTTGTTTGTAATAGCTGAATAGTACTTCATTCTATAAATGTAGCACAGTTCCTTTTTCCATTCTTCAGATGAGAGACATATAAGTTGTTTCCAGAATTTGACTTTTACAACTCTGATATTTCATATTACACCTATCAGAATGGCTAAGACATGAAACTCAAGAAAGCACATTCTGGCAAAAATGTGGAAAAAGTGAAACCCTACTGAGTTGCTGGTGGGAGTGAAGACTTATACAACCACACTGGAAATCAGTCTGGTTCTTTCTCAGAATATTGGGAGTATTTCTACATCAAAAGTCAACTATACCACTTCTGCGTACATACTTGAGAGCTGGGCCACCATACAAGAAGGGAAATTTGCTCAATTATGTTCATAGCAGCATTATTTGTAATAGCCAAAATCTGCTCTTTACTTTTTATTCATTTCACCCTCCCTCCTTCTCCCCTACACTTCTTTCCCCACTCCTCAGAACACCGGGAGAGGCACCCACCCACCCAAGCTTATCAACCTGCACTAGAACCAAGCACACCCACCTATCCTGTGGCCTGTAAAGGCAGTCCTGCCAGTGGGAAATAATTGAAAAGCTATGAAAACAGTCCATGCCAGAGAGAAGCTACTCTCACCTTATAGAGGATCCACCCACATAGCCTCTCCTAGTCCATGAAGAGGGCCTAGGTCCAGTCCATTAAAGGTCTTTGGATTTCCCCTCTGTGTCCTGGTAGACTGGCTCTGTTTGCCTTCTTATGGAGCTCTTGTCATTTCTAGGCACTTTCTTCTTCCTCCACTTTCCATTAGACTCCTTATGATTTGCCCACTGTTTGCTTGTGTTTATTTCTTGACTCTATTTGATACAGCTGCAATGGCACTTGGGTGAAGGTGTCTTTTTGATATACTGATTTCATTTCCTATGAGTATATATTTAGGGATAAGGATAGTGAACCACATCTTAATACTGTTGAGAACTATATGGAGTCCAAATAAAGGTCAGCATGTTTTGACTAGTTCTTGTTGTTCTTTTTCAATGTCATTACAAGGCAACAGTAAAACTGAGTACCACAAAATTATACTGTATATTATTCGTTGCAATATCTTTGCTCTGTGAACATTTAAACAAGAGCAAGTTTACCTTTTACTTTAGTCTCTCATAATCTATTCAACAAAATGAAATATTTCATTTAAGGAGATTGTGCTAAAATCTTAGGAAATATTTTAATGTAACCAATTTCCTACTTCATTGTTATATCAGGATGACACACAATTACAATTAAAGGCTATTTTCAAACCCTGAAAGGGCAAGGTTTCTTCTTTGTTAATTATTTTTAGGATAATAATTGGGATGCAATGTAAATAAATTATAATGAGTAAAACATTTTTAAATGTACATATAATTGATTATTTCTCTGACTGGACTAAGGCTTTGCAATTCGGTATTGGTAAATGTATTTGAAAAAATAGAAGCTTATACAGATCTATTATAATAGAAACTAAATATCGAATTAACTAGTAAGCCATCTTAAGCTTCTCCACATAGATAACAAGATTTGAGTTACTATATTTAAGAACATTAGCTTTATTTGCTATATTATTTATTTCAATTCATTATTAAATGTAGCCAAATTATCATATACTAAATGAAAATCATTCTAGAATTGTTTGAGGTTTATAGCATTTGCTGTAAACAAAAAAGGATATTTTTAAAAATTTGGTCATTCTTCAGTGGTGCATAATTTCTTAACTACTAATTAATTACCTAGATTTAAACTATACTTGGGAGACTAAAAGAGAACTAAAAAATGAATCTAGAGCAACAGATTCCAAAGAACGTTTTTACACATATTTTTTGGTTTATAAATTTAATTTGAATTTTTCTAAAACATTGAAGAGAAAAAATGTTTGGTTCATTGTTTCCTATCTTAACACGGGAATTTGTGTGTTCACATCCTGAGATGTCTGAATTTCTTTCTGGTTGCATGAAAAGCAAAATGAGATTTTGCTGTATAATCACAAAATAAAGTGGTTAATAATATATATACTTGAATTCTTAGAAATTGCTGTCCATAAGGTTGAGCTTTTCTTACTTTTTCCATGAAAACATAAGAAATTACTAAGTGGCTCTCACCATATCATGGGTACATAGCTTTTAAAAGAAAATTGTAGATTAATAAAATATTTAAAATATATTAATAATGTGTTTTAACACAGGTAAAAATTTTATATACATTTACAAACTATAGATAAGCAAGTAAAGGAACAAAAATTCATAAATTTCCAACAAAATTATTATATTTAATAATGAATAATTTTTCAATTAGTACAGATAATAAAATTAATAACATTTCCTCAAAGATATACACATGTATAATTGCAAAAAGTTTAATGAAATGGCCAATGATTTTAAACTTAGAAACACTTTATTATTGGAGCAGAATGACTTTTTGAAGTCATTTTTCCCCATCATTGTAGTCAATATTTAAAACAACAGCAACAAAAACTATTCCATTAAAAGTAGTGCTAGATTACTTTTTAGGCTGCTTACTGAAACAGCAAACCAAGCATTAATTATTTTTATTGATACTGATGGGATAAAAATGTTCCATCCAGAAGCTCCTTATAGTCTTGTAAAATATAGTTTAGGCTATGAAAATAAATGATAATTATATATAAAGGATAAACCCTCAACAGTTTTCTCCTAGACCTGACTTCACTGCAAGTGAGTCCAGGACAGCCAAGGCTCCACAGAGAAACCCTGTCTCAAAAATCTAAACAACAACAACAAAAAAAAAAAAATAAAATAAAAATTGAAAAGTAAAGAAATAATTTCCATCCAAAACTGAAAACTTCCATCCAAAGCCAGAATGTAGGGGGTGTTTTGGTGTGTGTGTGTGTGTGAGTGTGTGTGTGTGTGTGTGAGTGTGTGTGTGTGTGTGTGTGTGTGTGTGTATGTGTGTGTGTGTGTGTGTGTGTGTAATGGTAATCATTCACCTTTTTACCACTATGACAAGGAAAATGGATTAATGAATTATCATTAAGCAAAGTCTATTAACCCCTCCATATATAAAAATTTTAGAAAGTATAAAAGATTTACTTTAATTGATAGCTGGCCTATGGATGTGCTAAGAGACAATAATTTTATATAAAAGCCATTATATTTAACAGCAATACTTCTATATTTAACTATATCTTATTTATAAGCTTCTACATTATAATTAGCATCATGAAAAACTTTTTTAAATTTATTTTATTAATTTATTCATATTACATCTCAATGGTTATCCCCTCCCTTGTATTCTCCCATTCCTTCCTCCCTCCCATTTTCCCCTTACTCCCTCCCCTATGACTGTGACTAAGGGGGACTTCCTCCCCCTATGTATGCTCATAGGGTATCAAGTCTCTTCTTGGTAGCATGCTATTCTTCCTAACTTTTATATAAATATATTAAGTAATAATCAAGACACCCAGAGTCATTATTTTTTCATTAATAGACAGTATACAATGATAAAAACTAATATATGTGATACATTTAAATCATATATGATGCATTCATATGTTAGAATTTCATTGTAATAAATGAAGACTCGTGGGAGCTAAAAATAATAATCATACAAGGCAAAAGTCTATATAATTTCTTCAACAAATCACAGGTTAAAAAGGTCTAGCCAATGAACAACTGAATCTACAAGTGGGGACTGTTGCTAAACCTCTGACATGCACTCTGGTGCCCACAATTGGATCACTGCCCCTTGGCAGATCGGCCTTGCGGCACAAAGCAAAAGGTGATGCAGCATATCCTGATGATACCTGATAGGCTGCAGCCAGGCCTTGGTGTAGTAGGCCCCTGTCAGAGGTCTATCTAAGGGAGGGGAATAGAACAAAAGACAGAAAGAGAGTGAGAACAGGAAGATAAGAGCAAGGGGATAGCAATTGGAATGTAAGGTATGAGTAAATTATAATAAATAAAATATCTAAATTTTAACATTTAATTTTCTGGACTAAAGATGTTACATTTATCTCATGTGCAATATTAAATATTGCACATAATTACACATACAGATTTTTATCATAATGTATAATTTGTTCACCTTTACCATTTTATTCATTTTTCTTTTTGTTTTGACAAGTATATAAATAAAAGCAGATAAACTAATGAAATATTATTATAATTTTAACATTGCTCAAACAATTAAGTACATGGCCTGAGAACATTTTAGCACATCTTAAAGCAGAGGTAAGATCATCTTGTCACAGAAGAGTTTTAGAGATACTGCATTATGGTTTTCTAATCATATAATCCCACATTAGGCTTTTGGCTTAAGTATTATATTGTAGAGAATGGAAATTTCTATGATTGTTGACAAAGTGCTTTCCTGAGCAGAGCTTTACCAATGTGACAAACAGCTTCTTCAAATTCATTAATATTCATTGTTGTTTTGTGCTTAAACTTAAAATGAACCCCCTCAATTTCCCAGCTGATTAAACAACTATATACACTTAAGAAATAATATAATAAATAAACGGCTATGTAATAGCAGTTGCTCAATATTTGTTCCCTCACAGAGTTCATAATTAGACTATGTTTGATTAATTTCTGGCTATTATTGCCTGGAAACATAAAAAAATTCAATAAAAACATTTTTCATAAGTTTATTCCATAAAACAAAGAAATTAAGACATTTTATACTACAGTTTTTTAACCAAATAATAGTCTAAGATGGTAATATATGTCATTTTAATCAGAGGAAAAAATAGAGGGAACTATAAACCCTTGGTAATATTGAAATAAGTATGATTATTTCTATTTTTCTGATTCTTCAAACACATGTGAACAAATTTAATGTAGGTGTTGTGTAAAAATATCATATAAAGGTAGAATTTGTAGCTAATCATCACAAGGCTCTAGGTTTGATTCCAAATATCTAGTTTTGATATTTAGTCCAGTTTGACCAAAATAATAACAACCTATACCCATTGAATTTCTGAAGAGGGTTAGTTTTAGCTGATATATTTAAGTATAAAGTACAGATTGGAATTTAATAACATCATATTAAAATGTTTTGACATGTTTATTTTACAGATAAATTTATATTGATTTCATATGTAATTGAAATTATTTTGCATAGCATTTTATATGTAGTCTACCATTAAAATTAATTTCATTCATCATCACTTTTTTAAAAACTTGATTAATGAGGCAGGACGGGGGTTGTATGCGTGTAATCCCAGCACTTGGGGAGGTAGAGGCAGATGGATATCTGTGAGTTTGAGGACAGGCTGATCCACAGAGTGAGTTCAGGACAGCCAAGGCTATATAAAGTACCCCTGTCTTGAAAAACAAAAACAAAAACAACTTGTTTGCTGTTGTATTTTAAATTATTTAAGCCACTGGTATTTCTGCCATTGGAAAATGACTACTTGAAAAAATTTTGCCTTTCTTAAAAAATCACTTATGCAATACCTTATTTATCTTTCATTAGAGTTTATATAAGATAGTAATCTGGCTTCTTAATGATAAGTTAAACGTTACTAAATATTTTACTCTCTAACACACAAAATTATTTCTGAGCATAAAAATAGCCCATACATTTCACATTTTAGAATAGTGTAAGTGCTTCATTTATGGCAGGTATTGAGTCAAGAATAAGATTTCAATGGAATAACGTACTGTCATTTTTTATTTATGAAAACATTTCTATTCATAAATATACATTCCAAAACAGTATAGTAAAAGAAGGTATAGGTATAAAAAATGATTTTCTCTTGTCTAGAAGTAGAAAATAATGTTGATGAGTAATAATTTTCTTTAAGGATCTGTAATTTTGGCAAATTAATGATGTGTATACTGTATTGACAAGAATATGTTATTTTTTAATGGACACTTTATAATGCTGTGACTAAACTGCCATTCAGTTAATTTCAATACCTATCAGTAACACTCATGTTTTGTCATTTTTCATTAGAGCTGTATCTCATGACCACCTTTTTCTTTAACATGTCTTGGCAGCAGTGATTTTTGTTTACACTTACAATTTACAAATTGTAAGAAATGAGGTACTTTGGATTAGTGGAAAGATTTTAGTGCCCTAAGTATTAGTGAAGAAACTATTTTCTTTGATTAATTGGAAATAATCTTGTTACAGTCTGAACTCCATGATGGAAGGGGTCTTGTTTAAATTCTTCATTCATGTTTCCCAAGTACTATAAGGAGTATCCTGTATAAAGAGCATTTTCAATAAGTAATTATTGAATGGTATTCTATTCTATCTAATTTTAACTATTATTTGACTAAAATGTAGAGGAGTCAAATTGTTCTATATATTTAATAGTTATGTACATGTCCCATAAAGTAATTAATGTCAAATTTGTATTGTTGGCCTAATTTAACCACTATAATATCTATTTTTCATTATACATAAATTCTTAATTGTTGATATATAGCCCCATCTATCTGTATTATCTGTATTTAGTAGATTCATGCTGCCCTAAGGAAGCTGTCCTCTGTATTTTAAAATTCATATTTGAAATGGTTTCAGAAATCAACTCAGTTTAAATTTATACACAACAAAACCATTATTACAAAAGAACAAATGGATACTGTGTAACTTCTGATATGTAGGGATTTCAGTTATTCAAAAGCATGATATATGGGTTCCTCTGGATACAATAATGGCATGAACAGAAAGAGAAGAATAAATAAGCAGAGATGATAAAGTGGCTTTTAAGTCAATTATTTGAAATAATTTATCCTAACTCTAATTCCCAGGAGATGACACCTGCATCTCCACGGGAACTATTTCATACACAGATTCATCTATATCTTTTCCAAATGTGAAGGTGAAATGCAACCACCTTGTCTCTGAATATTGATACTAACCCACATTCATCCTTGCAAAATGTATTGTCCATTAACATTGTTTTATTTCCAAACTGACAATTTGACTCCACTGATTTAGATTTACAAACTATAAGCATCAGACTTATAATAATTTAAACTTTAATTCTCAGAAATTTAGTGAAATTTATAATAGATGTAGGTGCTTGCAATGAACAAATCCTGCAGTGGAACCTGGATGTGGTCTGAAGGTATACACATTAATGTAAAATATTACCATATGTATTGATGAGTATGAAAAACCTATTCATTTATAATGAACATGGCAGCAATATGAATTAAGATATATATAAAGGGACTATAAATTAAGATATATATATATAGAGGGAAGCCAGAGACTGTACCTTTTTATTTCAGGTAAAGAATGACAATTGTATATGTAGTGACACTGTAGTTGTGTGCACCCCAATGTTTGCTTGGTGGTGGGGTGTGGGCTTGCTATAAGAATGGCATATGTCTTCACTGTGATAAAGCACTCATTTTTGGCATATTTACTGAAGTTACAACTAGGGGAGAAATTAATGATCACTTTCATTTCTGATGTAGGCTTAGGGGATTTTAACTGAGGAATTTTGATAGCCAAATGATATGATAAACCACATTCATAACAAAAAACGTAAAAAAGGTCACAGGCCTCAACAGGCTCTTTTAGAATGTATCTTCTTATCTAAGCCTCAACAGGCTCTTTTAGAATGCATCTTCTGATCTATTGCTTACTTTCAAAACTAAGTACTTGAGATTAATGTTTGAGTGAGAACATGTGGCCCTTTCAATTTCATTTTTAAATGTTACATGCCAGTTTCCAGAAGAAGTTGTTGGATCTATTGGAATTGGGGCTGGGAATCAAACCTGGGAGCTAGTGTTCTTAATCAGTGAGGTATCTCTTCTGCCTCCTGTACTTAAATTTTTATGTATTTACTGAGGTTTTCTAATTGCTTATTATCTGTTGGATAAATTTGATGCCATGTATATCATAAGGAAGGCTGCAACACAGTCAGAGGCAATGTTTTTTATTTTGGCAGTCTACACAATTGAGCAGCTAGTAACTCACTAAGCTGAATTCACAGGTATAAAATACTTTATTGTGACTTTATTTTCACTTCAGATAGGTAGGTTTGAAGTATGCAACTCCCTTTCTTCATGTTGTTTTTCATTTCACATCATCCTTTTATTTTGACTTCTCATTGTTTTCAAAACAAAACAACAAAAAAATATACACACATATTTTGGATAAGTCTGTCTTTACTATGAAGTTGTTGACTTGAGTTCAAGCTATTATCCTCTCATTGATTAGCAATTCAAGTGGCAAAGTTTTCCCCATCTGGACAGATAATTGGGGGGAAAGTGTCTTTCAAATCTAATTCTCTGCATACAAAGGAAAGAAAAGTACTTTATTCAGAACACTTGTACTAACTGAATAAGCATATACTGTTTGAGAGATATCACAACATTTTTTCAAATTATTCTCGCAGAAAGCATGACAGATATGGCCAGATCAATCCTTCTGTGTTTCAGGTTATCCGCATGCTTTGTTCTTGATTAAAATCCATCCTTCAACCTTACAGAAAGAAAATAATGCTGTTTTAATGATCTGAAGAAGCCATTCATAAAAGTAAATTATTTGACCCTAATAAAACAGACTGGCAAGATCAGTAAAATATTTTTCCTGGAGACTTCAATATTCATGTGGATGAGAAAGTAGAGATGTGTGTTCTTGCTTCTATATATGTGCTGATTCCTTTGTCATATGGAAAAGATGACACTCGCCTACACGTAAGTGTCAAGTTGTGAGAATCATTCACTAAACTTGAAAGCATTCATTACAAAATTTGGCTCACTATGAACAAAATATTTTACATTTCTAAACTGTTGAATGAAGAAAAGAAATAAGAAAGGAAGAACATCACTGTTCCTAGGTATGGTAGAAAAGAAGTTTTATTATAGGGAAAAGTGAAAACATAGCCAGAGGGGAGATATCTGGAGAAGTCCAAAGTAAACGTGGCCCTGAGTAGGGTCATTATAAGGAGAGAGCAGAGGGGAAATAGGTGAGACAAGAGTCACAGAGATAAAGATGCCAGGAGGGTAAATGGTAGACACAATGTCCAGAGTCTATATTGCAGGACAGCTAGGAGAAGGATTGGCCAACCTCTTATTTGGTGAAGTGTAGGGGAAGGGACAGGCTCTGCCAGCTATACTCTGTAACAGTAAGGGACTGAGGAGTGCTGGCAGAACTAGGCTGCCAGGATCCCTTTGATTTGTTAAATAAGCACCTCAGTAAGTCCTTTGTCTAGGTTTAAGACCTAACAGCTGTAAAGTTATGCAGATTTTCTTCCCCTAAATTCTTTGGCTTTTAAATTTTCAATTCAGTCAGTATTGCACATCCTCATACTAAAAAGGTAATGGACCTGGTTCATTTACATCAATATAAAACCCAACTATTAGTTCTTCATTTCTTATAATGCAGCTCACTTTTCTGAAAATACTGGCTGCCTCTATAAGTATCAATGGTGTCAAAGGATTTAGGTACTTGGGCTGTTAGCTAGTTTGCTGAGTTAGGTCAAATATTTAAATATTTAAATTCCAGGTTGTAGTTAATATGTAAGTGACCTCCCACAGAGTCCTTAACTTGCATAGTTTCACCTTGAAATGGTATCACAAAATGTCATTAAATATGGTGTCTAAAATAACATTTCATAAATCTGATTACTGTTTATAAATGTAAATGTTGTTCATAAAATGCATTTATAAGTTGCATACCAATGTTAAACAATTTATCTGAACATACAGAAAGCATAGGTGTTGGGTGACAAATGGAACTTTGGTGCTATATACTAGAAAGACTAATATTTCAGAGAAAGTTGGGACAAAACTTCTTAACCTTTGTCTTTCCTTTATAATAAACTCTTTCTTGAATTTTCAACAGAATTGCTATGCATCTTTTTAAGCTTCTCAACACATTATTGAGAAATAGTTTAAAACTGAGCAAATCCTCCAGAATATGTGTATGTCTTCATCAAACACACTGAAGATTGTTTTTTATACTATTGCCTATGGTTTGTCTAAATGTATGCAAATATTTGATTTTGGTTTTCTTTCTCAACTGTGTGGAACAGACGTTTTATCATAATTAATTTAAAAATACTTGTTATATGGCTAAATGACTATATATTTTACACAAAAGTCATAGCTACACATCACGATCTATGACAGTAAATGGAGTTCAGTGAGATATTTTATTTTGACTGTTGGGATAATTTGTTTCATTCCAAAAGAAATATCAACATCTTTGGAATTGTTTTTATCATAATAGTTTTCTTTTCTACTTTTTAAATTTTTAAAGTTTTTAATTTATTTCATTCATATTACATCTCAATTGTTATCCCATACCTTGTATCCTCCCCTCCTCCCAACCTCCCACTTTCATCCTATTCCTCCTCTGCCTGTATATGATCATAGGGTATCAAGTCTCTTCTTGGTAGCCTGCTATCCTTTCTCTGAGTGCCACCAGGTGTCCTCATCAAGAGGATGTGGTCAAATACGGGGCACCAGAGTTTGTGTGCAAGTCAGTCCCCACTCTCCACTCAACTGTGGAGACAGGAACTCTCCAGTCAACTGTGGAGAATGTCCTGTCCATTGGCTAGATCTGGTTAGGAGTTCGGTGTTTACTGTACATATTGTCCTTGGTTGTTGCCATAGTTTGAATAGAACCTCTTGGCCCAGGTCTGCACATCATAATGATCTTCTTGTAGGTTTCCAGGACTCTCTGAATTCTTCTATTTACCCATTCTCCCATAATTCTCTCCCCTAGAGTCCCAATAGGGTGTCCTCACTTCTATCCCACTTTCCTGGTAAGTGAAAACTATCATGGGACATGCCCCTTGGGCTAGTGTCCAGTTATAAGTGAGTTTATACCATTTGAGTCTTTCTACTTCTGGGTTAACTCATACAAGAGGCTTACAGGAATTTTTTATACAGTACTGTATAAGTAGACAGCAGTACTTTATCATTCTTTTAAAATGTCATGAGTAGATGTCAAGTTAGATGTTCTGGAAAGCAATAATAACAATAAAGAGACAAAAATAATGATTGTAAAACCTGACATAAATAACTAATAATCTTGAAATTACAATAAGTAAATTAGCAAATACATACATATATAAATATATAAATAAAACAAACAAGCAACTCAGTCATTTGTATTTTTAATCCTACATACTGATGTACTTATCAGTACAAAAGTCACTTTAGGACAAATAGTTTGGAAAGCTTTTTTTTCCTGGGCTTTGACGGTGTGTAATAGGAAAATACAAGACTTACCCAACTCCTACAAGTTTGTTCCTTTGATCATTAGTGCAATTGTATGCCAAAATTATTTAAAGTTTGTTTTTATTTCAATTCACAAGGTCAGAAAAAAATAATGCAAAAGAAAGTGTAAAATATCTGCTGAGAAGTCAAACATATTTAACAATATTTACAATTGTGGTTTTACAGAATATCAGTTCTAAAAGGAGCTGACATGGTCATTCTGTGCTGTATCTATGTACAATTCAGTTGACCCTTTAGTAAAATGAGGGTTAAAGAGATATAAATTGTTCAGAATGTTTTACTTTAACAGTATCCCAAATCCCATGCAAATACAATCTTTCCCAACTCTGTTTCATGTCATTTGTGATCCAAGAAATAAATTTTGTCTTAGCATCTCAATAAGATATCAGTTCACTATTGTCTTCTCTGCATGAACTGCCAAATAGTTTCATAGATCAGAACATCTAGCCCCTGTTAGAAGTAGTAAATGTCACTCTCAGTTCATCAAATGAAAAATGAAGTATATTCTAGTGGTGTTGTCAGGCCACATGTATAAACAGGTCACCTTTCACTTTGTTTCAAGGGAGAGGCTGACATTTAATTTTTTTCAAAAACAAAAGTCTTGTTTTCTCTAGTGAATACTGTAGGCCAGAAACACTATAATCCATCCTTTTGACAATACTCAATTTACATAATGTATTCTTGAAACGGATTGATCTACATCTGTGTATTTTAGAAGTAAAGTATCCATGGCTCTAACTATTGGCAGTTTTTTCTTCTTTAGTAGAATGGAATGCAACCACTTTGCATTACTAGTTAGTATTGTTTTAGTTATATTCATAGACCTCAAAGTCATTTTGTATTAGAAACAACTCTATATTAAATATAAAAAATGCCATTATAAGGGCATAGTAGTCCCAATATCTCAGAAATCGGGCATCACAATATGTAAGCTGAGACTCAAAAATATTATACATCTTGACTAGAGAGGCCTATAACTATCAAATAAAAATGACATTTAAACACCAGCTTATTCTTCTCTATAGCACTTCATTTTGAAATATTGCATATTACATTGTAATCGGTTCCCTTAATATTTGATGACATCCATTTATATTGATGCAACTCTTTCATCTAGTTGTTATTATCTTATTTACTAATACAAAATTCTCAGCATAGTATTTCCTTTTCTATAATCTCTCCTTCTAGATTCATTTATTGTTTATCTGTCTCCCAACCATAATGTTATAGTTCATTCAATGATTCAAACAGCTTTATGACTTTAACTCTATTTTACTATTTGAAAGTCTGCTTTGAAAACAACTCTTACCTTTCAATCTACTATGAAAGCCAATTTCATTGAGATACTTTTAATTTCCTTTAGAATGCTTTCTATTGATGAAGACCAAGGACAAAAGTCTCAGGTCCGAAAGAAAATGAAATATGACAACGTTTGGTGCATACCAAAGCATATGCTGGCCGCCAGGCTCTCTTAGTAAAACAAGAACTAAACATCTTCAACTCTCTGCCCCCACTTGCCATTCCCTTATGACCCTGCTAATTTGATACAGTTGAGGGGAAGGTTTTTATTATAGATACAAAGGAGAGTACAGCCAGAGGTTTCTGTAGGGGTCTAGAACAGGGAGTAAAGATAAGTAAGGTTTTTATATACACATTCATGTGTATAAAACTAGAAAATCAGCATCCCAATCAAAATATTGAAGTTTTATGCTTCAAAAATTTCTTAATGTTCTCAGCACTTAGTGTATTGGCTAACATATTATAGTTTATTAATTTTTTTCATATACCATAAAGTGCTTAAATAACATTTTATAAACTATATGAGTACTTATAGATATAAATGAATAATAAAAAAATAAATAAATGAAACACATTTACCAATGGTATGAAACTTACTGAAGAGAGCTTCCTAGTAATATAATTTATAGTATAAAATATAGAGCAATAGTGCTAAATTGTCCCTGCCCGCGGGGTCTTCAATGGGTACCTGTGGAGGAGACAGACAAGTGGGGGAACAGGAGACAAAAAGAAATGAGGGCAAGTCTGGATTCTGATCAAGCCCCGTTTATTGAAATATTTCACAGAGTTTTTATAGGCACAGGGGCATGGGTATTTGCATAAGTGAGGGTTGCTATGGATACCTAACTCTGGAACGCTCCAGCAGATGTCTACCTTTACAGTTGATATAATCACAGAAGAGGGAGAAATTCCACAGAGAAAGGGATGTTGTAAAAGATCTGGCTAGTCAGGAAAAAGTTCCTGGAACTGCTGCTCCCTGGTAGCTGGCCTTTAATCTGATATAACCAGTAGTCTTACTGGAAAAGCTAGTTTATAGCCAACTAGGAGTAGCTCTTACTATGAACTTGGGGGTCTTAGAATGACCGTCCCCCACAATAAACCACAACAGGTATCTAACTGCGGAACCATGACAGGGTCAGCTGATTTCTGGTAAATGACAGACTGCTGGAGAAATAGGAACCTAGGCTCTGACAAGATGGCTGAACATTGGCCATATGGCCTACCTTCTCCAACACTAAACAAGTGGATGATAACCCTTTTAGAGGTAGAATGACTCTTTCACAGATGTCTCCTAAGACCATCAGGAAACACAGTTATTTATATTACAATTCATTTTAGTAGCAAAATTACAGTTGTGAAGTAGCAGTTAAAATACTTTTATTGTTTGGGGTCAGTACAACATGGAGAACTGTATTTAAGGGTCATACCATTAGAAAGGTAGAGAAATACTGATATAAAGCTTCATTATCTAAAATATGAATTATATTTATTTTAATAGCTGTAGGTAGTTTATATGTATTAGATCCTTGAAAAATGTCAGGAAAAGAGAAATCCATTATTTCTTTACTCTTATATTTAAAAAGAAGAAACTCCTCAAAAATCTCAGCAGTTGAGCTGAGGGCTTAATGATTTTAAACTGACCTGGAATGAGGACTAGTTAATTATATGTTCATTTTGTAACTGAAAATGTGGTGATGAATATTGATTAAACAAATCTTTTACTCATTGTAAATGAGAACTGTTAAAGGTAAATTACATTATTATTCATAAAACCCAGATTTTATAATGGACAGTATAAAATAATTGAAGGTAATTTTCTTTCAAGAATGTGTAGTAGTTTACATTGGGACTTAGATCTTCTATGCTAACATGTTAAATATCCCACAAAGATGACAAGGAATATTAGAATATGACAAAAATGTATTAATATAAGTTATTTTATCCTATCTGAGAATATGGCTAAACACAAAACATTACTTAAGCATCTTTCATTATGCTGCATATGCTTCTTAGTAGTTTATACATTCTAAATAACTAGAAGTTCTAGAAATACCTACAATCTTACCCTATACGACTTTGAAACAACTTTCCAAAAACTGGTTTCCAGTGTTTCCTGATTTTTTTTTTTTTTTTTGGTTTGATCTCTAAATGTTAAAATAATCTTTTGTAAGAAGACATTTCTGGATGAACTATTCTGGAGCCTCAACTTTGTACTCCGTACTCCTGTGAAATTGTGTTATGAAGAAGAGCCGAGCCAGGGAATAGTTAAAATAGAACAAAAAATATTCAAGGACTATTTCAGTAAGGGACAAAAGGGTGAGTTCCAAACTGGGCTCAGTTCCAAATATAAGTACACAAAAATTTATTTCCAAGGAGTGAGCTATAGTGTAAGGCCATGTTAAAAAAATATTGAAAAGAATAATAAAGGATAAGTGAGATAATTGCAAATCTGATATCACGAACATGAGACAGAGTAATCCAAAACAGTTTGGCAAAAGTTAGGATGAAGATGAGGTGCACCTAAAAATGTGTGTTATAGGAAAGGGCTTAGGACAGGTTGACAAAATTTTGGTAAGTGAAATAGTATTTGTTATGATCACAATACTCATTACAGGCTAATGAGGCAACATAGTAGGATTTTCTTTTTGCATGAATTTCATTGGCGTTGAAAAGCAAAATTCAACAGAAATTTAGTATGAAATATTATACAAAAAGTAAACTACTAAATTAATTTTCTTATTTTTCAAATTAAAATTATATCATTTGCTTCTCCTTCTAACCACTCTTTGTTAACTTCTCTCTCGCTCACTGTCATACAAATTCATGGCTTCTGGCTTCCTTTGATGTTTTACTTATTCTTAAATATATAAATACATCCTGCTCATTCAATATGTTACTTGGTTATTTAAATGTGTCGGATTTCATGGCTGACCACTCAGTACTGGATTACTCATCAGAGAATGGGGATTCTTCTATCTGGAAGACTTTTTCTCACATTTTCAGCATTCCTCAGTTACTTTTTCTTTGGTTAGTTTTCTATGGCCAGGGCCCTGTAGTATTGTCCTTTTCCATACTATGATATCTATTAGTGTCATCCGTATTTAGTTCTTATTTAACTTGCCATGTTGATAAGAGTTCATAGATGTATCCTCCCTGACCTTTTAGGAGAACCAACTTCTCTTTTATCAAAACAACAACAACAACAACAACAACTTAGTAGGCATGTATCCACTAGAATTTAGATGATACACTTCTATAACTAAACTTAACTTAGATCCTTCTAAGAATAAAATTTAACTAAAATGTGTATCCTTGTTTAGTGATTATGAGTACTGGAACTAATTCTAATATCTGAATATTGCCTATTCCTAAATGATTAACTCTACTTCAAATAATCCTTATAATAATGAATGATCACATCTGCACCGGAAACAAAACTAAGATGAAGTTACTTGGCAAATATAAATTAAACCTACATTTTACCTGATAGATTGTTATGACCTTAGTTAATCTCATACAGGGATCTACATGTTGATGATTTAAAAATAATTTGATGACAAAAATATTATTTCAAATTTTATCAATTACGTTTTTGCAGAGATGGCTATGTATATAGTCATTACATTTAGATATTGATAATTTTAAAATATTATGTATATGACAGGAAAAAAAATTTACTCACTCTACTAGCATGGTCATACAAACTTGTCTTCCAAACAGCAAAAGGGATAGAGTCATAAAAATCCCATGTTCACAGTGAGCCTGAAGTATAAAGCAAAATTCTGTTCCAAAATAAAGAAAATTCCCTTTAATTTGCTTAGACTGGGAAAAGTCAACATGAAGTTGTTCAATTTGAATTTTTGTTTTGTTTTGTTTTTTGAAATATAGTTCTTCTGGGTAGCCTTGCCTTTCCTATACTCACTTTGTAGACTAAGATGGCCTCAAAATCACAGAGATCTGCCTGCCTTTACCTCCCTGAGTGCTGGGATTACAGGCACACCATGCTTCAATTTTTATTTTTCTCAATCTTTAACTTGTAGTTTTTAAGAGATGCATCCCTTGTCAGTTTAAACTTTAAAATATACATTTGAATGGAATATTATTGTAATTGCTATTGGCCAAAAGCTTTGATAATAGAAATTAAGTATACTCCACAACATTTTAAGGTGATTTTTGAATGGATGTTCTTTTTAAAAGATAGTTTAACTTTTAATTACTGTAAAATTAGTCCACCTATGGAGTAACCAAAACATCAAGGCAATTTGAAATGTTTCTCTGGCAATGTTGCTAGCTTATTGAGACAGCATGCCTTCACGGTATGCCAAATTAATCTTCACATACACCTGTTGTTCACTAACAGAATGTGCTAGATTCTTGTTAAATGTACAAATATTTGATAGTTTAAAACAAATCTGTTATATCTTCAAAGAACAGGGATTTTTTCCCTCTCAAATATTACGTTGCCAAATTTATTAAAACCACAAAGAGAAAAAATTACAAAAGAGTGAAACATTGAACTTATTGTTAACCAAATAGATAAACAACATATTGCTAGGTGAATCAAAAAAGGTAGTTTTTATAAACCTATTCTAAACTGAAATTCATTAAAAATATTGAGTTCATGATACGTACAAAAAATATTGAGGTCATGATACATACAGAAATAACAATTCTATAACAAGAAATAAAAGTGTAAAAAGAACTAGTAAGTTTAAATTTCCCAGAACAGTGAAATTAACTTTTTTTAAAGCTATTTATTTGCTTTACATCCCAATCACAGCTTCTCTTCTGTCCTCTCCTCCCATTCCCAACTTCTCACCTCCCTTCAATCCACCACTTTTCCCCTTCTCAAAAAAGAGGGCAAGAGTATGTGTATCTTCTTCGAATGAGGCTAGATAATGCAGCCCAGTTAGAGTAAAAGGATCCAAAGGCAAGTGAAGTGGTCAGAGACAGCCCCTGCTCCCACCTTAGGAATATCACATAAAGACTCAGCGGAAGAACCATTTCATAAGTGCAGAGGGCCTAGGTCTGTCCCGTTCAGGCTCTGTGGTTGTTGGTTCAGAATTTTTTGGGCCCAGGTTAGTTGATTCTGTAGATTTTCTTTTGGTGTCCTTTACTCCTGACTCCTATGATCCTTCTTACCCATCTTCTACAATATTCACCAAAATATACTTAAGGTTTGGCTTCAGGTCTCTGCATCAGTTTCTATCAATTGCTGGGGGAAACTTCTCAGATGACAGTTATGCTAGGCACCTGTCTGCAAGTACAGCAGAATATCATTGATATTTTCAAGTGTGGGCCTCCTTTTGTGGCATGGATCTCAAGTTGGCCAGTCATTAGTTGGTCCTCCCTCAAATTCTGCTCTACCTTTTTTTACCCCTGCATATTTTGTAGGCAGAGCAAGGTTTTGTGGCTGGTTTTTGTCCCAATCCCTATATTCCTTGGTAAAAGAGATAGCTGGTCTAAGGTATTTATCTCCATTTCTAGGAGTCTTAGCTAGGGTCACCCTCATAAATTCCTGCAAGTTTACATTCTCCTTGCACTTTTGCTCCCTCAGCTAGCAATCTCTCCTATCCTCTTAATACCTCATCCCTCCTGTTCCTGTCTCCACACTCTCCATCACTTAGTCCACTCCTTCTAACCACTCCTAACTTCTAATCTAATTTCCTGCTCAGTGAGATTCAAGCATCCACCCTTCGGCCATTTGTTACTTAGCTTCTTTGGGTCTGTGTTTTGTGGCATGGTTTTCTTCTACATTATGACTAATATCCACTTACAAGTGAGCACATATTATGTTTTTCTTTCTGTGTCTGTTTCTCACTCAGAATGATCATCTGTAGTTTAATCCATTTGCCTCCAAATTGTTAATGATAGAGTAATATTTCATTGTGTAATAATACCATATAGTCTTTATCCATTCTTCAGTTGAGGGACATCTAGTTTGTTTCCAATTTCAGCCTACTATGAAAAAAGCTGGTATGAACATAGTGGAGAAGGTGTCTTTGTGGTATGGTGGAGGAACACTTGTTTGTATTCCCAGGTTAGCTGGATCTTGAGATAGATCTATTCCCAATTTTATGTGAAAATATCAAATTGATTTCTAAAGTAGTTGCAAAAATTTACTCTTACACCTGCAATGGAGGAGGGAATCCCCTCGCTCCACTTTTTCATCAGCATGAGATGTCACTTGAGTTCTTGTTCTTAGCCTTTCCAATGGGTGTAAAATGAAATCTCAGAGTCGTTTACATTTCTCTGATAACTAGGGATCGTGAATATTTCTTTAATGCTCCTAGGCCATTAGACATTCCTATACTAAGAATTTTCTGTTTAGATCTGTAGCCCATTTTTAATTGTATTATTTGTTTTTTGGTATCTAGTATCTCACCCGTTTATAGATTTTTAATGCCATCTCTACATCAAATGTGGATTTGTAGAAAATACTTTCCCATTCTGGAGACTATTGTTTTGTACTTTTGACAGTGTTCCTGGCCATACATAAGTTTTTTAGGTTTCATAAGTTCTCCCTTATAATTGTTGATCTTACTGCCTGAGCTGCTGCTGTTCTGTTTAGGAAGGCATTTCCTGTGCCAATGCATTCAAGGCTAGTCCCCTCTATCAGATGTTGTTTATTTGGTTTTCTGTCCATTGGTGAGAGTGCAGAGTTACATTCTTCCACTATTTATGTGTATGGTTCAACATGTGATGTAAGGTTTAGTAATGATTTTCTTGCAAATGTGGGTGCTCTTGCATTTGATCATAAATATACAGAATTCAGATGTCATCCTTGTGTATTTTTACTTTGATGAGTATGAAGTATCCATCTCTTTTGATTAATTTTGACTGGAGGTCTATTGTATTAGATATTAGGATGTTTACTCAAGCTTGCATCTTAGATATGTTTTCTTAGAAAATCTTTTTACATCCTTTCGCTCTGAGATAATATCTATCTTTTATGTTCAGGTGTATTTCTTCTGTGCAGTGGGAGGATGGATCTTATTTTCACAATTAATCTAATCATTTATGTCCTTTTTATTGAAGAATTGAGCCTATTGATGTTCAGAGATACTAAAAACTAGTGTTTGTAATTACTTTTATTTTGATGTTGGGGGTGGTAGTGTGTGTGTGTGTGTCTGTGTGTGTGTTTGAGTTTCTCTTTTTTTCTTTTACTAGTGTGAAATTATTTCTTGTGTTTTTGTGCATGTAGTTAACCACTTTGGTTTGGAGTTTTCCTTCTTGAATATTCTGTAGGTCTGGATTCGTGGATAGATAGTATTTAAATTTGGTTTCTCAGGTAATATCTTACTTTCTCAATCTATGATGATTGAAAGTTCTGCTGGGTATAGTTGTCTGAACTGGCACCTATCATCTCATAGAGACTGTAAGACATCTGTCCAGACCCTTCTGGGTTTAAAAGTCTCTGTTGAAATGTTGGGTTTTATTCTAATATGTCTGTCTTTATATTTTCCTTGGCCTTTTTTTCCTTGTAGGTTTTAATATTTTTCTTTTTTATGTATATTTAGTGTTTTTATTACCATATGGTAGGACAATTTTCTTTTTTTGGTCCAATCTACTTAAAGTTCTATAACCTTCTTGTATATTTACAGGTATCTATTTCTTTAGGCTAGGTTAATTTTCTTCTATGAGTTTGTTGAAAATATTTTCTGGGTCTTTGATATGGAAATCCTCCTTTTCTATTCATATTATTCTTAGATTTGGTCTTTTTATAGTATCCCAGATTTCCTAGATTGTGTGTGTGTGTGTGTGTGTGTGTGTGTGTGTGTGTGTGTGTGTATGTGCCTGATGTATTGATTTCTTCTACTGTATATTATATACCTGAGATTCTCTCTTCCATCTCTTGAATTGTGTTGGTGATATAGTTCCTGTTCTTTTTACCTATGTTTCCCATCTTTACTATTCTCTTAGTTTGTCTTTTTAGTATTGCTTCTATTTCTGTTATTAGGTCTAGAATTCATCTGTCTTAAGATACCAAGGGCATTCAGTAGTAGGATAGCTGGCCTCTGGTAGTTGTACATTATTGCCCTGACCCTTGTTCACTGTGTTTACACTGGCCTTTATCCATGTGCTTGTTCTTGCTGTTAGCATGTGTCAGAGAATACAGTAAGATTTGTGGACCTGAAAATGGAGTATATGGGACAGGGTGTATTTTGCCATTGATGGGTGCTTTAGGGTGACTTGGCATGCAGGCAGTTGTAGGAGGAAGGTCTTACTTGGATGGCTAATATGTTTTCAGGACTCCGGGAATGCAGGCATTGTTATGGACCACAAAATGGTGTGCAGGGTACAAGGTACAGATACCATTTTTGAGTGTGCTTTAAGGTAACACGACTGGCAAGGGTTTGTGGTAGGGATCTTTCCTGGTTGTTCCTGGTGCCAGCAAGGAATGCTGGAAGGGTTGTAGGCTGGAAAATGGAGGAAAGCATAGCAATTTTTGGTAGATTCTGTCAAAAGGAAAGTCATAGACTTATATTTATTTGCCACAGTAATAATTTCTAAATCAATTAGTTATTAGATATCACTTGGGATAATGAATTTTAGTTAGGTTTTTCCTTTACTACCAGGATTTATTTTAGCCCTGGCTAGTGTGGAACTTGCTATGAGCTGTGAATGATATTGGACTTCATAACCACTTATTTCTACAAAATTGCCTAATTTCTAAAGCTTCATGAATTCAAGATAAATAAAAAAGATCCCAAACATTTATATCTTCTCTCTTTTTATTAAAATCAAAATAAATTCAGTACAGTGAATAAAATATACATTGTATTAATCAGAATAGTTAAATTTATTAAACTTTCTTATATTATTTATGGTCATTTATTCAGAGCCAAAATTATTCATATGATAATTACTATTAGATTTTCTTTATTTTCTGCAGCTTTATATAAAATATGAAAACATCTTTTCTTTATTCATATAAACTTGTAGTGACTTTTGTCTTGGTAAAAGGTATATATATATATATATATATATATATATATATATATATATATATATATATATATATATATAAGAAGATGAATGGAGTAAAATTAAGTACCTAAAAATCTTAATGTACAAAAAGCCACTGGATTATTACTATGGTTTCCATTTGTAATATGCTTTAAAAATATCTATTGTGTGACAATTTTCTATGACTTGAAACCTCAAGACAAGGAGAAAAGTAGGAGTTTCATAGACTCAAAAAGATATAAGAAACCCAGGAATCTCATGAAGTCTGCAAATAGAAAGTTCAGAATGTTACATGTTTTGTTTTTTATTTTTATTTATTATTGGCTTATTTATTTATTATAATTTAGTCACATTACATCCTGATTTTCCCCTCACTTGTATCTCCCGTTCCTGCCCCCTTTTCTCCTCCCTTGAGCCTCTGATGGGGGGTGTTTCTAAGGACACTTTTCAAAATTATATTAACAGTCACAATGAAGGAAGATTGTATACATTGGAGCTATTTATGGTAGGAGCTTTTGTGAATAATCATCCCTGTGAAACTGTTTTTTTTTTGGGGGGGGAGGAGTGATGCAGTAGTCTGATAATTATCCATGTTATGGAAGTAACCTCTACTTATTGAAACAATAAGCTGTACTTTAGTGAAATACTTGGTTTTGGCCTTTCATCACTGCTTTTTTTTTAAGGTAAATAGATATTTTTTTCCATCTCTCATGAAAAATAACATGATTTCAAGCTAACTGGTTACTGTAACTATGCTTAATTTTCTTTAGTTATGAGTTTTGATTTTCAGTGTATTTCCTTTTTGAAATGTATTGAGTACAAAAATTTTATTTTTATAATATGGAGTATTGATTTTCCTTTTCTTCATTTTTTGGTATCTAAAAGTGGTATTCTTTTTTAAAATTAATTATATATTTTTATTTTTACATATACATTTATATCATTACATGTATATACAATAAACTACCTATAGCAAGAAGAACCATGACCCAATCTGCAGTTACATAAATGTTACATTCTTAGTGTTTTGGCTATTTATATTTGACAGACTTGAAGAAAACATCTTTCCTATCTTGGTGCATTTAAAATTCTGAATGTAAATCAATCTTCATCATATATTTTTATTGCCAACTTAAAACATCTATCTAGACTAAAAGTGTCTTAACTCTTAAACTATGCTTAATTGTAAAATTAAGTTACCTGGTCTTCAACTCCTTCAGAACCTGGAGAAATAATAAACTTGATTATCTGTGTATGCCAGGAGGGCACGTTAATAGCTTTCCAAATGCGAAGATGGCAGAGGCAGTTTGATACCTGAATAGTCAATTGCTTGGCAAAACACTTTGAAAAGCAGATTAGTGGAGAAAAAGCTTATTTTGGCTCACTGTTTATGCATATAATTCATCATATAAAGGAAGGTATATCTGTAAGACTAATTCCTAGAAGTGTGATACAGCTGTTTATTTTGTGTCCTCAGTCAGAAAATAAGAAGAAGTGAATTCTGGTTCTCTACTCACATTGTCATTTTTATTCAATCTAGAAACCTTACACATAAAATGATACAATTCGTTTTCATAGTTAAATCTTTCTAGAAATACTCTTAAGACACATTCAGAGATATATTACCTACGTGATTATACCTTCACTCAAGTTGATGTTGAAGATTAGCCATTACACTGCAGTTATATGCTGATGGTAATTTTTACGTGGTTTGCGACTGTTCTATAATGGATGTGCAGCTAAAATATACTTTGAGAGACAAAATGAAAATTGTACTATAAACATAATCAAGCTTCTAAAATAGTTTTATTGTTATTTATAATACATTATCAAACCAATTCATCTACAAAGGAGTGTATTAGAAAAATGATTATCCTATTTTACATAGCCAGGTTGATTATGTTTAGTTTTGGAAAAATATCATGTTACTGTATAAAAATCAAGTAATTTACCTTAGTTTGTACTATTCAGTATTCATGATAAGTTTTAATATACCATCTCAGAAGGTACAACACTTAAAGATTAATGTAAATTTATGATCTACTGGATTTTTTGAGAAAAAAAGTATCAAAACATTTGGCTTAGTATTAGGGATGGGCTAAAGTTGGATCCCACATGTGTAACTGATTATATATAAATATATAATATACATAATATATATGAAAAACAATAAATATAAATATAACGTAAATATATATTATATTATAATGAGAGGTACTTTAAGTATATATAGTTTATACCATTAAGTGAGATAAAAGGCAGTTTTGTTCTTCTGAATAAGAGCTTATAATTATCAGTTTCATAGTTGAGATGTCACAGATTCCATTAAATCATCTGCATTTACATGAGAGTATTAAACATTTGATTCATTGTTACTTCGGGAAAACCCTTCTATATAAATTAGTGTTTAATTGGAATTGTGTTGCAATGAACAGTCAGTACATCAAAAGCCCTCAGTAGAGAAACCTTTTTCTGAACTGGGAGGATTTCAAGAACATGTTTATTTAAATGAAACAAAACAGGAAGAGAAATTACAAATTAAGCAATTACATTACTGTTGAACAGTGGGAAATAACTTTCATCAATATTTTTAACCCTCTCAGGATACACAATAGTTTTTCCATATTTTGTATAATTTTTGGCCCTTATTATAAATGAATGTTATAGTAATTAACTGGAAGGCAGCATAAGTCAAAATACCACTAAATACAGAAATGTATCTATAATTTTAATGTATACATATAAAATAATTTACCACATAAAATTTTGAAATACAACATAAAGTATTTGAATAACATATATTTTTATTAAGACGGAACTCATTAATTAAATACATTTATATGACTCAATATATCATGTCACCTAAAACACAGAATTTAACCAAGATGATACATTAGACATTTACTCAGATTGACCAAAAAAATTATGTGTCTAGTATCAGCCATCTGATTTTATTAGAAAAAAATTGATGTATATATCCAAAAAATACTTCAACCACTTATATTTATTCAGTTTCATAACAAATTTTCAGAGATGCGAGGCATACCAGAATTAAAACAGCAGCATGACAATCATTTACTAAGTTGACGCTGAGGAAAGCAAATGTAACAGCAGTTACAGTAATCATCAGTGAGTCTTGAAGTTAAGCTGATCTGTCACATACCATCAACGGGACTATTACCTTTTGCGGGAGCACTGTAATAAATTGTCAGATTTGTTTCTTAGTTGAAATGGTGGGATGGAAATTGTTGATTGTGTCTGAGTTTTGGTTGAGTCCAGGGGAGATCTGATATATATGATTTGTCCACATGATAAGTCTTATAGTGACTAACATTTATGAAATGCACTTATAAATATGTACAATAAATTAAAGCTTAAGAGCCTATATATTCTAATTCTTTAAGGACAAAAATTTAGATGAAAATAAAATACTATGAATAGTGACATGAAATTTTTATTTTCTCTCTTTGAGGACATTTTTATTATGATAATTCTTCAAATATAGTTTCCGCTTTGAATTTTTATCTATTTAGTGTTATCTGAGAACACAGTACAGTTTTATGATGACAGTTGCCAAGTCATTCATTAAGAGTTCAGCTTAGTTGTTCAGGGGATGAGATGTTTTTACATCTAGATAGATGCTTTAAGTTGGTAGAGATGAGATAGGATAGATAGCTATCTGCATTCAGAATATTAGCCACACCAAGATAGAAAAGCTCTTTTCTTCAAGGCTGCAAAGTACAAATACCCAATATACTATGAATGTAACATTTATATAATTCCTGATTGTTTCATGGTTCTTTTGGCTGTAGGTAGTTTATTGTATATATGTATAATAATAAAAAATATATATATATAAATTAAAAAAGTGTTCATGCTACATTTTGCTTATTTATTCTCTCTCCATTTTGCCACAATACATCTAATATGGAAAACCATAGACTGAGAGTAGCCAGCCTGAACTTTTTCACAGTTTAGATTTGATAATACAGGAAATGGTTAATAGTTGCATGTTTCTATACCTTCATTCAGGTAAAAAATTATTTGACATTCTAAAAATCAAGTTCACAGTAAATACAAACAATATAGGGAAACCTTTGATAGAAAATATTAATTAACTTTTCATATAGGCCATTAATTTTCTTGATGTATGTATGTGTTCATTTAAAACTTGCAATCATTTCTTCAGATAAGTAACACTTTAAATATTGTCATAATCTAGCTCTAAGAATTGTCCATTAATATGTTGTTTTTTCAGCCACTTTGATATGTAAGCAAATATGTCTTATGCTTACATGGAGAGAAGCATCTGGAACAGAATTGAAAGCTCAAAAATTGATCTTTTGATTGATAAAAATAAAGTTTGATGTAATTAGAATTAATACCTTATTTAGCCATGCAGTGAAATATTTGACTAAAGTGTGTACTATCACCAGGCTATTACTTAATAGTCCACAAAGATACACTAAACCAAATATTTTATTTATTTTTGTTACATGTCCTGCAGTTTAATTTTTCTCACTCCTGAAAAAAATCACTTAATAATATGTGTAGGTATGCTATGTCAACATTATTTAATATATTAAAGAAGACCATAGGTGACAACTTAGTGTGTAAAGGCACTCTTGCTGCCAAGCCTGATGACCTGAGTTCACATCCTGTGACCATATGGTAGAAGAAGAAAACGAACTATTGAAAGTTGTATTTAACCTTTTTTTCACATGTTCACTGTCATGTAATCACACATACACTCCCTTACACACACACAGACACACACACATACATACATACACTCACTCACACAAATAAGTAAATAAATGAGGGGGTAACATCCTTATAAATTTAATCTTGAATCATTTAAAGATAACAACACCATACATCTGGAGAGAATTATATCTCATTGGCCATGATTGTAGTAATTGTTCCAAATTTCCACTAAATTAAGAAGATGTAGATCAAGGCTATAATACATTACTGAAGAGGAAAGTTTATTCAGAAAATGGCTATTCTTGCAAGAGATCACATTCTCTTGTATGTGATCTGGCTGGCAAGAGATCATATCCAAAGGTTTTCTAGGTCTATGTGATCTAGTTGGAATACAAATATGCCTTTAATCCAAGAGAAAGAGGCAAACAAATCTGAGTTCAAGGCCAACCTGGTAAAGATACTTGTATCAGGCAAAGAAAATCTCAGATGCAAGCACGGTGATACATGCCTTTAATCCCAAACAAGTAAAGTTAGTTTGTAGAAAAAAATCACCTGTGTTTGAAAGTAATGTCTAATTGAGTGGCAGAGATTTGACAGAATAGGATATGCCCAACTTTAATGAGAAAAGAGAAGAAAGGGAAGCTACTTAAGAGGAAGTTTTATTGAGAGAGGAGTTTTTCCGAGAACATTAATAGAGAGATGGATTGGAGAGAGAGAGAACTAAGTTGAAGATGGAACAGGGCAGAAAATATGAAGAAAACAGAAGAATTAGTTTGAGGCCAAGCAGAACAATTCCAGGGCAAAAGAGAAGCCAGCTTAAATAAGTCATCTGGGAGAAGATTTTGAACCATAACAGCTGGCTTGAACCAGCCAGCCCAGAGCTCAGATAGAAGAAGAAAGGATAAGCTTATTAAGCAGTAAGTCTCTTAAGCGGAAAACGTTCTAGCCCTGATTTAGATTGTAAAGTGGCTAGAAACGACCAGGACTAAGCCTAGGTTAGCAGAAGATGGCAGTAAGTCTCCCAGACAACATTTGACCAGGAGAATACAATTACTTGTTCACATTACTTTCACTTTACAAGCGCTAGATCACCAAGAAGAGGCCTTGAGTAGTTGACTGTGCCATCAGACTGACCTCACTTATCTTTTAGGATTCGTTCAGATATTGGAATGAATCAGATAGCATTCTTCACAATGCTTCCCTGTATCAACAGACTTATAATTTGGAAGGTTGTTCTAAAAGATGCACTTTTTCTTAATAGAATTCTTCTGCTTATGCATTTTATTGGGTTGTTAAAATATTCAGCTTGTGTCCGCCTAAAACATCTCTTTCTCAAATGCACCACATTCACTTCGCTGTTCAATTACTGTGCATGAAAGGTATTCTTAAATTATGGAAATCCATTCTCAGGCTTTCAATTATCTTGTTTTATCTCAGAGAAATGCACATTTAGCAATAACTTTCAAAGCTGCTGAATGTTCAGACCTTAGACAGAAATACTAAGTGCACTTGGTTGTACTGCTGGTCAATTTCTTTAAGTGTAATTTAGAAACATATAAAGATGGTTGAAAGTGATTATCATTTCTCACAGAATATTGTCTGCATATGGCCAGAATACATACCTGTGGAAACACTCTGGGAGATAAGTGTATCTGAAAATTACCACTATTCTTTTATATGCAACTAAGAGGTTTTTCTATTGCAGCAATGTTATTTGGGGATACCCACTAAATTACACTGACCCCTGGAAGAGACAGTTACCAAGTGTCCTTCCTACATATCACTGAGAATTGCTCACATAGAAAGGACAGTTGTAACTCTTAAATTTCACAATACTACTTGTAGGTAATAATATGTTTAACATGGTTTTGGAGGATACAGATATGGAGGAGTGAATCTGAGTATGAATATTCTATGCATTATTTGTTAGCCCAATGTATTACAACTGTTAAGTGGATAAAATTCTATCAATTTTAATGAAATAATGTGTGTTATAACACTAAGTACAGTGCTTGTCACATCATGGTTTCCAAATTTTTTGCAACTATTGTTATTGTTGATTATTATTCTGTTTGTAGATAAAATGAGAGAAATAAATTCACAGAAGTGGAATAGTTTGAAAGTGAATTTTAATTCTGTACATTTGTACCTTGACAAGTTCAGTGACAAAGAGTAGAGACAGAAAACTCTTGTATGATTTATCTCTGTTTTAATAAAAACCATTCAACATTATGGAAAGGAAGTTTTAAAACACATTGCATTATTTGCTTCTAAGTTGTGTGCATGTGTTATCAAAAGTTACCAAGACATTTCATACACCTGGAATATGAAAGGATGCCCAAGAGTGTGACAGCTTTTTTTCTTTGATGGCAAACAGTACAAATTTAATAACACTTTCATCTGTGGCATCAAAAAGCAATATCTATTGCTTGTCTGTGCTCTGTGTAAGGCTATTCCTTGAAATATGGATCATTATAAAATGATGCTGTAAGGATTTCTCCCCAAGTACATGTTGTTACTTGTTGTTAAGGAATGTATTGCAAATCAGAACCTGGAAACCTTCTCACCCACGAAGCTGATTTCACATACCATCTGTTACGTGAATGACATTTTGACATATTCGTCTGCTTCTCTAAGGAATCAGCACTTTCATGTGCATACTTTTGCTCATACCATCCTTTTACTTATGCATCATAAAGCAAAATAATATCAGCCTTGCTCACCGAATTGAATCAGTGCTCCTCCTATGATGGAAAGAGAGATACATCACTGGAAACTGTAACAGATTTGATAACTGCCACATTCATATCTTTATAGAGAGTAGCTCACATGGTAATTCTAAGGACTATGTTGGGGCTAGGTGTAATTGCATCAAGTTCATCCAAATGCTGTACTTCATATTAGAACATTTTTAGAGAGCTGACTAAAATGTCTCGAGGAAACTAGTCTTATGAAATATAGGGTTGAGTTTCTCCTGAGAACTAAATTATTTATCTAGAATGAAACTGATAGAGGAATATTTAAAAGATGATATATAATAGAAAAATGTTTAATTAAATTCATAATTAGGATCTTTGTATGTACAAGCCATAAGACAGAACTATCATTTCACAGTGGAAAAATTGAGTACTAAAATACAGCAAAAGGCATTAATTTTTACTAAAATAAAATATTTTGGATTATTTTGACATGAATTTTGAAAATTGAATAAAATATAAAAGATAGCATTTAATAAAATATGAAAGGTAGCTAAGACCATGGATCTGCAATCAGACTAGTGAAGTTTTACTATTTTATATATAATTATTAACTGTGTAATCATATCAAGTTATTTAGTTAATGTTGATTTTTTTTTCACTTATAAATGGAGCTAATATTAGTTACTACTTCATGTGAATGCTTGAAGATTAAATGAGAAGTAGTGAATTATAATGGGTCTAGAAAAGCATCACTTATACATTTGGCCTTCAGTAAGTGTCATCTGTGTTTATAAGAGCATTAATATAGAATGAGCAGAGCACTTAGACAAGAGCATAATATGTACAAGTCAGTTCTTTCATAATTATAAATAATACAAAACTGCTCATGATTACTCTTGATAAAAATATTGCTATTCATGGTAAAGAGCATAATCATGAAATGACTTAATCATGAATGCATTTTAATGTCCATGCAGATAGATACGAACTCACTATGGCTCAATAATTTGAAGGATTTTTCATTCCTTTTTTTAATTTTCAATTTTAATTAAATATTTTACATATACATTTATATTATTACACATAAATACAATAAACTACCTAGAGCAAGAATAACCATGATATAATCAGGAATTTTATATATATATATATATATATATATATATATATATATATATATATATATGTTACATTCATAGTGTTTTGGCTATTTGTATTTGGCAGCCTTAACGAAAATATTTTTCCTATCTTGGTGAGTCTAAAATTCTGATTGTAAATCAGTAACTATCCTGTCTCATCATTATAAATGTAAAACATCTATTTAAACATAAAAATATCTTAACCCCTAAACAACTAAGGTTAATTGTGACACTAAACTATCTGCTCTTCAATTCCATTAGACACTTGAGAAGAAATGAAATTAATTACTCAGTATTATGAAGAGTGCAGGCTACCAGCTTCCCAAATAAGAAGATGTCAGAGAGAATTTGGTGCCTGAACAGTTAACCAAAACTCTCTATAATGCTTGAGCATCATTTTCAGCCTCCTGGTCCAATATATCTGACAGACTTATTTGTGAGGCAGGAACTACTGAGGAGTTGCTTATCTTGTCTTGGCAGAGTTTGCCCATGGACTCTGTCTACAACCAAGCTTGCCATTTTTAGGCAGAATTCTGTCTCTGGTAGAAACAAGGACATTTTGCCCAGTGGCTTGTTTGACACATGTTAAGCCATCTCCATAAGGAGGTTCTTTGATGTTCATCATCCTCTTGAGGTAGGCTGGGTGTTGACAGGAGTTAATCTATCTCATTGTCATTGAATCTAAGATAATAAAAACATTTGTAAAGGTTATATTTCCCATGTCTCTGAGGTTTTTGAAGACCTTATATAACAGTTTTACCTTATTACATCTGTTACACATAGGATGTATATTCTTGTGAAAAAATACTGTTAATTGATATGATCATAATTTGATCAACAAACAATTAACTTGACTAACTTACTTATATAACTTCCAATGATATTACAAAACTCTTGTCTTATCTAAAAATGAAAATGTAGTGATTATTCTTAGAAATAAATGAAGAACATGCCACTTAGTTATTCTTACATTTTAATGAAGAATGTCTGTCCAAATATTCTTGATATGTCCAGCATCTTATATACATTGTTTACTTAAAAGAAACTGTGGTACATTTACACTATGGAATACTACTCAGCTATTAAAAACAAGGAATTCCCGAAATTTGTGGACAAATAGATTGAACTAGAAATGATCTTAATGAGTGAGTTAACCCAGATGCAGAAAGAGTCAAATGGTATATACTCACTTACATCTGGACACTAGTCCAAGGGGCATGTCCCATGAAAGTCTTCACTTACCAGGAAACTGGGACAAAAGGGAGGACATCCTACTGGGACTCTAGATGAGAGAAGCATAGGAGAATAGCAAAGTAGGAGCATCCAGAGTGTCCTAGAAACCTACAAGAAGAACATTATGATGGGCAGATCTGGGCCCAGGGGTCCTGCTCAAAGTAAGGCACCAGCCAAGGACAATACTTGCAGTAAACTTCAAACCCCTACCCAGATCAGGCCAATGGACAGGACGTTCTCCACAGTTGAGTGGAGAGTGGGGTATGACTTTCACATAAACTCCAGTGCCCCATATTTCACCATATCCCCTGGATGGGGAGGCCTGGTAGCACTCAGAGAAAGGATAGCAGGCTACCAAAGAGACTTGATACCCTATGAGCATATACAGGGGAGGAAGTCCCCTACAGTCACAGTTATAGGGGAGGGGAGTAAGGGAAAAATGGGAGGGAGGGAGGAATGGGAGGATACAAGGGATGGGATAACCACTGAGATGTAATACGAATAAATTAATGACAAATTTTTAAAAAAGAAGTAGCTTATTCATCTCTTTTCATATATGTGACTATACTTTTGTCTGTTGAATTGAAGTTTTAATAATTATTGGAAACTGACCATGCCAATTAAATAATTGACCTCAATATATATTTTTTATTTCAGAAGGCTAAGAAAGCAGGAAAACTTTAGAAATGAAAACGAAGTTTATGTTTTTGAATGAATACTGAAAAGGACCAAAGAAATCTTTATGGGACAGAGTTTACAAAATATTTTTTGACATATATAGGTGAAACCCTGGGATTTTTCCACCTTGATTATAGTTTGGTTCATGAAAGTCCTTTCTGTTTTCTAACAGCAGTAGAATGTGAACAAAATAGAATTTACTTTCTGAGGAATTAGAGATTATTTTTGGGGGAAATGTGTCCCGGTTCATATAATTTAATCAAAATGGGGAAAAAGATTGGCCAAAAAAGAAACAATATTGAAGGAATAAAAAACATTACTGAATCACATTACTACACTGTATTTCACACATAGGTTCATTACCAATAACTTATAAATTTTATTTTTACCAGTGTTTCCCATTTAGTTTATGCTTTTACATTCTATTTATAAGGATAACCAGTTTCTGACTTAGAAGTTATACATCTGGACTATTTTTTAAAGTCTCTCCTTGGATATACAGAAAAGAACAGAATATCAGACAACAATGACAACTGACAAAACAAACAACTATCTAGAAGTGACATTTTATTTCAGAGTACAATAATGCTCCAATCATTACTATCTTCTATACTAAGAAGCTACAAAGACAGAACTGGCTAGTTTCTTAAGATAAGAGAATCTACGGTCTGACTATTTTCTGACAATGACTTTGATTAAATGGGAAATGAAATTTTCTTTCTTTTTTGTTTGTTTTTTGCTTGTTTACTTGTTTTAATACTTTATTTATTCACTTTACATCCTGGTTGTAGCCCCCTCCCTGTTCTCTTCCTAGTTTTACCCTCCCTCCCTCACACCCTCCCATACTCCTCTGAAAAGGGGAGCCTCCCTACCCACCCACCACAGCTTATCAAGTTGCATCAGGATTGAGTTTGTCCTCTTTCCTTATGGCCAGGCAAGGGAGCCACTTGAGGAGGAAGTGAAGAAAAAACAGGAAACAGAGTCCATGTCAGGTACAGACCCTTCTCCCCTTATTAGTGGACACACATGTAGCCTGAGCTGCTCATCAGCTACATCGAAGTAGAGGACCAAGGTCAATCCATGCATGATCCTTGGTTGATGCTTCAGACTCCAGAGGCCCCTTTGAACCCTAGTCAGTTTAATTTGTTGGTCTTCTTGTGGAACTTTTGTCACCTGTATGTTCTTTTGTGCTCCCCCCCCCCCGCCACTTTTTTGTTTGTTTGCTTGTTTGGCTTTTCGAGACAGGATTTCTCTGTGTAGCCTTGGCTGTCCTGGACTCACTTTGTAAATCAGGCCGGCTTTGAAGTCACAGTGATCCTCCTGCCTCTGCCTCCTGAGTGCTGGGATTAAAAACATGCACCACCATGCCTGGCCTTCCCCAACTTTTTGATTATACTCTTTATGCTTTTCTCAATAATCACCTCTGAGCCTCAGCATCTGTTTCGATCTGCAGCTGTGTGGAACTTCTCAGGGAACAACTCTGATATGTTCCTGTCTGCAAGCATAGAAGAGTAACTTTAATAGTGTCAGTGGTTGGCTCTCTCCCATGGCGTGGGTCTCAGGTTGGGCCAGGCATTGTTTGGACATTCCCTTAATCTCTGTTCTATTTGTTCCATCTTTGTCACTGCACATCTTGTAGGAAGAGTAAATTATGGAGCATAGATTTTGTGGGTAGGTTGCTGTTCTCTCCCCTATATTAGTAGTCTTTTCAAGTTAGATGTCGTCCTCTACAGTCTCCAGGGCCTCTGTTGCTAGTAGTCTCAGTTATAGTCACCCTCATAACCTCCCAGAGGCTTATTCTGACTTAGGTCTCCAACTTGTCACAGAGATGGCCCCTCCAACATTTTCTCTTTAAGCTGCAGACCTGCATTTCTACGAATTCCCTGCCCAGCTCTGATTTCTACCCCTATTTCTCTCTGTGCTCCTTCTTCTATTTTGTTCCATCTCTTCAACAACTACCTCTGTCTACATTATTCCACATTGTAAGTGAGATATAAACATCCTTCCTTGGGTCATCCTGGTTATTTACATTCTTTGTGCCTGTGCATTTTGGTATGTTTATCCTGTACTACACGGCTATAATCTACTTATGAGTGAGTGCATACCAGGTGTGTCTTTCTGAGTCTGGGTTACCTAACTCAAAATGATCTTTTACAGTTCCATCCATTTGCATGCAAATATCATGACTTCTTTTTTTTTTTTTTTTTAAGATTTATTTATTATTTATACAGTATTCTGCCTGTTTGTGCACCAACAGTCCTGAAGAGGGAACCAGATCTCATTATAGATGGTAGTGAGTCACCATGTGGCTTCTGGGAATCGAACTCAGCAATTTGGAAAAGCAGCCAGTGCTCTTTCTCCATTTCTCCAGATTAACTTGTTTTTAATATCTGAGTAGTATTCCATTGTGTAAATGTAGCACCGTTTCCTTATTCATTCTTCAGTTCAGGGTCATCTAAATTGTTTCCCGATTATGGCTATTACAAATAGAGCTGCTATGAACATAGTTGAGCAAGTATCCTTATTGTATAATGAAGCATCTATTGGGTATATGCCCAGGAGTAGTACAGATGGATCTTGAGGTAACACTACTTCCAATTTTCCCAGAAAGCCCCAGAAAATTTTCCACAGTGGTTGTACAAGTTTGCACTCCCACAAGCAACTGAAGTGTGTTCCCCTTTCTCCAAATCCTTGACAGCATGTGTTATCACTTGAGTTTTTTACCTTAGAAATTCTAACATGTGTAAGACAGAATCTCAGAGTCATTTTAACTTACATTTCCCTGATGACTAAGGACACTACACTGAACATTTCTTTCAGTGCTTATAGGCCATTTGATATTCCTCTGTTGAGAATTCTATGGTTATCTCTGTGCCTGATTTTTCCTGTGTTCCATTTTTAAGTGAGTAAAATTGTTCATTGGTATTAAGTTTTTTTTTCAGTTCTTTATATATTTTGAATATTAACCCTTTGTTGGACGTAAGATTGGTGAAGGTCTTTTCCCATTCTGTAGACTGCCATTACATTCTATTGACAGTGCCTATTCTTTTACAGAAGCTTTTCAGTTTCAAAAGGTCCTCTTTCTTTAATTATTGATCTTAAGCCTTGACCTATGGGTGTTCTGTTCAGGGAGTTGTTTCCTGTATTAATGAGTTCAAGGTTCTTCCCCACTTTCTCTTCTACTAGATTTTGTGTATATAGTTTTATGTTGAGGTCTTTAGTCCACTTGGACTTGAGTTTTGTCCAGGGTGTTGAATATGGATCTATTTGCATTTTTCTACTATAGACACCCAGTTAGACCAGCATCCTTTGTTGAAGATGCTATCTTTTTACCTTTGTATGGTTTTGGCTTCTTTGTCAAAATTCAACTGTTCATAGGTGTGTAGGTTTATTTCTGTATCTTCCATTCAATTTCATTTGTCAGTTTATTTTCATACTAGTAATATGCAGTTTCAGTTACTATTGGTCCACAGTACAGCTTGAAGTCTGAGATGGAGATGCCTCCAGATGTTCTATTATTGTATAAGATTGCTTTAGCTACTCATGTTTTTGTTTTTTCATTTGTTTGTTTTTCCATATGAAGTTTAGAATTGCTGTTCCAAGGTCTATAAAAAATATCTTGGTATTTAGATGGGGATTGCATTTACTCCGTAGATTGCTTTTGGTTAAGATGGCCATTATAACTGTTTTAATCATACTGATCCATGAGTATGGGAGATCTTTCTGTCTGAGTGTATATCATGTTAATGATATGCATACAGTTTCAAGGTGACTACTTGGCAACCAATTGAAAGGATCTTCCCTGGGAAAGACAGATTCTCCATCAACCCACAAAAATGAACTGAAACTTATTGTCTGTTGGTGTTCTGATTAATATTAGCAGATTCATATATCTGTTTTGAATTACCTTTTAAAAATTCCCAACTTCTATCCTACATTATGTCTTAATTTGCAACTTGATAAGAAACTGCCTGCTTTAACATTTACCGACAAAAGCATGATGTAAAAAGAAAGATAGAAATAATTCAAGGTATTATAAAAGTGGTACTTTATTTTTATCATAAAATTATCAGTTCTTGGCCAACTTGGCACAGAACTGTTTATTAAAATATTAATACATTATTTATCAACTTCAGCTTGCCACATTTCTTGATGCAGTTTTTAAAAATATGAAACACTTATGCTAGAGAAGTAAGAGAAAAATATTTGTGTTTATTTCCACTCTGAAATATTCAGTTGTAACATTGTAAATATATTGAATAGATTTTATTCACTTAACTAATTTCTATATTATTTAGAATAAAAATATATCTGTGCTTATAAAATTGGACTTCTGTATTGCTTATGTGCTATTTTTTATATATCAACTTACAATGTTATAGATATAATAATTTATCGAAAGAAACAATTTCCTATGTTGTTTTTGATAACAATAAAGCTATTAAAAGAATTTAATTTGATACTTGATTTTAGAGAGTACAAGTATATTTTTCTATAAATCATAGATATACTTTCAACAAATTATATGCATAAACCCATCTACTATTTTTAAAACTAAAATAATAAGTACAAATTGAATAAAATTAATGTTTTAGTTTGAAAATCTTAAGGACAGAGCATCTAATGATCCATAGTTTAAATTACTGGATATATTTTCCTTCATTCAATTATACATGATATCCCACATCCTTATAATACTTAGACGAGTGGTAACACAAATTAAGTTGCATTATTTACTATGATCCACAAAGTTTGACTTATATTTAATTTAATTAAAATGTATAGACCTAAATATTAAAATATATTATTTAAAAATAAATATATAAAACACTTCACCTATTGAAAACCTTTTCATGGGACTATATAAAATATAATAAAATTGTTCTCTGAGAACACCATTCTTTTCTTTCTAAAGACATAAATGAACTGTTTATTTAAAATGTGTAAATAATGCCTCATTTATAGAATCGATTTATAGCCTTTCAGTTACTAACACCAAGCGTACTTAAAATCAAATCATTGATTTGTTATGAAAGAATGAAAATGCATATATTAATTAAAAAGTATGATTTCCAGAATAGTATTTTTAAGTGTGCAAGGCTTTTTCAATTGCCAGATGAAATGAAAAGAAGTTTTCAGAAACTCTGCTAGCTACTAACAAAAACTAAAATGAAATCAGTCCGTGTTGGACTAGTGGTCATAGTGAGCTCTTTGTTTTGTTATATATATTCAATTACTTAAATTGGGAAATTATAAAATATACCTTAAGCTAAAGAGTTTTCCCTTAACAAAAATTAGAATTACAAACACATTATGGTATATTAATGCACATGTATTTTAATTTTAATGCTGTGATAGGAATTCTTAGCTAAGTTGTAGTTCAATTCATTTCTATATAACCCTCCCAAAAATGTTTCATGTCATCAATAAAAGTCTGAACTGTTATGTCAAAAAATCATGAGATATAAAGAGGTAATTATTTTACAAAATTTTTGTTAGTCAAAAAAAGATCAATTTTTTTCATAAAGTGCTACCTAATAATGTATACTGTAATTCACATGTGTAATACAAGTATCAGAAAGGACATTTAGGAAATGAGATCTGATTTACATCCAATGTAGTATTTGTTTCATTATCAATTAGTGAATCAAAAGTGTGGGAAGGATAAAGGTCTCACAGAGAATAACTGTACGATATAATCATATCTTCTTCTACAATAAAATGAACTACATTAAATTAGATTACTGGCTGGTGTAAAGGTACAATTTTAAGGCATAATTTTCTCCAGAATTATTAACATATTACATTTTACATGGTGGAAACCTGCCCTTTTCATGGCTTTGGAGGAAGAATAAATTTTAAAGAAATCAGGAAAAAAGACCATAGTATGTTTGATGATACAGAATAGACAATTATTACTATGTAATTTGTCCTGATGTAACAAGCGAAACACAATTGCTAATTTCAGCAGGGGTTATTCATGATAGATACATTAGTCAGGATTTCCAGTGTTAATTTAGATTTATTCCACAGTTTTAATACCAGAACACGGCTGTGATACCTTTCAGAGAAATAATAATCACAGACCACTGTTTCTGTATGTATTATTTAGTCCCATTACCACTCCCAGAGCTTCTCATATTTTTATTCCTGCTATTTATTGTGTTCATGAACCTTGGGAATATATTGTAGCATTTGTACTGTGATAATATAGAGCAGCTACAGTCCAGGTCCTTTCCTAGAGAATCATTGAATTAATGAATAGATAGTAGATTTTGAAATTTAAACTTGTGAACAATTAGATAAAAGTACCCAATAATATATCACTTACCTTGTCATAGTGTTATATTGGCTTAAAATTTAATATAGATTTAGCTTACTCAAAGACAAAAAATATAAAAGCTTCCAAAAATCTGTTGTATGTGATGAGAAGTTTAAATGTGTAAATGACTAAATGTAAATTTACCAGTATATCATATTTGAGAATTAAAATACCTTTTTACTTTTGGTAGAAATAAGTAATCACCACAATATGTAAAGATTTGCTGAGTATACAGTTAAAAGATTTGTCTGTTTCCATTCCTCAGAAATCGCTAACATAAGGTAAATTGCTGACTGATATCTTTAGAAAATCAGAACTCTATGTGCATGGCTTTTTCATAATTCCTAATTTTACTAATATTTCATTAAATATTATTTTCTTAAATAACTTACCAAATACAAAATTGTGTATCAGGCTATAAAATTTGACAGAGAAATGTTTTTTTATGAATGCATTCACAAAGCAGGTCAGTAGTTATAGTGATAATGAAAAGGTTTAATTTTTATAATATTTTATGCTAGAGAAGTTGAGATAAAATATTGAGTGACCTACTTATATAATTTTGCTTAGCTATGAGCTGTTTTCAAGTTTATGAGAATCTCATATTGTCATAAAAGTAAAGTAATTTATTGTTTTCAGAGACAAAATACTGAAAGATCAAGATCTCTCAGGGTGCCTGAGGGATGAAAAATGAAAAGATCTTTGAGTTCATTAATTTCACTAATGTGGGCAATATAGTACTTATATTTCATTGATTTTATGAGGATAAATGAAATTTCAAGTCAAATTAAAATAATGTTTTCATAATGATACTGCAAAGCCAAGTCAACATTCATGTTAACATATTACAAGGGCAAAAGAGACACTAGGGAAACTAAGATTTACTAAAAGGAAATTAATAGAAGAAACATATAATGTGCAAATAATAATTTTTTTGGAACTGTGACATTTTAAGGTGTGTTTTTGTACCCTGTTCTAATGCAGGATTCATTTATGAATAAAGATTACATATTAATACAGTGCTTATTTTCCCAAAGTAGCCAAATGAAGGAAAAGAGTACATCAATGTGAAATTCTTTCAAAATGGTAGACATTGAATAAAGCTAATGTTCTAAGACACTTGCTTTCTCTTATGAAACTAAAGATGCAATAGTATCTTTGTTATTAAAATATAGAGGAGATCTAATGTTCCTTAAGTATCTGAAAAAAGTACAACACACTAAGAATTAATGCAGTACTGTTGTATGAAATTTATGCTTATTGTAATGAAACATATAACAGACAAAATAAAATAAAATTTCAAAATAAAAATAATGAATAAAAATGAATAAGAACATGTTAGTATTTTATCAAATTTTCACAGTTTTAAAAACAAAGAGTAGAGATAAAAGAAATTCATTTCTGGAAATAGGCCAGAATGTTATTTGAAGTAGGATTGTCCTGAGTAGACATTTCATAGACTATTTTAATATTTCTTCAAGCTAATGATAATATTTGCTAATTTCATTATTTAAATCTGAGATGTCTAATTTATACCTTAGAAATTTAAACTTTTTATCTAGTGATAATTTTTATGATTTATGGATGTCAGGAGAAAAATATTCTGCATTAAGACTTTCGAAAATATAATCATAATTAAATTCAATATTTTCAACAAATCATATTGTATTTCCAAGACTTCTGAAGTTCTTAAAAACTAAATATAATTATATACTTTAAAAAATTAGGAGCTATTTGATAGGACAATGCTATTAAATAAACAAAATTTTTACATAGGATAATGTGCATTTCCTCATGTGAAATTTCAAATTAAATGTAATTATCTCATTTTTCATAAAATAGCTGCATATCTGGTAGTTTTTCCTTCCACATGGTTTGACCAAATATATTAAACTGTTCAAGATGATTGAAATTACTAAAATGTATAGTGACTGGGGGATGGGATGAGGGAGATTGTCAGGAGCTCCACGAGGCAACTATCAGGGGCCAGAGGGGCCTGCAAGAACTAATGCACCAACCAAGGACATTACAAGCAGAGAACCTAGGTCACTGTTCAGATGTAGCTTATGGACAGCTCATTCTCCACAAAGGGAAGGGAGCAAGGGAGAGGGGGGGACTGCCTCTGACACCAACTTTGATTCTTGGCATATGGTCACTGCCCCTTGCTAGAGAAGTCTGGTGGGAACACAGAGGAATGGGATACAGGATCTCTTGATGAAACCTCACAGGCAGTCAGAAGGTGAGGGAGGAGGACCCCACCTGTCAGAGGACTAGGGGAAGGGAGTAGGGCAGAAGATGGAGGGATAGTGGGAACAGGAAGATCAGAACAAGGGAATTACAATCAGAGTGTAATGTGAATAAATTAAAATAATAAAAAAGAAAACCGAAATCATTTGTTGAAACTACTAAACCAACATTTTTTTCCATTTTTCCTTCATTAAGAGGAAAGTTTATGAGACTCAAATTTAGTTGGTTAAAACAATTACTATGCCAATAGTAAAAGATTATAGATGTAAAGTTTCAGTGGGCACATTAAATAGCAAACTTCAGATAAAATTATTTTTTAAAAAAGTTTCATTTTTCTACTTTGCTATTCTCACATGCTTCTCTCATCTAGAGTCCCAATAGGATGTCCTCCCCTTTGTCCCCGTTTCCTGGTAAGTGAAGGCTTTTGTGGGACATGCCCCTTGGGCTAGTATGCAGATATAAGTGAGTATATACCATTTGATTCTTTCTGCTTCTGAGTTAACTCACTCATTATGATCATTTCTAGCTCAATCCATTTATCCACAGATTTCGGGAAATCCTTGTTTTTAATAGCTGAGTAGTATTCCATAGTGTAAATGTACCACAGTTTCTTTATCCACTCTTCTACTGAGGGACACTTAGGCTATTTCCATGTTCTGGCTATTATGAATAAGGCTGCTATGAACATGGTTGAGTAAATTTTCTTGTTGTGTGCTGGAGTATCTTCTGGATATATTCCAAAGAGTGGAATAGCTGGGTAGAAGGATCCAAAGGGTCCTAGATACCTACAAGTAGAACATTATGATAGGCAGATTTGGGCCCAGGGGTCCCGCTAAAACTAAGGCACCAGCCAAGGACAATACAGGTGGTAAAATTTAAACCCCTACCCAGATCTAGCCAATGGTCAGAACATTCTCCACAGTTGAGTGGAGAGTGGGATATGACTTTCTCACATACTCTGGTGCCTCACATTTGATCATGTCCCCTGGAGGGGGAGACCTGGTGGAACTCAGAGGAAGGACAGCAGATTACCAAGAAGAGACTTGATACCCTATGAGCATATACAGGGGGAGGTATTCCCCCTCAGGAACAGTCATAGGGGAGGGGAATAAGGGGAAAATGGGAGGGAGGGAAGAATGGGAGGATACAAGGGATGGGATAACCATTGAGATGTAACAAGAATAAATTAATAAAACAAACAAACAAACAAAAAGTTTCATTTACTCTTATGTGTATGAGTGCTTTATCTGCATTATATATCTGTATCCTACATGGTTATGAGTACAAACCAAAGGCCTTGCACTGAAACTACACACTGTTTTGAATTGCCATTTAAGTGCTGAGACCGAAAACTTGGTCTTCTGGAAGAACAACTACCATGCTGTCTCTCGTATCCTAAACAAATAATTTATAATAATGACTAAATACAAAGTTGAAGGAATCATTTCTGAAATATTAATTTTCCAGTGTGAAACTTTTGAGAAGTTATATGTTTTAAATATTATTTTTCAGTATCATAAAAAGTTATATATTAAAAATTCTTACAAATATTTTTCAATATTTGAAATCATTCAATTTAAATTGCTGTTGTAAAATGCATGTCTATTTTCTGTTGGACCATAGAATCATATTTTTATTCTTTTTTTCTAGTTCACTAGTATTTTATTATGTCATCTAATTTAGTTACATAGTTATATTATTATTCCTACATTTTTCCAATCCAAGGAGTCTATTTAATTTTTATTGCTATATGAAATTAGTTCATTAACAATAAAAGATAAAATTTCATACCACATTTATAATTACCACTGCAATTTTATTTCATTTTCATTAAAATTCTACTATGCATCTGTAACAAATGACCATGTGGCTTGGAGAATGAATGATCTTTGTTTTTGGTTCTTTGTTATGCTTCTAAGAATGCTCATATGTTTTGGAATCTTACGTTATGTTTCACTATAAAATTAATGTATACATATGTACTTTCTAGTTTAAACATTACTGAAATATTTATTTTTACCTTAAGGAGGCATTAGTATACAACTATTTTGAATTTTCATTGGATTTTTTCCTTTGCTTTTTATGTTGTTTTTTGTTTTTCAAGACAGGAATTCTCTGGGTAGACCTGTCTATTTTGGGACTCTCTGTAGACCAGCATAGCCTCAAAAGTAGAGATCAGCCTGCCTCTGCCTTAAATTCTGGTATTAAGGCATACACCACCATTTCCAACTTATTTGGAGTATTTTAAAAATAATTTTTATGTATTATATTCTCACATTATATAATTATGATTAAATGTCTACTAGTCATTGAATATATTAGAAACAAATGCAACAATGCAGGATTTAACATCAATGCAAGCGAATTATTCTTTTTTGAATAGATGTTTTTATATGCATTCAGAACTCACTAACTACCAGTTTTCTATCAATGATACATATTTTATCATTGATCTGCAAAGAAGGTCCCACAAATTGTCTGTGATTTCTTCTGAAAAACAACTTAATTCTTGTGACTTCTACCAATTAAGAAAATTTATTTGTATGACAATATTATATGCAGAGAAATTGTACTGTTAATGCCATAAATATTAATGGATAATAATGAGATTATAAAGTGATATTCTTATCTTTCCCTTAAGAAGAGGAACATTATGATGGGTGGATCTGAGCCCAGTGGTTTTGCTTGATCAAAAGCACCAACCAAGGACAAAAAGTGCAGTCATCATCAAACCCCCACCCAGATCTAGCCAAGGGACAGAACATTCTCCACAGTTAAGTGGAGACTGGGGACTGACTTTCACAGGATCTCTGGTTCCCCATATTTGTCCATGTCGCTTTGTTGGGGAGGCCCAATGGCACTCGGAGGAAGGGTAGCGGACTACCAAGAAGGGACTTGATACCCTAGCAGCATATTCAGGGGGAGGAGGTCCCCCTCAGTCACAGTCATAGGGAAGCGGGATTGGGGTGAAATTGGGAGGGAGAGAGGAATGAGAGAATGCATGGGATGGGATAGAAAATGAGATGTAATATGAATTATTTTATTTTTCAATAAAAATGTTATTAAAAAAAGAACTCATTGTAAAAACAAAAGATTCAAAGGACCAATAATAATTTTTTGATGTTTCATTAAATATTATCTAGAGAAAGTAAAGGGCTTAAAGTCAAATATATAAAATGCATGACATTTTTTTGTGACATGAAAAAATGAGACATTGTTTTCTGTGAAAGTAGATAAAATATCATTAACATAAAACTATGTTAACAGTAGAAAACACATTTTTACTGTATTTTCATTTATTTTATCTTGAGTATCACTGCAAAACTTAAGGTCTCTCTAGTACCAGAGAACTAAGAAGTTCAATGTAAATGTAATAAAAAGTATACATGATCATCTTTTAAAAGGAAATAATCATTTTGCTCTTTTTAGACACATCTTTCTAGATACTTCATATTATGGAGAAGAACAATGAAGTGTTTTAACAAGTTGTGTTAATAATGGTCCTGAAAGGGATTATTCATCATAAGACATCCTAGATTCTCAGTACACAATTGTAACTTTCAATAATTTAGAGTTCAAAACCATTTTCTTACATGTCTCATTTAGGCTTTAAAGGAATTATTGAAATCCACTCTTTTATCTAAATAATTTAAGAAGTCTGTTTCTCTTTGCAAAGTTCCTAAATCCACTACTCTGGTTATGCTAATGATATTTGAGCTTTGCAATAATGGTTCATAATATATTATAAAACCATACAAAAATTGATCATAAATATTATACAGCCATGTAAAACTTAGATTTTAATAACTTACAGAGCTTTATTTTAAAAACAGTTTAATGATTTTCTAAATATATGTAAATTCTTCAAAATCTTCCCACAGGCAAATAATTACGTATAAATCACTTGCATAATATCAAGATGATTCACACTTATAATTGCAGCATTATGACACTTTTAAAATCAACAGAGTACACCAAGTATTTAAAAAACATTGAAAATTAATATGAGAAGAGATTTCATTTCTATTGTTTACTTTTGAAGGTTAAAAGTCATTATTATTATTCATGTTGTTCAATCATTATTTAAGTGAAGAAGAATGATTATGTTCCAATATTTGAAAACATATACACTTCTCCTTACACTTAATTTATTTTGTTTAAAGGTGATCATCACTCAGATATTTTTTCTTCTAAAACAGAAATAGGACAGAGTATTATCAATTGCTTTCAGGCACTGTGAATCTGCTTCTTTTATTTTTGGAGGATGTATCAAATAACTAGATGCTTAATATTAAATATATCATCTGATGGTTTATCTTTACATAATTAAGAGCCTTTATCATTACTCAAAATTCCATATGAAAGGGAAATAACTAGATTTTATATCTAAAAGAATTTTAAGGACTATACCATCCACATTGATTTATAAATGAGGAAACTAGGTAGTACAATGTCACTTATGACATCATTTGTGATTTTTAAATCCTGACTTCCTATCTGATAAAACTTAGACACTCCTAGTAAGTTAGTAAATCACATTTTCACTTTAATCCACAAGGGCATTTCATTATTTATTTATTTACTTTTACTTTTAAAAAATATTTAGTTTATTTTAATTTATTCTTATTACATCATGATTTTTATTCCCTAGATGGTATCTTCCTATTCCCACCCTCTGTCCCTCTTTTACCCTATTCCTCTCCCTTAGACCTCAGACAAGGAGGACTTCCTCACCCACCAACTGACCACAGCCTATCACGTCTCATGCAGGAAGCCTGCATCCCCTTCCTCTGTGTTCCCATATGGTCTTCTGATCAAATTGGGAACACCAGAGTTCATGTCAGAGGCAGTCCCAGCTCCCTGCGCAACTGGGAAGAATGAGAGGTCCACTGGCTATATCTGAACAGTGGGGCTTGGTTCTCTGCATTGTCCTTGCTTGGTGATACAGATTTTTGAATGCTCCTGAGACCAGATTCACTGGGCTTGATGATCACCTTATGGGTTTCCTGAAACCTCTGAGCCCTTCCATCTCCCAGTCTTCCATAACACTCTAAGATTAATTCATGTGATTGGGAGAACCTCCCTTAATGTTTGAGCTTTACAATTCTATAGGCTGTGAGTGCTGATAAATAAAATGGAAAAGAAAATTGTTTGTTAGAATAGTCATTCTTTTTTCTGCTTCTTGACCACCATGAAGAAAACTATTTTGCTTATGTTTTGTTGTTCTACTTCACCAAGTCCAAGAAAGAAGGGAACTAAAGGAGCATGTCCTGAAAATCTCTGGCACTGTGAGCAAAAATAAAATTTTTATTTTTATTTTGTTTGTTGTTTTCTTCTTTTATTTATTTATTTATTTATTTATTATTAATTTAAATTTTGATTGCAGCCCCTTCCTCCTCTCCTCCCATTCCCACCCTCTTCCCCCATGAACCCTTCCCTTCTTCTAAGAGAAAGGGAGCCCCTTCCCCTGACTCCCTCGCCATCCTGCCCAGGCACTTCTTCTTGAATCAGGACTAAGCACATCCTCTTTCACCTAGGTGAGACAAGGCTGCCCAGCTAGTAGGGAGTGATTGAACAGCAGGCAACAGAGCCCCTGTAACGAACAGCTCCCATTCCGCTTGCTAAGGGGCCCACATGAATACTGAGATGGTCATCAGCTTCTTATGTGTATGAAGCATGGGTACAATCCACACCTGCTCTTTGGTTTGTTCTTCTGTCTCTATAAGCCCCCATGGGTCCAGGATAGTTGACAATGTTTGTCTTCTTGTGGAGTTCTTATCCCCTTTGGCCCCTTATGTCATTAAAACTTTTATTTTTGCTGACTCTGACAAGAATTCTTGAATTTGACCACTTCCCCTGGTGAGGAGGCCTGGTGGCACTCAGAAAAAGAATAAGCAGGCTACAAAGAAGAGACTTGATAGGTTATGACCATATAGTGGGGGAGGAGGTTCCCCTCGGTCATAGACCTAGGGGAGGACAATTGGGTGAAAGCTGGAGGAAGAGAGGAACAGGAGGATACGAGAGATAGGATAACAATTGAAATGCAATCTTAAGAAATTAATAAAATAAAATTTAAAAAACTTTTATTTAAAAAAAAACTGTTTTCTTCCAAATGAAGTGGGGAATTGTTCTTTCAAGGTCTGTAAAGAATTGTGTTGGGAGGCTGGGCAGTGGTGGCACATGCCATTCACACGGCTTTAATCCCAGAACTAGGGAGGCAGAGGCAGGCAGATCTCTGTGGGTTCAATGCCAACCTGGTCTACAAAGCAAGTTCAGTACAGTGAGGACTGTTACACAGAGAAACCCTGTATCAAAAAATTTTGTTGGCATTTTGATGAGAATTGCTTTGAATGCATATTTTGCTTTTGGTAAAATGGTCATTTTTGCTATGTTAATCCTACTGATTGATGAGCATTAGAGATCCGTCCATCTTCTGATATCTTCTTCAATGTCTTTCTTCAGAGACTTGAGGTTTTTTTTCATACATGTTTTTCACTTGCTTTATTAGACTTACACCAAAATATTTTATGCTTTTTGTGGATATTGAGAGCAATGTTGTTACTCTAATTTCTTTCCTGGCCTATGTATCTTTTGTAAAAAGGAGCGACACTGATTTTATAAAATTGATTTTGTATCTAGCCACTTTGCAGAAGGTATTTACCAGCTTCATTTGGAAAAATACATGAATAGCTAAGACAATCCTATATAAGAAAAGATCTTCTGGACATATCTTCATCCCTGATATCAAGCTAGACTATAGAGCAACAGTAATAAAAACATCAGCATGGTTCTGGCATAGAAACAGACAGGTGGATCAATGGAATCAAATAGAAGTCTCAGAAATGAACCTACACACCTACGAACACTTGATTTTTGACAAAGAAGCCTACAAAGCAAAAAGATAGCACCTACAACAAATGGTGCTGGTCTAACTGGAGTTCTACTTGAAGAAAAATGCAGATAGACCCTTATTTATCACCCTGCACAAAACTCAAGTCCAAGTGGATTAAAGATCTCCACATAAAACCAAACATACTAAATCTAATAGGAGACAAAATGGGGAAGAGCCTTGAACTCAATGGCATAGGACACAACTTCCTGAACAGAACACCAACAGCCAGGCTCTAAGTTCAACAATTAATAAATTGGACCTCATAAAACTGAAAAGCTTCTGTAAGGCAAAGCACACTGTCAACATAATGAAAAGACAGCCTACAGACTGTTCTAAGATCTTCACCAACTCCACATCTGACAGAGGGATAATATCCAAAATATATAAAGAACTCAAGAAATTAAACACCACCAAACCACATAATCCAATTTAAAATAGGGTACATAACTAAACAGAATATTCTCAGCAGAGGGACCTCAAATGTCATGGAAACACTTAAAGAAATGCTCAAGGTCCCTAATCACCAGGAAAATGGAAATCAAATTGATTCTGACCTGTCAGAATGGCTAAGATAAAAAAATCAAGTGAGAGCACGTGTTGGCAAAGGTGTGGGGAAAGGGGAACTTGCCTCCATTGGTGGTGGGAGTGCAGACTTATATAACCACTCTAGAAATCTATCTGTGGCTTTCTAAGAAAATTAGAAATACTTCTATATCAAGATCCAGCCATACCACTCCTGGGCATATACAAAAAATATGTTCCACCATACACCAAGGACATTTGCTTAAATATGTTCATAGCAGTTTATGAACATAATAGCTGGAATCTGGGAACAACTTAGATGTCCTTCAACCGAAGAATGGATTAAAAAAAAAAACTGTACGTTTACACAATGGAATACTATTCAGCTATTAAAAATAAGAAAATCTTGAAATTTGCAGGCCATGGGAAAGAACTAGAAAACATCCTGAGCAAGGTAACCCAGACCCAGAAAGACAGGCATGTTATATATTCACTTAAAAGTGGATATTAGCCAACAATACAGGATAACCACACTACAATAAACAGACCTAAAGAAACTAAATAACAAAGAGGACCCTAGGGGGAATGCTTAATTCTCATTCAGAAGGAAAAGTAGACTTCAACTGCAGAAGCAGTTGAAGTGAAAGAATAAGAAAGGAGCCTACTGTAGAGGACCTCTGAAAGACTCCACACAGCAGATAATCCAAGCAGATGATGAGACTCACAGCCAAACCCTTGAGTGGATCACAGGGAGTCTTATGGAATAGTTAGGAAATAGAGGGACCTAGAGAGGGTCAGCTGCTCCACAGGGGAACCAATGGAGCCATCAAATCTAGGCAGAGACAGATCCACCAACCAAGGACCATGCAAAGTGTTGACCTAGTTCCTCTGCTCAGATGTAGTAGATGGGCAGCACAGTCTCCTTGTGAGTCTCATAATATAGGGAGTAGAGATTAGCTTTTACAGGTACTCTGCCCCTCCCTCCATCTTGATTACTTCCCTCTCATTGAGTGGCCTTGACAGGACACAGAGGAAGAGGATACAGGTAGTACAGAAGAGACTTGATAGGCTGAGTTCACATGTTATGGGAGGAGGACTCCCCTTTCTGAGGACTAGGGGAAGGAGTGAAGGGTGATGAGGGATGGAGGATGGGATCAGAAAATAACAAGGGAGGGGGCTACAATCTGGATGTAAAGTGAACAAATAGAAAAATAATAAAACCGCACACACACACCCAAAGTGTGTTAATTTGATTAGAAGAATCAGTTCAAAAAAGATTGAACCATGAGATCGAGTCCCTGGTCTGTGTGAGTGCTTGGATTGTATCAAGCAATTTGATTAATGAATAAAATGGCCCATCAAAGCTAAAAACAAAAAGTTCTCGAAACAATTATCTCAGAGGAAGAGTTAAGTGTACATTTAGTAGAGACACTTAAGTCTCTGTTTCTAGTTGATAGACTTTCCTAGTCAATGGGATTTTAGAGAAGAAGACTCAGATAATTTCATTCTTTAAAAATCATTTCAGATATTAGCAGGAGAATTTAAGAGAGGCCATGATTCTAAGGCTTCCTTAGTCTTTTAGTATGAAGTTTGTCAGACTGTTTACATTAAATAAAAGATTTTAAACTGAGGGTTTTTCTATTTTAAAATATAATAATTTTAACCAAAATGTAGCACTATTTGTTCTTATGTTAGGCTAATTTTTGTGGGCATCATTTAAATTAGTTTGAGGGTAAAACCATTTGAGCTTGATTTGTTTATAAATCAAGTTTTAATAATTTTCAAAATGAATTTTTTTCATTTTAGTCAGGATTAATTAAACATGATAAGCACCTACATTCAAGATTTTTTTTTTTTACAAATCCATGCAAAACCTAGGCTACAGAGAACAAGATATAAACATTCCTATGGCATTTGTATTTATCTGCATAATTAATATGCTGTGAATATTTTTAAAGTCCTATGTGTAGGATGTACTTTAGTGGCAGATCATTGGCCTATCCTAGATCAAGTCCTGGGGTCAATTCCCAATACTACATTGAGAATGCTAAGGTAAAAGTAAGGAATGCAATCCCTGGGACACCAAAATAATCATCCGTTCTCTTATACTTAGTTATTTTCTAATGTTTTAAAATCTGTAACAGGGAAAATAAATTATGAAAAAGTAGAACCATAACTAGAAATTCATACAATCAGAAAAAAGTCACATTTATTAATCTTAATATAGAATTTGGAAATCCATGAAATCCATCTATTGATTAATAAAAAGAAACTGTGACTATATTTAGAATATGCTTTGGTAAGATTTACAGAATTTGTGTACAGTGGAAAAATTGATTACTTTTAAATATAACATTAAAATAAGTAAAATCTGTTCAGACTTCCACAAAATTTAAATTACTCAGTTTTATATTTGATGTTTTACCAAATTTCAGGCTCTACCTATCAAATTTTGCAGTTTTTCGGATTCAGTCTTAAGAAATTTTTTGAGGATTGAGAACACATTGTGAACATAATATGATCCAGTCTATATTTGTGTCTAAGAGAAATTATATGATTCTTCTATTGGGTAATTAATTACATAAAGATGTAACTAAAAATCTTCAGAAGAGAAACATTGAGAAAAAGTGCTCATTGTTTATCATTTATATGCTTAAAGTTGCTTGAGGTTACCAATATGACATAAATTATTATGGTTTTCCACAGTTAAAAGCTAGACAGAACTAGATATTTGCACTCTAAAAATATGAAAACTTACTAAAAAGCATTTTGTGTGTGTGTGTGTGTGGAGCCAGGTATTTACTATTAACACCATTGTATTAAACTATGGGTAATTTAATTTTTTATTTGTTAAAAATCACAAAATGTCCAACGAAAAAAGTAGTTTTACTCTGCATGTGCATTTTGCTTGAGTTTTTAAAAATTATTTGTTTTTCTCCATTGTTGTAGTTCTTGAGTCTTTCATTCAATATCAAATTACCATAGAAATTGTAGCATTTAGCACACTATATAATCTATACTGTTAAGTTATACCCTATGTTTTTTACTATGAATAGAGTTCAGTGGAGGAAGTTTGAGCTTTGTTTTATTTCTAATTTGATTTTAAATATATTAATTCTTTGCTACTTTCAAACATGTATTTTGATCATATTCATACTCACCAGATCTGTCCAGGTCTACTCTCTTCCTCATTCAACCAATTTTGTTTCTTTTTGTCCATTATCCACTAGAGAGTGGTCTACTTACTAGTGGCCATGATAATAGAGATGTTGCTTAAGTCCAATTTATACTGCGCTTCAGTATTAATGCACTAAATAGTAAAGAATAAAAAATCAATATTATTTACATGTAGTCATCATATGCATTATATGTGTTAAGTGAAATACCATGTTTTATTGTAGCATTTCAAATTCTACAATTACTTTCCTACTGCCCTACATTTATGCAAGTGTATTATTACTTAGTTTCATAGTACTTATCACCAAATGGCTTAAATATATCAAGAAATAATTTATGACTCATTTCATTAGAAATTTCAACCCCTAGATTCTTGGATATGTGTGGTTTGGCCAAAATATGGAAGCAGGGGTACATAACAAAAAGCTTATTTTTTTTTATAAACAACAAGAAATAGCAAAATGTGTAATTCCACCCAATAGGTTCTACACCTCAGTTACGACAACCTGAAAGAATAGTGTCAGAAGCGGGGCAATAAGTGTACATATTACAAGCTCATTGGAGACACATTATTTTCCTTCAATACAACATATAATCATTTTGCTTTAGAAATGGAAATATCTGAAAAAATCTGTAGGTTAGTGTTAGGTGTTTTTTCTCAAGTTGGACTCATGATTCCAGATGTGCCCTTTCATGCAGATATCAGAAATCTATATGCTGCTGTCTTCAGTGTCTCTTTTCAGTGTAACTCAGCACAGTGTCTTATTCATCTTTCTTGTATCACTCACATCATTGCTGTGAAAAGAAACAATTTTTTAAATGTGCATGTTAGTATGGATGTGTCAGAACCCTTGGTACTGAATTTACAGACAGATGTGAGCTGCCATGTGGATGCTGGGAATTGAACTCAGGTCTTTTGGAAGAGCAGACAGTGCTCTTAACGACTAAGCCATCTCTCTGGACTCCAAAAATTTTTTTTTTATTTCTAAAATTTACAGTGTAGATACTTTAGTACTTCAGGAAGACCCTCAAAATAGTAGTTTTTACATAGTTCCATCAGAAGTATTATTACCATCAGAAATTCTTTATTTAATTCTCTGTTAGCAAGTGTTAATCTTTACTGTAAATGACTGTAGGTCACATGATATGCCAAGAACTGTGAATATTACTGGTTGAATTTTCAGCCAATTCTCAACCATTGCAAACTTTGAATTAGCCTTTTAGAGTATGAGATATTAATGGGAGATATTAGTGATAAAAGTAATTGTTTAAAAACTTAGTAAACAACAGAAAGAATTTTTAAAAGTTGATTAATAAAATATTTGTAATTCTTTTCATCAGTTCATTTATTAATTTTACCTAGAGATAAAAAATTATACAACTACTCACAGAAATATTCTACTTGATTATAATTTTATAGGCACTGAAATGTTCTGAGTATTTCTAACACCTTTCTTTAAAATGTCCTTTGGGGAAAATATAATATTCTACTTTTGTAAAGTTTAAATACATTCAATATATAAAAATAATGAAAATCAAAAGCCTTTGATAAGTAATTAGTAATTTTACTTCTAAATGATTCAAATTTAAATTGTGTAGTATTATGTGTAAAAATTTAAAACTAAGGTGTTTAGTTTTTTCCTGCAATTCTATTTACTCTTTTTCTGTCTCACATACTATTACTAGTGTTCAACATGACATTTAATGATGGTATCAGGAACATTTTATTACATAATTAAGTTAGTTTAATTTTTGTTACTTCTTAAATATGAGTCCTATTTATCATGCAAACACACCCTTGTCTTCAAAATATTAGAAAAAATAAGAGTAGAAACTAAATAATATATATGCTATTTAAAATATTTATTAATGAGATGAAAGAATAAAAATACAAATGTTTTTCCTTGTCTTCTTGACTCATTATGAGTATATTTCAAGTACTAAAAGGCCATTCCAATAACATTAGATTAAGCAATAGTCAATATATGAAACAAAAATCACAAAATCGAATGCATTTCATTAATGTATGGAAAATAATAATTTTTCATTATCACAGAAACATAAAGTATATCCCTGACTACTTTTTAAAACATTCCAGATATATATCTGTTGATGGTAGAACTACATGTTATTAATAAAATTCATCATATAGGCTAATGAAGCCTTCACTGGTGTTCCAAAGTATTGCATTCTGTCATTCATGTAGAATGAGAAGATGAAAATGTCAAATATTGTGTACTACGTACTTTAGAAATTTCGTTATGTATACCTATGTGTTTTGTATGTACATATTATGTTGAAACATTTTCTTGTATTTCTTTTCCTAATTCCCACCATTACTTAATATCTTACCCTGTCTTTTTATAGCTGTACTTTATTTTTATAAAGATTTTTATATAATATTACTGTCTTAGTTATTTTTCTATTGCTGCAATAAAATACCATGATCAAGAAAGTTTACAGAAAAGAAGAGTTTAATTTTGCATACAGTTTACTGAGGATTAAAGTCTATGACCATCAGGATGAGGAGCATAACAACAGACAGGCAGGGTGGGTGCTGAAGTAGTAGCCAAGAATTCACACGTTATCAACAGGAAGTAAGTAAAGATAGTTAACGAGGAATGGTGTGGGGTTTTGAATCCTTAAAGCCCACTCCCCCAGTGATACCAGCAATGACAAGGCTTCTAATTTTTTCAAAACAGTTCATGTGCCAAGCATTCATTCTAATATATGAAACAACCGCAAGCAGGCATTTTCATTCAAACCGTCATGGTTCTTTGATCTTGAAAATTTATCGGATTTCATTTGCTACTCATGTAGACTGTATTTTGATTATGGTTGCAACCTGATAAAGGGAGAAATAATCATTTTCAGGAATGAGGTCCCTGCTTGGTACTACAATATCATGTAAATAGAGGCAACACTGAATGGATTCATCAGATTGTAGTTATATGTTTAATCATTTATAATTGTATGCAACAATAAATGTTAAAGAAAAGGAAGAGTTAAATTTGGGAGGGAGTGGGGACATGGTGGAGAGAAAGGAAGAGGAAATGAGTTATTATATTTTAGTTATATAAAATATTCAATATCAAAAGAAAGAAAATCTATGTTAAAGGAAAATATATCGTATGTAATCTTAGAGATCAACCACCACCATTTTTCTCAATACTAAAGACCTGTAATGAGTAAAGGAGAACAAACTGGCTTCTATGAATACTCAAGATTTTCCCAAAACATAACATTTCATTTAAATATTTGAAGAACAAAATATTCTACATTTCACTTCACAGTGTTTTCTGTACATTAATAAAATGAAAACTTTTTTTGTATCCTGAGCCTTCTTTAAGATTAGAATCAAATGTAGCCATATATTTAAATCCCTCTAATATCTAAGTATAGGTTTGTTAAAGCTTTATAACTGTTTAAAATCAGAAGGAAATATATTAATTACATAGATTTTTTATATGAACTCCATTATTTTATACACTAATACTTTCACCATGATAAACAAATATAACCGGCTACATCATACCATCCTTCACGTCAGATAAAAGTATTACTATTGTTTACTCTAAATCATTTGTCTGATTTTTATTTTCAATGTAATGCATTTCCTACTATCTCTATTTTTATTTTTATTATCACTTTTTTTCTGCAATGTCTATAGTCCCAACTATTGAACAAATACATAGGCTTTGAAATTTTGTTAAACATCTTGTGCTCTGTCCCCAGTACTCTATAATTTTAATCTTTTTGTGTATTGAAGCATGCCTTGCCATCTAACTATTGCGCATTAAAACTTATTTAAAAAGCAAGCCCTATTATCTAGCTTCTAGGCTAGTTTTTACTCTTGCCAATAGCTCATTTTCCACTGAAATGTAACAACAGCATTCAATATTAATTTTTATTTTGCATAAAATATAGTGATTTTATTGTGATTATTTATACATATGTTTACTCTTCTTTAGAATATCCGATTCTTCACATCAGCATGCCTTTTGTTGTTTTGTTTATCTTTGTTTATGTAATGCATAATATCTAATATAAAATATGAACTAGGTAACTTTATAAAAGTCATGTTTGATAATAATAGTATCAATAAATAACTTAATAGATCATATAGTTCTTAGTCTTTAAATTTAAAGAAAAGAAAATTGAGGTTAAAGCAGAAGAATTGACTTTCCAAATTCATAAAGGCCAATGTTTAATTACGTGGAATGGATTTTATTTTATTTCAAAGAAGCATTCCTGCAGATATTTGAACTTTAAAGAAACTATGTATTTAATGAATACGTTAAATATTTATCACTATTTAAAACCATACATACATTCAGAAATATTGAGCTGTTACAGTAAATAAGAAATGTACCAGCAAAAGGAAAATGACTCAATAGATAAATTTGCTTGCTGGCAATAGAGATGACCTGAGTATGATAACAGGAACCAACTGAGTAAATGAAAAATCCAATTCTCATTAATTGTCCTCTGAACTCCACACATGGCACTTTGAATGCTCACACCTACACATCAATCCATAGACATGTAAATGAATAACCAAATGTAGTAATTTAATAGGGAATATATTTGATAAGGTTCCTATGGTATGGACCAGTAAAGGAGAAAACTAAGTCAAAAAACAAATACTGATATATGTTATAAGAAATTGAAAGAATATGTTAGGTAATCCACCATTGCAGTAAATTAATGACAATTTTAACTTTTTGTTCATTGAACCACCATGCAATATATTATGTATTTTTATGTACTCTATATCAGTTTAATTCTATTGTTAATACTTTAAATTCTGCACAGAGGTATAATACCAGTAAATTCTCTTTCATGTGCTTTTTAAAAATGATTGTTTTTCACCTTATTATGTTCAATAAATGAATTCAATATAGACATGCATAACCTTCTATGTACAACTTAATAGAAAACTTAACCAAGAGAGTAAACAGAAACCTACAGAACTCTTCTTAGAGAGAATGGGAGGCTGTTCTCTTAAGCATTTTTCAGGCTAAATTGTGGCATATAATACCTTCGAAGCTCCCCTGTCCCCTGGCTGCCTAAATTGGGGAAGCGGTTAAGCAAGCCAAGGGTTGCATTTGTGGTCTAGTTTCTAAATTTTGAGAGATTCCAGGCTTAATAGGAGTCCTGTGTGGGACAGATTGAAATGCTAGACTAATTGGGATCAGAAGCTTTCTACAATGCTGTCCTGTTCTCATGGGTAACAGCAACAGAAATGTCTGGAGCTGGAGCAAAGAGGATGTAGGATGTCAGTGTCCAGCATGCTGAGAGGAATGAATCCTGTCAGGTCTGATCCAGTGTCAGTGTCTGGTTTTTTTTTTTTTGTTTTTGTTTGTTTGTTTGTTCTGAAAACATAATTTCTCACAATTATACAGTTCTAACATTATAATTGTATGAGGTATGCGAGATGTGAAAAGCAATTAAGACTGATTCTCTGCTCACTGTATGAGCAGAAGTAAGACATCTGCAAATATTCCTTCATGCCATACAAAGAATGGCCTTTAATAATACAGTCATAGAGAATCTGTGGCCAAAGTGAAGCCTCTATGCATTTACATTCGTATCTCAACCAGTCTCAGAGCTATTTCCATGTAGTTGGTTTAGGAAAATAAATCACCTGTTGGTTCTGCAGTTTGAATTCCTTACATCCCGATTGCAGCTCCTTTCTCAACACCTCCCAATCTCACTCCCTCCCTCATCAATTCTCGATCTCATCCTCTCCCTCATCTCTTTTCCCTCCCTCCCCTAGTCCTTAAAAAGGGCAGCCCTCTTCTTCTAACATCTGCACTCAGTTTATCTAATGTCCCTGTACTACATATATCCTATTCCTCTGTGGTCTGGCAAGGCCACTCTACACTCTCAACAGGGGTTGGGTAGGTTTCTGTTTGCTCTCTTGGTATTGCAAATGCTTATTTTCATTGGGAGGTGGTTTTAAGTTATTATTGGTGTTATACAGAGAGGAAACTAGGCTGAACTCAGGGATGTCTCTCTTTTCCTTTATCTTTCATCCGTAGGGAAGAAGATAGGACTGAAAAGAAAGAAAGGGGGATATAGAAATATAGACGGATGATAGAACAAAAGGTAGATAATTGAACCTACTCCTTAACTCAAGGCCTTAATGTTACAAAGAAGGTTATCTCTAAGTCATTGGTATGTAATTTTGTATAATGATGCAAATCATGGTAATGTCAAATACTAGTCTGGTTTAGCACAACAATATATATCCTAAGTCTAACAGATAAATATGATTCTATAGATATATAAGCTAAAATAGTTAAATAAGGTCTTCAAAAGTCTCAGAGACCCACAGAATATGGCATATAAAGACATTTTTGTTATTCTAAAAATTCTTTGACAACAAGAGAAGTTAACTCCTGAGAATACCAAGGCAACCTCAAAGAAGACAATGAGCATCAAAGAACCTCCTTATAGAGTTGACTTCAAATGTAGCAAACAAGCCACTCGGAAAACTGTCCTTATTTCTCCCAAAGACAGAATTCTACCTAAAAATGGGCAAGCTTAGATGCAGCCAGAGTCGACGGCTGAACTCTGTCAAGACAGGGTAAGCAAGTCTTCAATAGTTCTTGCCTCACAAATAAGTCTGGCAGAGATATTGGACTAGAAGACTGAAGATGATGCTCCCACATTATAGAGAATATTGAGTGACTGTTTAGGCAGTAAGCTGTCTCAGTCATTTTTTATTTTGGAAGCTGCTAACATGTACTTCTGATTCACTCAGGCATTTAAGGTTTATCCTTCTCAAGTCTCTGAGGGGTCTTGAAAACCAGATAGTTTAGTTTTACAATCAAGTTTAGTTGGTTAGGGGATAAGATCTTTTTAAATAAAGATAAAGGATTTAAGTTAATAGAGATGAGAGATGATGGTATTGAATTTAATTCAGAAATTTAGAGTCAACAAGATAGGAAAGATGCTTTCTTCAAGTTTGACAAATACAAATAGCCAAATCACTATGAATGTAACATTTGTCTCATGGTTCTCCCTGCTGTATGTAGTTTGTTTTATTCATGTGTAATAAAATAAATATATATGTTAAAAAAGAAAATGGAAAAAATGAATAAATGTTTCTCAAATTGGAAAAAATGATACAAAACTATGTCAGGGTTAATGAAACACCAGCCACTATTGATTAATGAGTAAGAGTGACAATTTTTCAATACTTTTCAAAGCATTAACTGTTTGAAATATTTAATAATTAAAATTACAGATCCATCACATATCTTAAGTGCAAAATAAATTATTAACTAAAAAACTTGACTGATGATAAATTAATTCTTAGACTATATAAATATATGCTTATTGAAATGCAATTACAAATGTTAGATCAAGATAGACCAAAGAGGTTTAGCAATAATCACTTGCCTGTGTTAATTTGTTGACTCACTGTTGACTAAATTGTTCCTTTGATGTACCCTAAAATACGATATTTCTTTGCTCTATGTGTAAATAAAAATTGTGACCTTTATTGTCATGATTGCTTCATGCTAAGAAGAGGAAATTTTTTAAAATTATAATCAAATTCAAATTTTAAATTTATTTCTTCCCCATTTCTAACTTCCCCTACTAGCAAAGTACTTTAGCAAAACTTTCCATTTCCTAACTGTGAGAGATCCCAGTTGGTAGAAAGATTATTCATAGTCATAATAAATTATTCCTTGTCAGAATCTAAATATATTTTTAAAGTCAGATCACTTTTTATGAATACATTCTGCTAGAAGTATCGGGCTATAATGAGTCAACTACAGACTTGCACATTTTATTTTTAGAAAGGCAGATTGGGAAGTAAATACAGATAGAGGACAAGTAATAAATGCACAGATCTCAATTATTTGATGGCGTTTCTTAAGACTTGCATTTTAATTGAGTAATAGGTGATAAAAATATCATTGAGAAACTTTGAGAATTTATATAAATTGATTTTGGAAGGAACATATATAAAATCCGGGCGCAGCATCATACATCTGTATTAACAGCACTTGGGGAGGCAGAGGCAGGCACATCTCTGATAGTTTGAAGCTAGCCAGGTCTACAAGAAAGTCCAGAACAGCCAAGGGTTGACAGAGAAACCCAATGAAAACAACAACAAGAACATAAATTGACTGACATTTTCAAAATTCATCAAAGTTCACTTAGAGGCTTTATAAAATCAGAATTCACCTTTATGATTTATGCTTAGGCATATATAACGAGTGAATCACAAAATGAGTCATGAAAGTAAATTTGGGCCATGGAGACTGAAGAAGACACCCTCTAACTAGACAAGACTCCTAGTAGAGGGAGGGCAACAGCAACCCAATCCAAAAAACCTCTACTGAAAATTTATCCTGCCTACAAGATGTATAGGGATAAAGATAGAACAGATAGAGCACAGACTGAGGAAATGTTCCAACCCATCCCTCACCCAATCTAAGACCTGCCTCACAGAAGATAGCCAACACCAACACTGTTAATTATACTCTGCTATACTTGCAGACAAGAGTCTATCAGAGTTTTACTCTGAGATCCTATACCCAACAGGGGATTCAAACAGATGCTGAGAGGTACAGCAAAATATTGGGCAAAGAGTAGGACATTTTGTGGGGAAGTGGAGGGTAGGAGAAAAGTACCTGAAGGTAACAGGAGCTACACAAGAAAACCACCAGAGCCAACTAACCAGGACTCAGAGGGACCTGTGGAGACTGCATGTACTGGACCTAGGCCCCATACACAGTTGTAACAGATGTGCTGCTCAGGCTCCATGTGTGTCTTCTAGTAAGGGGAGTGGGGACTGTCCATGATATGGACCCTGTTACTTTTTTTTTTTACTACTTTCCTCTGGCAGGACTTCCTTGCCTGGCCACAGGGGAAAAGGAAGCATTCAATCTAATGAGATTTGATGAGCTGGAGTTGGTAGTAGGCTCCCTTTTTCTGAGAAATAGGGAATGAGTGATGGGGGAGAGAAAGAAAAAGCCTATGACCAGGATGTAAGATCAATAAATAAATTAATTAATAATTAAAAGGTAAATTTGACATTTGATTTCATGGCTGTTATTTCTCAGAGGAGTTTAATAGAAATTTATAATTTTGACATATGTATTTTACTTAGTATATTACTATTTATACATCATTGTTCTTAGTTATACATCTTCCCTTTATGGAATTTATTTTGATACACCCTAAGAATTAAATAAATAGTAAATGCTTCAGAATTTAATATTTTATTAAATTAAATTATAGTTTATAATAATTTAACAAAATGAGTTAAAAAGATTATTAATTAGGTGATAAATTAATATTGGAGTTCAGAAAAGTAGGAAGTTAACATTTATTGTTAAAATACAATAATCAACAGAACCATCAATATCTTGGTTTTTGTCAAATGATACTTGAAATGTGTAGAAGAATGAAAGTAAGATTTCAGTTAAACTTGATTATATTCATGTAGGTACAATCAAGCCTTACAAAAACATTACTTTTATAATATGGTTTAAGTTATTCTCAATGGCTAGCTGTGGAGGACAAATGCAGATCACTTGAGTGTATGTTTTCCTATATAGGATCCCAGTGCCAAACAAAACAAGAAAAGCAAAAGTGAAAGTCATACTTATTGTTTTTTAAAATAATATGTATTATCTATAGGCCCGGCTAGCAATAAATCAAGACACAGACACTTGTTATATTTTAAAATAGCCTTAGTTAACCTGGGGCAGGGCAGATATCAATCCTCTAAACTTACTTTTTATAATAGGGCCTCAGGCATGGGATCCCTGTCTTAATCCCATGCCATTTGCTTCTAATAACTTTTATCAAGCTACCACCCATCTATAATCCCATATACTTGTTCATATTCTTCATTAGGGCCAAATTCTCCATCCACATCGGCCATGTGATTCTCCTCCATCTAACTCATGGCAGCCTTCCTCTTTTCCTTTCTCTTCTTTCCAGAATTTCTCACTCTCTCTAAGCCCCACCTATCTCCTTTGCCTTGCCTGGAGGGATGGGTTTTTATTAAGTAAAAAGTGGGTCACATAGACAGCAAACAGTAACTAGCATCAAAATACATCAGATCATACCCCAATACATTCTCAACAGTCTAATGCAAAGAAGGTAATGAGCAAAAACTGTATGCAAGTCTGAGAAAAAGTTGGCAATTCATTTCAATAATAAACTTCTTATTGTAAGCTATAATATTTTTCTGTTTCTGCAGTAAGTCTTGATTTTAAGAGAAATGAGAGCAGTAACTACTAGGCATGTCTTTATTACAAAGTAAACATGCATTGTAGATAACTGTCAAGAACAAATATATATATATATATACATATGTGCATATTTATATGTATGTATATATGTATGCATATGTGTGTAAGCTGTATGTATCTGTGTCCTTGGCTAACATGTATTATGCCCTGCGTATGATATCCAGAACCACCAAACCAGAGTAACCTCAGTCAGTTTTCCATGAACATATATATATATATATATATATATATATATATATATATATATATATATATGTGTGTGTGTGTGTGTGTGTGTGTGTGTGTGTGTGTGTGTGTGTGTGTGATATGTGTGTGTATATAATAATGGAAACCATGACAACAATGGAAGCTTTTCTTTATTTTTTTTTAGACAGATTATCTCGGCTAAAATTAACCTCTTCATATTCTAAAGTCATAGTTAGTTTGAATGCAAAGTGAGGTCATTTATAATGCTTTTAGGTGAAATTCATGTGTGTCATTTAAAACTTTGAAATTCTTTTTCTGATGTAATTGTAGAGTATAAAATGTATATATCCTTATCCAAATAGTAAATGCCATTTCAAATAACTTTCTGGAATAGGAATAATGCCTAAATTATTTTCACCATAATGTAGAAAGTAACAGTAAACAGGCTTCTATTTTCTTTTCGAAAAGAAGTTTCACTTTTAGGTTCTAAAAGCATTTTTGTCAGCCCTGGAAACTAAAATTTCTAAAGCTCTTAACTGTCCTGTTATTCTGCAAATTAATATGTAAGTTTTTAAAGTCTGACTGAAAGTTCAATGAAATCATTAAGTGTTGATGAGACTATTTTGCTTCTAAGTTATTTCAGGGAGAAACTGTTACTTTTTGAAAGTTAGAATATGTTCAATGTGATTATTTACATTCAATTTATTAAACCCCATAAATATAAAATGCCTTCATTACTTTCCTGATTATACTAGAGTGCCAAGTTAATTAAGGTAGTTATTGGGGTTTCATGTGGTGAGATATGAAAATCATCAACAAAATTTTATTCATTTTTTAAGAGATTCTTATACTTTTGTCTACCTTAAGAAAGTAAAACACACACACACGTGCACACACACAGAAATGCACACATGCATGCATGTACATGCACACAGGGACACACCTACACATATATGACAAAAGAGCAATTAACTCTCTAAAAGTGATATAAAATAATTTCATATCTTTCTCGACATAAATATGCATGTAGTTGTTATGTTATTATTGGTTCATTTATTTGTGTTATGATTAACTTTTTCCTTTATTTCAATGACTGTATATACATTCATAATTTTTTCAGTCTATTAGGTGATGTTCTTTGATAAGTAGATTTTCTGTTGAAGATAATAAATATTTATCTAGTGTTTAGTTGATAATTATTTTTTCTTTGATTCATCAACCAGTGTGAATATTGACTTTGAACCTCAAAGTATTAAAAATAACTTTAAGTGTAAAATAACACATTCAACATGGAGGCAAAAATGAATTTTGTGCAAAATATCCCTGTATGCTTAAAGCACACAGGTGCTTTAAATCAGTTCATCATTTCATTAAATGTTCTATATTATTCTAGGATTATTCTAGGATATAACATATTCAATGATATACATACATAGAAATTTTATATTACTTAAATGTCTGCATACACATGTAAAAAATTTCATATAATGGCTTTATAGTATTTAAGCATGCAAACAATAATATTATTTAAAATCTTTATATTTAAGTTCCTTGAAGTATTTCTGTCAGCCTAAAAGTCTATGAATTAAATTCTACGATACCTTTCCTCCTAATGCAAAAACATCCTATCATTGACCAGTATTTGATTTTAATTTTGAATTATTTTAACAATAAATGAAGTACTTTACTCTATTGGAAATTAGGTATCGTACAAAAGCAAAAGAAAAACAAACCCACAGTTTGTATCTTTTTTGTTTCCATCCTTAAAAACTTTAGCCAGAGTTGACTTTACAAAAGTAACTTCATGATCTGACACCCTCACACAGACAATCATGTAGGCAAAACACCTATGTACATAAAAATTAATAAATAAAAATTTAAAAATAAAATAAAATTATATTATCACAGATTTTTAATATTATTATTTAGGAACTGAACATCTAGGATTATGTTTGTGAGATTATTACTGAAATGGTGGCAAATACTAATGCAATTCTAATAGTTAGAAAATTGATTTAATAACCTAATCCTTCTACCTCTCAAGCTTTTATAATGCACTCTTGGAACAGAATTTAGAATTAAGTTTCTTCTCAGTATTTCCTCACTATCTGCATGACTAAGAACAAGAAAAAATATATTTTCCATAGGCAAAGTACAATAAATTTTTAGGCACTGTCTGATGCATGTTTTCATCATGACACAACACTTCAATACATTAAATGTAGTAACTGCTAAATATAATACACTTAGGTAGGTAAACTCTGTGAGATTCCCACAATTGAAATGTTGTAGTTTTCTTAGAGTACCATACAGTAATGTTTGCCAAATTTCTACATTCATGTGCTTAGGTAGGCATTTTAAGTCATGAATTTTGTGATTCTAGAAACATGAAAACATTATTTATTTGGTACTGCTGCTATTTTTTTCATACTGCAAATTGCAAATATTATCACATATAATATCTAACATGTATATAGGTCCAAAATATTCACTTATTACATCTGGTATTATTGGTTTTTAGTATTATATATTGATTCTATAATAAAATATTTTTAAAATTATAAATTGATACTGAATATGCAAATAAGAAAACCACATATGAATTACTGTTTTATACAAATTATTTATATGAATATATATAATTCCATGTGAAATGTTATCATGGTTATATGTGATGGAAGAAAATCAAATCTATGTATTATTTAAGATGAAGATACATTTGAAAAACTCATCAAATAGGACTAAATAACATTAATAAAATATTTGTATCATTTGTGTGTTTTATTTAACTAGAAACATTTCTGTCATTTAAAATACTAAATGGTTGTTCCACAGAATATTTCAATTCACATTGTAGTTTCTGGTACAGCTACCTAATACTATCAGTGTGTTATGAAATTGTAACCTTTTAATTTCTTTGGGCACTAAACATTAAATATTAATATGTACCTATTCTCAAATATATTGATACTTTTAATGAATCAATAGAATAATAAATCTTCAATAAAACTGTTTATACCCTAAATCACATATAAGTTATTTTATATTTTAATTTAAACATTGTTTTTATATATTCTTATTAAAATACAATGACATAACTGTCCCTCTTCCTTTGCTTCAGCCCTGCCATGGTAACTCTGTCCAACTTTTCCCATGCCTGCCAACTTCACATTGATTGTCTCTTTTCCTTTAGTTTGGTTACAAATGTATGTACACTGCATAAGTATTTAATAGTAAGAATTGAGTCTGCTGAATCTATTTTTTTTGTTTGTGTGTATATGGTGGTAGTAAAATTATGATGATTCATAGCTAAATAATTTTTCTTTAAAAATGAATACATAAATTAGGTAATATTAAGTCATATGTCATAACATGCAGTTATTAATTAAATGTGCTTAAATGTAGAATAAAATCACATGATAATGACATATGTTAATTATGGAATGTATAGTAATAGTGAACACATTTATATCTGTGGATATATAAGACATTTATTTCTTCATTATTTGGAATGGAATGTATATGTGGTACAGGTGTAAAAGTATCAAATACTATCAGTTTACATTAAATGTATTCATGTACTCTGGACAAGATTAGTGGAATCTAATAAAATATAATGTATTTGATTAGCAAAATGCACAGTTAAAAGTTTATAGATTCCAAATACATTTTAGCATCTATAATGTAAATATTTATAAAAATTTCTTTTAAAAAAGAGTAGTCCCATAGTAAAAGTAGAATTATCTTTTATTGTTTCTAAGGTCATATTATCATCAGTACAGATTATGTAAAATATAAATAATAGTACAATTTTAATATGAAATCATTGGGATATAAAAGCATATTTTCAAAGAGAATACACACATACAAATTATCTATATATTTCTTTGATTAGATAAAACATTTTAGTTTAGTAAGTAAGTTTCTTTTAATAATTCATGCAACTAGATATAATATCAGAAATATCTAAATATTTCGGTAATATTATGATTTTGATATGGTATCTGCAATTAATAGCCTCAATGGTAGGAAAAACTATGTTCTTTTCAGATAAAGTATTTTAGGGATAAATATAAAACTCTGTTTAATTTGTACTAATAGGCTTTTCTGGTACAATATTATATTAAATAGTTTAGATAAGAATAAATAAATAGCTGGGAGTGGTGGTACAAACCTGTAATCCCAACACTCTGGAAGTAGAGACAGAAGGATCTCTGTGAATTTGAAGCCAGCCTGGTCTACAAATTGAGTCCAGGACAGTTAAGGCTACACAGAGAAACCTTGTCTTGAAAAATTGAAAGAAAAAAAAAAGAAAAGAAAAAAGAATAAATAAATAAAACCTTATCACTTATATACAATACATTTTGCAAAAATGCTAGCTATAAAAATTTCCCTCCAAGTTCTTACTTACAAAGTTAGAATGTCAAAACTAGTTTAGTGTTTTCTTGACATGTTTTCTCAGACACTGGCAAGGACAAATAAGAGAATTTATGTTATTATAATCTATGACTCTACTCAAGAAGACTATTAAGTCATTATCTCATACAATCTGAGTCATTAGCATTTTGTTTCGTTGTTTGTTTGGTTTTTTTTTTTGTTTTGTTTTGAGTATTTTTGTTGTTGTTTGCTTGTTTTTTGTTTTGTTTTGTTTTGTTTTTTTGTTTTTTGAGACAGGGTTTCTCTGTGCAGCCTTGGCTGTCCTGGACTTACTTTGTAGAGCAGGATGTCCTTGAACTCACAGGAAGCCACCTGCCTCTGCCTCCAGAGTGATAGAATTACAATCCTGAGCCTTGTATATAAGGTGAATCTAGGACAGGTAGGGCTGTTACACAGAGAAACTTTGTCTTGTAAACCCAAGAATAAAAGAAAAAAGAGAAAGAAAAAAAAAAAAAGAAAAAAGAAAAAAGAAAAGGTCAGTCCTCTAGAGGACACAGGTTAAATTCCCAGGAATCATATGACAGTTCACAACTGCCTGTAACTCCAAGACCATTAGCATTTCTAAATGAATATTTGACTTTGATCTGGAAACTGAGACTACTTCTATAAATACCTTTTGTCAAACATAACTTGAAGAAGATTGGAAGACAAAATGCAAACAGCATACTTACCAAAGTATGTCTTTGTAATTTTGTCTCTGATATGTATCAGAACACATTGCTATTAGTTAATTGATATACTTTTGCTAAAATAATAGAATGTACTTACCAGAAAATATGCAGTATTTTTGAAAACTGAGAGGTAGATTAACTCAACGAAATATGTTTTTTTCAAAATATCATAATTTAAAGGAAATACAATAAAGAATTCCACATGTACCAAAAATAGTTTATATTTTTAGTCTATATATTATATATTTTTAGTGTAAAAACAGCTAATAACTAATGTGTCTTTAAAATTTTTTTCCTTTTATAACCAGAGGCAATGGTTTCCTTCTCCATCAACTTTTAAAATAATTTCTTTAAACTCTCCTTTCATACAGGTTCTGTTTTCACCCTGCTAAATCTAGTCCTAACAGTCTTCTTGTTAAGTAATCATGGCTATATGTCTCTCGTGAGAATCATTTTTACTGAGTTTAGTAAGAATCTTCATACTTCTTGTATTTTATCTTGGTAATTCTCTACCCACCAAGATTCCACCCAATCCAAACAGCACACATTGTTTCTTGGCTGCAGGATTAAGAGTGAACTAAAATATATTAACACATGACAGAATATTTATCATTAATAATAAAACATTAATTTTAGCAGATGTTACAAAGATACATAATTTATCTTCAACAACAATCTTTATTCATTCATAGAAAATCAGCTAAAAGCTAGCAAACAAAATGAAAATGTAATAATTTCAAATAATCAAAAATTCAGCTTAAATTTAAAAGGCATTTAAAAAAGTGTGGACACACTAAACATTTTTTAAAAATTGAGTTATATAGTGAACTAATATAATTATATAAAAAAAAGTTGAGTTAATTAAACATAAAACAGAAAGATCCAATTGGTTATCTAATACATATGTATGTTACTCACAAAAATATAGTTTCAAAATATATGAATTAAAACATATGTATTAGACTAGCAGTAAATGTTAACGTATTTTGATAATACAAAAATAGATTTTAAGGCAAAGTTATACATAAGGTAATTACAAATACATTGTAATAAAAATGGTAATTCCTAAGGAAGTAGATATGGTAGAAAAAAGTGTGAGGCAGATAATCTCATATATTTCAAGATAATTTTAATGTTAAAATAATTTGAAGGTGGAAGAGAAATCAAGAATCCACACAATACAACCAACCATACTGATATTAATATAATAACCCAACATCTCTAAAATGCATAAGAACCTTTTTTTTGGGGGGGTACATTTCTCTTGCTTGCTATTACACACCATTAATTGAACTACAACAAAAAACAATTTTAATACATTAAAAATAATGAAGATACATAGAGTTCATTAACTGATTTCAATTAAATTATATATTTAGTAAAATATAAAGGTAGGAATTTAAACTGTATACTCCATAAGACAAATGAACATTTAAAAGTAAAAAACAAACAAACAAACAAACAAACAAAAAAAACAAAGTGATGTATAAATAAGCAGGAAAAACAGTAAAGTATATAGATGACAAATAAGTACAGCTCAGCTAAGGAGAACTTAATCTTTGTATATTTATTATGCTCATAAAGAAGTACAGTAAAAAAAATCACAAGAGTCTTTCATACTAAGTTAGCGAAATGGCTTCAAAGTAATTATAAAGTAGCACAGCTGAAATGGCAGTTTTGAACATCAGTTTTTCAACATTTTAGAAAAAGTAGAACATATAAATGAAGTCCTTGAAAGACAGAGATGTATAAATCTCATGAAATCGTATATTCTGAACAGCAGTATTTTTCTATTAAAAACTTTTGTGCAAAGAAAATTCCTCAGTTATTGTCACAGATGATTTCTAGCAAATATTTAAGAAAGGATTTTAAAAAAACTCACTGAGATTATTTTAAGAACTTATAAAAAAAGAACACTTATAACTCATTTACAGCAAACGGGAAACAGAACAGGAAAGTATATAAGTGAAAAAGGAATGAAAGAATAGAGATGTTATTTTTCATGAACGCAGATCAAATAATAAACACATGTATAGTAGATAATTCTGAGTGAAATACTATAACAAATAAAAGTTCTATGGTATCACACAAATTTGCATTTGCTTAAAATTAAATTTTTAATTTTTGTAATTTAGCCTATGAACATAGTAAAAGATGCCCTATGCTATGGTGATAAATTTAGTATCATAAACCTGGCTACTTGCCCTCCCCAAAAAATAAAAAGTCTAAATCCAAAGTCATTGAAGAAAATCTTAAAAATTATGATATTATGCTGAAGTGTAGCTTTTTAGAGTTGATGGGTATGGAGAAGAACTCAGTTTTGTTTAAGTGACAGGCCACTGGGAGTTTGAACATGCGTAATTATATGGACAACACAAATTGGACATGATGTATTTTCTTTTCTTTCTTTTTTTTTTCTTTTTGAGGAGGAGGTAACAAGAATGGGAGAGTGGACATCAGAACACTGGGAAGTGAGTGTGATCAGGGTACAGAATATGAAATTCTCAAATAATTAATGAAAATATGTTAGGGGAAAAGATCTGTTTCAGCCAAGGGCTCAGCACAACATCTATGATAACTGATGTTATGTAATACAAATTAACTACTTATTCCCTAAAACACAATTTATATTATAGTTGTCATTATGTTTGACTAAGGATAAGTATATTTAAGTTAAAAACTCATGCTTATTAAAAATTAACTTATATTGTTCCTGATACATAGTAATATAAAGCATTGAAAAACTGGTGTATAAATGCAATTCACTTAGATTATATTGGACATTACAATTATTGCATATAAAAGTATTTTAATGCATAAATATACTATTTATGTAAATGTCTCAAAGAGAATATTAGTTATTACAATCACTCTTTATAAACATTATAAACTGAGATGGAGAAATTATTGTATTTTGAGTAAGTGAATACAAGAATGAAGATAATAAGCAAAAATGACATATTGGTCTTGCACATTGATATTAATCTATATATTTTAGACTGTTTTGCCCTTTTATATAATGAAGCAATAATGAAAAGCTTTATTACAAAGTATAAGAATAAATGGTCCTAGTTTTAACAGAACTTATGAATACTCTGTCCATTTTTCTCTTACTGAATCATTTATTACTATTTTCAATAAACCGATAATGATGTTGAATAGCAATCCAAAACCCAACTGTCTTTTTCTGACTTGGGCTTTTGGGCTTTGGAAAACACTTTTTTTTTTATATATAAACAATAAGTTTTTTTTTTTTTTTAGGAAAGAATGGTATCATATGGTTTGCTTCCATTTCAAAAGCTAAATAAATTAGTGCTTTTATATCAAATTATGATTCTCTCTTTGGCAAGGTTGTATGCACACTTTAACCATGGTAGTAATATAAAACTGTGAGGAACAAATGCAATTTGTTCACTTATGAACATTAAATTTTAGTAAATCCAGACATTCAAACATTTTTACAGTCCCATGTCAAAGAATTATACATTATTCATGGAATTATTTTGCATTGTTGAAGTAATTAAAAAGCTTTTACCTATAACATAGAATTACAGTTTTTATTAAAAATACTTTATCTTTAGTTGTTTGTTTGCTAGTTTTGTTATTTTATCATATGCCAAAACTTCACTCTGTAGCTCACAATATCCTTGAATTAGTTAAGTCAACCTACCTTGGCTTCACGAATTTGTGAAATACAACTGTAAGACAATATTCAAATGCGTTTTTTCATGTTTTCCTCTACTAGAGTCAAGTTGCCAACATTCTTATTTTTTTTTAATTTGTTCACATTACATGCATGGTCCTTGATTAGTATATCAGTCTCTGCAGTATACCGAATACCCCCTGGCCCACTTTCTTGGATCCATTGGTCTCCTTATGAAGCTCTTGTCCCTTCCAGGTCCTTCTGTCCCCATCTCTTCTGCAAGACTCCCTGTGCTCCTCCTCAAAGTTTGGCTGTGAGTCTCAGCATTTGTTTCATTTCCCTCCTGGGTGGAGTCTCAGATGAGCTCTACACTAGGTTCTTGTCCTGTTCCTTCTCTTCAACCACTTCCTGTGTATATTCTATTTACCTTTCTAGATGAGTATTAAGCATTTCCCTAGAGTCTTCCTTGTTATTTAGTTTCTTTAAGTCTATCTATTGTAGTGTGGTATTATGTGGATGATATCCATTTATAAGTGAGTATATACCATCTTTTTCTGGGTCTGGGTTACCTCACTCACGATGATATTTTCTAGTTCCATCAATTTTACTGCAAATTTTAAGCTTTCCTTTATCCATTCTTCAGTTGAAGGACATCTAGACTGTTTCCAGATTCTGGCTATTAAGAATAAAAATGCTAAGAACATATTATATTAGTGCTATCTTTATCTATCTTTCTCTTATCACACATACAGAAAGAAAACTTACCAAGAGGAGTGCTGTACTACTTTCCTCTGAGGCAATATCCAGTTATTTGTTAATGTCCATAATCTACGCCAACATCTTTATTTCACCTGGAAAATGGGTAGGTCTAAGTTAGGCTACTTGGTTGCACATCTTTTCCACCACACCTGAAACTTTTACCTTTTTCTAGTATGAAGAAAAAATTTTTCTTTAGTCAATAGTTAATTAATGACCTGTCAAATCATTTTCTTTTACTTTGGTGGTATTGCTTAGTCTCCAAAATCCATCAGAACATTCTAATAAGATTTTTTTCATTCATTCTTCTCGCATACATTACATTCTGACTGCAGTTTTCACTCTCTCTCCTCCCCCAGAATCTTACATACCACCGTTTCCTCCAGATCCAACACCCTGCACCACACCTCAGAAAAGAGTAGGTCTCTCAGGTACATCAAATACTAATTTTAAAATGGATGGGGACTGATGAGATAATTCTGTGGATAAGGGCCTGAGAACTGAGCTAAATAACTGGAACAATGGCACCCAGGATGAAAGGAGAGAAAAAATTTGTGAAAAATACCCTCTGAAATCTACATGCCTTGTTGCAGAGTATATGTTCAATGGTAATAAATAAATAAATAAATATATACATACATACAGACAGACATAAAATTAATCCATAAAATATAAGTCATATGGTTTTCTTCGAGGCTATTATTTATAGAACAAGTATAAAATTGCACAATGTGCTTAGGTACTTAGGTGTGACTGAAATTGCATAGAAAATACTATTTCTTTCATTTTTTAATCATTTTGTTTTTGTACTTTATTTTGTTTGGTTTTGTATGTGTTAGTTGTATTTGGTGTCTGGGCTATCCACTCACTGGTTCTTTGCCATTCTTGAAGTGTCAGGCTTAGGTTCTCATTCCTATGGTCGGCCTCAACTTAATTCAAACACTGGTTGGCTTTTCTCAGATATTCTGTACCACCATTGTCATAAAACATCTTGCAAGCTGAACGGTTGTAGATGGAGTGTATTGTGGTTGAGTTGGTGTCCAGATTTTTCTTGCCTTAGTCTGCAGTGTACCTCCCTGAACCAAAGAGACTAGAATGTAGCTTTGAAGGGTCCAACCTCTAACAGTTCAACCTCTCTATGTTCAATGAGCTTGAACTTGATGGTATCATTTGCCTTAGAGAAGGTTTTCTGTTTTCTGAGTTCCCATTTATTTATTTTTGTTCTTTTTTTTATATTTTAGATATTTTTTCCTACTTATTTTTTTTTATTAATTTATTCTTGTTACATCTCAATGGTTATCCCATCCCTTGTATCCTCCCATTCTTCCCTCTCTCCCATTTTCCCCTTATTCCCCTCCCCTATGACTGTTCCTGAGGGGGATTACCTCCCCCCTGTATATGCTCATAGGGTATCAAGGGTCATGTCCCATGAAAGCCTTCATTTACCAGGAAACTGGGACAGAGGGGAGGACATCCTATTGGGACTCTAAATGAGAGAAGCATAGGAGAATGGCAAAGTAGAAGGATCCAGAGGGTCCTAGAAACCTACAAGTAGAACATTTGATAGGCAGATTTGGGCCCAGGGGTCCCGTTCAAACTAAGGCACCAGCCAAGGACAATACAGGCGGTAAACTTTAAACCCCTACCCAGATCTAGTCAATGGTCAGAACATTCTCCACAGTTGAGTGGAGAGTGGGATATGACTTTCTCACGTACTCTGGTGCCTCACATTTGACCATGTCCCCTGGAGGGGGAGACCTGGTGGCACGCAGAGGAAGGAAAGCAGGTTATTGTTGTTCTTAGGGCTTGTGCTCTTGGCATTCTGTTCAGGAAGTTGTCTCATGTACTAATTAGTTCAAGGTTATTCCCCACATTTCCTTTTACTGGATTTAATGTATCTGCTTTTTATGTTGAGGTATTTGATCCCCTTGGACTTAAGATTTGTACAAGGTGATAAATATGGATCTCTTTGCATCCTTCTCTGTTCAGGCATCCAGTTAGACCAGCAAAATTTGTTGGAGAGGTTTTCTTGATCCATTGTATGGTTTTTGCCTTCTTTGTCAAAATTCATGCCTCATGGGTTTGTGTTTACTTCTAGGTCTTCGGTTTGATTCCATTGATCAACCTGTTTATATGCAAATGCCATACAGTTTTTTTAATTACTATTGCCCTGTAGTACAGCTTGAAGTCAGTGATGGTGATATCTTCAGAAGTTCTTTTATTGTACAGTATTGTTTTAGCTATCCTCTGTTTTTTTCCATATTGAGTATTGTTCTTTCATGTTATATAAACAATTATGTTAACTTTTTGGTAGTAATTGTGTTTAGTCAGTAGATTATTTCTGGTAAAATGTCCACGTTCAATATGTTAATACTACCAATACATGAACAAGGGAGATCTTTCCATCTTTTGATATTTTCTTCAAAGAATTAAGTTCTTGTCATACAGTCTTTCACTTGCTTGGTTATTATTACTCCATGATATTTTAAATTATTTAAGACTATTTTGAAGCATTTTAGGAAAATACTATTTTTGTTAATAAACTTAAAATATTACACAAGTATAAGGAATGTCTCACAAGTGGTTATTAATAATGTGGTTCATACATTAATGTATGTGTCTTGTACTAAATGTGAAAAATACTTCAGTGCATTGATTAGTAGTTTAATTCATTTTTGTAGAATTATGTTCCTTTCGTCATTTTATTCTAACTGTTATCTTTGATTGTTATTATTAAGAATTAGCAGGAGGTGAACAAATGTCCCTGTGATTCATAGGACTTGGAGAAAGTAGATTCCAGTTCACAGGACTTATGAGAGGCAAATCACAATCACTTGTAAACTAACGTCAGGAAATGTCACACTCTCTTCTGGCCTTAGAAGATACATGAATACACTATACACACACATACAAAGAGTTAGAGAGAGAGAGAGAGAGAGAGAGAGAGAGAGAGAGAGAGAGAGAGAGAGAGAGAGAGAGAGAGAGAGAGAGACTGAGAGACTGAGACAGACATACAGAGACAGGTAGACAGAAAAACATACAGAGGGAGAAACAGAAATCATATAACTTAATAATATAAGATAATAATATATAATTTGCTTATTCCTTTTTATTCCTGTAGGAAAAGCCTGAGCTAATTAACTTACAAACACAAACTTATCATGCACAATTATTTTGATATTCTAGCCACTGTAGAATCGTTGCATTGCTGTTGGATCTGGGTATGACAGCATGTAATGGTGCAAAAAATTTAATATAAGAAACTACATAAACTTTTTGCTTGAACAGGAAAATTGTGAGAAGGGAAGAAAAAATGAAGCTGAGGATGGATTCCTTAATTACAAAGAGGCATTTCAGGTCTTAAGAAGAGAGTTGAAACCTGATCCTTTTGAAATCATGTAAATTATTGTATTTAAGGTTTATAACACATATAAAGAAATGTTTACAACTATTTTTCAATATAGTATTGTAACAAAATACTATTGTGGAACCATATGTTGAGTACAAGACCTTTTTTTAAATAAGCATGATTTCTTGGTGATTCAACTTGTTTTTCAGGAATCCAATAAGTATTGGAGAAATTTTAGTTTAAATAGCATCAATTTTGATAGTGATTTCAGTGAATCTTTAGCAATGTGGGATAATTTGTTATATCAGAATCAAATTAATCATTACACATATTATACATACCATTAAAATTGAATTTCTTTTTTTTCAAGTGTTTTTTTTATTAATTTATTCATATTACATCTCGATTGTTAGCCCTTGCCCTGTTTCCTCCCATTCTTCCCTCCCTCCCATTTCTCCCATTCTCCCCTCCCCTATGTCTGTGACTGAGGGAGACCTCCTCCCCCTATATATGCTCTCAGAATATTAAGTCTCTTCTTGGTAACTAGCTATCCTTCTTCTGAGTGCCACCAGGTCTCCCCATCTGGGGGACATGGTCAGAAAAGGGGCACCAGAGTTCGTGTGAGAGTCAGATCTCACTCTCCACTCAACAGTGGAGAATATCATGTTCGTCGGCTAGGTCTTGGTAGGGGTTCGAAGTTTAATGTCTATATTTTCCTTGGCTGGTGCCTTAGTTTGAGGAGGACCCCAGGATCCAGATCTGCCAGTCATAAAGTTCTTCTTGTAGGTTTCTAGGACCCTGTGGGTCCTACCATTTCCTCTTTCTTCCATGCTACTCTTGCCTAAAGTCTCAATAGGATATCCTCTCCTCGGACCCACTTTCTTGGTAAGTAAAGATTTTCATGGTACGTATCCCTTGGACTAGTGTTTTGATATAAGTGAGTATATATTGTTTGCCTCTTTTTGCTTCTGGGTGAACTCACTCATTACGATAATTTTTAGTTCAATCCATTTGTCCACAAATTTCAGGAATTCCTCATTTTTAATAGCTGAGTAGTATTCCATCGTGTAATTATACCACAGTTTCTTAGTCCATTCTTCTACTGAGGGGCACTTAGGCTGTTTCCATGTTCTGGCTATTATGTATAGAGCAGCTATGAACATGGTTGAGCATATGTCTCTGTTATGTGGTAAGGCATTTTCTGGGTATATTCCAAGGAGTGGGATGGCTGGGTCTTGAGGAAGCCCTATTCCCATTTTTCTGAGAAAGCGCCAGATAGCTTTCCAAAGTGGTTGTACTAGTTTGCATTCCCACCAGCAATGAAGGCGTGTTCCTCTCTCTCCACATCCTCGCCAACATGTGGTGTCATTTGAGTTTTTGATCTTAGCCATTCTGATGGGTGTAAGATGGAATCTCAGTGTTGCTTTGATTTGCATTTCTCTGATGACTAACGAGGACAAACATTTCTTTAAGTGTTTCTCGGCCATTTGATATTCCTTTGTTGAGAATTCTCTGTTAAGTTCCAAGCCCCAGTTCGCAATTGGGTTGTTTGGTTTTGTGGTGTTTAATTTCTTGAGTTCTTTATATATTTTGGATATTAAATCTTTGTCAGATGAAGGGTTGGTGAAGATCTTTTCCCAGTCTGTAGGCTGGCTGTCGTTTTGTTCTCTTGACAGTGTCTCCTGCCTTACAGAAGCTTCTCAGCCTCATGAGGTCCCATTTATTAATTGTTGACATTAAGGCCTGGGCTGTTGGTGTACTGTTTAGGAAGTTGTCTCCTGTGCCTATGTGTCCCAGGCTCTTCCCCACTTTTTCCTCTAACTGAACTAAGGTCTCTGGTTTTAAGTTGAGGTCTTTAATCCACTTGGACTTGAGTTTTGTGCAAGGTGACAAATAAGGGTCTAATTGCATTTTTCTACATGTAGACATCCAGTTAGACCAGCACCATTTGTTGAAGATGCTATCCTTTTTCCATTGAATAAATTTGGCTTCTTTGTCAAAAATCAAGAGAGCAAATGTGTGTGGATTCATCTCTGGGTCTTTGGTTCGATTCCATTGATCCACCAGTCTATTGCTTTGCCAGTACCATGCTGTTTTAATTACTGTTGCTCTATAGTACAACTTGAGATCAGGTATGGAGATTCCTCTGGAGGATCTTTTGTTGTATAGGATTGTTTTTGCTATTTTGGGTTTTTTATTTCTCCATATGAATTTGAGAATTGATCTTTTAATATCTTCAAAGTATTTTGTAGGTATTTTGATAGGGATTGAGTTGAATCTGTAAATTGCTTTTGGTAAGATGGCCATTTTTACTATGTTGATGCTCCCAATCTACGAACAAGGTAAATCCCTCCATCTTCTCATGTCATCTTCAATCTCTTTCTTCAGAGGTTTGAAGTTTTTTTCGAATAAGTCCTTCACTTGCTTGGTTAGAGTTACTTCTAGATATTTTATACTGTTTGTGGCTATTGTGAAGGGAATAGTTTTCCTAATTTCTTCCTCTGCCTGTTTGTCATTTGTATACAAGAAAGCTACTGACTTTTTGAGTTTATTTTGTATCCTGTCAATTTGCTGAAGGTGTTTATCAACTGTAGGAGTTTTCTGGTGGAATTTTGTGGTTCACTTATATACAATATCTTATCATCTGCAAATAAGGATAATTTGATTTCTTCTTTTCCTATTTGGATCCCCTTGATCTCCTTTTGCTGTCCTATTGCTCTGGTTAGAACTTCAAGAACTATATTGAAGAGATAAGGGGACAGGTGGCAGCCTCGTCTGGTTCCCGATTTTAGAGGAATTTCTTTGAGTATCTCTCCATTTAATTAAATGTTGGCTGTTGGTTTGCTGTATATGGCCTTTATTATGTTTAGATAAGTGCCTTGTATTCCTGATCTCTCCAGAACTTTGAACATAAATGGGTGTTGGATTTTGTCAAATGCTTTTTCTGCATCGAAGGAGATGATCATGTGGTTTTTCTCTTTCAGTTTGTTTATATGGTGTATTACATTGGTGGATTTCCATATGTTAAACCATCCCTGCATGCCTGGAATGAAGCCTACCTGGTCATGGTGAATGATGTCTTTGATATGCTGTTGTATTCGCTTTGCGAGAATTTGGTTTGAAATTCTCTTTTTTTGCTGGGTCTTTGTGAGGTTTAGGTATCAATGTGACTGTGGCCTCATAGAAGGAATTTGGTAATATTTCATCCATTTCTATCTTTTGGAATGGCTTGAATAGTATCGGTATTAGCTGCTCTTTGAAGGTCTGGTAGAATTCTGCACTGAAACCATCTGGACCTGGGCTTTTTTTGGTTGGAAGACTTTCAATGGTTGCTTCTATTTCTATAGGCAAAATAGGGCTATTTAGTTTGTTTATCTGGACTTGGTTCAATTTCGGCAAATGGAATCGGTCGAGAAATTTGTCCATTTCCCTTAAATTTTGGAATTTTGTGGCATAAATGCCTTTAAAGTAGGTTCTTATGAATCTTTGTATTTCTTTGGTGTCTGTTGTTATGTCTCCCTTTTCATTTCTGATTTTGTTAATTTGGATAGTGTTTCTCTGTCTTTTAGTTAGATTGGCTAACGGTTTATCTATCTTGTTAATTTTCTCAAAGAACTAGCTCTTGGTTTTGTTGATTCTTTGGATTTTTCTCTTTGTTTCTAATTTGTTGATTTCAGCCCTGAGTTTGATTATTTCTAGGAGTCTACTCCTCTTGGGTGTCTGCTTCTTTTTTTTCTAGAGCTTCCAGATTTATTGTAGTTGTTTATGCGGGATGATTCCTTTTTCTTTTTGAAAGCGCTTAGTGCTATGAATTTTCCTCTTAGCACTGCTTTCAATGTGTCCCACAAATTTGGGTATGTTGTTCCATCATTTTCATTGAATTTCAGGAAGTCTTTTATTTCTTCCCTTATTTCTTCCATGACCCATGTGTCATTAAGTAGAAAGTTGTTTAGTTTCCACGTGTTAGTAAGCTTTTTTTATTTCTGTTGTTTTTGAAGTCCAGCCTTAGACCATGGTGATCTGATAAGATACAAGGTATTATTTCAGTCTTCTTGTATCTATTGAGGTTTGCTTCATGACCAACTATGTGATCAATTTTAGAGAACTTTCCATGGGGTGCTGAGAAAAAGGTATAATCCTTTGCATTTGGGTGGAAAGTTCTGTAGATATTTGTTAGATCCATTTGATTCATGACATTGGTTAATGAGGTTATTTCTCAGCTTATTTTTTGATACAAAGACCTATCCTTGAGTGAAAGAGGGGTGTTGAAGTCTCCCAGTATTGATGTGTGGGTATCAATGAGTGGGGCAAGCTTTGTTAATAACTCTTTTACAAATGTGGGAGCCCTTGTATTAAGAGCATAGATGTTCAAAATTGTGATGTCTTCTTGGTTGACTTTACCTTTGATGAGTACGAAGTGACCATCCTCATCTCGTTTGATTAATTTTGGTTGAAAGTCTATTTTAGTAGATATTAGAATGGCTACTCCAGCTTGCTTCTCATGACCATTTGCTTGGAATATTTTTCCCCAACCTTTTACTCTGAGGCAATGTCTGTCCTTGTGGTTGAGGTGTGTTTCTTGAATGCAGAAGAATGTTGGGTCATGTTTATGCTTCCATTCCATTAGTCTGTGTCTTTTTATTGGAGAGTTGAGACCATTGATGTTGAGAGATATTAATGACCAGTGATTGGTAAGTCCCTTCATTTTTGGTATTTGTAACAGTTGAGATTTTGTGAGGTTGTGATTTTGCAATGGTAAGTTTACCTATTTTCTACGTTGTTTTGGTTGTAGTTTGACCAGTTGGGGTGGAGTTTTCCTTCTAATAGCTTCTGTAAAGCCGGATTTGTGGCTAGGTACTGTTTGAATTTGTTTTTGTCATGAAATAACTTGTCTTCTCCGTCAACGGTTATTGATAATTTTGCTGGATATAATAGTCTTGCCTGGTATCTGTGTTCTCTTAGAATTTGCAGCACCTCTGTCCAGGCCCTTCTGGCTTTCATGGTCTCTGCTGAGAAATCAGGAGTAATTCTGTTTGGTTTGCCTTCGTATGTTACTCGGCCTTTTTCTCTTGCCGCTTTCAATATTTTTTCCTTGTTCTGTATATTTTGTGTTGTTATTATTATGTGGCAAGAAGATTTTCTTTTCAGGTCTATTCTTTTTGGTGTTCTGTAGGCCTCTTGTATGCTCATATGCATCTCTTTCTTCAAATTGGGAAAATTTTCCTCGATTATTTGATTAAAGATGTGTTCTGGGCTGTGGAGTCAGCTGTCCACTCTCTCCTGTATCCCTATTATTCTCACGTTTCGTCTTTTCATGTGGTCTTTTAGTTCTTGAATGGTCTGTGTTAGGAACTTTTCAGATTTAGCATTTCCCTGAATGGTTGTTTCCAGTTCTGCGATTATATCTTCAAGTCCTATATTCATTCTTCCATTTCTTGCAATCTGTTAGATAAGGCCACCTCTGAGATGCTTGCTTTCCTCTTTGCAGACTCTTGACCACGTTTTTCTTCTGTGTGTTCCTGCATCATAGCTTCCATTTTTATCTTCATGTCCTGGACTGTTTTAATGATTTCCATCATCTGGTTATTAATATTTTTCTGAAATTCTTCAAGTGCCTCTTTATATAACTCTTCAGCCCTCTTGTTTGCCTCTCCTGCATTTGTTTACAGATTTTATTTGTTTCTTCCATTATCATCTTCTTTACTAAGGACTTGAAGTAATTTTTTTGCCTATCCATTGCTGTTATGTTCTCTAGGTTGTTTTCATTGGGAATGTTTGGATCCGGAGATGCCAAACTGTTTTGGTTTTTCATAGCATTCTTATGCTGTCCTCTTGTTATTTTGATGGCTCTGATGTTGGAAGGTATTTTCTAGTGACCTTTGCTAGTTGAGAGTGGTTAATTGATGACTGATTGTAGGTCAGGTGCTCTTGCCTGTGGGGATCCAGGAGTATTTTTGTGGAATAGGTAGGTGATCCGGTTTCACTCCTGGTGATTTTTCTCTGCCCCCTGGGCTTCAGGCTGAGCCAGCCAAAGTAGATATCTGTTTGAACTTTACTGCTGTAATTCAGATCAGCAGTCTTGGACCTAGAATAAGGTCTGCACACAAACGTTCTGGCTGAGTAGGTTGATCTCAGCTGCCTGTCCTTCCTGTGGATTTGTAGTCAAGCCCCCAGATAGATCAGATTTTCTGGGGGTGTAGCTGTCTTTTAGCTCTGCCTCTATACCCTGTAGCAGTGTCCAACATCTCCAGTACTATATGCCTGGAGGCAACAAGGTTGCTCTTGGTCAGCAATTAGGCACTGCAAGCAAGACCCTCTTTTTGTCTCCCAATAAAGTGAGAGTGCCTGCCTTGCTCGGGCCAGGGTCTCCACTGGGCTCTCTCATTCAGGGAGCAGGGAGCACAGGGCCAGGGCCTTGCGGCTGGGTAGTTAGTGAGACTGGCTCTGCAGAACTCTGGCGGCTGCTTGCAGACGTCTCATCTCCCGATAATGTGAGAGTGCCTGCCTTGCTCGGGCCAGGATCTCCCGCTGGGCTCTCTCGTTGGGGAGCAGGGAGTGCAGGGCCAGCTCAGATGGGCTCCCTCGTTCGGGGAGCAGGGAGCTCAGGGCCAGGGCTTTGTGGCTGGGCGGATAGTAAGACTGGCGCTGCAGCGATCTCTTGGCTGCTCGAGGAACCAAATCTTCCCGCTGGGGTATGCTGGTCCCTTCACACTCTAGGACAGCAATTAGACTCTGCAAACATGACCCATCCACTTCTCGTCTCCCGATAATATGAGAGTGCCTGTCTTGCTCGGGCCAGGATCTCCAGCTGGGCTCTCTCGTTCGGGGAGTGGGGAGCAGTGGGGAGCGTAGGACCAGAGCCTTGCGGCTGGGTAGGAACAATAGGGTTGCAGAGCTCTGGGGGAAGCCCGCGGAACCAGGTCTTCCCGCAGGGCTAATAAGTTCAGCTATAACTCTAGGCAAGACCCACGTCTCCTGATGGGTCTGTGGAAGCAGTTCAAGATAATTTGTCCTGCCGCTGTTTCCTGGCTCGTCCGCTGTGATTGGTGTTAAGTTTGGCCCCGGATGGCCTGCGAGCTGTAGTCCCACTATAACTGTCTCTGTTGGGTCCCGCCGCCTGTGTGGCCTAGGCGGCCTAGGCGGGTGACCTCTGGAGTTTGGGGTGGTGTGGAAAGAGGAATCCTAGGGCAGATTCACCTTCTTCACTGAGACTCCTCTGGCTGGGGACTCTGGAAAAACCCCTCCCCAAACAGCGAGTCTGTGCTTTATATACAGGCTGCATTTTGCATGTGGTTTCCATTTCAGAGTTTGGGGGAGTGTGCTTAGCACCTCCGGGATGTTGCTTGACCCAGGGGGGTAGGCCCCCTGTTTTGTCTGTGGCCTTTGGGGCCCCACTCACCTACAGTTCTCAAAGTCCAGCAATCTGTTGCTCCTCTTATGTCTCTGGTCTCCACGGAGTAGATCAGATACGTGGCTTAATGGTCAGCGCCATCTTGGAATCTAAAATTGAATTTCATACCAAACAATTCTCAAGAGATTAAAATCTTGTTTGAGTATTTTAAAATCCTCTAATATGCATGTGTACCATATTAAGTCAAGATCTAATGTGTTGGTGCAATAGGTGAACTCCAAATTTCTTAGATATTGTTTTGGAAAAACAAAATAAATAATTGAGAACTGGATTTTGTTGAAATTATTGTATCAGTTATAAATTCATATTTCTCTAAAACACAACATTGAAACATTCAGTGGTGCAAGTAGAATCCTTCCGAAAGAACAATGAAGATGAAAGGAAAATGTAAAAATATAACATAACTTTCCATGAGAATTCAGCTTTGAACATTAATCAAATGATCTGTTTAAAAACAATATCTTATGAGATATGCTATCAGATAAAACAGCTGTATTAAATGAAACAGGAAAACATGAATTTTCTATTAAATGAACATTTTATTCTGTTTGCAAATACCACTAAAATGTACATTTTTCTCATATTCATGGAGGTTCAATGACCATAGGGAACATTCTAAGCACATATAATCAAATCAACTTGACATCATATTTTTAAATGAATGGGATTTTTCTCATCTGCTTCTTGAAAGCCATGTTCTATATAAGCAAACTAAATATAAATATAAGTTAGTAAATTACTCTCACATAGCAATTAAAGTTTAAGTAAGTAAAATTATTTAGAATGAAGCAAAATTGTTATCCAAATGAATTTAAGATCATAAAATCACACTCCTCTTTGAGCCAAACCAAAATTGTATTGTGATTTGTAAGCTTTTTTTCATTGTGCTAAAACATATTTCAATATGTTGTAAATTTTTCACTTGCTCTCAACAACTAAAGATGCTAACAGATCATTTTTAAATGGTTTTCTGTGAGAAATATTGAAGTACACATCTCCAAATGTATCTTTTGTGATTTTTCTACCTTTATTACCCATATATATTTGCTTGCAATTATATTCCACTGATATACATTTCAGCACAATGTTTGGTCATAATTTAAGCCATAAATTTTTTGGAGTTTCTTTCTTCAAAAAAAGAAATGAACCACTATATTTCCTAACCACAATTTTCCTAAATAAAATTGTCTGTGGTATCCACTGAGTATTTGGATACTGTCTGAGGATAATGTATTTTCCTAGGAGGAATGCTCACTTCATCAATGTTAAATGTTATTAATGAGTTTCAGAATCCCCCAGATGATGTTGTTTTAAATGTAATTAATGTAACCTTACCAATTTGCAAAGCACATTATTTTGAACTTGTTCTGAGTTAATCTGTGCCAGTCCTATACCTCCTCGTAGGAAAAACAGCATGTTAAACCAATTAAATGATGTCAGTAATATTACAAGAGACCAAAGAGTTTACTAAAATATATTTAAAATAATATCTTAGCAGGATCGATTCACACAGAAGTAAAAAAAGTTATCTATAATTCTGCATGGCTTATTTGCTTGAAATGTATTTACTAGTGTTTAATGTGTTTTTTACAAAATAAGATAAATTACCAAGTTTATTATAAAACTTACTTCAATCAAGCTCCTTCCACAACTACTGCTTCCAATTCCTTCCACATCTACCACTTTCTACTCCTGAACTGATGACCTCATTATTATTATTATTATTATTATTATTATCATTGCATGCACACAAACCAACATATGTGTGTATATGGATAAATGAATAGATACAAACAACTGACTCCATTTTTCTTGTTTGTGTGTATGTTTGTATATGCTTTTAAGACTAACCACTTTATATTGAATAACAACCTATTATGGAGCTCATCTTTGAGAGAAGCTAATTCTTCACTTCTAGGTAGTTAATTGTCTGCTGTCCATTATCTTATATGGGGGTACCCTGTAACATTTAACCCTTTCCTATTAGATGTCATTGATATTGTGATTGTTCAAGTTTTGTTGATGCAGTCATTTCTCTGGGACCATGTTCCATAGTAGATATCCTGGTGTTCTAGCTCTTAAAATCTTTCTAACTTTTCTTCAGCAATGGCCACTGAGTGATAGATGCAGGAATGGTAAGGTCAATATGTCTTCCAGGGTTGGGTCCACCAAAATCCATTGATTTATACATCATGTCCACTTGTGGTTTTCAGTGATAGCCTCCATAAGATATGAAGGAAGTTTTGTTGTTGTTGTAGATACAATTATCTGTGGGTAACAACTTAAGATGCACATTGTAGTTATGGATTATCCTGGTTTAGCAGAGTGATGATAGTTGATTCTTCTCTAAGGTCCATGATGGGAAGATGGTTTTCAGTATTAGACATGACTTCTTTCTTGTTGAGAGGACATTAAGTCAAATTAAAGAGCTTCTGGTTAACAGAAACATTTGAGTGCCATTGATTGTACCTTTGTTAATATATTTCAATGTTGCTCATTTTTTCCTTTCATAGGTGTTGCAGTTAGATAGGATTAACTATAAGATCCCATGGCAGCTTGCGTAATATTTTCTGGTACCAGAAAATCTTAACATATAGACAAATGTCTCAGTTTTGTTTCATATTGGTGTGAAAAAGTACCTTGAAGAAAAAAAAGAAACTATTTATTAAAGATAAGAGATTACAACTAATTCACAAAAATCAAGTTAGCAGGAACTGAAGCTATGACCATAATCAATAGTATAGATGATAATACATGTATGCCTGTGCTTAGTATAGAGTTCAGAATCCAAACCCAGGGAGTGGTACCATCAGGTCCTACGATAAGATGACATGCATAAATCTAACCTAAACTAGATAATTCCTAACTGAGACTTCTTTATTAGGCTATTCCAGATTGTTTGGGATAATAAGGAAACACTGAATGTCAAAAGAAAGAAGAATGACGTATTCCATCAGCTATAAGAAATATCCAACTTTTTACTATCTTTTATAATAGATATTTTATATATACATTAATACAATTACACATAAATACAATAAACTACATTCAGCAAGAAGAACCATTATACAATCAGAAATTTTATATAAATGTTACATTCACAGTGTTTTGGCTATTTGTATTTGGCAACCTTGAAGAAAATATCTTTCCTATCTTGGTGAGTCTAAAATTCTGAATGTAAATCCATATCTATTACATCTCATCATTATTAACTTAAACCATCTATCTAGACATGAAAACATCTTAAGCCCTAGACAACTGAGCTGAATTGTGAGACTAAATTATCTGGTCTTCAACCCCATCAGCAACATGAGAACCAATAAAATGAATTACCTGAGAGTACAATGAGTGCAGGCTAGTAGCTTCCTAAAAGAGAAGATTACAGAGAGAGTTTGCTGGGTGAACGTTCAGCCAAAATTCTCTATAACATTGGAGGACCATCTTCAAACTTCTGGCCCAATATTTATGACAAACTTATTTATGAGGCAAGAACTATTGAGGACTTGGTTAACTTGTCTTTACAGAGTTTAGTCATCAGTGCTTGCCAATTTTTAGGCAGAATTCTGTCTGTGGTAGAAATGAGGACATTTTACCCAGTGGCTTATTTGACACACTTGAAGCCATCTCCATAAGGAGTTTATTTGAAGCTCATCATCTTCTTTGAGGTAGGCTGGGTAATGCCAAGAGTTAACCTGTCTCAACTTTAACCAATGATTTTATCTAATACTATCCATCCAGATTTAAAATGAAAGAACAATCTTCCTAGGTAAACAAAATATAATGTATATGTGAAATGATACATATTTTTTCAGGTAGAAAGACCCCCAAGAGTATAAGTTAAGTCCACATTGCAAAAGATTATCAGTAGGATATAAACAGATTTCTTAGGAATATTCATTTAAAAATACAGAATATGTAAATGTTAATCTAAAAATTTTTTACTAAAGGATTATCTGAATGAAAAATAAATGCTTATATATTATTATTTTATTTCCCTTCATTCAATTTAGTTCGGCTTCATACCTTGTTGAAGAATTACAGGATTTTGTATCTTTATGCTGGCCTTTGCCATCTACTTTACTTAAGACAGAATGTATTGGTTTTGTATTACCTTTCATATTACATGGCAGCTAGCTGGCTGAAGAACTGGGGTAATAAAATGCATGCCCATACCCAGCTTTACCTGCTTTCTGAAGATTCAAACTGAAGTTTTCAAAGTTCCATGGCAAGTGTTTCTCATTGAGCCATATCTTTAGCTTCATTTTCATTTAAACTAATTAAAATTACTTTCATGATTATTATCTAATGTACACCTTTCAGACACATTTACTTAATCAATAGCTGCAACTAAAGATTAAGAAAATTACTAGTCATCAATAGACAAGTTCTATATCTAAATATTCAAGTATTTTCATCTTAATCTATTTTCTGGATATTGTTTACACACAAACACACAAATTAAATCATTATCCTATTTTGGAGCTTTGACTTGGTCACAAATCTGTGAAGGAATCTCATTGACTTATACAACCCTGAATTGGAGATTTTGTTATACACTTGGCAAATAAAATAATTCTATAGCCACGTCTTTAGTACTATATGATAGAATTTATGGTTCATGTGCCTGTGAATATTCAGTTAAATGTTTCAAGTGTTTTCAAAAATACATTTTAAATCTGATTCCTAATATATATAGTCCATAGTCAGGGGAAATGGTCACGTCAGTAAAATCACTTGCTGTGCAGTATGAGGACCTTTCTTTAAGTACCCATTATCCATCTATCCATACACATATACACATACACAGACATAAAAACAGACCAGACACATACACACACAGACACACACACACGCACGCACAGATGTACACACACATGTATGCATGTACATACAATATTAACAAAAGAAAGCAAAATGCTAGCATGTCTGAAACTGCAAGCCATCCCAAGACAGGCCAGGAGAATCAGTGACACTCTCATTCAATGAAACATTATGTTAGAGAGTAGTAAAGTCAGTTTTGTGCGGATCTAGGAATGAATGACTGCACGTTAACTTACTCACATTATGTACAAAGCATACACATAAAAGAATAAACTTTTAAAGTTAAACAGTCAAAAATACTTTTTTAAAGTCTTTAAGAGAAAAATCTTTATTATGATAAAGAAGAGTTGAATCACACACACACACACACACATGCACACACACACAAACTATTCCAAACCATAAGTTTAAAATGAAATTATGTATATTGCATCTAGTACCACTTGATTAAAACTATTTTGAACTGCAGCCATTTTGAAATGAATCATAAAACATTAATTTTCTTGATGCTTGGTGAACATTTCTTGCTATTTCTATATTTATATACAATAAAAATCATTCAGTGTTGTTCCATACAATCTGAAATATGTTTGATGAATATACTATCATTTTAGCATAGAGATAGCATCAGTAAGCATTTCCTTCTGCTGCCCTTGTTAGTCAAGATTTCATCCACTCTCAAGTCCTAGAACCCATAGATAAATTTATCACCCATACAACTTTACCATTTGAATAAAACTATAGAATTGGACATGCACATGTTGTAAACTCCTGTGTCCAGCTTATTCGCCTTAAGATTCATGTATGTACATTTATTTCATTCCCACTGTGACTTCTGATACTTTATGAAGACAACTTGATAGTGAAGAAAATAATTTTCTGTTGCTTATCTTTTCATCTCTTACAGTACCTTTTGCAGGGCAAATATAAATAGACAAAAAACTCCACCCATTCATCTACTCCCTGCTATTTATTTTGACTTTGGGAATATTTCCTGATAGGTTGGGCAAAAGTTGTAAAACCACTGGAAATCTCCAATGTACTTAAACAGAATATTAACTTTTTAGTTAGTTGTGATTTGTTTCATATAGATGGTAATAAATATGATTTTGTTTTGTTTTCTCCACCCTGACAGCTGCAGAAATAACAGTGCAGCCAACTGTGGAAGAAGCCTCTGACAACTGCACTCAAGAATGCCTCATCTTGGGCCACTCTGATTCCTGCTGGATGCCAGCTTCTCTGACCCATCCCAGCCCTCCACAGATACAGACTTCTGCTCTCTGTCACAGCCCACCCAGGACTCACACATCGGTTCGTCGTTGTAGCCCTCCAGTGACACAGACTGTTGTTATGTGCCACAGCCCCCCTGTGACCCAGGCTATTGCACTTTGCCACAGCCCTCCATCAGTACAGGCAGCTTCTCTCCAACACAGTCCTTCTTTAGCACAGGCAGCAGCACTCCACCATAGTCCACCACCAACACAGGCCACTACAGTCTGTTACAGCCCACCTCTGGCACAGGCTGTGGTAATTCACCGCAGTCCTCCTCTGCCACATGCTGTTACACTCCATCGCACTCAGGCCCAACCAGCAGTGAGTTTGCAGCAAGGATGGATGGAGGGTGCTGGAGCTGATGGACTGCGTCCCCTCAATCAGAGAGTACAGGGTGGTACAAGAGCTCAATTTTACACCATGGCTGAAAGACATCACCCCGATGATGACTCAATTAAAGTCATTCCCTTGACCACATTCACTTCAGGTCAACAGGCCAGATCCTCAAGGGGTGATTCTCCCATAATAGAAGAACATCCCTTGTAAAGCCTATATGGATATTTCACATTTTCCTTAACATATATATATATATATATATATATATATATATATATATATATATATATATATATATATTCAAAGATTAACATTCAATTTTAATGAATAATCGAAATTGGGAATTTTGTAAATAGTTCTGTAAATAAAAACAGATATCAGGATAAGAATAGAGCTAGATCCTTAGTCAAAACGTGATAAAATAAATTTAAATTTGTGATTTGGACTGTGAATTTTCAAAAGAAATAATTAAAAATTATATCCTGATGTACAGAAAGGCTTATCATGACAAAAATTAACACCTAGAATATATTTCTGATGTACAGTAATTAATTTTTATTTTTTACCACCATGTGCAATATTACTGATTTCTTCTTTTTGACTTTTGTGGATTCAGCATGTAGTTATTGCAATATTGGGAAAGATCTGCTTTTCCAGGTTTACTTTTAGTTCATCCAAACTTTTGTTCAGATAAAATTAGATGCATAGGTATTATAGCATTTTGTTCAAATTTTTGCTTTGCTTATTTTTATTTTCTCTACCTTATTATTATCTATATTTCTACCTTCAAAAATGTACAGTAGTGGTTGTATATAAGATCTTATACAGGGTTTGTCTTTTTCCTTGTTTTTTATGTTTCCTACCTTTATTTCAGGAATATATTGATATAATTTGTATATACATGTTTTCAAAAATAACATATATAAACTGTATAGATTTAGGTTTCAACCTATTTCTCTACTCTTTAGTAGAGTTCGAGACACTGAAGTGCAATAGCTATGACCATATTAGGCAACTATTAGGCAGAATGGAGATGTGCTCTTTTATATTTATATATTTTTGTAGTGTAGTGTAAAATACATCAGAAATACTATTTTATCTGTCATGGTAAGCCTATATCCCAGTATAAATTGGGCATTTATCTTCTGGAATTTGTATATAAAATCACAAAGAAGATAGATATGTTAAATGCAGTATTAATTTATAACTATTACTGCAAAGTAATATTTTCTAAATATGATTAGGATGATTTACATGTTGATTTGACAGCTGAATGGGTGTTACTGAAAGATGCTCAGTAAAAAAATGAATAAAACTGTACATAAAACCCCATACTAGGTATATAAGGCTAAGGAATTTTTATCAATCTAGCTCATTTTACTGAAGAAAACTACTGAAAACAAGATGAAAGACAGGAAAGTACTTTTCAAGAGATTTAATTAAAAACCTACCAAATGTATTGCAGTACTGAATTTCAAGGAGATGTGCAGAGGAAGAAATAAGGTTAGTGACTGCTTCCTGGGGTGGATAAGAAGTACCCCAGTAATTCACACTGAACTACAAAATCTCACATATGAGAAGAATACATCCTAAGCAAAGAATACAATAGTATCTGTAGGAAACATCAGTTTCCATTCGTTTTCTACACATTCATTTCTGTTTTGTGTACTTAACTGGCCATTATCTTCTGTGTTCACATTTCACAAATTTACAGAAACACCACAAGATTCATTTCCCCCGTAACAAAATCAAGAGTATGTCTTGTTTCAGTATCATACTAAACCAAGAATCAATTAATGTTTGGGTTGGGGGAGGGTGCTGGATATTTCTTGTTGCTTAAATTAGATGTAGACTTTGTAATGTTTAACTTGAAGATATGTAATTTATGGTTAAACTGTGTGTAAATGTTGTAATATATACTGTGGTAAATGTATAATTTCATTGGTAATGTTTCCAATGAATGTTGATAAAAGTTTCCCTTTGTGTGCCCGGCAGGTTAAGTAGCGTTTTGAGAATATATTGTTCCCCTTGTGAAGCTCATTAGATTGTATATGATTTGGTGTATAGAATAACTTCTTAACTTTTAACACCTAGAGTCAAATTAGTGAAATTAACTAGCATTACTGCTTTTTCCTTTTTTGCATTTGTTAGTGGTTCAAGGGATTTGAAGCATACTGGTTTTCCAGGTGCACAAAACCCTCAAAAGATTGATGGTGTTTGAAAATTTATTGAAATAAGATCATGTATATGTATTGATATTGTTGCTCTTGTTGTTAATGAAGATTCTAAACCTGGGAAAGAAAGAAACCCAGAATGACAAAATCAGTGCTTCCAGTAGAGTTAGACTGCTGTTTTTCCTCTCAACACACACATACAAATTAAAAAAAAAGCAGAGTCATGTGAGTGAAAAATATTTCTTTTGCTTATATTATTTGCATATTTTCTTTCCATAACTAATATAGAGATATTCATACACATATACACAATTTTGAAGGAAGGTACAAATTGAGGGTAAAATATATTAAATAATGTATCAGAAATATGAATTCTTATTTTAGAAATGGAAATATAGAGTGAGAAAAATATATATATTTGAGATTATTTCTGATTATGAGACTTGCTGTATTACTAGGGAAGCTCTTATATTCTTATGTTTAACAGTTTTTGAAGTGTTGATACCTTTCCTAGAAATGTAGGAATGAACAAATACGCTTTTGTTGCCCTTTCTAAGTCTGATTTTATAATTAGACTTAGACAGTGTTTAGAAAATAAAATGACTTGGCACTCTCTGCTGGTTTTGTACCAGAGAGAATCTGAATGGAAGCAGGCTGGGTGTAGCCAAAGAGGCAAGGGGTGTGAGCCCAGCTATTATCCCCTATGCCCTCTCTTTCTTAGCTTCCACTAGGTATAGCCTTGGACATCAGCAATTTCCATGGCCTCAGATTTGATGAGATCTTTCTCATCACATTACAAATTCCTTCTTTGAATGGATGGACAGAACTATATGTTGACAAAGCTCCCAAAGTGATTCTTTTCAAAAGTAAAATATGTCCTCCTAGAGCTGCAAAATATCTGAGTTTACAATCAATCAAAAATGTTTCCCTCAGAAAAAGAGAACGATTTGATTTTATTTGAACTTAGACAGTGATTTGGTATTGTCAGAGAATGTTCGCAAGACTGGTTATTCTATATTTTGGCCATATTATGTGAAAAGATTTCTTAATTTTTCAGCTTTAGCTTTATTATATACACTTGTAACTATTCAAACACTGTGTATTAAACACATACACATTTATTTCCCAAACTTTATCTGCAAGTTTTGACTAATACTGTGTTAGTGTATTAAAACTAACTTTTATACATGATTCAAACAATGTAAACAATTTAGAGAGTCCATTTTTTGTAGTCTCATTTAATAATTTAACATTTATTTTTAGTTATGCAATTTGATTAGAAAATATTGTTAAATGATGAGTGCTACTATGCAATGGTGACAGTATGAAGAGTTTCTGCCTTCTCAAACTAATGTTTGTCACACATATTCATTAAAATGGTAAAATAGTAGACTAAGCAAATCATAAATTGTTCAGTCCTTAAAACAAAATCATGTCATATATAAAGAGCTCACTTTTAAATTGTATATTTAAAGTTTTCTTTAATTATTTTATTAAAGTTAAATATGTATATATCTAATATACATTTATGAAAATACCGTTTCATTTATATTCTTCTGATTTATAATTAATTGTGGTTATACTTTCTTTCATTTTTATCCCAAACTTTAATTAGATTGAGGTGAAAATTTTCTCAAAAATGTAGGGTACTATTTTTGGCATTTCCAAGTGGCCTAACTTGCCTGGATGCTATGGGAGCAGAGGAGACATTTTTTATAACATGTAACAATTATTACATTAAAGAATCATTTGCAGCAACCTTAAAATATTCATCCACAGTAGCTTTCTTACATTAACCACACATATTCTTTCCATAGATATGATTGTTAAAAGTACTACAAGTTTACAACAGTAACATTAGAGGAGAAACAGCTGCTCATAAAAATGTGTGTGCACAAATAAAAAAGGAAGGCAATTATTTTGTGATTGTATATGATATTTTTAGGAATAAAATTTGTGAAAATTATGCTGTCCCTGTTTAAAATATTTGAAACTTTATAAACTGTGTATTTGTGCTTTTACTTGTGGAAGCCTCCTCCTCTGTGACATCATACAGCTTCTGAAAGTGAACAGTATCCCTAAGTACTGGATACTTTGGAGGTGAAAGATTGGATTTTTGGGGAGCAGTATGGCAGTATGTAGTCCAGTGGCAACTGTGTATTAATTGTTCTATTTCAGGCTCTGTATTGCATGGTTTCTTATTCATAAATATAGACATTAATAAAGTAGTTATGAGAAATAATTGTGCTATATTATGTCTTTTTGTGAAGCCAAATATAAAAAGCTGATTTGGGACACTTGACTAATATATATGAGCCCCTGGGTTCAAACACCAACAATGCCAAAAGAGTGACTATTGGCTTTTTTTTTCTATGTTATGTTTTTACATTTGTTTTTAAATTTACATAGATTAAAATAAAATTACAAAGTAGATGTTGATACATTTTATGCCAATTTTTATATATAACAAGCTATATCATGTTAATTTAATTTTGCTATTCTTACTAAAAATTTCACACATAAGTCATTTCCACATTGTTTTGTTCACATCTCCATATTCTATATCTTCCTCTTTCCATTTCAAATTCATGACTATTCTTCTTTAATTATTTCTAAACACACATACACACACATACACAAACACACATGGTTTGTTGATTCTATTTAGTGTTGCCCATAGGGATATGGATTGGATAGCCTATTATGGGGTTTTTGCCTGGAAAAGACTGTCCTTAACTCCTTTAGTAGTCTTTAATTGCTTGTAGATTTTTATCTAGGAATAAGGGCTTGTGAGATGTACCCTATGTGTACTTGCATATCAACCGCTATCATTGTGTAACTCTTTTTAGATATTCATATTGGTAAGACTTCCTGGGTGCATTATTCTTGTCAGATATTGAAGATAGTATCTTATAACACATGTTCTTTTTGTTAAACATGATCTTAATCAATTTGAAAAAAGTGTTAGGCAAAATTGTACTGCTTATACTTACTTTACTTTTTCTAGGGCAAAGAATAGATAAAATTATTAATCAAAATATACAGGGGAGGAAATCCCCCTCAGGAACAGTCATAGGGGAGGGGAATAATGGGAAAATGGGAGGGAGGGAGGAATGGGAGGATACAAGGAATGGGATAATCATTGAGATGTAACAAGAATAAATTAATAAAAAATTAACAATTACATTATTTTACATAACAGGTGCACAAAGATTTCTGCATAGGTAATGCAAGTTAAAATGTTTATGGATAGCATTGTTAACATATAGGGAACAAAATGGCATAAATCTTGTTTCACTTTCAGTTTAATTTAATGGTAACCTATCAAGTTGCACAGTATCAATAAATATAACATTATTATTGATATTTGTATTTGCATCATAGTATAAAAATATAGAGTTATAGGTTAGCTTTATTTTTTCTTCTCAAGTATTTATGTGTTAACACAAAATTATTTTATTTATTCTATCTAAGTGATAGAAAAAGTTAAACCTGAGATATTTTATAAATTTTGGGATAATTACAGTTTTTAAAAAACAAAATAAACTACGAAAAATGTAAATTAATCATGAAGTACTCAGTTCAGAAATTTACTTCTAAAATTTGGCTAATGAATTCCATAACTATAATAGTTGAAATATCTGATGAGCAATAACTACCATAAAGCAACTAAAATTAAACTTGTGAATTGGCTTAATAAGTTTATGTGTGCAAATACTTTTTAAATTAATTAATTAATTTTTTATTTAATTTTACATATATACTTATATTATTACACATATATACCTATAGCAAGAAGAACCATAATCAGGAATTATATAAATGTTTTATTCATAGAGTTTTTGCTATTTGTATTTATCAGCCATATAGAAAACATTTTTCCTATATTGTTGTCTCTACAATTCTGAATGTAAATCAATACTTATCATATCTCCTCATTATCACATTAAAATATCTATCTATACCTAAAAACATCTTAACTCCTAAACAACTAAGTTTAATTGTGAAACTAAGCTGTCTGGTCTTCAACCCCATCAGAGACTTGAGACGAAATAAAATTAATTATCTGAGTATACATCGGGTGCAGGTTAGCAGCTTCCCAAATGATAGAACAACACAGACATTTGTTGCCTGAATATTCACCCAATATTCTCTATAATGTTGGAGCATCACCTTCAACCTTGTGGCCCAATATATATGACAGACTTATTTGTGAGGCAGGAACTGGGGAGGAAATGCATAACCTGTCTTGGCAGATTTTGGCAGTCAACTCTGCCTGCATCCAGGCTTGCCCTTTTTAAGGCAGAATTCTGTCTGTGGTAGAAATAAGAACATTTCCCCCATTGGATAGTTTCTCACATTTGAAGACATCTCTATAAGGAGGTTCTTTGATGCTTATCATCTTCTTTGAGTTAGGCACTGTGTTGCCAGCAGTTAACCTGCCTCAGTGTAAATGAATCTTTAAAATAACAAAACATCTTTAAATGCCATATGCTGTATATCGCTGAGGTTTTTGAAGACTTTATCTATTATACCTTATCTTTCTATAGAATCATATCTATCTATTACATGTGAGATGTGTATTCTTGCCATGAAATAGACTAGTAATTCCTATGACCATGATTTGGTCAACTAACAATTAACTTCTTTACCTAATCCAATTTCAATAGCACTTTCAAAATATTAGAAGTAAGCCTTGTGTATTATAATTGAGTTGTATGGATATAATACCACATATTACAGTACAAATATATAGAATGTGTGAAGAATAATTTTAACTTTGAATTTTATAACAATGTATCTAAAATTAAACTTATTCTGCATCTATATACAAAATTCTTTACCAGTAAATAGAAAAACAACCTTGTGACTAACAATTAAGGAATTAAGTTGAGGAGTAGATTTACTAATCTACTTCTTGTTCTATCATATTTCTATATTCCTCCTTCTTTCTTTTTAACTCCTTTCTCCAAATCTAATAATTAAAGAAAAAGAAAAGGAGAGACATCCTGGAGTCCAACCTTGTTTTCTCTCTAAATAAAACCAATAATATCATATCATCTGTAAATAGTGCCAGGTACCTTAGTTTTACAAAGAAGCTTAATCATTTACGAGTTAAGATATTTTTAGGTCTAGATAGGTGTTCTAAGTTGATAATTACAATATGTGATGGAGATTGATTTACATTCAGCAATTTAGATGCACCAAGATAGGAAAGATATCTTTTTGAAGAATGTCAAATACAAATAGCCAAAACACAAAGAATGTAACACTTATATAATTCCTGATTTTTTCACAGTTATTCTTGCCATAGTTAATCTATTGTATGTATATATGTGTAATAATGTAAATGTCTAGGTACAAAAATAATTTAAAAACCAATAATAACTTGTATTTTAAAGAATCATATGAGAAAAGACATGCAAATATATAAAAGACACTTTTATAATCTGACTTTCAGTTCATTTAATAGTACATGTCCTTATATACTGGTACAGAATACTTTTTGTAAATATTTTTACTTCCTCAGATGAGGTGATTTGATGAGGGCCATTCCCAAGCCTTTCTAGCTCTTTTTGAATTCTTTTTTTTTTTTTTTTTTTCCGTTTTCGAGTCATGGTCTCTCTGTGTAGCCTTGGCTGTCCTGTACTCACTTTGTAGACCAGGCTGGCATCAAACTCACAGCAATCCACCTGTCTCTGCCTCCTAAGTGCTGAGATTAAAGGCGTGTGCCACCACACCTGGCGTCTTTTTGAATTCTTACTGGCTGATCTGGCCTACACTCTTCTGCAAGCTGACTGTTTCACACTGGCTTCTGTTGGCTTCTGACTGAATTGCTATGCCTGGCCTCACAGTATTTCTGGCAACATGTTGTAATTGTCTGGCTCCTCTTTCTTCTCTGGCTTGTTCAGTCCTCACCTATGTCTAGCTCGTTCTTTCTTCAACCTGTCTCTGTAAACTTGTTATGTGTAAGAAACTCTCAAGCTCAACGATCTGTCTTTAATTTCACTGATCTTGAGAAGCCTTTGGTTTACGTTATGATCTGGCTAGAATACAAACACATCCTTAGTACACACATTTAATCTAAAGAGTGAAGGTAAATTTAGTTTATAGAAGGAAGGAGCTATGATAGAAAGTGTTGTCTAATTGAGGAGTAGACAAAGTGCAGGATCTTAGAAAAAATTGACTGAGTCAGAAATAAGATGCACCCAAATCTCCTTCCTTGTACTAACTACACAAAGTAAAACTACACCATTATATATTCTGGTAATGTGGTAATGGTATTAAAAGTGTCCTTTGAAATTCTCTACCCAAAATATTCAATCCCAGGTTAACCAGAAAAAAGTATCAAGAAAAAATGTAGAAAATTATCTTATAGCATTCCAGATCAGTACTTCTCTAGAGAGAACTGACTCTTTATAAACTAGAATGCTTCTATAAAAAAAATGATTAATAGTTGTAGAAAAAAGTATAGTACAAGAGACCAAATTAAGCTATTTACCAGTGCACTATATATATTTTAAAAATTGCTATCTGAAATATGTGAATGTATTTTAGGTATAAAAATTATACAGCATGTGTTTTCATATTTCCTTGTGATAGAATTTGTATGAAATACAATGTAACTTACAACATTAGTCATATGCTACTCATTTTACTGTACCAAACACCATCTTTCTGCAGATTACAATAAAAGAACATACCAAAATAAATTATTTGACCAAATTATGAACACTTATCTCCATTAACAAATTTGTTTTACCATTGTTTGTCTGGTGAGGTGAAAAATATTTTTTATATCTCTAGAAATATTTGGTTTGAAATAAGGTATTGAAAAATTTGTTCTTCCACAGTAAAGGCTACAAAATAATTACCTTGTCCTATAGTTTTAATCTTATCACTCAACTTCAATGTGTTGCAACACTGTTCTCTGTTGTCATGATAGCACTATTGGGGAATATGGAAATTTTGAGAGATTTTACCTAAATAAATGTATTTACATTATATGGAGTTTAAAAACAAAAAGTAATATGAATCTCTGAGCCAGGGCTCATTATGTAAGAAACATGGATAATCAAAAATTTATCTCTAGGAAGCATAGAAAGAAAATATCAAGTGGCAGTGAGGTTATACGTTCATACAATTCATCCTTCAGCAAGAATGCACAGCCTAAAGATTCCAGAAGTTCCCCCCAATACATAATAAACTGGCAGACCTGTGTCCAAATGTATAAGCCCATGGGAGATATTTTTCACTAAGTCTATCAAATTTAGCCCTCTTAGGCTCAAGATCATCTCATGATGTAACATGGATTCATTCCAACTTCAAATATTCTTATTGTTCTGAAAAGATCAAACACCCAAATCCAAACTCACTTTTACGATTAAAGAAAATAATTTAACAGTGAGTCTCTATAATATAAAATAGTAAAAAGAACCAAATTATTTGATTCCAATACATATGGAATATGTATTCCCATTTAAAATAGGAATAGGCACTTAGTGAGGAAAAATCAAGCTAAGCAACCTTTTTGGCAAATACTCTGTATGCAGTTCTCTTTGACAAATATTTCATCCCTCAAGCATCTCTAACATCTTTTGGTTTCCATCACAAAGCAGTATTAACATGTATAGCTTGATTCAATGGTCTCTCAAGGCCTTATTTCTGGAGCTTTGTATCTGAAACATATTTTTCTGGCATCAGACACTCTCTGTAACTATAAAGGAAGAATCTGTTTCATTAAAACTTACTGAATCCATGCTCCAAAGGAGGCACCACTTGGACTTCACAGCCAACTTCAGCTTCCAGATTGAGTAGGACACTCTACACAAGTTACTAATATGCTCTTTGTTCTCCTCTGAAACCACTTGTACTGGGGCTCCAGGAGTACTCAGGAGTACTATCTTCCAGGCTTCAAGTATAATGGCCCAATAGTCTCTGACTTTCAATTAGTTTCTATTTCAAAAATTTTCTACATTTTTTCCAACACCAACATGATCAAGTACTTACAGCAAAAGTTCTATTTATACAATTACAATATTCTACGCTAGTTTTTTTTCTAGATTTGTGGTAAAATATTTGATATATTTTCATGCATGAAACAAATTATTGAAGACAAACATTATTTTCACTTTTAGCTCCAGAGGGAGGGGGTAGAGAATCCCTAATGGCTGGAGCAGTATGCTACTGATTCAGAAAGAGTAAAGTAGCTGGGCACAATTTATTCACACAAAGCAAGCAGAGAAAATGAACAGAAAGTGGGCAAGGTCATAAGTATCAAATCTCACCATCAAATGGTATACCTCTACAAGCAAGGCCAAATGTTATAAAGGTTCTATATTATTCCCAAACTGGGCCAATAAATAATGACCAAGTCTTCAAATATATAAGGCCATAGTTACTTATCTTTTCACGTTCTAACCACTTGAAAAAACCAAATAAGAATATTTATATTCTGTAGCAGTTTAATTTCAATGTGACAATATGGGCTGGATACTGTGAAGGATATTTATTTAACTGCCAGTAAGTTTTGGAAAATAGTGAGGATTTTGATATGTTTTGTTTATCTTGTTCAAGTAGTCTTGAAATCTCAAGCTCAGTTATTAGACACATGGTAGTCTTTCAAGGGAAAACAAGTAAATGATACTTGGCTGATATTCACTTTCAAATTAGCTGAGTTGAGACAAAGAAAATAATCTCCTTCATCACAGGAAACAAATATTTCATTTCCTGAAATGTCTGAGAAGCCTCACCATGAATCCATCAACATGGATGATTGAATAAGACTTTAAAAAAAAGATATCAATTGACATGCAAACATGGAAGGAATAAATCTTATGGGCCCTAGAAAAAATTATAGACAGCTAAATAATACTGATATGAGAGAAATATTTGTCCTCATGGAAGATTTTGCAAATTTGTTATCTAAATGGTCATCTCTTAAATCATAGTACATATTTACATAATTAAAAATTTACATTAAATAATACACAAAGAAACAGAAACCAATTGAGGGAAAGCAAGGGGAGGTGTGTTATGTAAGCATTGGGGAGGACAGAGAAGTGGGAAGATAAAAATGAAGTAGTCAAGTTTTAGTTTCAAAAAATACAAAAATATTTGAACTTTGCTATGTATTGGCATACTATTCAGACATTTGAACTGATTTTCTTAAACCATAAAAGCCACATGCTTAAAATATCTGTGAAGGTTTAAATAAGAATGACCCCACTAGACTCATATATTTTAATGCTTAGTCCCAACATGTTAAATTGTTTAGCTTGTATTAAGAGATGTGGCCTTATTAGAGAAGTTAGAACACTGAGAATGCTCTTTGAAGTTGCAAAAGCCCATAGCATTCCAATTCTTTTCCTTTTCCTCTGACTCTAACTTGTATATCAGATAACAGCTCTCTGCTGCTGTTGAGATTGCATTTACACCTGACTAACACCATGTCCCAAATGATGATGATGATGGATCACTATATGCAACTATATGCAAGCTGTCATTTAAATGTTTTTTTTCTATAAGTTGCTTTGGGTATTGTGTTTTGTTATGGGAATAACACATTAGCTAAAACAATGGTGGTTTTTGTGCGCAAAATAGGCAGGGTTAAACAATGTAGTCATAACAACATTAATCATAGCAAAGTAGCTATAACAATTTTTTGAAATAAAGGTGGGTTTACAAGATGTTTATAACAAGGTTGCAATCTCCTGGAACAGGCAGTAGAGAATAATTATTAGTTACAATTAAGTATAGGCATATCTCAATCCTTGAAAAACATATATTTAATCATAACCATGAAAAAAACTTGTTTTTATTCAACATAATATGATCTTTATATCTAAAATGGATAAAGGAAAGTTCATGAGAGGTAATGAAGAAAAGGCAGGAAAATGGACAAATGGGCAACTCAACATGTTTATTCTATAGAGCTTAACAGAGATTCTGGGTTATTAAATACAGCTGAAGAATAAGGCAGAATTTTTTTATACATTTTGATTCATGAGACATATTTATATTATCTTATTGGGATCAGTCTCTGTAAGGGATTAGTCTTTGGGCTCTAAACACCCAAAGAAAGGAAGCTACAGTGAAAATTTTCTGCACATGCTACTAATCCTTCTATTTGGGACCTCAAGAAAAGCTTTGCCACCCACCCCACATCAAGACTGACCCAATGTAGTCTTTGGCATTGCTATGCTCAGCACACATTCACTCAAGATTTCACTCAGAGCTTTCTATACTCACCATACTATATATTATCATGTGTAGAGAAATTTTAATACATCAACAAGGCTGCTTTGGCAAGGGATCACATCCAAAGACCTTCCAGGTCTATGCGATCTGGCTAGAAGGCAGATATGCCCTGTATTACAGTATGATCTGTCTGCACACTTCCTTAGTGCACATTTTTAACCAAAAACAGTGACATCTATTTGACAAAATGATGAATCAGAGAACTACATGGCAGAATATGATCCAGCTAACTCTTACAAGAACAACACCCAAGAGAGAATGTATGAGAATGTAGGGAGAGGCAGATTGAGTACTGGAGAGTTGAAGACACAATCGGGAGAGAAAGTAGAGAAGATAATACAGTAGTATAATGTATAGTAGAGTAGAGTTCAGTAGAGCAGACAGTGCAATAGAGAAAGGATTAATAAGTACAGTAGAGAATAATGTACAGTATCACTGAGAGGCAGTATAGTGGCAGTTCAGTTTGTGGCAGTTCAGATCAGTTCAGTTGAGTGGAACAGAGGTTAGTACAGTTCAGATGAATGAGTGCAACACTGGGCAAGGAAAACCAGTAAGAAAGAAAGAATCACAAAAGCAGTCAAGACAGTCAGATACAGGCCCAACACACACTGTTGGGAATATTACAAAAATACCAAGTTACAAAACTATAATATGGAGGGATCTAAGACCATACAAGATATCTGATTGGCAGGACTGACCTAGGGCCCAGGTTGGAAGCCACAGTCCACCCAACTGGTTAACAGAAGATACCTGCCCAGTCCACAGAGATTGGCCACATACCTGCCGATGAGCTGTAGTTATGCCTTATATCTTGGACTCTGTATCTGGGACTGAACTGTAGGCAGTCAAGTTCCAGCATCTGGATCTGCTGGCCCAAGGGAGAGAAAAAGAGAATGAGTGGATCTGAACTCAAATCATTCCACCAATCTACAGAAAGCCCCATGGTCCTGTGGCTGCAGGCAGGATCTCCAAAGCCAGCGAAGGCAATTGGGCTCTACCTGCACAGAGCACAAGCTTCATTGTCTGCTGGCCAAGGGTAGAACCCAGACTGTGGATTTGAGAAATATCTGACTTCAGATCACCCCACCAGTTTACAAAGGGACCCAGGGCTCACAGAGGTTGCCCAGGTGGCTGTGGACACGTTCTCCATCTATAGTGTGGTTCCCTCATCCTCATGCAGACTGAACTGAAGTGCCACAGCCTGAGTGGGAACTGATGGAAGCCTAGCCAACTGTCCAACCAAGTGCATGGTATTTGCACTGTCTGGCAGACTGATCCAATATCCTGGGGCCCAAGTGACTGAGGTCATATTTTCCAAAGTCAAGTCAAAGACAGAGGCTGCAAAGCACCAGCACCAGCCTCTGCTGACCCATTGGACTGCCCAGTGTGTGGAGCAAAGTCCCATTGTGCTGAAAGCAGGTCATCTCCCTGATCCAAGGAAGTGTTCCAAGGTCTCCATAGGTGAGTGGTCTCAACCTATAAACACTTACCAATTATCTGCTTTCACCAACTAGTGACCGACACGAGAAACTACTTCCTAATGTTAGAAACAGCAATATGACTAAAGGCCAGCATAAAAAATACAAACAACAAAAGCCAAAATAATATGGCATCTCCAGAAGCAAGGTATCCCAATACCAAGGTAACCCTGAGAATTCGAACACAACTGAAGCACAAAAATTACCACAAATACTTAGTAACGGAGATGATAATAAGGAAAATGAATAATATCCATAAACAAATATAGGAAGATGTAGCTAAACAGATTGAGGACCTTAGAGAGGACATGACAGAAGCCTATAGAGAGGAAATGAAGAAATCCCTGGAAGAAACTCAGGAAAATGCAAGCAACCAGATTAAGGAAATCAATAAAATGGTTCAAGATCTGAAGATGAAAATGGAAACAATGATAAAAGCACAGATAGATGAAAGCCGGGAATGAGAGAACTTAGAGAAGAAAACAGGAAATGTAGAGGTTAACTTTGCTAACAGAATTCAAGAGATGGAGGGAAGAATCTCAGGTGTAGAAGACATAACAGAAGAATTTTATGCAACCCTCAAAGAAAATGTAAAATCTAAAAAATTCTTGGAACAGTACATCCAATAAATCAAGGACACCATGAAAAGATGAAACCTAAGGATAATAAAAGTTGAGGAAAGAGAAGGTGACCAGCTCCAAGGCCCAGAAAATATATTCAATAAAATCATAGAAGAAAATTTCCACAATTTAAAGGGAGATGCATATTAGCATACAAGAGGTCTATAGAACTCCAAATAGAATAGACTAGAAAAGAGAATCCTCCCATCACATAATAATCAAGATACAAATTTACAGACCAAAGAAAAAATATTAAAAGTGACAAGGGAAAAAGGCCAAGTAACATATAATGGCAAACCTATCAGAATTACACCTGACTTCTCAGCAGAGACCATAAATGCCAGAAGGGCCTGGGCCAAGGCCAGAGATGCCACTACAGACTACTGTACCAGTGAAACTTTCAATAACCATAGATGGAGAAAAAAGATATTCCATGACAAAAACAAATTCAAATAGTTCCTATCCACAAATCTAGTCCTACAGAATTTAATAAAAGGAAAGCTCCAAACTAAAGTAACAAACTACAACCAGAATAACACAGGAAATAGATAACTTCAACATAGTAAAACATAATCAGAAAAACACAGTACTTCAACCAACATCAAAATCAAGAGACTTAAAAAAAAGGAACTTAACAGTCATTGGTCTTTAGTATCTCTCAACATCAATGGCCTCAACTCTCCAACAAAATGACACAAACTAACCGAATGGATGCATAATCAAGACCCAATATTCTTCTGCATTTAAGAAACACATTCAGCTACAATGGTACACATTATCTCAGGGTAAAAGGCTGGAAAAAGTTATTTCAAGCAAATAGACAGAAGAAGCAAGCTGGTATAGCCATTCTAATATCTAATAAAATAGACTTTCAACCAAAATTAATTAAAAGACTTGAGGAAGGACACATCATACTCATCAAAGAAAATTCAAACAAGATGACATCACAATTCTGAACATCTATGTCCTCAATACTAGGGTACCCATATTTGCAAAAGAAACATTAACAAAGCTTAAGCCACATATCAGTCCCCACACAATAATAGTCGGAGACTTCAACACCCCACTTTTACCAAAGGATAGATCAATGAAACAGAAGCTATACGAGAAATAATGACAATAATCACATTGTCAAAACTTGTTCTTCTGGTGCCTCCCTAATTCATAGTACTGCTTACACAACAGTTGGGCACCAACAGAATCCTCAAGGCCAATGTCCCCTGGCAGATTGATGTGACCCTTATTCAACCATTCGGTAAACAAAAATTTATATTTGTTACAAGAAATACCTATTCCTATTTCACGCAGCATATGGCACAGACTAATAAAGATTTTTAAAAAGAACAAATTAATCACATACTCTGTATTTTTGCTCTCCTGGGGTCACTCTCTAAATCAAAACTGATAATGGGCCAGCTTTTAAGATCCACTAGTTGAAAAAAATTCCCCAAAACTTGCCCATGACACTGATATTACAATCCTCAGGGTCAAGCCATCATTGAAAAAAAACACATCAAACATTTAAAAAACGATTAGCCAAAGAAACACAAGGCTCCCTACCACCAAACTTTTAATTAAACCTGATTGTATTCACACTCAGTTTGTTAACTGTTTATGCTACAGTTGAGCCTCCCGCTATTCACTACTGGAGTAAGGCACCATATACACCACCCATTTTGGTTACATGGAAGGGCTTACTTGATGGTTCTGAAAGGGGCCCAAGTCCCTATTAACAATAGAGTGGGGATTTGTTTGTGTCTTCAGACTTCACCCTGGGTGGCTGGCACCAGCTAGAAAAGTCTGCATGACCTCTCCATTCAAAAGGATGACATACCTGTCAATCATGGAGAAGACAAAGAGAAAACAATGCTGACACACAAAGACTCACAACCAGATCACCTGGAGGGACATTCTTGCATTCACTGACACAGACTGTGGCAGCTACCCACCGCAATTCTCCCATTCCATCATTCTAATGGCAGGTTTTGTCCTCTTAGGTCCTAATACACATGCTTTTCCCTTTCTTCCTAATAGCCTCCAATGACACTTCTTTGTCAGGGAGATTTATCAAGATCAAAACATCATCATAGGTTCTGGAGACTCCCTATTCCAGGATGCAGGAGTGCCATCTCCTTCCTTCTCTACACCAATTATACAAAATGTTCAAATTCCCCATTCATTTGATTTCCATAGAGGTAAACAAGTTTGAAACAAGGATGCCTGAGTGATATGGCAACTAATAGAGGATGTAGGAGGTGATGTTTAAATTGAAAGAGTCTTGTAATTGGGACATCTTGTTATCATCAGGGAAACTTATTTTAAAGGGAACATACTTCTTCACCATTCCTGATGCTTGGAATGAACACTGGTGCATATATGTTCAAAAGAAACTCTGTTTCACCCACTGCTCAAATACACATGATTAATATTCATGTATACTGACAACTAACATTCCCAACATCCTGAACCATTCTAAAGCATCAAAATATTCCCTTACATGAATAACATGTTCATCAACAAGTCAAGACCACCATCATAAGGAACCAATATATTGACTATGTTGCTGACTTCCTTTTCTACCCATTTTAACACTTCTGTTTCTTTTACACATCCAGAAGTAGACCTTTGCTGAAAGAAGTCCCTGTTAGTACTACTTTTCTTTATCTCAAAACCACAAAAAGAACCTTCACAAAAAAGTCACCTGTTAGATATTTCACTATTTGACCAGTTGTCCAACTATCCAGATTATGTTTCCATCAAGAATGAGTCTATTCATTATCAATGCTTCATTAATGTTACTCTTTCCTGTCTAACATGTATCACCCCTCCACTTCTTTGGTGCAACCCCAAACCATGTGTTAACTCCTCTTTGTCAATCATTTTTGTACCTATAATGATTACCCGAGGTATGTAGGCATAAGGTCATTGTGTAATTTAAATGCTTATTTCTGTACCCCCCATAAGTGGTTATAATTCCTGTTCAGAGAATCTCCTGTTTCTATGTTGTATAAACAATGTTCCACAATTGTCCCTTGATATGCCAATAAAACAGCTTACAGCCAATCACTGAATGAAGGACAGAATAGGGCTGGACCTACTGTCCTAGAAGGAAGAAGGAATTAGAGGAAGAAATAGAGGACTCAGCCAATGGAGAGGTCCAAAAGACAGAAGATAGAGAAGAAATGCATGAAGTGCAAGAATCTAGGCAATTTATACTGATAAGAAGCCAGGATAGCATAGAGGATTAAGAACAGATTTAAAACAGCTCAGTAGTTGTGCTGTCAAGATTATTAAACAAATAATATAATAAAGTCCCAATTATTTGAGTGATATCCAGGTTAAGAGAGAAACTGAGGAACAAATAAAATTTTATAAAAATAACTTTAACACAGGTATAATTGAGGAAGAAGTTGCCTTCCTCCTTCACCCCTGCTCGCACAAAGAAATTCCTCTTCTAGAGGGACCTGTACTCATCCCTTCTCTGGGTGCTAGGGGTTCTGTAACTGCTGCTACCATACTGACCTATCATCTGGCAGGAGACTTTAATAGCAAGCTTGATCAGGGCATGATATTGACAACTAAGAGCCCAAATCACTCTCACTCATATGCTGATAGCTCTCTAATCTCAGAGCACAGTAAAGGACCCCCTTCCCCCAGTAGTGCCTCCAACTATCTGCCTGGCCTTATTTGGAAGTTGTATCTGGGCATGGATACCTGACCTTATCTGGAGTATGACATTTGATATAGTTCCCTGCAAAAGCTCTTCCTTTGTTTCCTCTGGGTTAATTAGGTATTAAACTCATGTCTATATGAAAGAACTGTGCTGTAAGATGCAAATGAATCACACTATGAGCACCCATTAGGTGATGAGCCACCTACTGTCCATAATATGCTCTCTCTCTCTCTCTCTCTCTCTCTCTCTCTCTCTCTCTCTCGCTCTCTCTCTCTCTCTCTCTCTCTCACTCTCTCTCTCTCTCTCTCTCTCTCTCTCTCTCTCTCTCTCTCTCTCTCTCTCTCTCTCTCTCTCTCTCTCTCTCTCTCTCTCTCTCTCTCTCTCTCTCTCTCTATATATATATATATATATATATATATATATATATATATTTATATATACATCATCATGTCCCTTGAATAAAGTTGAGTTGTCTCACTTATGCTGTTCCTGGAAGTCATTCCATTATACTCATGGACTTTCTAAATGCATTGCTGCTGCTGCTGCTTCTTCCCATGCCTTCACGGGATGGTAGCCAATATACTATTATTAATATATGGTGTTCAATGTGTGTGATTTAAGCTTTCATAATGATTCTTTTACAAATATTAATGCCCCTGTGTTTCAGGCATAGATGTTTGGAATTTAAATGAAGTCTGGTCCTAGAGTGAGACTCAGCTTGAGTACACCTATGTGTTCTTCTGACTATTGTGATTTATTTTTCTGGTTCCTGTGACCTGCACCTCTTTTCCTAAGTGTTTTGGCCTATACTTGAGCATGAATATCTGCCTGTAATTGGTACAGTGGAACAGTAACTGGTGTACAGGGTAGGGGAAAAAGGGACGGCAAAAGGTTGAGTCTTTAAATCTAAATAGAAGCTTCCGAGGGCAGGTAGGTTTCTTACATATTCTTCTGAATGGCCATGATGTCCATTTCTACCTTACATTGCTAAATTTTCTAATACAATTCTTATCATTACTACTTGTTCTCTATGTGGTGTGCCGTGCTTTTCTTCTACCTCTGCCTTTTCAAATTTCACCAAGCTCACTTTATGGTTGACTCACAACAACATATCCCTTTTCAAGCACAAAGTCTACCCTCCTAGAGGCGCTACACATTACTGAATTACAGTGTTTCTATAATTTTAGTGATTTGCCATAGCAACACTTGTCTTCTTGGTCCTATATTTGTCTTATACTACTTCACCAAATTAAAAATATGCTCTAGGTTAACTGAGGAACAAAACAATTGATTTCTTGGAGCTTTGAAGAATTAAAGAGTTCCCTCATTCTCTGTCCCTTGAAGGAACACTTATGGTGATTTTCAAAAAGCTGATAGTCCCAGGGATATTACATTTTGAATAAAGTTTTATATTTGTAAAATTATTGCTGATAACTGAAGTATCCAAGCAAAGATGTATGAACACAAATAGTTTAATAGTGAGGCAAGTAAGAGAAGAATGCAAGCGTGGAAGGCAGAACTCATAGATTCAATGAGTAACTATCAAGTGTACAAAATGTAGCAAGTACTATTATAGGCAGTAGCAAAGGGTTATGACAAAGAAAAAAAAGGGTCCCTGTTCTTTAGGTGTATATTAGGTTTTTGTGTAATTGATATAATAAAATAGCCTGACAAAAATTTTTAAGAGAGAAAGTTTACTTGGTCTCACTACTTAAGAGTGTGTGTCACCATAGAAAAGAAGTCATGGCAGCAAGAGCTTTGAACTGCTGATAACACTAAAGTTTTAGTCAAGAAGTAGAGTACTGTTAATGCTAGCACTCAGCTTGATTTTTTCATTTTTATGTAGAATGAAGCAAGCATAAAGCATCATGCTTTTAGGGTGAGTCTTCCCACTTCCATTATCCTAATCAAATAATCTCCCCTTGGTGTGCCTGGAAGTTTTTCCCCTAGGCAATTTTAGATTTTACCAAATTTATAATCAGCATTATCATAAGAAGCTTTTGATCACAAAACCAAACAATGAAGAATATATGCCTTCTCTAACATAACTTCTGATATTTATATAAATTCTGATAGTATATAAATTCATACATTCATAAGAATTTTATGATAATTGTGAGTGTATAAAATCAATAAAGTAAAATAATAGAGATAGAATATTTTATGTAGCTTTGTATTAACATGGTTTTGGCTCCAGTCAATGTAAAAATTTTCAATGTGGGTAAAAAATGAGTAGATTAGTTGTACTTCAAATGACGTTTCTGAGGTAAGGAAGCTCAGACATGGTAAGTCAAGCTCTATCTTTTTTCTTGTAATTTCATTAAATTTACTTAATAGTTTTTGTATTCACATTTCGAATGGTAGTAATTTGAGTGTTTTAGTTTCACTGTTAAATGTAAACACACAGGAGTATTTGGCTAAAAGTAAAGGTCTGTGGTGTGTGTGTGTGTGTGTGTGTGTGTGTGTGTGTGTGTTTGTGTTCCTTTGTGAATCATATTATATAAAATAGGTATGTGACAGTGTGTGTTTGCTCATATGCATGCAGATGCATAACCTGTTTGTCTGTGTGTGTGTGTGTGTGTGTGCACATGCGCATGTGAAGTATTTGTGAAGTAGGTATTTGGTTGATCATGTGTGTTTCCACATGTACATGAGGATACACAAACTGAATGTGTGTGTGTGTGCATGCGTGCATGTGCACATGCATGCCTGTGTGTGTGTGTGTGTGTGTATCTATGTATGTATGTATGCCTACCAATAAAAGACATTGATAACAGATATCTTTCAGTGACCACATTCTAACTTTATTTTTGAAACATGGCCTCTTCAAAAGTCTAGAGCAAATTGATTCAGTTATTATAGTTGTTCATTGAGTTCCAGCATTATCATTTTGTTTGCCAAAAAATCCTCTGGTGAAAGGTTTACACAATGATAACTAACATTTTACCTAAATTCTGGAGTACTGAAGTTACAGCCTCAGGTACTTTACTAACTAAACCATCTTTTATTCCAAACCTCCCAGATTCATATTACCTCCCTACCCATCCAAATATATGCTTTCGCTCTCTCACTCTCTTTCTCTCCTCTCTCCTTTCCATTTCTTTTTTTTTAGTTTTTTCCTTTTTAATGTTTTTATTTTTTACATATACATTTACATGATTACAAAGAGATAAAATAAATGACCTGCAGCAAGAAGAACCATGAAACAATCAGGAGTTATATAGATATTACACATATATACAACAAACCATGTACACTAAGAAGAACCACAAAACAGCCAGTAAATATATAAATGTTACATTCATAGTGTTCTGCCTATTCATATTTGGAAACCTTGAAGAAAACATCTTTTTCTATTTTGATGCATTTAAAATTCTGAATGTAAATCAATATCCACCATTATCAATATCAGTATCGACTTAAAACATCTATCTAGACCTAAAAACATCTTAACTCCTAAACAACTAAGCTTAATTGTAAAACCCATCGAGACATAAGAAGGAATAAAATTAACTAGTTGAGTAGACAGAGCAGATTAGCAGTTTCGCAGATGAGAAGATGACAACAACAGTTTGCTCCCTGAACAATCATCCAAATCTCTCTATAACATTGGAGAAGCCTCTTCATCCTTCTGGCCCAAAATATTTGATGAACATATTTGTGAGGCAGGAACTACTGAGGACTTGGTTATCATGTTTTGGCAGAGTATGGCTATCAACTCTGCTTGCATCCAAGTGTTACAATTATCTTATTTGTACAGCTTAGGAAGCCAATAACTAATATATTAACACCTAATTGTATTTTTAAAGCTGCAAGCACTATGCTTGGCAGAATCTAAAGTGATACTAATCTACTTGTAAACTAAAATAAACTACTCTAATCCCATGGCATCATAACCTACATATGTCCCAATCACTTGTCATTCTGATTCTCCTCCAGTGGCTTCTCTCCACCAACTCCCAACTGTCAGCTTTTCACTCTGACTTTCAACTCCCAAGACCTCCTCCTCTCCAGGAGCCCCACCTTCCACTTTCTGTCCTTCTACCCAGCTGATTGGCTAAACAGCACTTTTTGACAACTGTTACATACACTCAAGACATTACTCCAGGTTCAAGCTTGCCCATTTTTAGTCAGAAATCTGTCTATGGCAGAAACAAGGACATTTTGCCCAGCGTCTGCTTTGCCACATTTGAAGACATCTCCATAAGAAGGTTTGATGATCATCATCTTCGCTGAAGTAGTCTGTGTATTGCTGGGAATTAACCTGTCTTATTGTCAAAGAATCTTTAAAATAATAGAAGTGTGTTTAAGTGCCATATTCTGTAGGTCTCTGAGGCTTTTGAAGACCTTATCTAACTATTTTACATCATCTATCTATAGAATCATATCTATCTGTTAAACCTAGGATAACTACACTGCAATCACAGAGACTGATGAACCAACCAAGAAGCATATTTGATGTGAACCTATACCATCTGCTCAGTTGTAGTAGATAGGCAACATAGTCTGCTTGTATGTCTCATAAAATAAGGAGTAGGAAATACTACTAACATGGACTCTGGTCCCCTAACTTTGATCACCTTCCCCTGGCAGAGCAGGCTTGCCAGGCCACAGAGGAAGAGGACACAGGTAATAGAGATACTTGATAGGCTGAGGTCAGATGTTAGGGGAGGATGGTTCCCATTTCTGAGAACCAGGGAAGAGAGGTAGAGGGCATGAGGGAAGGAGGGGAATGGGAGGCCATGATGGAGTGAAGAGGATAGGGAGATGGGGAGAGATGTGGCTAGAATCATGATATGAAGAAACCAAACTGCAGAACAAGCAGGTAACTAATATTGCTAATCCAAGAACATGGAAATAGCTCTGTACTGGTTGAGACATGAATGTCTATGCATAAAGAGGCTTCATGTTCACAGAATCCCTCTGACTTATTATTTGATGCCATTCTTCATATAACATAAAAATAAGATTTGCAGATGTCTTACTTCTGCTCAAAGAGCAGAGAACCAGCCTTAATTGATCTGTATTTTAGAACTGATGATACTTGTGAGAAATTATATGTTTTCACAACAAAAGAACCAGACACTGACCCTGGATCATACCTGTCAGGATTCATTCTACTCTGCATGCTGGATGCTGACATTTTGCATCCTCCATGTTCAAGCCCCATGCACTTTAGTTGCTGTTACCCATCAGAAGAGGACAGCTTCCAGGACAACATTGTAGAAAGCTTCTGATACCAATTGGTCCAGCATTTCAGACTGTCCCACACAGGACTCCTCGTGAGGCTGTAATTTCTCAACATTTAGAAACTAGACCACAAATTCTATTCCTGGCTTGTTTAATCATTTTGCCAAATTAATTTGGGCCCCTTAAAAGGTATTATTTGTCCTAAATTAGCTTGAAAAAAACCTTAGGAGAATAATGTCCCATTTCCTCTAAGGGGCGGGGGTTAGGTAGGTTTCTGTTTTCTCTCTTGGACTAGAGATATTTATTTTTATATGGAGTTGTTTATAAGTTATTATTGGTCTTGTAAAGAGAGAAAATTAAGTTTGACTCAGGGATGTCTCTCTTTTCCTTTATCTTTCTTTCATAGATAAGGAGATAGGAGCTGAAAAGAAAGACGGGGGGATATATAACTTTTCTATATACCTTTAATCCCAAATGATAACATTAACTGAGGGGCAGACAAAGTGATTTATCAGAGAAATATTTGACAAAGTGACTCAGAGATATGGAAGAGAGACTACTACGAGCAGTGCAGGAAGAGAGATGGTATTTATGGAATCAGTGTAGTGGAGTTCAGGAGTAGAGTATTGTTTGAAGAAGTTTGATAGAGTTCAGTTGAGTGCAGTTGAGTTCATGCAGTCCAGTTTGTTGAATTCAGAGGCAAAATTTCCAAGCAAAGCAGTTCAGTGAGAATCTGGGGTAATCCAGTTTGAAACAATCATCTTAGAGCTGAGCTTTGAGTGAGAAAATGTGAGTTGAACCAGGCATCCACAGTTTATAAAGAACCAGAAAGGGTAGGCTTATTTAGCAGTAAGTTTCAAAGGATGAAAATATTTTAGATGTAGCTTAGCAGATGGATTGAGGCTGGAAGCTGAAGCCTTTAATATCTGGCATGGCAGGAGATTGTATGGAGACTAGAAACTTCTAGATTTAGGCCTAAGGATAATTAGATAGAAATGCACTGGGCTCAGCTCAAGTAGTGTATTTGCATAGCTGAATATGATTCTCATTTCATGCCCTCAATCTAAAGAAATAAAACCAAAATTTACATGCAGATCTTTCAAAGGGAAAACATGAACAACAGCCTAAGTAGAAAAAAAGAAGAAAACAATATAAGTAAATAATTTATAAAAGAAATAAATACAATGACAAAACAACAACAACAACAACAAAAACAACAAAACATAGACTGATGCCAAAGAACCCATAGGGAAATTAAAACTAAGTAGTGTGAACTACTGGTTTTACCCATTAGATTTCAAAAAGAAAAAAAAGTTCAAGGCCATATTACTCTTAAGGAAATTAAATATGGAAAATTGATGCCCTTATTCACTGCCAATATATTTTTCATTGTTTAAAATCAACTTGGAGCCTGATAGCACAAGCCTTTAATCCCAGCACTTGGGAGGCAGAGGCAGGTCGATCACTGTGAGTTCAAGGTCAGCCTGGTCTCCAAAGTGAGTCCAGGACAGCCAAGGCTACACACAGAAACCCTGTCTCAAAAAACCAAAAAGAAAAAAGAAAAAAAGAGAAAAAATCAACTTGCAAAAGTAATCTTGTAAGAACTTTAAGACTCAAAATGTAACCTAGCTATTCACTGTTTTCTTTCCTTAATTGGAATGGTTCTCTCTCTACTTTCTCAACATTTTTACTCTTTAAAATTTCTCCTTTTCTGCTTTGCTCTGTTCTGTTCTGGTTTTCTTTTTCACCATTTTTATTTTATGATTCTTACTCTGATATAAATGCACTTGTACAGAAAAAATGAGGTACTCTATGAAGTAGGGAAAATGGAAATGACATTTGTAATAATATTAAAATGAATATTCTGTGGCATTTAAGCTACTAATTGGTGTCATTTTGAGGTACAAGATATGGTAGCAAGTAAATCATGGATTTTTTAATTGCTGTGGTTCCTGGTTCACATCTTTATTTTCCGGAGGAGCAGGTCCACCAGGAGGAGAAACCCAAGCATAACTTAAAGACAAAATAAGACGCTTGGAACAACAAGTTGGAATTCATGATATCAGATAATTCACACTAAGAGCAAAGTAAAATACGTGGAAAAATTTGATCAGAAGTGCAAAGAAAAAATATAAATGTAAAAGTAAATTTTCTTGTTTCCTATGACTTTGAATTACTGTACTTAATATACAGAAATATCTCTTAATTTTACACTGACCTTATCTTTACTAAAGAATCCTAAAAATTGTTACAAAATCTGGGACAGCTTAATCTAAGAAAAATAAAGTAACTAATATGTATGTTTAGTCTGATATTGAGATTTGTGAGCACTATATAACATATTTGAAGGAAAGTTTTTATTGAGAAAGCTACCCAATAAACAGGTTGCAAGGTATTGAATTTGTGTCTCTTTAAGCAGTTTTGTTTTTTTAATTTTTGAGTGGAACCATGATCTCTATTGCTATAGTGTTAAAAAATGAAGTCTAATTAGACATTATTAGGTTATGAACACTCTACTTGTTTGAGTTTGGGATTGCAGACTATAAGAGATTTTGAAATTTACATTACTTTCATTCTCTCACTTCTTTTCCTTGGGATAGCTCTTTTATTTTGAATTTTACATAATAAATATCCACTTGTAAATTATGTAGCTTCCTGTATTTTTTTATAGTATCAGAAAACCAAGACTTAGTCTCCCAACAGTAATAAGACAACCAATGCAGTATTACATTATTTCATAGAGGCTACAGTGTTATTCACGTTTATCACATTCATTTTTTTTTCTGTTTTCTTTAGCAAAATCATTATAATCATTCTACTGAACTGATTTTACCCTTTCACATAAACCTATGAGGCTAATTTCTTCCGTTCTAGCAAATATATTTTTCTTTAATATAAACATGTTTGCTTTTTTTCATTGCTCAGCCAAATATTTCTTCTGACAGATAGAGGCTTCTTACATGTTCAAGTATATTTAAAATGTTACACTTTAACCAGATTTTGGCAACACATTAGGGAAGTCTTGTCACATAGGATTGGTTGAAACTCTATCTTATATAAAAGTTACTATAATAATTACATTGGAGGTTTCCATTGGATTTTCACTAGTCTATGAAAAGGAAGTGGACCCCTTTCTACTTAATATATTGACTAAATGATAAGAGTATAGTTTTATTAAAAATGTTGTAAAAAGCCAGGTGGTGATGGCTCATGTTTTCATCTCAGCTCTTGAAGTCAGAAAAAGAAAAGTCCCTGAATTTGAGGTCAGCATGGTCTACAGAATGAGGCACAGGACAGCCAATGCCACCCAGTGTAGAGGAATTTTAATTCTGAATTTGGCTACTATGGCAAGAGATCACATCCAAAGACCTTCTAGGTTTGTGGGAACCAACTGGAATACAGACATGCCTTTAATTCCATGAGACAGAGGCCAGCATATCTCTGAGTTCAAGGTCAACCAAGTAGAGAGCAAATTTTAGGTAAAAAGAAGCTTAGGTCCATGTGTGGTGGTACACACTTTTATTCACAGCACTTAGGAGACAAAGACAGATCTCTGGTTTCTAGTAAATCTCTTTCAGGCAGTTCAGTTGATCACTGTGTTGAGAGGCAGTGCAGTGGAGTGGAGTCCATGCAGTTACATTAATGGAATTCAGAGGCAGTATACCGAGGAAGGTTTTATTTATTTATTTTTTAAATTTATTCATATTACATCTCGATTGTTAGCCCTTCCCCTGTTTCCTCCCATTCTTCCCTCCCTCCCATTTATCCCCTTCTCCCCTCCCCTATGTCTGTGACTGAGGGAGACCTCCTCCCCCTATATATGCTCTCAGAATATCAAGTCTCTTCTTGGTAACTAGCTATCCTTCCTCTGAGTGTCACCAGGTCTCCCTATCTGGGGGACATGGTCAGAAAAGGGCACCAGAGTTCGTGTGAGAGTCAGATGTCACTCTCCACTCAACGGTGGAGAATATCATGTTCATCGGCTAGGTCTTGGTAGGGGTTCGAAACTTACTGCCTATATTCTCCTTGGCTGGTGCCTTAGTTTGAGGAGGGCCCCAGGATCCAGATCTGCCTGTCATAAAGTTCTTCTTGTAGGTTTCTAGGACCCTGTGGGTCCTACAATTTCTGAGGAGGGTTTTAAAGAGGCAGGTTGAAGAGAGACCAAGTTAGGTATAGGTGGAGACAGAACCATATGAGAATGAGAAGGACCCCAAGGATTAGAACAGATATCTAGTGTTAATTTGAGGTCAGGAAGAGCAATTTAGTGACAAGCTGAGAGGAGCCAGGTTGAATCAGTCACCTTGCAGAGGAGTTTGAGACAAAACAACTGAGTTGAAGCAGTCAGCTGAAGTTCAGAAAGAACTAGAGTGAACTTACATAGCAGTAAGTCTTAGAGGCTGAAAACATTCTAGGCCTAGATTTGATTGTGTGGAGGATAGAAGCTTCCAAGATTAGTGCTATGAAAGCAGACAGAGGCAGTAAGCCTCAGAGATGACAATTATATTAGCTGAATAAGAGTTACTTTTTCAACACAGAGAAACCCTCTTAAATAAACAATAATAATGATGGTTAGGATGATGATGATGATGATGATGATGATGATGATGATGATAGAAGAAAAAGGAAAGAAAAAACTGTTGGGAAAATATAGTAATATTAGAAATCCTGTTGAGAATGTTAAGATAAACCATCACTAAAAGGTATTTGACTAGATGCATTTACTAACACAATTCTGAATAAAACATCTCACTGCAAGTTCCTAAAATTGTATCCTTTCATGTGGTTGTGATTTTTAGAACATTAATGTCCCATGTCAAATTAACCAAGATTACTCTTCTTATCATGCTGTGGCTACATGGAGTTAGTACCTCTGGGAATTTGAAAGTTATTTTCCCTGAATATTTCCTACTGCTTTTATAAAAGAAATGGAAGTGAGTAAGGTAATAAATTATTAATGCCACATGTCATAAAATAAAATATATTCTTATGAACTGACTCACTAATCAAGAATAAATGAATGCAACTGAATTATTCAACAAACCTAAAATTATACAAATTGTACTCAAATTGAATATTTTGAATATTCTATTCAAAATTTTAACAAAAGGGATCACCCTTCAAATTAACCTGTACTTGTTACAAGGGAGCAGTCAGGTTCTTACATGAAACATTTAAGGATATATCCTGTATGCATTAGAATGAAAAGAATATCTTAATTTTTTTAATTTGCAGAAATACAGACTAGAAATTCAGCTAAATTAACATTGTAAGGTTACATTATACAAGGATGAAAATCAAGGGGTCAGATTCCAAACATACATCCCATACACTAAAGCAAATTTCAGTTAAGGTTGCCAGGATAATGCAATACATTTACATTTTTTCCTTTGCTTTTTAAAATAGTGGTTCTCAGTAACTACTTAAAATTTTGTTATCTAAGAATATAACACAAAATAAAAGTGAGGTCTTTCTTCAGTCTTCCAAAATTATAAAGAATAATACATGCTGTACTGTATCTACATTGGGTTGCTGCCATCAATTATTAGAGCTAAGTTTCTATTGTAACAACTAGGATTTATTTTACCTCAGGATTAGACTATGTAATGCATATTTCCAATGTTTCTTATTACTATTATTGACTGCCTTATTTTACAAACAAATGTTGTTTAAGACTGAGTAAAAATTTGAAATGTACGGTTTTATAATTTAGTAAAAAAAATAGTTTTACTCTGGAGATTAAATTTTTTAAGTATAAGAATTATAATGGGGGATTCAAAGATGGCGTCGACCAGTATCAACCATATCTGATCTACTCTGAGGAGACCAGAGACTGCTATGTGACTGGAGCCACAGACTGCTGGATCTTGAGAACTGTAGGTGAGTGGAGCCCCAAACTCCGCAGACCACCAGTAGGCCTACTCCCGGGACAAACAACATATGGGAGGTGCTAAACAAACTCCCCAAACTCTGGAACGGAATCCTCATGCAAACTGCAGCCGGCATATAAAACACAAACTCGCTGTTTGGGGAAGGGATTTTCCAGAGCACCCAGACAGAGGAGTCTCAGTGAATAGGGTGAATCTGCCCTTCAATCCCTCCATCCACACCACCCCAAACTGTGGATGTCACCCACCCAGGCTGAGTGGAAACACAGGCGGTGGGACCCACCAAAGACAGCTAAAGTGGGCCTGCAGCTCCCGGGCCACCCTGGGCCCAACCTAACACCGGACACAATGGACTGAACCTGCAAACAGGGGCAGTTAGAAACCAGCTTGGACTGCTTCCAAAGGCCTATCGGGAGACATGGGTCTTGCTTGCAGTGTCTAATTTCTGACCTAGCGCCTTAGTGGAGCCTCCCAGACCTGCAAGAAGAGCAGGCACTTTGGACGACCATCAGCACTCTGAAACCCTATTGTCTCAGGCCAGCCAGCTGCAGAGCACTGACCCTGCACTCCCCAAAGGAGAGATCCTAGCTGGGGAAACTGGCCCAGTCAAGGCAGGAACTCTCACGTTATCGGGAGAAGTGAGTCGTGCTTACAGTGTTTAATTGCTGACCTAGAGCAATCTCGGACCCTCCAGGTTTATAGTTCGGGGAGAGGATGCACACTTTTACAGGGTATAGAGACAGAGCTAAAAGACAGCTACAGCACAGAAGATCTGATCCACCTGGGGTCTTGGCTACACAGCGACAGGAAGGAAAGGCAGCTGGTATCAACCCACACAACCAGAGCGCTTGTGTGCTGACCTTATTCTAGGTCCCAAACTGCTGATCAGAATTACAGCAGTAAGGTGAAAGGGTCCAAACAGAACCCTACTTAGGCTGACTCGGCCTGGAGCATACAGTGTAGAGAACAATCTCCAGGAGTGGAAACCGGATCACATGCCTATTCCAGGGAAATACTCCCTGATCCCCACAGGCAAGAGCACCTGACCTATAATCAGTCATCAACTATCTACTCTCAACCAGCGAAGGTCACTACAAAATACTTTCCATCATCCGAGTCAACAAAATGACAAGAGGACAGCGAAAGAATGCTAACAAAAACCAAAACAGTTTGGCATCTATAGATCCCAGCAATCCCAATGAAAACAACCTGGAGAACCTATCAGCAAATGATAGTGAAGAAAATGACCTCAAGTCCTTAGTAAAGAAGATGATAATGGAAGAAACAAATAAAATATATAAAGAAATGCAGGAGGAGGCAAACAATAGGGCTGAAGATTAAAAAGAGTCATATAAAAAGGCACTTGAAGAATTTCAGAAAAATATAACCAGATGAAGGAAATCATTAAAACAGTCCAAGACCTGAAGATAAAAATGGAAGCTATGATAAAGGAACACACAGCAGAAAAACATGATCGAGAGGCATCAGAGAAGAAAGCAAGCATCTCAGAGGTGGCCAATCTAACAGATTGCAAGAAATGGAAGAAAGAATATCAGGACTTGAAGATACAATCACAGAACTGGAAACAACCATCAAGGGAAATGCTGACACAGAACATTCAAGAAATCAAAGACACCATGAAAAGACGAACCTTGAGAATAATAGGGATTGAGGAGAGAGAAGACAATTGACTCCACAGCCCAGAAAATATCTTTAATAGAATAATAGAAGAAAATTTACCAAATTTGAAGAAGGAAATGCATATGAGCATACAAGAGGCCTACAGAACACCAAATAGAATAGACCTGAAAAGAAAATCTTGCCGCCACATAATAATAAAAACGCAAAATATACAGAACAAAGAAAAAATATTAAAAGTCACAAGAGAAAAAGGCCCAGTAACATATGATGACAAACCTATCAGATTTACTCCTGACTTCTCATCGGAAACCAAGAAAGACAGAAGGGCCTGGACAGAGGTTTTGCAAACGCTAAGAGAACACAGATGCCAGCAAAACTATCAATAACCATTGATGGAGAAAACAAGATATTCCATGACAAAAACAAGTTCAAACAGTACCTAGCCACAAATCTGGCCTTACAAAAGTTACAAGAAGGGAAATTCCACCACAAAGGGCCAAACTACAAACAAAACTACATAGGAAATAGATAACTACACCATCGCAAAATCACAACCTCACAAAATCTCGACAGTTACAATACCAAAAATTAAGGGACTTAGCAATCACTGGTCATTAATATAGCTCAACGTCAATGGTCTCAATTCTCCAATAAAAAGACACAGACTAACTGAGTGGGTTCATAAACATGACCCAACATTCTTCTGCATTCAAGAAACACATCTCAACCACAAGGACAGATATTGCCTCAGAGTAAAAGGTTGGGGAAAAATATTCCAAGCAAATGGTCACAAGAAACAAGCTGGGGTAGCCATTTTAATATGTAATAAAATAGACTTTCAACCAAAATTAATCAAAAAGGATGAGGAAGGACAATTCGTACTCATCAAAGGTAAAGTCATCCAAGAAGACATCCCAATTTTGAACATCTATGCTCCTAACACAAGGGCACCCACATTTGTAAAAGGGCTATTAACAAAGCTTGAACCACTCATCGATACCCACACATTAATAGTGGGAGACTTCAACACCCCACTTTCAACCAAGGATAAGTCTTTGAATCAAAAACTAAGCCTGGAAATAACTTCATTAACATATATCATGAATCAAATGAATCTAACAGATATCTGCGGATTTCTCCAACCAAACGCAAAGGATTATACATTCGTCTCAGCACCTCATGGAGCGTTCTCTAAAATTGATCACATAGTGGGTCAGAAAGCAAACCTCAACAGATACAAGAAGATTGAAACAATACATTGTATCTTATCAGATCACCATGGTCTAAGGCTGGACTTCAACAACAACAGAAATAACAAAAAGCATACTAACACGTGGAAACTAAACAACTTTCTACTTAATGACACGTGGGTCATGGAAGAAATAAGGGAAGAAATAAAAGACTTCCTGAAATTCAATGAAAATGATGGAACAGCATACCCAAATTTGTGGAATATATTGAAAGCAGGGCTAAGAAGAAAATTCATAGCACTAAGTGCCTTTAAAAAGAAAATGGAAACATCCCACATAAACACCTTAACAACACATCTGGAAGCTCTAGAAAAAAAGAAGCAGAAACATCAAAAAGGAGTAGACGTCTGGAAATAATCAAACTCAGGGCTGAAATCAATAAATTAGAAACAAAGAGAACAATCCAAAAAATCAACAAAACCAAGAGTTGGTTCTTTGAGAAAATTAACAAGATAGACAAACCGTTAGCCAATGTAAGACAGAGAAACACTACCCAAATAAACAAAATCAGAAATGAAAAGGGAGACATAACAACAGACGCCGAAGATATACAAAGAATCATAAATACCTACTTTAAAGGCATTTATGCCACAAAATTTGAAAATCAAAAGGAAATGGACAATTTTCTCGAACAATTCCATTTGCCAAAATTGAATCAAGATCAGATAAACAAATTAAATAGCCCTATTTTGCCTATAGAAATAGAAGATACCATTGATAGTCTCCCAACCAAAAAAAGCCCAGGACCAGATGGCTTCAGGGCAAAATTCTACCAGTCCTTCCAAGAGGAGCTAATAACAATATTATTCAAGCTATTCCAAAAGATAGAAATGGACAGAACATTACCAAATTCCTTTTAAGAGGCCATAATCACATTGATATGTAAACCTCACAAAGACTCAACAAAAAAAGAGAATCTCAGACCAATTTCTCTTATGAAGATTGATGCAAAAATACTAAATAAAATACTGACAAAACGAATAAAAGAGAATATCAAAGACATCATTCACCATGACCAGGTAGGCTTCATTCCAGGCATGCAGGATGGTTTAACATACGGAAATCCATCAATGTAATCCACCATATAAACAAACTGAAAAAGAAAAACCACATGATCATCTCCTTAGATGCAGAAAAAGCATTTGACAAAATCCAACACCCATTCATGTTTAAACTTCTGGAGAGATCAGGAATACAATGCACTTATCTAAACATAATAAAGGCTATATACAGCAAAACAATAGCCAACATTAAATTAAATGGAGAGATACTCAAGGAAATCCCTCTAAAACCGGGAACCAGACAAGGCTGCCCTCTGTCCCCTTATCTCTTCAATATAGTTCTTGACGTTCTAGTCAGAGCAATAATACATCAAAAGGAGATCAAGGGGATCCAAATGGGAAAGGAAGAAGTCAAATTATCCCTATTTGCAAATGATATGATAGTGTATATAAGTGACCCCCAGAATTCCACCAGAGAACTCCTATAGCTGATAAACACCTTCAGCAAATTGGCAGGATACAAAATAAACTCAAAAGAGTCAGTATACAAATGACAAACATGTAGAGGAAGAAATTAGGAAAACTATTCCCTTCACGATAGCCACAAGCAATAGAAAATATCTAGGAGTAACTCTAACCAAGCAAGTGAAGGACTTATTTGAAAAAAACTTTAATCCTCTGAAGAAAGAGATTGAAAATGACATCAGAAGATGGAGGGATTTACCTTGTTCTTGTATCGGAGAATTAACATAGTAAGAATGGGCATCATAGCAAAAGGAATTTACAGATTCAATGCAATCCCTATCAAAATACCTACAAAATACTTTGAAGATATTGAAAGATAAATTTGTAAATTAATATGGAGAAATAAAAAGCCCAGAATAGCAAAAACAATCCTATACAATAAAAGATTCTCCTGAGGAATCACCATACCTGATCTCAAGCTGTACTATAGAGCAACAGTAATTAAACAACATGGTACTGGCACAGCAATAAGCCTGTGGATCAATGGAATTGAATTGAAGACCCAGAGATGAATCCACAAACATTTGCTCACTTGATTTTTGACAAAGAAACCAAATCTATTTAATGGAAAAATGATAGCATGTTCATCAAATGGTGATGGTCTAAAAGGATGTCTACATGTAGAAAAATGCAATTAGAGCCCTATTTGTCACCATGCACAAAACTCAAGTCTAAGTGGATTAAAGACCTCAACTTAAAACCAGAGAAATTAATTCAGTTAGAGGGAAAAGTGGGGAAGAGCCTGGGACACATAGGCACAGGTGACAACTTCCTGCACGGAACACCAACTGTCCAGGCCTTAATGCCAACAATTAATAAATGGGACCTCATGAGGCTGAGAAGCTTTTGTAAGGCAGGAGACACTGTCAGCAGAACAAAGCAACAGCCTACAGACTGGGAAAGGTCTTCACCAACCCTTCATCTGACAAAGGTTTAATATCCAAAATATATAAAGAACTCAAGAAATTAAACGCCAAAAAACCAAATAGCCCAATAGAGAAATGGGGCTCAGAACTTAACAGAGAATTCTCAACAGAGGAATATCAAATGGCTGAGAAACACTTAAAGAAATGCTCATCCTAGTTAGTCATCAGAGAAATGCAAATCAAAACGACACTGAGATTCCATCTTACACCCATCAGAATGGCTAAGATCAAAAACTCAAATGATACCACATGTTGGCGAGGATGTGGAGAGAGAGGAACACTCCTTCATTGCTGGTGGGAATGCAAACTAGTATAACCACTTTGGAAAGCTATCTGGAGCTTTCTCAGAAAAATTGGAATAGGGCTCTCTCAAGACCCAGCTATCCCACTCCTTGGAATATACCCAGAAAATGCCCTACCACACAGCAGGGACATATGCTCAACCATGTTCATAGCTGCTTTATTCATAATAGCCAGAACATGGAAACAGCCTAAGTGTCCCTCAGTAGAAGAATGGACTAAGAAACTGTGGTACATTTACACAATGGAATACTACTCAGCTATTAATAACAAGGAATTCCCGAAATTTCTGGACAAATGGATTGAACTAGAAATTATCATAATGAGTGAGTTCATCCAGGAGCAAAAAGAGACAAACGGTACATACTCACTGATATCGAGACACTAGTCCAAGGGATACATCCCATGAAAAAACTTAATTACCAGGAAAGTGGGTCAGAGGAGAGGACATCCTATTGAGACTTTACGTGAGAGTAGCATGGAAGAATGGGGAAATAGTAGGATCCACAGGGTCCTGGAAACCCACAAGAAGAACTTTATGACAGGCTGTTCTGGGTCCTGGAGTCTTCCTCAAACTAAGGCACTAGCCAAGAAGAATATAGGCAGTAAACTTCAAACCCCTACCCAGACCTAGCCGACAAACAGGATATTCTCCACTGTTGAGTGGAGATTGAGATCTGACTCTCACACAAACTCGGGTGCCCCTTTTCTGACCAGGTCCCCTGGATGGGGAGGCCTGGCTGCACTCAGAGGAAGGATGGCAAGTTACCAAGAAGTGACTTGATACTCTAAGAGCATATATAGGGGGAGGAGGTCTCCCTCAATCACAGACATAGAAAGTGGGACGGAGGGAGGAATAGGAGGATATAAGGGAAGGGCTAACCATTGAGATGTAATATGAATAAATTAATAAAAAAGAAAAAAAGAATTATAGTGCTTTACAAAAAATGTTACGTGCTGTTACAAGAATAATGCATTTATATACTGTGGTTGTTGAGTTTTATGGTCACCATAAATCTTGTGCATTTTAATACTTAGTCCACACTTAGTGATAGTTTGTATATAACGAAGAATTGTGGACTTGCTGGAGTAAACACTTCTCTGAGATAGGGATTTTTATTTTAAAAAGACTCTTGCCATATTCAATGCTCTCCTCCTCCTGCTTGTGGTTACAGATATAAATTCTTAGCTGTTCTAGCCACCATGACTTTGCTCCACCGTCATGGACTCTGACACTCTAGAACTGCAAGGTCAGTTAAGGAATTGAATGAATGTAATAATATCAAAATATTAATTTTCCTTTCTTAAATAAAAAGCTATATATTGGTGTTCTGATTGTGTACACTAGAAATTTTTCTAATAAAAAATGTGAGTTATATACATATTGAACAATTGTGAGTTCCAATGGTTGGGTATGTTCCAAATTAATTTCATGACAATCCATGCAAACACTCATTAAATTTGCTGTAAGAAGCCATCATTTATGCACATGGAAGTTATAATAAGTTTATCATTCTTTATTCATGACATGAATATGAAATCTTGGATATTAAAGAGAACTAGAAAAATATATCACTAAAATGTCAACAATAGAAATAATTCAATTCATCTATTCCTGATACAGTAAGATATTAAATGTACATTTTTGTCTAAAGCAACCCAAAATAGAATAACATACATGAACAGCTTTGAATATATTATAATCTAGGCATGATATGATAATTTATGAGAAATATAAAAGAAATAAAAGAAGGTTTCTAAATTATTTTTAAAATTTCATGGATATGGTTAGGAAGAGAGAAGCCAGGCTATCACTGTACAGTTATGGAGATTTACACAAAATCCATAGAGACTATGGTAAAAACAATTCACAAGGAAATATATCCAAGAATAAAGGTCTACAGAGAAAAAAATTGCAAACTTCAGAGTACAATGAAGCCTGTGGGTGGGAAGAAACTACTAAATGCAAAATAATTCACAAATCACCACAGCAAATAGAAAATAGAATACCAGGATTTGAAGAGGAGGAAGATAAATTGAAACATTTCAGATTATAATGAAGAAAGAGTTTTAAAAAAGAACATTAGAGCGTATGAGTTCTTTGTTATACAATTAAAATACTATAATTAGGAAACATTCCCTTAAAGTATATCTTCTTTGAGATTGCAAAATACAGATAGCCAAAACACTATGAATGTAACATTCATATAAATCTTGATTTTGTGTGATTCTCCTTGTGGTATGTAGTTTATTTTATTTATGTGTAATAATATAAATGTATACGTCAAAAATAAACAATAAAAACAATGTAGAAGTAAAAAATAATAAAAAAACACCTAAAAGAAGAGCTACAAGACAAAAGTTAAAGACATAGAAAATATATTCAATAAAAAACCAAAAATTGCCAAATTGTAGAGGAATTTTAATCCAGCAACACGGCTAATCTGGCAAGAGTTCACATCCAAAGACCTAAGTTTATGTGATCCTGCTGAAATAGAGACATGCCTCTAGTCTAAACCATTAATCGTTCTGGCTGGAATACAATATGCCTTTAGTACACACATTTAATCCCAAACAATGATGTCCAATTGAGGGGCAGACAAAGTGATGAATCAAAAAATGATTTGAAAAAATAAGTCAGAATATGCCTAGCTCTCAAAAGAAAAGACAGGAAGAAAGGATATTTAAGAGCAGTACAGGGACTGGAGAGATGGCTCAGTGGTTAAGAGCACTGCTTGCTCTTCCAGAGGTCCTGAGTTCAATTCCCAACAACTACATGGTGGCTCAAAACCATCTATAATGAGATCTGATGCCCTCTTTGTAGATAAAGCACTCATATGAAATATATAAATAAATCTTAAAAAAAAAAAAGAGCAGTGCAGGGAGAAGGGTGCTCATGGAGACAGCACAGTGGAGTTCAAGAGTACAGTACAGTTTGGTGAAGGTCAGTAAAGTTCAGTTGAGTCCATTTGAGTTTATGCATTTAAGTTTGTGGAGTTCAGAATAGTTCAATGAGTGGTTGAGAGAAGTCAGTTTGAATCAGTAATCTTGGAGATGGGCTTTGAGGCAGAAAAGCTGAGATTAACCAGTCAGCGTTCAGAAAGAGCTAGAAAGAGTGAGCATATTAAGCAGTAAGTCTCAGAGACTGAAAAGATTGTAGGCCAGGATAATGGATGGAGAAAGGCTAGAAGTGAAATCTTTCAGAGTCTGGGCTTGCAGAAGATAAGATTGCATAAAGGTAGAAGCTTCCAGGCTTAAGACTAGGAATAGTTAGATAGAAATGCTCTGAGTGCAGCCCAAATCATGTATTCACAGAACTTTGGTATGCCCACATCTGAGGAAATATAAACAACATTTACACCAAATCTGGATTAAAAAGTGAACATATTGCTTCACATATTTTGAAACACTAAGCATATGTGAGAAAAATGAACCTACCTATATAATTTTATAGTACTAACATTAGCCACACAGGGGTAAGAAAAAATATTGAAGCCATATGAAATGTCCAGTCTAATACATATAGAAACCAAACAGAATGTCTTATGTCAAAAATGAATATTTAAAAAAATTACAGGCTGGTTTCATGTTTCTTCATGAAAGATTGACAGTTTCAAATGTGTAGAAAGATTTAAAAGGCATATACAGCTGCTACGATGAGTTTATGAGTGCAATGACCATGGGCCATGTCTTATTCAGAAAATAGTTTTTCAACACTTTACCCAATCTTCTAAGTCTTCCAGTCTTTATGATTACTTTCTTCAGTATTCTGTGAGTCTCGGATGTCATATATAAGTGGCACAAAAGTCACTTATTCTTATCACTTTAACCATTTATAATTTGTATATGACTTTCTGACCACTGCAAAAAAGAGACATTACTGATCCAGGCTGAGAACAGTACTAATTTATAGATATAAAAGGCAGTTTTATAACAGGTCAGTTTTCTACCAGTAATCTTCATAACATTTCATGGCTGAAAGCTAGCAATTTGACAGAATGATGCTCAGTTCCAGAAATTCCTTCTCAGGTTGACATTTCTATGTCCTACAACCAAAGTTTGAGGTTCATCAGCTATAGGGCCAAGAGTAACCTCAATAGTCTATAGCGTTTTATGGGACTCTGGGAATTCTTTGAACAACTCCATAGGAAGTAAGAAACATGAACTTTTTTTTTTAAACAAAACAAATCTAACCCAGAAGGATATTAACTGCTTTAAATTCTGCTACAATCTTCTGCTCTATCAATTGAGATATTGAAGGGACCATGCTTTAAATTCTGAAAGAAAATAATTGTCAACCTTTAACAATGTATTGGTTGAAGTTGCCCTTCATTTTTAGGGCAGTATGAAAAACATCAATACTAAACTCTATGTAATCTATGATCACTAAGCCATTACTTCAAAAATTTATTAAATACATAAGACATATAATTACTTGGTATTTTGTCTACTACTTCATTGATGACAATAAGAGAATATACAATCAGGTTATTAATTTCCTTTGTAATCTTTCTTATTTTTAAATGAGAAAATTAGATCCAATTATTTGCTTGTATTAAACATGTAAATCTTTTCCAAGTAAAACTGCTTTGGAAGTTTTGTTATATTTTGTATCACATAACCATATTTATTTTTTAGAATTTAGAATTCTATCATGTAATATGATTTTATATAAATTTTCTTATTTTCACTATTTCCAAAGATAAGAAAATTACATTGATATGGAAATAGTAAAGCAGAATGCAGGAGCCTTCGAAATGAAAATATACAAATATTGTACAAAATATAACTTATTTAAATAATCGTGGAATATAGATTCAACTTTATCATGACCATATATTCTAGAATCACTTTGGCATAAACTTATCCTGAGGCTAAGAAAGACATTATTAATTTTTGTTGATTTAAAAAATTTTAGACTTATTTTTTATTTAATGCTTTTACAGTTTTATTTTGAGATAAAACAACAATCATTTCTCGGAAATGGACTGTTTTTCTTTACAACCTGATAATTGTCTTGGAATTGAGAAAGAAATATGAAATTATGACAAGTAAAATATGTTATTTTTTAAATATTTCAAATAGTTACAATGCTCATTAATTATAAAATTTCCTAAAGCACAAGAGTAAGAAGAGAGCAGAAGATAACAGAAACCTGCAGCTAGGTTTTTATATCATTGCTTGTACATTTTGCAACTTATTGAGCATGGGTTAAGGGATAGGCAAGTATTGCCCATCTATTGATCTTAATTTTAAGCTCTTTATTTGACAGTAACAAATTCCAAGCAAACTAGTCCTTTAATTTATGTTAATCTCTTTCTGAAAATTTTAGGTTAGCAAATATGTATATTTGCCTGTGTAACAAAATGAAAATATGCCTTGTCTGTATTTTTATGTAAGAATTTGAGATATTTCCTGCATACAAAAATAAAAAACAGGAAAAAAGAAGCATTCTAGGAATTTTGTAATATTAAGTGGACATAGAATCAAAAATTTGTGTGTGTGTTTTATGTTCTATAAGACTATAAACAATTTCTTTCTTTTAGGCAATATTTTAAAATACCAATTTTTTTTTTCTTCCACCAACTGTGGATTCTAATTTCTGCCATGAATAGTAGCAATAAAGAGTTCTTGTTCTTTTCTCATTATCAAACATGAGGATATATTCCTACCTTTGTGTCTTTAGCTATTGTTGGAATTTAGCAGTAGAAACATAAATAAATCAAGTGGGTTTTTTTTTTAGGAATTTAATCTATTATCAACATACCTTCTAACACAATTTTAGAGATTATACTTATTTTTACACTGTCTGCTAGTCCCCAAATGGATGGTTGAGACACTTCTATTGTTTTGTTTTGTTTTACCATAAACTGTGAGGTAGTAAATGTTTTGTTTTTTGTTTTTTGTTTTTATTTAAAAAACCCCAGTTATGCTAGGCTTTTGTTTTAACCCCAAGTGTGTGATATACTGCTTTTAGTTTGTCCACAGCTGATAATTGCCTCATCTGGTTCAGAGAGACCAGCTGCAGTTATTTGAATTCTGAGGACTCTGAGAGCACAGTGAGGAGAGAAAAGCACTTCAGAAGACACACCAAGAGAGAGAAAAGACGCTTCAAGGAATGCTAGAAGAAAGGATGCTCCAAGAGAGAACACTTAAAGCGAGGCTTTGAGGAGATGGTTAGAAGAGGGAGAAGGATCCTGGTTCATTTGCTGTTTGTTGTTTGCTGGACTGCTGGATATCCTGATGATTGAGATAGGTATTTTTCCAAGAAGTCCATGACACTAACCACACAGAAGTAGCTTGAGAGAACTTCATCCTTTCTCCCCATTAACCTTCTTTCCATCTTAGCTAGTGTTGGGGTGTTGGAATAATTAGGGTGAATACGGGGTGGAAGGGAACTAAAGTTAAAGAAACCCTGTGGGACTCTTCTGTAAGGTGGAAGTCTGGCATTCCAGATAGCCTCCCTTTCTCAGTGGTTCACCTGATCTGTGGAACCCTAGATTCCCTAAGGATCATCACATATCCATCAAGTAAGATTACAGGACAGGAAACTTTCCTGATAAGAAACCTGTTCAGCAAGCACCTGGAGATTCCTGGAGAAATCCACACTATGCTAATAAGATGTCTTGGTGTCTTAGCTTTCAACCAATGTCTTCTTAACTGTACCTGGAGATTCTTCCCCACTAATAGGATAATTAAGTGCAGCTTAATCTCTCTCATGATAGTATTGTTTAGTCACATGCAAACTAAGTATCCCGGGAACTGATAGCCTCAGCGAATCAAAGACATCCGCCTTCAAAACCTTTTCACTGTCCAAAGTTTATAATGTCCCTAATCCACAACAATAAAGTCTTGCTTTCTTAATCCCCTCTGTTACTAGGACCTTATGTACTACTGGCTGCCCTGGGGCTTGACTACTAGTCAGGAAGTGATGGCAGAACTGACTTGGCAGGGCCTGAGGCCCTCTCCATTGCCTTGAGATTGCTGCTAACAATAGGCCTGAATAGACCTTCTGACTAGAGTAAGGTATCTGCCCATATACTCTGTTTTGCCAAGCATGGCAGCTTAACAAATGGATGTAATACTTTTGGTATCATCACAGCTTTTATGGAACTACCGAGTTTCCTCTGTCACCTGATGCCAGTGATCTCATTTTAAGAGCTAACTGTAACACACAGTGGAAAACTCATTTTCACCTCCCCAGAGAGCCTGGGAACCTTACTTAGTGCACAGGCCTCACCTGGAGCACTCTCAGCTGCTCCTGAGTGAGAAACAGGAACTTTATTGTTGAGGTACATCTGTTCCAGTCTAGAATCAAATAACGCCTAGAGCAGCCTGCTGGATGAGGAACCCAGGCTACCACTGGATGAGGAATAACAAAGCTCCATTAAAATAGATAATAAAAATAGCACCAACCAGTGGTGACCAGATGTGGCTAGGCTTAAAGAGACTTGGCTTTTAATATTGTAGTGGAGATGGTAATTTACTAAGAAATGAAAAATACTCTTTCATTATTTCAGCAAAATGGAGGCCAGTGGTGCAGGGTCCTCTCCTGCCTTGCTCCCACAGAGGAGATTTTCTGGTTGTGCTTCTTTTCACCTCTGTGTTCCATTTCTTAAAAAGTTCAGAGACTTACTGAAAAACTGGAAATATCACTCAATTCTCTCACTTTAGAAAGGATTACAGAGTTAGCTGTGCAAATATAGGTTGCCAGTAGAGGTTGAATCTCTTAAAAAGCAAAAAGTGCCAGAGTATGATGTCAATATTGTAGGACAAGCCACAGCTCGAGGTCTTGGATATCAAAATATATAAAAATAACTGATGCTTTAGTTGCAGTGAATTTGGCCATTTAAAACAAAAAGATGTATTTGTAAAGCTAAAAGCTTCAGAGCTCAAAATGACAGATTCAGTAACTCTGGGAAATATGCTGCTTTCGCTTTTAGACATGAAAAAGCAGTTTCTGGGCAACATGGAATGTCCAGACTTCCTGGAGTTTGTAGACACTGTGGTAAAAGGAGTCACTTGACTAGTGACTACAGGTCAAAGAGAGATGGACAAAGTAACCTGTAGCTATCAGGAAATGAACTAGAGCTTGCCAATTCAAGGCTCCACAGCAAATAATACTAGCATCAGCCATGCAGTGACAAGCAGTCCAGAAAACTAAAATTAAGTATTGCTGATCTCATGCACACTCCAGAGGGCAGTACATCTTTGGATCTGACCAGAGATAAACCTCTTACTCTATCCCTAAAAGATTGAATGGTACAAACTACCCATGTATGTTTATGCTTCTTTGTCTTTAGGGGCTGTGGGGATGATCTTGGGAAGAAGTGGACTAACTTTTCAAGGATTGATAAGGCATTTAGGTATTGTAGATAGGGATTTCAAGGAAGAAATTAAAATCATGTAATATGTAAAAAGGCCATGCAATTTAATCTATCAGATACAATTGCTCAGCTGTTAATGTTTCCCTGCATTGCATGCAAAGCCACACCTGTAGAGAGAACAGGAGTATTTGGGAGTACTAAAAAATGTGTTTTCTGGCAAACAGTGGTCACTGATCAGATACTCAAACTAATGTTACAAATGAATGGTGCTGGAATAAAAGGTTTGATCAGTACAGCAGGTGATGTAAGGGACCTTTCCCAAATGTCTGAGAATTCAGAATAACTACTTCAGAAGGCTTGTACCCAGTCTATAAGATCTGGTAAATTATCATGACTAAGACAAAGTGTCTGATGGATTAAATGTGTGGGGCCAGAAACACAAACAGGAAAGTTGAAAGCCTATAGGGCTGAGTTACCCATAAATTTATGAAGCAGGGATCTTTTACAACAATGAGGTACTCTAATATTCATGCAATCCCAGAAAGAGCCAATGATGAAATTAAGAATGAAATGGTAGATGCTCTTAGGGAAGGTGTTGATATGGGTAAGCAAAAACAATCCCAAGAGGTGCCCATTGTCTAAACACAGAACATTGCAGGTATTGTGTTTCTGAATTTATGAGGAGCCACTGCTAAAACACCAACAACCCTACCCCTAAACTGGATATCAAACAGATCTGTAGTAAGAGCAGTGGCCTATAACAAAGGAAAAGTTGCAAGCACTTGAAAAACTGGTACAAGAGCAACTGAAGTCTCCCCATACAGAACATTCTACCAGCCCATGGAGTTCTCCTGTGTTGTAAAAAAGGAACCAGGAAAATGGAAAGTGATAAAGGATTTAAGAGCAGTGAATAGTGTAATTCAACCAAGTCCTCCTGGCAGCACCTCTAATCTACTTCAAAGAGGATTACAGGCATCAAGAAACAAATGTGGCAAGCTAGGCACTGAACAAAAACTGTACTAACGTCAATTGCTGACAGCAAGCTATCCAAACTGTTGACAAGCTGGATACTGAGACATTGACTGTCCAACATTGCAGAGACCAAGTAGGACAGCCATTCAACCTTCTGGCTTCACAGAAAAGTCTGACAGATATTCTAGGCAGGTAGGCTGAAGATTGGATTCCCCAGTGACACATAGAAACTGCTGGTAACTGCCCAGGCCATCAGATGTCTCTGTCAATTCCTAATACTGGAAGCTGCTTACTCTATACTTTTTACATACTTATGTAATATCATTTCTTCTAAAGTCTCTGATGGGGGTGAATAATAAATAGTCATACTCTTACTATAATTAAACATACTTGTTTAAGTACCAAGACAATGTTTTAGGTCTAAAACGATGTTTCTAAGTTGCTATATGCAAGTTACAATGAATGATTAAGGCACAAACCTTTGGACTCACCAGGATCAGATACATAGTGGGATAGTTTATTGAAGACTGCCAACTACAAATATACTGGACATTTTATAAATGTAATTCTTATAATTATCCTTATTGTATATAGTTTATTAATGTTAGAGAAAAAGCCAATTTTAAACATAAAAGGAGGCATCTAGTAGAAGTCTTATCTTTTAAAAAGCCAGTTATGTTATGTTTTTGTTTAAATCCCAAGAGATGGATATTGGACTGCTTGTAGTTTGTCAATGGTTGATAATTGCCTCTTGTGGCTCAGAGTGGGGTATGGTCTTTGCCAGCTGCAGATAGTAGAAGTACAAGGACTTAGAAAGGGTAAAAATTCTAGAACCCAGAGAGAGGAAGACATGTTGAGGAGATGGTCAGAAGAGAAAGAAGGCTCCTGATTCACTTGTTGTTTATGGTTTGCTGTTTATTAGACTGCTGCATATCCTTATGTCGGAGATTGTTATTGCCCTCAAGAACCTGGTGATCCTCAGCAGCTTGAAATAGTGAAGAGAACTCTGCCCTCTCTCCCCACTAACTTTCTTTTACTCCTAACAAGTATTGAGGGGTTGGCAGAAGGAAGGTAGAGATATTTTTTAAAAACCCATTAAAGTAGGTAATAAAATAGCACCAACACTATGAGAAAATATAAAGGTTACAAAAATTTTAAGACTCCCCCAAGTTATGAGTAAACGAGTAGATTAACTTAGTTTGGAAATAACAAACAAAGTCCATGTAGGCTTTTTTGAAGTAACTTTAAATGGAAATCTAATAATGGTGGTGCCTTGGCATGACAAGAATTTCAGCTATTTAAAAAAAATCCGAGTGAGTACTGGGATCAAAGGTGTGCTGCTGCTGCTGCTGCTGCTGCTGCTGCTGCTGTTGCAGTCATCACCATCACCTTTAATATTTTGAAGGATAGACACCTTCTGAGAACCGGAACACACAGTCAGGCCAGGTTCATTTAAGGATCAGTTTGTGGATCCAAGATGGCGGCGAGCAGTGTGGACTGCGTTTGGAGGCTCCAGTGAATAATTCAGAAAATTGCACAGATTTTTGAGCCAGGAACACCGAGGTCCGAACATCACAGCAGCGGGAGTGCTCCACGGTTCGGAGGGACCAGGGTGCGGAGGACCTGCGTGCCCCTGCACACAGGAGGAGCGTGGATTTTCTCTGATCGGAGCAGCAGCAGCAGAGGCAGCAGCACCAGCGGCGCCAGCGGCAGTGGCTGAGGTTTGCAGCTCATAGCCTTCCGGTGGAGGCAATTGGTGTGGTGGCTGGTGGGAGTTGCTGTGGGAGAGGGGACTCGGGGCAGGATTTGGGTTGCATGGAGCCTTCGGACCCAGACTGCACTCGGCGGACAGTTCGGCCCCAGAGTCCCTGGTACTGGCCCAGCCCAGCAAGCAATTCTTCCTGAGGCACTAACTCAGCTTCCGCCACAGCTCCCCTGCTGTGGCACAGGCTTAGTAGAGCGCGCAGCTCCACACTAGGCAGCACCTCAGCTCAGCGGCAGCTCCCCTGCAGTGACACAGTCTGGGCGGAGCACTTGGTTCCACCATTGGCTCTAACTCAGAGCAGCCACAGTTCTCCTGCTGTGGCGCAGGCTTGGTGGAGTGCTCAGTTCCATCCTAGGCACCACCTCAGCTCAGCGGCAGCTCCCCTGCAGTGACACAGTCTGGGCGGAGCACTTGGTCCACCACTGGTGCTAACTCAGAGCAGCCAGAGTTCTCCTGCTATGGCGCAGGCTGGACAGAGCGCTCGGTTCCACCAGCTCTAAGACTCTGGTTGGACACAGTGTGCAGTTTGTATCCAGAATTCCTGGCTGAGATTGGTGGACAGTTTGGGCCCTGAGTCAATAACTGACCACAGCACGCATTTTGGGCCAAAAGGCCCTAGTGGAGCTTGGTGCATAGTCCTAGCCCAAAAATTCTGGCTGGACCCTGTGTGCATTTTGGGCCCAGAATCCCTACCTGAGCTCGGCAGAGGGTTCAGGCACTGAGAATCTAGCTGAGTTCAGCCCGTGGTTCAAGCCCAGTGTTTCTGGCTGGACTTGGCAGGGAACACAGAAGGCTGTGGATACCTTGGCCTGACCCAACGCTCATTCAGAGACCCAGAACAATTGCAGGATCCACACCACAAGGGGGCTGAAGATCACTGGCTGTGAGAGACCAGAACAACAGGGATAACCTCCTAACCTCCACACCAGTGAAGCTTTGAGCTCCCAGCCTAGGGAAATTATGAGAAAACAAGTGAATCTATCATCAGACTCCCTCCATCCAACTCTGGAAGCTACCCAACAAAACAAAGACGGCAAGATGTCTAAAGGACAACGAAAAAGTATATGCAAAAAAATCCCAAAACAACATGGCATCTCCAGTTTCCAGCTATCCCAAAGAAAACAACCCAGAGAACTCAAATACAACAGAAATACAAGAAAATGACTTCAAATCCTTAGTAATGAGGATGATAATGGAGGAAACAAATAAAATTCATAATCAAATGCAAGAAGACTCAGACAAACAGGTGGGAGACATAAAAGGAGCACATAGAGTGGAACTGGAAAAATTGCAGGAAAATGCAAACAACCAGATGAAAGAAATAAATAAAACGGTTCAAGCTCTGAAGACCTATAAAGAGGCAATGGAAGAAACTCAGGAATATACAAAAAATCAGATGAAAGAAATCAAAAATTCAGTTCAAGATCGGAAAATGAAAATGGATTCAATGATAAACACACAGACAGAAGAAAAACGAGAACGTGAGACCTCAGAGAAGAAGGCGAGCAACACAGAGATGAGCTTTTCTAACAGAATCCAAGAGATGGAAGAATGAATCTCAGGTCTGGAAAATACAATCACAGATATTGAATCAACCATTAAAGAAAATGCCAAATCTGGAAAACTCCTGACACAAAACATCCAAGAAATTAAGGACACCATGAAAAGAAGAAATTTGAGGATAATAGGCATTGAAGAAAGAGAAGACATCAGACTCCAGGGCCCAGAAACTATTCTCAACAAAATCATAGAAGAAAATTTCCCCAATCTAAAGAAAGAAATGCCTATAAACATACAAGAGGCCTACAGAACACTAAATAGAATTGACCAGAAAAGAAAAACTGCCCGCCACATAATAATCAAAACACAAAACATGCAGAACAAAGAAAAAATATTAAAAGCTGCAAGGGAAAAGGGCCAAATAACATTTATTGGTAAACTTATCAGAATTACACCCGACTTCTCAGCAGAGACCATAAAAGCCAGAAGGGCCTGGACAGAGATCCTGCAAACCTTAAGAGACCACAGATACCAGGCCAGACTACTTTACGCAGCAAAATTATCAATAACCATTGATGGAGAAAACAAAATATTCCAGGAAAAAAACAAATTCAAATAGTACCTATCCACAAATCCAGCTTTAAAGAAGGTACTAGAAGAAAACTCAATCCCAAAGGGTCAAGCTACAACCAAAACTACCCAGGAAATAGATAACTATACCATGGCAAAAACACAACTACACAAATGCTCGACTGGAAACAACATCAAAATTAAGACTCTTAACAGTCACTGGTCATTAATATCTCTCAACATCAATGGCCTCAATTCTCCAATAAAAAGACACAGAATAACTGAATGGGTACACAAACAAGATCCAACATTCTTCTGCATTCAAGAAACACATCTCACCCATAATGAAAGGCATTACCTCAGGGTAAAAAGTTGGAAAAAAATATTCCAAGCAAATGGTCACAAGAAGCAAGCAGGCGTAGCAATTTTAGTATTGAACAAAATTGACTTTCAACCGAATTAATCAAAAGGGTTGAGGAAGGACACTTCATACTCATCAAAGGTAAAGTCAACCAAGATGACATCACAATTCGGAACATCTATGCTCCAAATACAAGGGCACCCACATTTGTAAAAGATCTCCTAAAAAAGCTTAAACCACACATCGATCCCCACACAATAATAGTGGGAGACGTCAACACCCCACTCTCACTGAAGGACAAGTCATTGAAACAAACTAAGCCGAGAAATAACATCATTAACCAATGCCATGGGTCAAATGGATCTAACAGATATCTATAGAACCTTTCACCCAAACAAGAAAGAATACACCTTCTTCTCTGCACCCCATGGAACCTTCTCCAAAATTGATCACATCGTAGGTCACAAAGCAAGCCTCAATAGATACAAGAGGATTGAAATAATACCTTGTATCCTATCAGATCACCATGATCTTAGGCTGCAATTCAACAACAACAGAAATAACAAAAAGCCTACACATATGTGGAAACTAAACAACTCTCTGCTAAATGACACCTGGGTCAGGGAAGAAATAAAGAAGGAAATCAAGGAGTTTTTGAAATTCAATGAAAACGAAGAAACAACATACCCAAATTTGTGGGATACATTGAAAGCAGTGCTAAGAGGAAAATTCATAGCACTAAGTGCCTTTAAAAAGAAATTGGAAACATTGCACATAAGCATCTTAACAACACAACTGGAAGCCCTAGAAAAAAAAGAAGCAGAAACACCCAAGAGGAGTAGACGCCTGGAAATAATCAAACTCAGGGCTGAAATAAACAAATTAGAAACTAAGAAAACAGTCCAAAGAATCAACAAAACCAAAAACTGGTTCTTTGAGAAAATCAACAAGATAGACAGACCATTAGCCAAACTAACTAAAAGGCAGAGAGACAGTAGTGAAAGCAACAAAATCAGAAATGAAAAGGGAGACATAACAACAGACACTGAAGAAATTCAAAGAATCATAAGATCCTACTTTGAAGGCATATATGCCACAAAATTTGAAAATCTAAGGGAAATGGAGGATTTTCTTGATCAATTTCACTTGCCAAAGTTGAGTGAAGAACAGATAAACAGGCTACATAGTCCCATTTCCCCTACAAAAATAGAAGCAATCATCGATGGTCTCCCAACCAAAAGAAGCCCAGGGCCAGATGGTTTCAGTGCAGAATTCTACCAGACCTTCAAGGGCGAGCTAATACCGATACTGTTAAAGCCACTCCAAAAGATAGAAATGCATGGAAAATTACCAAATTCATTCTATGAGGCCATAGTCTCATTGATACCTAAACCTCACAAAGACTCAACAAAGAAAGAGAATTTCAGACCAATTTCTCTTATGAACATAGATGCAAAAATACTAAATAAAATACTTGCAAAACGAATACAGGAACACATCAAAGATATCATTCATCATGACCAAGAAGGCTTCATTCCAGTCATGCAGGGATGGTTTAATATACGGAAATCCATCAATGTAATCCACCATATAAACAAACTGAAAATAAAAAAACCACATGATCATCTCCTTAGATGCAGGGAAAGCATTTGATAAAATTCAACATCCATTCATGTTTAAAGTTTTAGAGAGATTGGGGATACAAGGCACTTTCCTCAACATAATAAAGGCTATATACAGCAAGCCAATAGCCAAAATCAAAGTAAATGGTGAGATACTCAAGGAAATTCCTCTAAAATCGGGAACAAGGCAAGGCTGCCCACTCTCTCCATATCTCTTCAATATAGTACTCGAAGTTCTAGCCAGAGCAATAAGACAACAAAAAGATATCAAGGGTATCCAAATGGGAAAGGAGGAAGTCAAATTATCCCTCTTTGCAGATGATATGATAATGTACATAAGTGACCCTCAAAATTCCACCAGAGAACTCCTAAAGCTTCTAAACACCTTCAGCAAATTGGCTGGATACAAAATTAACTCAAAAAAAGTCTGTAGCCTTCCTATACACAAATGACAAGCTTGCAGAGAAAGAACTTAGGAAAACCACACCCTTCACATTAGCCACAAGCAATATAAAATATCTAGGAGTTACTCTAACTAAGCAACTGAAGGACTTGTATGAAAAAAATTTCAAAACTCTGAAGAAAGAGATTGAAGATGACCTGAGAAGATGGCATGATCTTCCTTGCTCATGGATCGGGAGAATTAACATAGTAAAAATGGCCATCCTACCAAAAACAATCTACAGATTCAATGCAATCCCTATCAAAATACCTACACAATTTTTTAAAGACATTGAAAATTCAATTCTGAACTTCATATGGAAAAACAAAAAACCCAGAATAGCTAAAACAATCTTGTACAATAAAAGGTGCTCCGGAGGAATCTCCATACCTAATCTGAAGCTGTCCTGTAAAGCAACAGTAATTAAAACAGCATGGTACTGGCACAGCAAAAAGGCTAGTTGATCAGTGGAATCAAATCTAAGACCCAGATATGAATCCACACACATATGGTCACTTGATTTTTGACAAAGAAGCCAAATCCATTCAATGGAAAAAGGATAGCATCTTCAACAAATGGTGCTGGTCTAACTGGAGGTCTATGTGTAAAAAAATGAAACTGGACCCATATTTGTCACCTTGCACAAAACTCAAATCCAAGTGGATTAAAGACCTCAACATAAAACCAGAGACACTAAGCCACTTAGAGGAAAAAGTGGGAAAGAGCCTGGAACATATTGGCACAGGAGACAACTTCCTTAACAGAACACCAACGGCCCAGGCCTTAATGTCAACCATTAATAAATGGGACCTCATGAGGCTGAGAAGCTTCTGTAAGGCAGGAGACACTGTCTAGAGAACAAAGCGACAGCCTACAGAGTGGGAAAAATCTTCACCAACCCTACATCTGACAAAGGTCTAATATCCAAAATATATAAAGAACTCAAGAAATTAAACACCACCAAACCGAATAACACAATTGAGAAATGGGGCTTGGAACTAAACAGAGAATTCTCAACAGAGGAGTATCAAATGTCTGAGAAACATTTAAAGAAATGCTCAACCTCCTTAGTCATCAGGGAAATGCTAATCAAAACAACTCTGAGATTTCATCTTACACCCTTCAGAATGGCTAAGATGAAAAATTCAAGCAACACCACATGCTGGCAAGGATGTGGGGAGAGAGGAACACTCCTTCATTGCTGGTGGGAATGCAAACTAGTACAGCCACTTTGGAAATCTATCTGGTGCTATCTCAGAAAACTGGGAATAGGGCTTCCTCAAGACCCAGCTATTCCACTCATTGGAATATACCCAGAAGATGCTCCAGCACACAACAAGAAAATTTGCTCAACCATGTTCATAGCAGCCTTATTCTTAATAGCCAGAAAATGGAAAAAGCCTAAGTGTCCCTCAGTAGAAGAGTGGATAAAGAAACTGTGGTACATATACACTATGGAATAATACTCAGCTATTAAAAACAAGGAATTCCCGAAATTTGTGAATAAATGGATTGAGCTAGAAATGATCATAATGAGTGAGTTAAACCAGAAGTAGAAAGAATAAAATGATATATACTCACTTATATCTGCATACTAGCCCAAGGGGCATGTCCCACGAAGGCCTTCACATACCAGGAATCTGGGACAGAGGGGAAGGCATCCTATTGGGACTCTAAATGAGAGACGCATGGGAGAATAGCAAAATAAAATGATACAGAGGGTCCTAGGAACCTACAAGTAGAACAATATGATAGGCAGATTTGGGCCCAGGGGTCCCGCTCAAACTAAGGCATCAGCCAAGGACAATACAGGAGGTAAACTTTAAACCCCTTCCCAGATCTAGCCAATGGTCAGAATATTCTCCACAGTTAAGTGGAGAGTGGGATATGACTTTCTCATGTACTCTGGTGCCTCACATTTGACCATGTCCCCTGGAGGGGTAGACCTGGTGGCACTCAGAGGAAGGACAGCAGGTAGCCAAGAAGAGACTTGATACCCTATGAGAATATATAGGGGGAGGTAATCCCCCTCAGGAACAGTCATAGGGGAGGGGAATAATGGGAAAATGGGGGGGGGGGGAATGGGAGGATACAAGGGATGGGATAAACACTGAGAGGTAACAAGAATAAATTAATAAAAAAATGCCAAAAAAAAAATCCATGACCCTAGTTTTGCATTTATTAACTTGGATTAGAGAATAAAATTAAATTCACTGCATATATTATTATATGAGTAACTAAACATAGCTAATAGGCCAAAGTAAAAGATTGTTTCCTAGAAAAAAATAGGATACAATTTTAAATTAAAAATTTAATTTGTCCACTTTGTATCCTGATCATAGCCCCCTCCCTTATCACCTCCTAATCCTACCTTCCTCAGTCATACCCTCTCCCTCCCTCCCATAGTCCTCAGAAATGGGATACATTTTAAAAAATATACCAGTCTATGTTTCTGGCATGAATTTTAAAAAGTTCAGCACAGACTACCATGAAAAATGACTCATTAACAGACTGAGTATCTAACAAATTGTAGTGTAGTCACCTAGAATATATGAGGTCCTGAGTCTGATCCACAGCACCACAAATAAAGGAATAATTTCTTAGACTTTGAGGATGTTTTAATTGTCAAAAATTATACAAACAGATGTATTCTGTTACAAAACAATGACCACGAAAACCATATTTACCTAGGGAGTCTATTAAGTTTTTTTGTAAGCAGACAACATATTTTTAAATACTAACGACTTTTCTAAATAATGGTCATTCAAGACATGCAGTAAACTTCGAACCATTACTCAGATTTAGCCAATGAACAGGACATTCTCCACAGTTGAGTGGAGAGTGGGGACTGACTTTCACATGTACTCTGGTGCCCCATATTTGACCACGTCCTCTGCATGGGGATGCCTGGTGGCACTCAGGGGGAGGATAGCAGGTTACCAAGAAGAGACTTGATACCCTACGAGCATATAAAGGGGGAAGAGGTCCTCCTCATTCACAGTCATGAGGGAGGGAAGTAAGGGGAAAATGGGAGAGAGGGAAGAATGGGAGGATACAAGGGATGGGATAATAATTGAGATGTAATATTAATAAATTAATAAAATATATTGAAAATAAAAAGAGACATCAAATAAAAAGATATAAACAACCATGAAAAAATTAAATAATGGTCACTGATTAAGTCATAAAGAGAGTAGCTATTTTCCTCATGTTTTCTAGTTGCATTCCAACATTATCACATTTTTATCTGTGACAGAAATGTTTATACTAAAAAGCAACTTCTAGTATTTGAATAAAATGTAAGTAGAGCTACAGACAAAGAAGTTGATCATAGGTATCATAACACAATAACAGTTTAAAGGATTCTCCATGAAAGGGACAAATTTAGTGCTGAAGAATTATTGTCACGAATGAGTAATATCCTGTACATAAAAGATGATCCAGAAGATAAGACAATAAGAAAATCACATTCCTGACACCCCATAATATATAGTTTATAGCACAAAAGTATATATTTTGTAGTGCTTTGTAAAATGATTCAAAGTTTAATTTGTTTATATTACTAAAATACTGAAAATATACTTGCTTTGTGTGATATTTATGAAAGCAAATTAAAAGACACCATTCAAACCAAATGTAAATTTCAATAAATAATTATTTTATGCATATATTTTTCTAATTTTATGTAAGATATTACAGAGAATGTATGTCTTCTGGGCTGTATGAATAAGTAGATATTAAGAATACTAACTTTCCTATCTTCAAATTATGTTAGCTGTCATTTCCTCTATAATACATTTTTATTTTAAAGATTAATACATTTTCAGAATCTGAACACATAATATATTAAATTAATTCTTTTCTTTTTAAATATATTTAATTAATTTATTCAGATTACATCTAAATTGTTGTCCCCTCTCTTTTATCCTCCCATTCATTTCTCCCTTCCTTTTTCACTCTATCCCCTCCTCTATGTTTTTGACTGAGTGGGACCTCTTCCCCCACTATATGATCATAGGCTCTCAAGTCTCATCTTGGTTGCCTGCTTATCCTTTCTCTGAATGCCCTCAGGACTTCCCACCATGGGGAAATGGTCAAATATGGGGCACCAGAGTTCGGGTCAGAGTCAGTTTCTGCTCTCCACTCAACTGTGGAGAATGTCCTGTCCATTGGCTAGATCTGATTAGGGGTTTGATGTTTACTGTTTGCTTTGTCTTTGCTTGGTGCAGTAGTTTGAGCAGAACCCCCTGGGTCCAGATCTGCCCATCATTATGTTCTTCTTGTAGGTTTCTAGGACCCTCTGTATCCTTCAATTTCCCCATTCTCCCATACTTCTCTCACCTAGAGTCCCAATAGAATATCCTGTAGCATATGTATAATAGAGTTTGAGAAAAATAATTACTACTTTTTAAATCAATTGCAAAGTTTGGGTTTCATTGTATTTTCATAATACAAATTACCTAAAGATAAAATGGGAAATGGGAACAGTTCATTGAGGAGAAGGGAAAGAATTCAATACAAAAAGAGGGCCTAGTTACACAAAAGATGTTTGAAAAATGTGAGGAATCATATTATTTTGTATTTACCTAAAGTTACACACACAGACACACACAGACACAGATAGGTAGATAGATAGATAGATAGATAGATAGATAGATAGATAGATAGATAGTGAGATAGTGAGATAGTGAGATATTGAAATAGTGATTGGGTTGGTAATTCTCTCTGATAAGAGCCATAGACTATCTTACAAAAAACTGAGAACAAGACATGAACAATATTTGATTTGCTGTTCAGAGGAGTCTATGAGACTTTAAAAGAACATCTACTTTTGCTGTTACTCTTTGTTTTATTTTCTGAGAAGTTGAAATAAGTCCCTATTAGTGAAGACAGAAAATACTTATGACATAGGACTAAGAGGAAACAAAAAAAAGGATATGATTTGAAAACCTCCTCCTGAGGATTAGTTTAATTATACTCTTAGATTCTATGCAAGTTGCCAGGAAAGGAAAATAATCACTAGTCATTCCCAATTGGACCACCTATAATCCACAATTATGACAAGTATGGAAAGATACCTCTAGTGTGCTAACAATAGAATTCACATCTTGACAGTAACTTGCATGTATCTAATTGAAAAAAAGATCTGGTCAACTGGAGCCAAATCATACTTATTACTGCAAACCTAGCCAGCCACTCACAGACAATGTGGTCATGGATCTAAAAGAAACTACTACCATCACTTTATTAAGCCAGTAAAATTTCGAACTTCATTCTAAATACTTATACCCACAGATGAGTTTAGCTCTTTTCCCCCATTAATAAAGCTTCCATTTGACACAGAAAGAAACCATTACAGAAAACCACAGCTGGTAAAAATGTAGAGAACAACTGACTATAGGATTCCCTGCTCCAATGGTTTCATCTATACCAGATCCCTTGTAGCCAAGGCTCAGAGAAAACTTCATAAAATGTTCAAAAGTATTGTAAGACATAGGAATAAGAAGTCCACCATTAAATTGTATCTTTCTTTCTTTCCTTCTTCTTTTTTTTTTTTTTTTTTTTTTTGAGACAGGGTTTCACTGTGTAACCGTGGCTGTCCTGGGCTAGGTTTCTGTACCAGGCTGGCCTCAAATTCACAGCGATCTGCCTGCCTCTGCCTCCTGAGTGCTGGGATTAAAGGAGTGTGCCCCGACCCCTGCCTTTTTATATTTCTTGAAATGACAGAGTCGATAATCATGATTCTTCAACAAAATAGCATGCTAAAAAATTACAAGTGTACATATGCTTTATTAGAAGTATCTATTCTCATTTATTCCCACACCTAGATGAAGTACAGTCAGCTAATGGAAGTTTCGAGAGTAAGAATTAGTCTTTCTTTTAAATAAGCCCCCTAATTGGTTTTGCAACACCAAGTGTCTAGCCCTGAAAACATATGCTTACAAGTAACACTAAAGAGAATCAGAAGGCTGTATTTATATATTTATTCATGTAGACATAGATAATAACAAAGAATAAGAAGCCATAAATTTAAAGTGGATTGTGTATGTGGGAGGTGAAAATTAAATGGGTTTGAGGTAGGAAAGCAGGGGAGGGTATGATGCAATTTTATTTTAATTAAATTATTTAAAAAGAAAATGAATTCACAAAATCATATTTAATTAAAACAAGAATAGGTAAATAATTTAAATACACTTAAAATCATCACTGAGATTTGAACAATAAAAAAAAGAAATCTCTCTAGTCAAAACTGCTGGAGACCAGGAGAACGCACAGCAAAATTTTATCAGGTTTTTAAACAGCAATAAATCATATTGCCATTCAAAATATTCTATAAAGAAGAAAAGGAAATAAGGTGATTATGCGGGTTAAGTTTACCTGTCAGCTTTACATAACCTGGAATCACTTGGATAAAGTCTCAAAAGTCAATTTATATTTGAGTTGACCTAGAATTGTGTCTGTGAGTAATTGTCTGAATGAAACTAATGAATGTAAAAAGAGCCAGCCTACTATGAACATCATGAGTCTTTAGAAAGAGTTCTGAATTGTGTAACTAAACAATTGAACTGAGCCAAAGAAAGCATAAAAGCAAGCATATATGCGTGCATTTTTCCTCTGTTTCTAACTAAGGGTGCTATGGGACTAGAGTTTTGAAGTTTCTGCCTTGGTCTTTTTACAATGGTGTAATGTAGCTTGAATTTGTGAGGTAAAATAAATCTTTCTCTCTTCATTTACATTTATTTCAGGTATTTTATCATATCTTACAAATGAAATTAGGATAGTAGCTGGAACCAGAGTTGTGACGGTTTCTCTGATAAACCTGTCAATGTGCCTTTTAAACCCTGGAACAGTGATAGAACTGACATAGGCAAAGCTTAATTTATCATTCTTCTGGGAGTTTGGATGGCAGTAATTCTGAGAGAAATACAGAATTAATGGCCTGGCTCATGAAGTTTCAGAAGGGAACAAAGGCTCAACCAGAAACTGGGGATAGGTGCCATTCATATGATATTTTGGCCAGAAATATGGCATTATTCTGTCTGTTTACTGAAACTGTGAAGGAACCTAAGTATAAAGATAATGTACTGAATTTTTTGGCAATAAAACTTTCATAATTAAGGAAAATTCAGCCCGGTACTGAGAGAGTAAGTACATTGTTATAGAGATCAGCAGCACTGAAATGGGATTTCCTTTGTTTCACTTTGAGAATATAGAATCATATTGGGGGGTTCACCATATAGATAGCTATAGATGGTCATGAAAGAAGATAGGTTGGGGGGATTCTCAAGATGACGGCGCCCAGCAAGCACTGTATCTGATCAATTGCACGGAGACCAGGGACTTGAATGGAGCCAGACTGTTAAATCCAGGGAACTTTAGGTGAGTTGGGTCCCGCACAGTGCAGACCACTGGCGGGCCCGGCCCCGAGTCAAGTTTCAATTCACGGAGGCCCTGAACCCACTCTCCGGACGCTCGGACGGAACCCACCTGCGGGCTGCAGCTGGTAGTTAAAGCCCGAGTTCAGAGTGCAGGTTGGTACCGGAGCCCCAGGCCTGTGGAAGTTACAGGGAAACAGGGGAAGCTGCCCTTGGTCCCAGCCACCTGCCCCACTCAAATCTGCTGAAGACCCCCCACGCCACGTGTAAACACAGGCAACTGGGCCCACCTAGCTCACAGAGAGCAGTGCCCAGCCTGCGGCGCCATACCCTGCCCACTTTGGAACAGTCCTCGGGATACTGAGCTGCTTCCGTCCGCCTAATGCAGAGAGAGGGGCGCACAGCCTGTGGCACAATACCCTGCCCACTTTGGAACAGTGCGCCGGATATTGAGCTGCTTCGGTCCGCCTAACTCAGAGAGAGGGGAGCCCAGCTTGTGGTGCCATACCCTGCCCACTTTGGAACAGTGCGCGGGATATTGAACTGCTAGTGTCTGCCTAGCTCAGAGAGAGGGGTGCCCAGCCTGTGGCGCCATACCCTGCCCACTTCAGAACAGTGCATGGGATATTGAACTGCTTGTGTCTGCCTAGCTCAGAGAGAGGGGCGCCCAGTCTGCGGCGCCATACCCTGCCCACTTTGGAACAGTGCAGGGGATATTGAGCTGCTTGGGTCTGCCTTACTTAGAGAGAGTGTGCACAACCCGTGGTGCCAAAGCAGACACACTTTGGAACAAAACGCAGGAAACTGAGCTGCTTGTGACTACCTAGCTCAGAGAGAGCGGTACCCTCCCCACTTTGGAAAAGTGCACGGGTTTCTGAGCTGCTTGGATCCACCTAGCTCAGAGAGAGGGGCGCCCAGCCTGTGGCACCATACTCTGCCCACTGTGGAACAGTGCATGGGATAATGACCTGCTTGTGTCCGCCTAGCTCAGAGGGAGTGCACACAACCCGTGGCGCCAAACCAGGCACACTTTGGAACAGAGTGCCGGTTACTGAGCTGCTTGGGTCCATCTAGCTCAGAGATAGCAGCGTGCAGCCAGCGGGGCCATACCGGGCCCATATTGGAACAGAGCGCAGGGCCTAAGCCTGCAGATCTCAGCAGTTAGAACTTACTGTGGACACTACACACAGCCTCGGCAGGATCTCCCACCCCCTCGGGAAAGGCTGGACACCCCAGAGGTGTGCATATGCTGGTTTAAAAGGCACATTTAGCTCAGTGGGTCTGAGCTGGGCGAGGTCTGAGCTACAAGGCTGCGGGTAGTGCAGACAACTGAGAACATCTTGCCCAATCATAGCTTGCCAGCCTCGATCTGAGACCCCATAACAGCAAGCCTGAATCACAACACTAATGTGAAAGGAACCAGTCAGAAGCCTACTTCTGCTGACCCAGCCCAGAGTCTAAGGTGTAGAGCAAAGTCTCCAGAAGTGGAAACTAGGTCACCTGCCTCTGTCAGGAGGAAAACTACCTGATTCCTACAGGCAAGAGCACACGACCAATAATCATTCACCAACTATCCACTCTCAACCAGTGAAGGTCACCAGAAGCTACCTCCCAACATCAGAGACACCAAAATGACAAGAGGACAGCGAAAGAATACAAACAAAACCCAAACAGTTTGGAATCTCCAGATCCCAACAATCCCAATGAAAGCAACCTGGAGAACCAAAAGACAATTGAAATACAAGAAAATGACCTCAAGTCCTTAGAAAGGAAGATGATAATGGAAGAAAGTAATGAAATCTGTAAACAACTGCGGGAGGAGGCAACCAAGCGGGTGGAGGACATAAAAGAGTCATATAGAAAGGAACTGGAAGAATTTCAGAAAAATACAAACAGACAGATGAAGGAAATAAAAAAACACTTCAAGATCTGAGGTTAAAAATGGAATCAATGATAAAGGAACACACAGAAGAAAAATGTGACCGAGAGACCATAGAGAAGAAAGCAGCCAACAAAGAGATGGCCTTCTCAAACAGAATCCAGGAAATGGAGGAACAAATTTCAGGACTTGAAGATACAATTGTAGAACTCGAATCAACCATCAAGGAAAATACTAAATCAGAAAAGTTCCTAACACAGAACATCCAAGAAATCAAGAACACCATGAAAAGAAGAAACCTGAAAATAATAGGCATTGAGGATAAAGAAGACGCCCGACTCCAAGGCCCAGAAAATATCTTCAACCACATTATACAAGAAAATTTTCCCAATCTGATGAAGGAGATGCATATGAACATACAAGAAGCCTATAGAACACCAAATAGAATAGATCAGAAAAGAAAATCTTCCCGCCATATAATAATCAAAACACAAAATATACAGACTAAAGAAAAAATTTTAAAAGCTGCAATGTAAAAAAACAGAGTAACATACAATGCCAAACCTATCAGAATTACACCCGACTTCTCAGCTGAGACCATGAAAGCCAGAAGGGCGTGGACAGAGGTCCTGCAAACCCTAAGAGACCACAGATGCCAGGCTAGACTACTGTACCCAGCAAAACTATCAATAACCGTAGATGGAGAAAACAAAATATTCCATGACAGGAACAAATTCAACCAATACCTATCCACAAATCCAGCATTACAGAAGCTACTAGAAGGAAAACTCCACCACACAGGAATGAGTTATAACCAAAACTACACAGGAAATAGATAACTACACCATAGCAAAATCACAACCTCACAAACCCTCAACTTAAACAAACATCAAAATGAAAGGACTTAATAGTCATTGGTCATTAATATCTCTGAACATCAACGGTCTCAATTCTCCAATAAAAAGACATAGACTAACAGAATGGTTGCATAAACAAGACCCAACATTCTTCTGCATCCAAGAAACACATCTCACCCACAAGGACAGACATTGCCTCAGGGTAAAAGGCTGGGCAAAAATATTCCAAGCTAATGGTCACAGGAAGCAAGCAGGGGTAGCCATCCTAATATCCAACAAAATAGACTTTCAATCAAAATTAATCAAAAGAGACGAGGAAGGACACTTCATACTCATCAAGGGTAAAATCAACCAAGATGAAATCACAATTCTGAACATCTATGCTCTAAATACAAGGGCACCCACATTTGTAAAAGAACTAATAACAAAGCTTAAACCACTCATTGATTCCAACACATTAGTAGTGGGCGACTTCAACACTCCACTTTCACTGAAGGATAGGTCTTTGAAACATAAACTAAGCCAAGAAATAAAATCACTAACCAATGCCATGAATCAAATGGATCTAACAGATGTGTACAGAACTTTCCACCCAAACACAAAAGACTATACTTTCTTCTCAGCACCCCATGGAACCTTTTCCAAAATTGATCACATAGTAGGTCACAAAGTAAGCCTCAACAGATACAAGAATATTGAAATATTACGTTGTATCTTATCAGATCACCATGGTCTAAGACTGGACTTCAACAACAACGGAAATAACAAAAAGCCTACTCACACATGGAAACTAAACAACTTTCTACTTAATGACACATGGGTCATGGAAGAAATAAAGTAAGAAATAAAAGACTTCCTAAAATTCAATGAAAATAATGGAACCACATACCCAAATTTGTGGGACACATTGAAAACAGTGCTAAGAGGAAAGTTCATAGCACTAAGTGCCTTTAAGAAGAAATTGGAAACATCCCACATAAGCAACTTAACAAAACAAATGGAAGCCCTAGAAAAGAAAGAAGCAGAATCACCCAAGAGGAGTAGACGTCTGGAAATAATCAAACTCAGGGCTGAAATCAATAAATTAGAAACAAAAAGAACAATTCAAAGAATCAACAAAACCAGGAGCTGGTTTTTTGAGAAAATCAACAAAATAGACAAACCGTTAGCCAAACTAACTAAAAGGCAGAGGGACAGTATCCAAATCAACAAAATCAGCAATGAAAAGGGAGTCATAACAACAGACACTGAAGAAATACAAAGAATCATAAGATCCTACTTTAAAGGCATATATGCCACAAAATTTGAAAATCTAAGAGAAATGGACATTTTTCTTGATCGATTCCACTTGCCAAAATTGAATCAAGATCAGATAAACAAATTAAATAGGCCTAATTCTCCTATAGAAATAGAAGCAATCATTGATAGTCTCCCAACCAAAAAAATCCCAGGGCCAGATGGTTTCAGTGCAGAATTTTATCAGACCTTCACAGAGGAGCTACCACCGATACTCTTCAAGCTACTCCAAAAGATAGAATTGGAGGAAACATTACCAAATCCTTTCTATGAGGCCACAGTCACATTGATACCTAAACCTCACAAAGACCCAACAAAAAAAGAGAACTTCAGACCGATTTCTCTTATGAACATAGACGCAAAGATACTCAATAAAATACTCGCAAAACGAATACAAGAACATATCAAAGATATCATTCATCATGACCAGGTAGGCTTCATTCCAGGCATGCAGGGATGGTTTAATATACAGAAATCCATCAATGTAATCCACCATATAAATAAACTAAAGAAAAAAACCACATGATCATCTCCTTCGATGCAGAAAAAGCATTTGACAAAATCCAACACCCATTCATGTTTAAAGTGTTGGAGAGATCGGGGATACAAGGAACTTACCTAAACATAATAAAGGCTATATACAGCAAGCCAATAGCCAACATCAAATTAAATGGAGAGATACTCAAGGAAATTCCTCTGAAATCAGGGACCAGACAAGGCTGCCCACTTTCTGAATATCTCTTCAATATAGTTCTTGAAGTCCTAGCCAGAGCAATAAGACAACACAAGGAGATCAAGGGGATCCAAATGGGAAAGGAAGAAGTCAAACTATCCCTATTTGCAGATGATATGATAGTGTACATAAGTGACCCCCAAAATTCCACCAGAGAACTCCATCAGTTGATAAGCACGTTCAGCAAACTGGCTGGTTACAAAATTAACTCAAAAAAATCAATAGCCTTCCTATATACAAATGACAATCATACAGAGGAAGAAATTAGTAAATCTACACCCTTCACATTAGCCACAAGCAATTTAAAATACCTAGGAGTAACGCTAACCAAGCAAGTGAAAGACTTGTTTGAAAAAAATTTTAAGTCCCTAAAGAAAGAAATTGAAGGTGACTTGAGAAGATGGAGGGATTTACATTGTTCGTGGATCGGGAGAATCAACATAGTAAAAATGGCCATTTTACCAAAAGCAATTTACAGATTCAATGCACTCCCTATCAAAATACCTACACAATTTTTTAAAGACATTGAAAAGTCAATTCTCAACTTTATATGGAAAAACAAAAAACCCAGAATAGCTAAAACAGTACTATACAATAAAAGATCATCAGGAGGAATCTCCACACCTGATCTCAAGCTGTACTATAGAGCAATAGTAATTAAAACAGCATGGTGCTGGTACAGCAATAGGCGGGTTGATAAATGGAATTGAATTGAAGACCCAGATATAAATCTACACACATATAGTCACCTGATTTTTGACAAAGAAGCCAAATCTATTCAATGGAAAAACGATAGCATCTTCAACAAATGGTGCTGGTCTAACTGGATTTCTACATGTAGAAAAATGCAATTGGACCCATACTTGTCACCATGCACAAAGCTCAAGTCCAAATGGATTAAAGACCTCAATCAGTTAGAAGTAAAATTGGGGAAGAGCCTGGAACACATTGGCACAGGAGACAACTTCCTGAACAGAGCACCAACAGCCAGGCCTTAAAGACAATTAATAAATGGGACCTCATGAGACTGAGAAGCTTCTATAAGGCAGGAGACACTGTCAAAAGAACAAAGCGACAGCCTACAGACTGGGAATTAATCTTCACCAACCCTGCATCTGACAAAGGTCTAATATCCAAACTTTATAAAGAACTCAATAAATTAAACGCCATCAAACCAAATAACCCAATTGAGAAATGGGGCTCAGAATTAAACAGAGAATTCTCAACAGAGGAATATCAAATGGCTGAGAAACACTTAAAGAAATGCTCAACATCTCTAGTCATCAGAGAAACGCAAATCAAAACAACTCTGAGATTCCATTTTACACCCATCAGAATGGCTAAGAACAAAAATTCAAGCGAAACCATATGCTGGTGAGAATGTGGGGAGAGAGGAACACTCCTTCATTGCTAGTGGGAATGCAAACTAGTACAGCCACCTTGGAAATCTATCTGGTGCTACCTAAGAAAAATGGGAATAGGACTTCCTCAAGACCCAGCTATTCCACTCCTTGGAATATACCCAGAAGATGCTCCAGCACACAACAAGAAAATTTGCTCAACTATGTTCATAGCAGCCTTATTCATAATAGCCAGAACATGGATACAGCCTAAATGTCCATCAGTAGAAGAATGGATAAAGAAACTGTGGTACATATACACTATGGAATACTACTCAGCTATTAAAAATGAGGAATTCACGAAATTTGTGGACAAATGGATTGAACTAGAAATGATCATAATAAGTGAGCTAACCCTGAAGCAGAGAGACTCAAATGGTATATACTCACTTATAACTGGACACTAGCCTAAGAGGCAGGTCCCATGAAAATCTGCACCTACCAGGAAAGTGGGATAGAGGTGAGAATATCCTATTGAGACTCTAGGTGAGAAAAATATAGGGGATAGGGAAGTAGGTGGATCCAGAGGGTCCTAGAAACCTACAAGAGGAACATTATGATGGGTGGATCTGAGCCCAGGGGTTCTACTTGATCAAATGCACCAACCAAGGACAAAACCTGCAGCCATCATCAAACCTCTACCCAGATCTAACCAAGGGACAGAACATTCTCCACAGTTAAAGTGGAGACCAGGGACTGACTTTCACAGGATCTCTGGTGCCCCATATTTAGCCATGTCCCTTTGATGGGGAGGCTCAATGGCACTCAGAGGAAGGATAGCGGACTACCCAGAAGGGACTTGATACCCTAGCACCATATTCAGGGGGAGGAGGTCCCCCCTGGTCACAGTCATAGGGAAGGGGGGTTGGGGTGAAAGTGGGAGGGAGGGAGGAATGGGAGGATGTATGGGATGGGATAGAAAATGAGATGTAATATGAATTATTTTATTTTTCAATTAAAAAAAAAGAAGATAGGTTATCTTTTGAGTTGGGAGGTAAAGTTTGGCAACGTTGTAGGCATCATCCATTTTGTACTAGTTTTAGAACATGAACTTTAGTGTCCCATATTCAACCACGTCCCCTGGATGGGGAGGCCTGGTGGCACTCAGAGGAAGGATAGCCGGCTACCAAGAAGAGACTTGATACCCTATGAGCATATACAGGGGGAGGAAGTCCCCTTCAGTCACAGTCATAGGGGAGGGAGTAAGGGGAAAATGGGAGGGAGGGAGGAATGGGAGGATACAAGGAATGGGATAACCATTGAGATTTAAAATGAATAAGTTAATAAAATACATTTTACAAAGGAAGGAAATAAAAATAATAAAGAAATATAAAAGATATTAGATTGAGAGGATCATGGAGGACAACTTAAGCCTGGCCCTATGTGTCAGGGTCAGAGTCATTGTAAAGAGTCCCTGATAAAGGATAGCATGAAGCTGTGAAGGAAAAGACCATTGCAAAGAAGACCCCATTAGGTGAGATATGTTAGGACTGTAGAATATATATGAAGGAAAGCAGAAATTGTGGAGTAGAGTATGTGTAAGCCTGTGAGAAATGCTGCATGTCCTGCAGGTGGCAAATCTGGTGTCTTGTGGCTACTACCCAAACTTTTGGAGAACTGAAGATTGTTAAAAACCTCTCCTGCTAGACACTGAGGTTTCAAGAAATGTTATTTTCCCTTCTGGATATTGGTGTCACTTTTATGTGATTATATATTTGCTCTGCTCCTATTCTTCCTTGTTGGAATTAGAATGTGTACTACATAGATTTCTGATGTAGTTATAAATTACAATAACATTGAAAAAGAAGAATTTATTTTTTCTTATTGTTATAGAGGAATAAATTTCTATCATGGTGACATGGTATGGCAGCAAGTAGTATGCATACTTGAAGAAGCCAGAAGCTGAGAGTGTGCTTTTCAAGTTCAAGCACTGGGAAGAATAAATTGTAAGCAGGGTAAAGCCATAAAACCACAAATCTTGCTCCCCAGTGTTATACATACTCAATAAAGGACATACCCCCTAAATCTCCAAAATCCGTTTCACTAACTAGCAATCAAGTTTGCAAATATCTGAGCTTATAGGCTACACTTCATGTTTCACTTTCTCATCTTCATAGATTATGATCAAATCATAACGTAAAAGGCATTTAATCCAGCTTCAAAAGCTCCCATGGTCTTTCACAGTCTCATTACTGTGTAAAAATCCAGTGTTTTTTAAAACTAGAGATGATTTCTTAACTGTTATACCCTTTACAATTAAAAATAAAATTATATACTCCCAACACATAATGGTACAGAATTTACATAACCATTCCAAAACAACATAGTGAAGAAATCTTGAGTAGAAGGATAAAGCAGGGTAAACAACAGTTCTAATCTCTGTATGAAGCTCTCCATTACAGATGTCTTGTGGCTTTTGGCATATCCAACTCTAATACACTCTAATACAATATGCACTTACTTTATTTTTGTAATGCTTTCTTACTGCCTCTTTCCATCCCAGAGCTTTACTCAGAGACTCTCTATAAGGAAAAAAAAAGCTATAGATGAGGAATACAGGACCCTTTCACTATTGCATCTTTCATGCATCTAAATTCAGCACCATGTGAAAAACACTTCCTAATTCAGCTTCAAGCTTGACAGGGACCTTGCACCCTCCTTGAATCACATTAGCAGCAGCAGTTTTATTTAGTTGCTCTGTAGAGTCATAAACATATTTAATCTCTCTTTTACTCTTTGGAAACTTAGCCAGATGAAGTCTTGCTTTGAGGACAACCTTTCTTTTGTTTCAGCTAAGAGCATTAATGGTGCTATTCTTTTTTAACAGTTGCAGCTTGTCTTTCAGCACATAGCTTGCTTATAACTGTAAGATTCTAGTGATGTTTTTTACTGAGAACTGTAGATTTTGTGTTTCTATGTACCACACTTGATCTATACTAAAATTAGGATTTAGTAATAGTTATTACATGACATATTAAATATTATATCAATGTGAAATTTCCCCTGTAGAAACAATTAGTCCATTACTCTTAAACCTAGCTGAAAGAATGTCCTGAGGGAAAAGACACAATGTACTCAGCTTCTTTGTCAAAATAGTCTAGTTGCTGATATTGTTACATACTGAAAGCTTTTGAGATGTCCCTGGATAGTAATATTTCTCTCAGCATGAGTGTATTTCAGACACACACAAAGTCACCTTAATATCTGATGACGTTTAACAACTTATTAGGATACAATTCCTATGTCTTCCTCATTCTTCCAAAGAGCAGCATGATAATTTTTTCATGAATGATTTACTTTCTAGTATCAATGTATTTATTAGTTACTCTTCTGTTCCTGTAATAATATGCCATAACATATAATGAGTCAACTTATAAATGGAGGAGATTATTTTGGCTCCTGGTTAGAGAGGGGTAAATATGTATCATGCTAAGCAGGTATGCCAGGAAAGGTCGGACATTGACAGAAGGAACAAATAGCTGAGAGATGACATCTTTTCAAGCATGCAGGAAAGACATAGAATTTAATGTATAGAAAGACAATAAAATCTGAAAGAATACCCCAAGTGACATACTCCAGGAAAGACAGACCTCCAAAACTTCCCCACACATCACTACAAACTGGTGAGAATGTGTTTGAAGTCTATAAGAAAACATTTTAATTCAAGCCAACAGAAATATCTACATTGTGACATTAATAAGTTGAAAGTATGTAATTTTGTTTTCATTTATAAAAACACATGTAAAATATTTTGGACTTTTAAAGCATTGTGAACTTTTAACTCTTTGGGGGAATTTTAAAAGTTCACCCACATTTTATGTTTTGAGATACACATAAGAATTTAGGGCAAAGGGTAAAAGACTATAGTATACAGTGATATGTATTCAAGTGATGTTGACAAGGAGTGGAGTACGTTTAGTTTTAATTGTCAACTTGACATAACATTGAATAATCATGAAAAAAAACTTACAAATTTTTGTCTATGGAGGTGTCTTAGTTTCTTTTCTATTATTGTGAAGAGGCACCATCACCAAAGAAACTTATAAAAGAATGCATCTAATTAAGTGATTGACTACGGTTTCAGAAGATTAGTCCACTCTCATCAGGGTAGCAAGTGTGCAAGTCACAGGCAGTCATAGTGATGGAGCAGTAACTGAGAGTTTTACATCCCAATCTGCAGAAACCAGTCAGAAAGAAATATTGGGAATGTCTTGAGCTTTTAAAACCTCTAAGCCCAGGGTGCTCTAGCAGTAGCTAAAACTGTTACAGTCTTTTCTGAAGGATCCATGTAGAAAGATATACTGCGCCTCCCTTGGGCTCTTGAATCTTCAAAAGCCATTTTCAAGGACACATTTCTACCACCAAGGACAGTGGTACTTGAGCAAAGATACACCAATCCTTCTAAATAATTCAGTAATTGGGGATTGAGCAGGCAAGTATATGAGCCTATAGGGCCTACTATCATTATTTTTTATTTAATTTTATTTTTAAATTAATGTATTCATATTATTTCTCAATTGTTTTCCCATTACTTGTATCCTCCAATTCCTCCCTCCCTCCTGTTTTCACTCTATTCCCCTCCCATATGTCTGTGACTGAGGGGGACCTCCCCCCTCTATATGATCACAGGGTATCAAGTCTCTTCTTGGTAGCCACCTTCTATCATTCAAACCACCACAGGAGTCTTAATTAAGTGAAATAATGTGGAAAACTGAGTCCAATGTGAGTTGTACAAAACCCTAAGGAGGATATTCTATAACAATGAAAGAGTCAACCTGAAGAGAGGCAAGCAAGAGAGCATGCATTCATTCATTCCTCTCTATTCTTGAATGTGGATGTGATGTTACTAGCTGTTTGAAATTCCTTTCTTGACTTACCCAGAATGATGGACTGTAGTCTTAAGTTTTAAACTGAAATCAACTTGCATTTCAGCTTAACTTGTTTTTGGTTTGGGAATTTTATTTTACAACTAAAGAATGAAACTAGGGCATTTTCCAAGCTCTTTCTGTATGAAAATGGTATTTCTCTGACACTAAAACCAGGTCAGCATATAACAGTAACAGAGACATTTTCAGACTTACATCCATAATGAGCAATACACCAATATTTGTATTAAAATACTAGTAAAAACAAATTCAAAATCAATTCAAAAATAATATTCACTGTGCCCACGTGGGCTTCATTCCACTAATGCAGAGATATGTCTACATATAATCAATATATTTCTCAGAGACAGAAATCACATGTTTACTTCATTAGACACAGAAAAGGAATTTGACATAATTCATTGAAATCTCCACTCCCATTACAACAGTTCAACAACCTCTCAGGATAAAAGTAATGGAGTAGACTTCCTGCCACATGACCAAGGATCACACTTTCTGAGTTTGTATTCCAGTGTTTCCTCTGGTGTAGTTTTCCCTCATAGGTTGGTACTTCACATTTGCCATCGTGCAGACTTGGTAAGTGTCCTTGCCACTCCCATATCTAAGCAGAGAGGCTAAATTGCCACCACTAACTGTGCCTAGCACTAACAACCCTATCCATCACCACATCACAGATTTGGCCTCTTCTCCAGAGTGAAATACTGGGTTTTCTCTGCTGACTGAATATATAATACTACCTGCCAGAAAAGACCCTCATATTTAAAGCACCCATCCTATCTTTCATAATGTCCTAGCTGTTCCTGTCTATAATCAGGGACCCTAATAGAATGCTAAGTACCTTTTCCCCCAGAAACTTAATCTCTCACAGCTACGCACACCCAGTCCTTTCTCTAGATAGAAACACTAGACCTACCCAACCAATTTTACCCATTTCAAAAGTCCAAGACATACTCTTCCCCAATGATGGAGGTATCATCATTCCAGATTTACGCTATACTGCGGAGCTACAGTAACAAAAATAGCATGATGCTGGTATAAAACCAGATTCATAAAGAAAACTCATTAACCAGTGAAATAGAATGAGGACCCATAAAATAAACTCATTCTTCTACACCCAACTGACTTTTGACAAAAAGACAATTATGTCCAGAAAAGACAGTGTATTCAGCAAAAGGTCAAATTATATAGCTACATATAGAGAAATAAAACTAAATTAAACTCCAAACAGGTCTACGATATTAACAACATCAAAAAGCCCTGATAACTGGAGTCTTATAAAGGAGAAAGAAAGGAATACAATTGACCTTCATGGGACAAGGAAGACTTTTTGAAAATACCCAAATGGTATAAACATTAATGATAACAGTTAATAAATGAGACATCAAGATCCCAGATGTCAACACAAATAGCTCCCAGTATGTGAATAGCAAAACAGCAGCAATAGCAGAGTGACTGACAGACCATGTTGCGGACATGAAGACTCCAGCATCTGTGTTTCTTAGGTGAAAGGAGAGCCCATGGTGAGGGAAATGAGCAGGTCCATACTCAGATCACCTGGCTAATATTGGGAAAAGTCCCTGGGTTCCCAAGAGAGTGTAGTTTCTGCCTCTGGATGTTCTCATACTCTCACCATCCTGTGGGTGGATACCTTCTGAGTACCAGGTTGCATAGCTCCAACTTTGGTCCTTCTGATACCTGTGATCCATGGAAACAGCCACAATCACCACTCAAAACTGCAATCTATCTACCTAAGGAGACTGGTCAGACCTCTGAGCACACAGGTTCTCCAAAATGCCTGAGACCTGTGAGCACAGTCTCTGGGCAACTAGAGTTCATTAACCTCAGAGGTGTTCCTACACCACTGATAACTCCAGCTGAAACCAAGAACTACCAGAAAAAGCCAGAGACAACAAGATGGCTAAAGACCAGTGTAAAGAAAAGATCAACAAAACCAGAACCCAGTTATCAGCAGCACACATCCATGGATACCATAATACAATGGAAACACAGAATATGATATTAAAGCTATACTCATAATGATGATAATGGCCTTAAGAGAGGAAACCCTTAAAGAAGTACAGGAAGATTCAGTCAAACAGACTAAGACCTGAAAAGAGGAAATGAATAAATTATTCAAATATTTACAGGAAAATACAAACAAGTGAAGGAAATCAGTAAAATGGTCAGGAATTGAAGATGGAAATAGAATCCATAATGAAAGCCCAAATTAAGGAAATCCTGGAGATGGATAACATAGGGAAGAAAACGAACTACAGAAGTGAGCATTGCCAACACAATAAAACAGATTGAGGAAAGAATCTCAGGTATAGAAGACACAATCAAAGAAATCAATCCATCTGTCAAAAAATGTAATTCCTAAAAATATCCATGACTCAAAACATCCAAGAAATCAACTATATCATGAAAAGACATAACCTAATAAAAATAAGAATAGAAGAAAAAGAAGATTCTCTATTGTAGGATTTTGATCCAATTGTGATCCCTGAGATTCTGAACTGTAAAACTGTAAAACCCTGTCTTTGGTGTGGCTGAGACCTAACGTACACCTTTATTCCAAGAGCTTTATGTAGACAGGATTTAATAAATTTAACCCTGGGGCAGCTGTTGGAGCAAGAAACCTACTGATGGGGAATAACCAATAGGAGGGATTTTTATTTGTAGGGTAATTAAGACAGCATGTAGACTTAGAAGTACCTTTAGTTATTTAGATCTTAAGCTCTTGAGTTCCTTGGCCTTTGGTTTTTTGAGCTTTGACATAGCAAGCCTTTGCCCATGGGTTTTTGGTCTTTTCCCCCTGAGCTATCAGCTGAGCTAACGAGCCTTCTTGGCCTTTTCCATCAGGTCTTAAGCTGAGTAGTAGAAATATCAGCTGGGTTATTTTTCTACCTCTCAGAACAAGCAGTTTTTCACCCTAGCATCTGGTACTTGAGCCTTTTTTTGTAAAATAGACTCATTGGGTTAAAAAAACAACAACAGTTTGACACCTAACATGACACCCCACAGGCAGAGAGATCACTTCAGCTGTGCAGAAACTGAGAAGCCATTAGATTTGATATGTTACCTGGGAAGTCCTTTAGGAGACAATTAATGATGGGAAGTACCATAATAGAAGGCCTTAGAACACTGTTTAGTGCTATTCCAGATAGCCTATAAATAAAAGCATTAAATGAAAAGCTAAATAACTTAAATGAAATATGCTTAATATTAATTATTATTATTATTATCTTTTTGCTTTTTATCCTTTATTTTTAATAGTGATAATGGATCCCTGTACCAGTTCTGAGAAAAATCCTTTAAAGATATAGGAGAAAACGATGAAAAGTACATCAATAAGATGCAAGCCTTAGATGGAAAATCACATAGACTTATAAATGATTAAAAAAATACTGAGACACAGATCCATGAATTTAGACAAACCTTAAAAGTTTCTAAGAGATTTACTCAGATAAAGTCAGAGGAATTTCGACAAAAGCCTACCACACCACATCATAGTGAAACTGGAAGGGGAATGCCTAAAGTTGTTAGAAAACCAGCCTTAGTATATCCATTTACTATACAAGACATACCAGGAGAAGGTAGTCATTTCCAAGGTTATAATGATTTCAAATGGTATCTTATAAACTTATTAAAATTGAGGAGATTTAAGGAAGAGGTCATATCCTATAGTATTTATTTATCTTATGTGAAACAGATACTAAATTCATGATCGATAAAGAACAGGATTATCACCTAAGACTGGAAAGATTTGACAACAGCAAATTGGAACCTGGTCATCAATTACAATGGCACTTATGCTGGAAAGAGGATGTGCAGGTAGTAGAACAACAAAATCAGGCCAGGAGTATTGGTATTTCCCAGAATCAGCTGTTCGGAGAAGATTAGTATGATGATTTTTAAAAAGCAGTTTGAATTTGATGGACATATATTAGCACTATGTCATCTAGCAACTCGAAGTGCTTGAGATAAAGACAAAGAAACAACTAAAAGGTCTGAATCATTTATTAAAATTATAACAGGCCCAAAATAAGCCTTTACTCTTTTTTTGAAAAGTTTGGCTTCAGGTATAAATTGAATAGTATCAGATTCAGAAGTCAGAAAAGTAGTAATTGAAACTGGCTTTTGAAAATGATATATCAGAATGCATAAGATCAATTAGACCTTTAAAGGCAATATCAGCACCAGTAGATGAATGGATTAGACATGGGGCTACTATTGGATGTCCTGGTACTAATCTGATAGTAGAAGCAATTTCTGAAAAGATTAGGAAAAATCAAAATGGTAGATGTTTTAATTGTGTCAAGCAAGGCTATTTGAAAAAGAATTGTAGATGAGAGTAAACAAGCAAAGATGAGGTGCGTAAAGGTCAAAACCCACAATAGCTGCTATCCTGAAGAAAGGCCTGTGGGACACCCAAGGAGATTTGGCCTTGGATCTCTCTCTTCCCACTGCTTACCAGTATGTCCCAACTAGGATATGTTTTAATTATGGCAAGCAAGGCCATTTGAAAAAGGATTAGGTGAGAGCAAACAAGCAGATCTGAGTCAAGTACTAGCCACAACCCACATTAGCTGCCACTCAGAAAAGAACTGTGCAACACCCAAACAGCTTTGGGCTTAGATCTCTCTCGACCCACTGCTTACTGGAATGGCCCATCTACATCACAGAGCCAGAACCAGCAGAGTTGAATTGGGTGGCAGCCATGAACCACATTGTCCATCATACCAGCAAAGCCTGAGGGTACCAAAGCAGCTTTCAGCTTAGACCCCTGTCAGCCTGCTACTCTCCTGTCTGACCCAGCTGAGACACAGATAGGGAAGCCAGCATAGCTGAGCTGGGCACAGGCTGTAAACCTGTCCTCCATCCTGAGGATGCCTCTGCTGAACCCTAACACACACCCTTTGGATTGAAACTCCCTTCTCCTGTTTCAGACCTACCTGGCCCACATGAGACACAGAAAGCAACCCCATTAGAGGAAGCTCCAGGCCTGCTAACATCAGATACAAACAGATGGCTAGAGGCTAGCACAATAACACAAGCAAAGAAACTCAGAGCCATATGACACCATTAGAAACCAGTGGTCTTACAATACCAAGCCCTGGAGATATCACACTTGACTTTCCAACAGAGACTATGATAGCCAGAAAGGAACAGACAGATGCGATGGAGACATTAAGACACCATAGATGCGAACCCAGACTTCTATATGCAGCAAAATTTTAAGTCACCATGAATGGAGAAGACAAGATACCCCACGACAAAACCAAGTTTAAACAGAACATAGCCACAAACCAAACTCTATAGAAGACACTATAAGGAATCTAACTACACCCAGGAAAACACAGGAAATAAACAACCAAACATCCACAAGACCAAAAGAAAAGAAATGCACACTCACACACTCTACCAACACTGACATAAAATAATATAAGACAAAACAAAACAAAACACAAAAACCAAAACAACAACAACAACAACAAAACTTAACTAACAACCATGAGTCATTAATATCTCTCAACCTTAATGGCATCAACTCTTCAGTAAAACGACAGGCCTACAGAATAAATGTGAAAACCAGCCCCATCATTCTGCTACATACAAGAAACATGTCTCAGCAATAAATATAGACATTACCTTAGAGTAAAGGACTGGAAAAAGGTATTGTAAGCAAACTGATTGAAGAAACAAGCTGGAGTAGCATTCTAGTATAAAATAAAATAGATTTTCAAACAAACTGATCAAAAAAGATGAGGAGGGAAACATCATACTCATCAAAGAAAAATATATGAAGATGACCTCTCAATCCTGAACATCTATTCCCCAAATGCAGAAGCAAGCACATTCATAAATGAAACACTACTTAATCTTAAATCACACATTGAACCACACATGTTAATAGTGAGAGACTTCAACATCTCACTCTCACTAATGGATAGATCATTGAAACAGAAACTAAATGGAGAAACAGTGAGACTAATCAGTTTTCTAACAGATACCTAGAGAATATTTCACTCAAATAATAAGTTAATACACCTTTTTCTCAGCATCTCATGGAACCTTCTACAAAACTGATCATATAGTTGGTCACAAAGTAAATCTCAACAAATACAAATAAAATAACTCCTTGCATCATATCAGACCACCAAGAATTAACGCTTGAACTCAACAAAAGCAGAAACAAGATAAAGTTAATGACATCTGGGTTAGAGATTGATTTAAAAAGCAATTAAAGACTTCCTAGAACTGAACAAAAATAAAGGCACAATGTACCCATACTTATGCGACCCAGTGAATGCAGTTTTAAGTAGAAAGTTCGTAGTACTAAATGCTTTCATAAAGAAAGTGGAGAGATCCCAAACTAACAACTTAACAGTATACCTGAAAGCTCTAAAGCAAAAAGAAGCAGACACACACCAAGAGTTGTTGATAGCTGGAAAAATGAAACTCAGAGCTGAAATCAATAAATTAGAAAGCAAAGAGAACAATCAGTGAAACCAAGAGCTGTTTCTATGAGAAAATCAACAAGATAGACAAACCCTTAGCCAAACTAACTGAAAGGCAGGAGTGTACTCAAATCAAGAAAATCAGAAATAAGAATGGAGATGTAACAGCAGACACTAATAAATCTAAAGATTCCTAAGGTCTTACTTCCAAAGCCACAAAATTTGAAAATATACATGAAATGGAAAATTTTCTTGATAGCTACCAATTATAAAAATTGAATCATGATCAGGTCAACAAATTAAATAGCCCTATATATCCTAAGGAAATAGAAGCAGTCATCAAAATTCTAGCAACAACAACAGTAAAAACAACAAAAAACCCATGTCCAGACGGATTTAGAACAGACTACTACTAGTCCTTCACAAAAGAGCTAAAACCAATTCACTTGAAACCATACCACAAAATAAAAACAGAAGGAAATTACAAAACCCATTCTAAGAGGCCGTATTTCCCTTGATAAGTATACCACACACAGACTCAGCAAAGAAATAGAATTTCAGACTAATTTCCCTTATGAACATTTGTGCAAAAATACTCAATAAAATACTTGCAAACCAAATCCAAGAACATATCATAAATATAATTCTGCATGAGCAAGTAGTCTTCATGTCAGGCTTGGGACTCCTAATAGTTGGAGCAGAAAGCTGTCTTGGACTCCTTTGCCTGTTTGAGGGACCCTTTTCCTCCTCTTGGGCTGCCTTGTCCAGCATCAATATGGACGTATGTGCCTAGTCTTACTGTAACTTGTTATGCTGTATTCAGTACATATTCCTTGGAGGTCTGCATTTTTCCAAAGTAAACAGAGGAGGAGTGGATGTGGGGGAGTAAGATGGTGTCAGGTAGGAGCTGTGAGGAATGGATGCAAAAGAAATTGCAGTCTGGATGTAACATAAGAAAGAATAATAATAAAAAAAAAGTCTAACAAATTTAGCCACTTTAAAACGAAAGGGAGGTTGAATGAGAAAAATTTCTGGGCTTTTGAGGACAGTTTGGACCACATAATAATAAGTTTCAGAACATAAAGTGATACTATTTGAAATCTTTTGTCAGTTACTTACTTACTTACTTACTTACTTAATTAATTAATTTTGGATTGACAAAATACTCAAGAGATTATGTGTCTTTATGAATGATATTTGACATTTATTTGCTAAATATGAAAACATCATCGTAGATATAAAAAATAAAGTTAAAGTATGCTTCAAAAATTAATCATTCTTTTGCACAAAGAATTCTGTCAAGACAAAAGACAAAAATTAAATAGTTTATTTCTTGGTTCTCATTGAAACTTGTGACAAGACTTAAAATACTAAGATCAAATTTTTGTGGAACAATTACCAAAAAAATCTGAGATCTAATAAACTATTTTCTTAAGCATGAAAGAAATTCACATAAATATGTTCAACACATAATACAATTAAATGATACTAATATGTATTAAATGAATACTAAGATAAACAAAATAATAAATTTTTTTAAGAAATAGAGCTATTCGGTCATTTTACCATTATTAATGGAAACAAAATACAATTTAGTCTAGCTTTGAGAGAACACTCCTTTAGCACTCCTCTAAAGTTAACCATAAAGATATTATAATTGAAATTATCATTATTTATTAATACTAATTACAACACTTTACACAACAATGAATAGGTGGACACTACTCAAATATCCAAAAAAGAAAAATGAATTAAATATTTACAAGCATAGAGATTACTGATGCTTGTACTACTAACCTGTGAATATATTTAGTATTACAGAACTGTATATAAATTGGTAAAATGGAATTTTCTATGATGTGTATACTTTGTGGAATAAAATGTTAAATGAATAAATAAAGCCTCTTAAAAGTAGTAAGTACCCAAATAAGAAAGTTACTGTAGTTTTTGAGCAAAAAGAAGACGCATTGTGTGTTGCTTATATATAAACATTGCAGAACTGAAATATATAGAAAGAATAATAATATATTTAAAGAAGGTATTTAATTAGAAAGATTGTTAAACAAGAAAACGACTAGAAAAGAAAATATTTTGGGTGGAAAACTGGAAAAAATTACGTGTGTGTGTGTGTGTGTGTGTATAGACACTCAGTATAATGGCAAAGACTTAGCAAAAACATAAAATGACAAATTTTTGATAAAATGAGCAATTACTGGTGAAGCAGAATATATATTTAAAGAACTTTTCAAAATAGAATTAAGGGTATAAGCAGAAAATACGAAAAAGAGGCTAAAATAAAAAATAAGGGTAAAATGGATATGACATTTCACGGATTGCATTCATAAAAATAAAATGAAGAAGTAAGAAATAATTATGAATTATATAATACAGGGAAGAGATTTTTGTTATAATTTTCCGAGGGAAACCCAGGCCTTTCTGCAGGCCATGTGCACCCTGGCTTGCGGCACCACCCTCCCTCACCCACTGGAGCTTCTCCTCCACCCACTGGCCTCTCTGGAGTCCAAAGACCCCACCGTGCCGAGTGGGTGGTGGCCTAAACCTGTGTCCCTGAAGGCCTCCCACCTTCATGTCTCTGTGACCCTGGGACCACGAAGCCGCCAGCTACAGGAGCTATTTGGGCCCTGCGCAACCCCTTTACAGCTGCTCCTCCAGCAGATGGTTCAGGTCCTCCAAGGTCCGTCAAGGTGGTCTTCTTCTTGGCTTCCGCTTCCACTGCGCCACGCCCCTCGGGAAAGAAGTCCCCTCCTGACTCTGCTGTTGCTCTCAGGCTTGGAAGCCTGGTCTTGGCTTCAGCTGGGGCTTGCCCAGTCTGCCTTCTTTCACCCTCCAGGTACTTTGCATACACATTTCTCAGCATCTGGAACCGCTGGTGTGTGGGATTCGGGGTGGGAGACTGGGTTTCACAATATTGTTGTGCATAGCATGATCTCTTTGTAAACGTGGATGTCCTCAAACTCACAGAAATGTTTGCCTCTTTTGTGCTTGGAATAAAGGCTACAACACCAGGAAAAAAAATAAAATAAAATGAAGATGAAGTATGAGAGGTAATAAGGTCAAATTGAAACAAAAAACCATGGTTTTGAACTCCAGACCTGTCCAAACAGGTATTTCAGAAAATAACTGAGCAATTTATCTTTTCAATTGCTCCTTCACTTACTATGGCTTTTATCATATACATTCATAAGTAAAGTCAGAATTGCATTTCATGCAGCTATCCTACCAAACATTACAGAACAGAAAAAATAGTACCAGATGGAGTGTTACATGAGCTTATCTTCATGGTTTTATGGTTGCCTGGACACTGTGGTGGACTGCTACTACACACCACACACAAAAGTCATATAGCTACTTTAAGAAAGGTTGAAGTCTCTCCTAAATTCCTCTATTCTCTCTGCCCCGTCTATCTGTCTTTTTGTCTATCTGTATTCTTCCCCCTCATACAAACAGAATATTTGGCCTTTGCATCAGCCTAGGAGATGCTTCCATTGCCCAGATTACGGAAAACAGTGGGCAGAACATTTGAATGGAGAAGTCATAGCATTAAAACTATTCATCTTCCTTGCAAACAAGGGATATACATTGAAATGTGGCATGCATTAATCTGCCCAAAGTGCAAGAAAACTCATTTTATACTTAGCACAATTTCTTTATGGAATCTCTTTATATTGACCATGTATTATGTTAACTGAAATATTTCCTCTTGAGCTTCAGTAGTAAATTTTTATTTACTTTCAACAGTGCTACATATCTTTAATTGTTCTGTAATATAACCTTCTAGGTTATGAGGTACTCCATCATTAGCCTTGCATTCTTTCTATATGCCTTGCCTACTGCTCACTTATTGGATTAAAATTGTATAACATTCAGGGTTTTCAGCAAAAGTGCAAGCAATCTTCACATCCAGCAATCTCAGTACAGTCATAGGGTATTTTGGACTCCTCGTGACAGTATTTAAAAACCTAATGGACCTGCTTTGTTTTTCTTTTTTAAAATATTTAGTTAATTAATTTATTTATATTACAGCTCAATTGTTATCCCATCACTTGTATCCTCCTATTCCTCCCTCCCTCCTGCTTTCCCCTACTCCCCTCCTCTAGATTTAAGACTAAGGGGGACCTCCTCACCCCGCTATATGGTCATAGGCCATCAAGTCTCATCTTGGTAGCCTGCTTATTCTTTCTTTGATTGCCATCAAGCCTCCGCACTAAGGGGAGGTGGTCAAATATGGGGCTGCTTTGTTTTTTTTGTGCTGTATGAAACTGAATGTATCCATGGCCACAGCTCTTTAAAACAGAGTCAGGTCTGAGTATAGTACAGTCTGTGATCAGTGTTTCATATGCAAAGATCCTGAATCCATAGTTTGAGGCAGTTCACCTGCAGACTACTGAAGCCACTCATTGGCAGTACTGCATATGATGAAACCACCCTGTGCCTGAAATTTTTATTGAAAGGTGGGATAAATCTATTATGTTTACTAGAGTAGAAATATTTTAGAAATTCTATCATACCAAGGTGATTGAGCATATTGAATTTTACAGAAAATTTCACTAGGAATATGATAATAAAATTTCAGATCATGAAACATAGAAGGGATTCTTCATATCAACAATAAAAGGGAAAGAGATTACCTTTAATAGGTATAAATAGGTATAAATAGGTGAATACATTACAATGGTGCTAAGAATGACAGCTAATTATGTTTTATAAATATGAGGGAAAATTTTTAGGTTACGAAATATAATGTTATTTAGTACATGAACCTCATGTAATAATATATTTACTACAAAAGAAACTTTAGGATGGAGGAGACTATGTAAGAACAGGAGGTGTGAAGTGGAATGGAAAAAACAGAAAATAAATAAATTGAAAAATACGTAGAGAAAGTACAAATGAACCATGACTGCAAAAAGAAGAAACAAATCCAAAATTCCAGTGTACTTAAAAACAAACTTAAAATAAGAAAGAAAAATAAAATGCCTTGGTAAGGTAGCAATTGGAGTGAAAATATTCTAAGGATTTTGGACAGTCACAAATGATGACAAAAATTTTGGCTATGCTAGAGATTTATTCAGTAAGTATGTATAATTATTAAGTTTTACAAAAATGAAAACAAAATTAAAACTTCTAAAGTAACCAAAAATAAAATGATGAATTATTATTTAGTATAATATTACTAAAAGAAAAAAAATAGAAGTAAACAAAGGAAAAGATGACATGTCATTAAAATTAATAGTTAGTAATTTCCTTTCTTTTTTATCACTTCAATAAATTTATTGGTATATATTTTAAGAAAGCTGCCTAAGGCTTCTTTTATATAATAAACTGAAGAATATTCTTAATTACAGTGTCTGCTACCATTAAATGTTTGAACCCTCCATGATCTTAACAGAAATCTTATGTATATATTATATATTTCTTTTTTAATCAACAAAAGAATCATTTTATTGGTTTGTTAATACAGATTACATCCTGCTCATAGCCCCATCCCACATCTCTTCCCAGTCCTACCTTCCCTCTCCTCACCATACTCCCTCCTTTATTACTCAAGAAAAAGGAAGGCCACCCCAGATTAAGTCTCATTACTACTGAGTGTGTCTTCTTCCCCAAGTTGGCAGCAAAGTCTGTGTTAGAGGTAGGAGAGGAAGTACAGAGAGATATGAGGATGGAGATCAGACTTGGTTAGCAATTTTCTTAATTATAAATTTATTAAATATCCCATTTAGAAAATAAACTATTATTAATAAAGATACTATCATGGGCTTTCTGAAAGAAACACAGTTGAAAGTAGTCATAAAAGCAGTAACAGAATGAAAAAATAAGAGAAAAATAAAAATGCATATATGTGAATAAAATCAAGATTGATTAAAATATTGTGGTAATAGGTTGATGGATTACCTCATAATATGGTGTTGAAACATATTGTAAAAGTGACATCTTTTGACATTTGGTTGTTTCTAATAACTGGTAAATATACAGCAACACATCTGAAGTACTCCCTCAAAGGAAAAAATCACATTTTAGTCAATTTACACTCTGCCCAGTGTTAAATAGCACCAACTCTATACCATTTTGCAAATGTGAATCAGGGGAATAAATACAAGGTAAATAAGTGTTTTAATAAAAATATAGTAGAAAAAAAAAGGAGGTTTAATAGACATATTGAACAATTAAATTTAAGATTCTTCTTTAAATTCTGGCTAGAAAAAAAAATCAGTGAATTACTGATATTGAATCTGCCAGGGAAATTTTTCTGCTCACTGAAGATTATCACTTTAAATTGCAATTCTTGTTCTTTAGGTATAATTTTGTGTTGTTATGTTAAGTGAGTTCTTAGCTCAGAAAATTCTCCAGTAATTAAGCAATGAGATATTTAATAAGAAAAAATTTAAGATTAACCACAATCTAAGCCTTAGTTGATTTTGAATTTAGCATACTATAGGTACTTCAAGTCCTTTCCCAAATTTAAATGTTTATTACATTTCTAGTAAATTTTCTCCTGAGACTCATAGTATTCCTAGTTTTAAAAAGTCATGCTATATAGGAAAAAAGACTCTTATAGTATCAATCACTCTAAATTACTATTATACTAACTGATCCCTGGGTGTTCAGTTGTTTACTGGTTACTTTTTTAAGTTCACACAACTGAGAGTCACTTAGAAGGAGTAAGTCTCATAGAGGAATTTTCTGTATCAGTTTTTCCTACTAACATACCTGTGGGAGGTTACATGTGGGTCTAACCTGTGGGTAGACATCCGGAATATGGGTAGGGCCCTGAATTAAAGGAATGAAGGAAGCAAATGACCTATGTAAGACCCATAAAGGTTCCCTGATTGTCCCTTCAGTTTTGGTGAGCCCCTATGAGCCCTAGTTATTTAATTATGTGGGCTTTGTTATTCTCGTGTCCTTGAACCATCAGACTCCTATAATCCCTTCCTTCATCTGTGGAATTCCCAAAGCTGCACATAAATATGATTGTGTAGCTTTGTGTTCTTGAAGGACTCCTAAGAGAGGAAGCATGACCTGTTTCTGATTCATTTGCCTGCTATTGGGACCCTTTCCCTCCTATTGGTTGATTTACCCAGCACTGATATGAGTGTATATGTGCCTAGACTTATTGTAAATTCTTATGCCACATTTGGTTGATATTCCTGGGAGACCTATTCTTTTTCTGAAGGTAAATGAAAGTGAATGGAGAGGGAAGTTGGAGAAAGACTGGGACAAGAGCAGGGAAGGGAAACTCCAAATTATATGTAATATATCAGAAAAATGAATAAATAGACAAACAAACAATTTTTAAAGAAATGAAAAAATCTAGCTGAGAATAAGTCGCAACCATCAGGGATAATGGTCTCATTCATTTCTCTCTGTCTTAACTGTGGAGGTGATTTGTAACTAGCTGCTTGAGTTCCCTGCCTTGACCTTATCAAAAAAGGCAAAATAAAAGCTCCCTCACATCAGTTAATTTGTGTCATGATATTTTTTCACAGCAACAGAGATAAAATTAGGAGAAATTGATATCCAGCTGCCCACTTTTCTTGCAGTATCATCAAATGTTCTTTTAACTTTTCTACAAGTTTCTACTATTTTAATGCTTTTTCCAACATTTTGTTTTGTTATCTTACTATGGGGTTTCCAGAGTACACTTTATTTCTTGTTTAAAATCATCTTTATATAAATTGGTAATTCTGAAATCAATTAATTTTACTCTCTTTCTATGAAGTTAACCCATTATCAAATCTGATGCCATAAAATTTTTTCTATAATAATTTTTTACTTATATAATACATAACTGTAATTATTATATTACTATGATATATATTATATGTAGTATATGTAATACTATAATATTTATATATTACTATGAATTTATTATTACTATAAAATATTATTAGTGTCTCATTATTAGCATTTTCATCATTGGTGTTTTCAGGCTGTCTACTTCTTCTCAATATTGTTTCTCCCCCAAACCATGTAAAAATTCAAAGCAATGTTATGCTCATTGGCTAGATTTGGATAGGGGTTTAAAGTTTACCGCCTGTATTGTCCTTGGGTTGTGCCTTCGTTTGAGTGGGACCCCTGGGCCCAAATCTGCCTATCATAATGTTCTACTTGTAGGTTTCTAGGACCCTCTGGATCCTTCTACTTTGCCATTCTCCCATGCTTCTCTCATCTAGTGTCCCAATAGGATGTCCTCCCCTCTGTCCCAGTTTCCTGGTAAGTGAAGGCTTTCATGGGACATGCTCCTTGGGCTAGTATGCAGATATAAATGAGTATATACCATTTGAGTCTTTCTGCTTCTGAGTTAACTCACTCATTATGATCATTTCTAGCTCAATCCATTTGTCCCCAAATTTCGGGAAATCTTTATTTTTAATAGCTGAGTAGTATTCCATAGTGTATATGTACCACAGTTGTTTTTTTAATACATTCTTCTATTGAGGGGTGCTTAGGCTGTTTCCATATCCTGGCTATTATGAATAAGGCTTCTATGAACATGGTGTCACTCAGAGGAAGGACAGCAGGTTACCAAGAAGAGACTTGATACCCTATGAGAATATACAGGGGGAGGAAATCCCCCTCAGGAACAGTCATAGGAGAGGGGAATAAGGGGAAAATGAGAGGGAGAGAAGAATGGGAGGATATAAGGGATGGGATAACCATTGAGATGTAACAAAAATAAATTAATAAAAAATTTTAAAAAATTCAAAGCAATTGTAGACAAGGTCATAGCCAGTTCTCTTTGAAAAATGATTGTAAAAGGCTGGCCATGGTGGTTCATACCAGTAATGCCAACCCTTTGGAGGCAGAGGCAGACAAATCTTTGTGAGTTTGAGGTCAGCCAGGTCTACAAAGTCAGTTTAGAATAGCCAGGATTATAAGAGAAACCCTGTCTCGAAAAACAAAAAGATAAATGATTGTAAAATTCTATGTATTTATATTTGCTTAATACTGGGGGCAAACTTGTGATTTACTAAATATATATTAATACAATGTATCTTATTTATCATAATAGAATAGTGAGAGAGTATGAAGAATGCAAAGCTCAGAAACTGACTCATTAAAAGTTCATTTGATTTGGTTCAGAGATGATTTATCAGCATAGTGAATAAATTTACTTTCAAAAACTTGTTATCCATAGGGGAAAAAAAACTACTTTTTTTACAGATCATTGAATTTGAAAAGTGTGATGACTAAAATTCTGTCTGGAATTGGGTATAGAAAAAAGCTGTGTTGTTCTTAATTTTAAGAATATCTAGTTAAAATGGAACTTTTTATTTGCCAAATTCAAACAACACGTGTAGCATTCCATAAGAACCATTCTTTGAATGACTACTTCTGTTTTTCATCCAATGAACTAGCCTTTTCTATCTTTATTTGTTTCTAAGGAGACCAAATTGCTAGTTGTCCTCTGTTTAGCAATTTCACTGGTTTTGCCAGTAACAAGCCACCTTTTAAACTGTTGTCTTTCAATTCATCCTCAGATATATTAACTGCTCTAATAGTTTTATCTACACAATCACTCAATGATAACTTATATCTTACAAAAGATAATTTCACCTTTAAATTTTCTATAAATATCCTACATTTGCAGTAAAACAGGTATTTTCATCTATTCTAATTGTCCCTAGTAATCATTTTTTCTGTTTGTATATGTGCTCATCTGGACACATGTCAGTATTATTTTTAATGTGGAGGTCAGAGTCAGTGTTGTGTGTCTTCACCACTTGCTCAATTTCACACACACACACACACACACACACACACAGTTGATTTGGTTAATGTATTTGGCTAGTAAGCACTGAGGATCCACCTTTCTCGGCTCCCTCAGTAATGCATCTGACTTTTTACATGGTGACTAAGGATGCAAAATTCAGATCATCACTTTTATGTACTAAAAATTTTATCAACTGAATGAACCTCACAGCCTCCTAGTAATAATTACCAAGAGTTCTAAAACTTTAGATGTGAAATGTAACACTTAAATTATTTTTGAAGTTAACATAGAAGAAATTTGCATACATTTTTGTTAATTTGACTGTGTTTGTTTGTGTGTGTGTATGTGTGTGTGAGAGAGAGACAGAGAGAGAGAGAGACAGAGAGAGATAAGAGGGAGGATATCACTATATAGCTGTGATCAGCATTGAAATTCCAAGCTGACCTTGAACTCAAAGAATACTACCTGATTTTGCTTCCCAAATATTGAAATTAAAGGTGGGAAAAACCAAACCTAGTCTTTTTTAAACATAAAAATATACTTTTAAAAACAACTTATAAAAGTATTAATAAAGGAAAGAAAAATTTATTGGACATTAAAATGTATGACTTTGTTTAATCAATACAAATCCTGAAGAGAAATTAAATATTAAACAAAAATATAATTTAATGGGATCTACATCTTTTGAAAAAATTATTTCTTGTTTAACATATAAATATAAAAATTACAAAAGACGTACAACCTAATATGAAAATCTAAAATAGACTCACTGAGGTAATTTGAAAAGATTATATATCCATTTGTAAAACTGGAAAAGTTATTTCATCAAACTACTTATGGGTCTCTATTAAAACTAGAAATGATAATCGTTAGTGAGGTAACCCAGACCCAGAAAGACGCACATGGTATATATTCACTTTTAAGATGTCGTCTGAGACACCACACCCACCGGGGGTTCGGGACAGATACTGGAACTTACAGCTGGACCCTGGAAGGAGAGCTGAGAATTTAATGGAAGAGTGGGGAGGGGGATGGAAGGACCCAGAGGTGTCAGGAGCTCTGCCAAGGACGGGGATCTGGACCCAGGGGGCCTGCAGAAAATAATGCACCAACCGAGGACAATGCATGGAGAAAATTTATAATCCTCTTCAGATGTAGCTTATGGACACCTCATTCTCCATGTGTATGGGAAGTGTGGAGAGGGGGATGCTTCTGACATGAACTCGAGTGCTTGCAATTTGATCATTGCCCTTTGGCCAGGTGGTCTTGAGAGCACAGAGAGGAAGGGGATGCAGGCTACCCTGTTGATATCTCATAGACTATAATAAGATGGTGGGGGAGAATGACACCTCCCATTGGAGGTCTATGGATGAGGTATAGGCCAGAAGAGGGAGGGAGATTGGGAACTGGAAGATAAGAGAGAGGGGATAACAACTGGAATATAATGTCAATAAATAAATAAATAATTTTAATGAGAGACCTTAAAACTATCTGTAATTTTTGAAACAAGATTTCTATGAAAAATATATACATATAATACATATTTATACTCAAAAGAAAGTAAACATCTTCCCCTAAAACTACAATCCCTGATATCTAGAAGCTTGGGGGTGGGGAGTTCCTTATGACTGTTTGCAGAGAATGGAGTCAAAGGGTAATGAGTTCTTCTGAAAAAAAAATCCAATAGGGTATTGCAGATAATTAAAGGAGACTAAAATGATACTTTGTGAAGTAACAAGGTACAATTTCACACACTCTGTAATACTGAACAAATGAAAAAGTGGACCTCATCAGAATATATACTAGATAAGTCAATTGATAGGAATTTCAAAATCCATTAAAATAATTTAAATTTTTAGAAAGTAAGATGGTGATAATGCTCATTCTAGGGCACAGAGAACTTACGTAGTAGAAAATAAATTGACTTAAGCTGTCAGTTCAGCCACCTGTACTCCTATAATTTGGGAGTGTTTCAGTCTGCCAGTTTTTCTTTTATTTCAGACATATTTTACAAAAGGACAGGCAGATATGCACAGAGCAGGCCATCCACAACTGCACTAAAAAAAAGAAATGGCTGAAATCTGAGTCTGTAAAAGGCAGTCAGATTCTCAGTTCCAAATATGCATTCCACAGTTTCCTCTATCAATCATACAAACAAGACTTTAAATGAGAGGGTTTATCTGTGAAATGACAAGAGTGATGAATTATTCCTGTGAAATTTTATTATTAGTCATTACTTGGTTACTGGATCATTTTGGATGCATTGATATAGTATAAAAGGAATACATTGCTAGGGACTTCTTGGGGCTTGCACTTAATCTCCTGTGCTTGAGTTACGTTTTTACAAGGTTGTCATTTGGAGAAACCATCTAAAAAGACTAGCTGGCATCCTCTCTGGATGATTCAGCGACATGTATTTCAATATATTACCATACAAATTTACAGACAAAGATTATAGCCCTGGCTGGAGAAGGATAGTGTCTTTGTAAATACATAAAAATATGTAAACAGCCATAAAAATGTATAGTATTAGTTTCTAGGAGAGCCACAACAAAATGCCAAATATTAATTAACTTAAACCTAATATTATTTTCTTATTCATCAAAAGGCTATATCTTGAAGATCAAAATAATTTTCAGGTTTACTTCTTCCTGTTTCCTTCCTTGTCTTATCGATAGCCAATTTCTTTCTCTAACTTTATGTTTTGTGCAATTTGGAAAAATTTTATAGCTTGGCACCCCAGTGGAAACACAGACCAAGCACCCCATCATGGTTCCAGGTGACATCACTGACTACTTACATCAAGCTGTTCCTTACTACGCTTGATTCTCCAGTTCTGTTTCTTCATTGTGTCCACATCATTTTGTTTCTCTTTCTCTTCCATTTCTTCATCACTTACTTGCTCTGCTTTGTAGTGTCTGGGATTTCTGAGTGTCTGAGGTAATCGCAGGAGTGGTCTCAGTAGTGCTATGCACTTGTGTATTATGGTGACTAACAAGGGTCATCTTAGTCATGGTCTGACCCCTGAGGCCTGCTCTGTCCTCAACTGGTGGTCATCTTAGGCTAGCTCCTTGTTGAAGCCCCATCATGCTAGTCTGCTGGTCATGTAGGGATTGTTCCTTGTCAATACTGCCTGAATGGCCCCTTGCAAAGGTCCTCTGTCTCAGGCTATCAACTGTCTGGGGCACCTTGTTCAAGGTAGGGTGGGTTTTCTACCCAAACAGATGTTTCACATCTCTATATGGCTGGTGCCAGACTGTTGCGCATGTCAAGCTATCTCACTCTCCAGAATGCCTGGCATCATACTGATGGTCACCTCAGGATAGCTATTTTCAGGTAATGTTAGGCTGCTAATCATTCAGAAGTTCATATCTCAGAACAGTGAATGTAGACAAAACCTCTCTCCTGTCTTTCACTTATTGAAACCCATGTGACATACCAAACACACCTGCATTGCCTCTGGAGGCAGTGAATTAAATCCTTTAACCTTGGATTCCGAGCCTTCAGAAAAATAGGTGTCAAATTTTGTTAGTCTTATTTCATTCCTATTGGTATAAATTCAAACCTTTCAATTAGCTTATGAAATAGAAACATTTCTTACAGTTCTAGAGACAGAGAATTCCAAGATCAAGGTATTGCCCATTTTATTGTCAGCTTAATGTCAGCTCTACGCTGGTATTATTTTCTCATAGTATTTGCACAAAAGACAGTAATGTTTTATACTCACTAAATAGAACAAAAAGAAAAAATTAAGCATACTATGTATCATTTGAATACTAACAAAAAACCACTATTTCCACTGACAAAAGAAGAGAACTCATGAGTACCTAAATGATCCTAGCTCATATTTCTTTGGATACTGTATTATTTAGAAATTTTTATCTCTGTACTGAAGTGCTGGATAAAGCAATTCAAAGGAAGGATTTTATTTTGGCATGGTTTCTAAGATATCTGTACATGATTTCTTAGCTCATGTGCTTAAGCAGAACATTATGCCTAGGAGATCATGTTTCACAGGGAGAACTTTGGCTCCTAGAAGAGGGAAAGCAAAGAGACAGTGCTTGTATTGAGAACTGAAATAAAAACATTCACTACACCCCTTTTATTTCTGACCAGTCTGAATTCAATACCACTTGTATGCAGAGCAGATCTTTTTCTGTTAGTCAATGATCTCATGAAATTTCCTCAAAAAAGAGCACAACCAAATGTGTGATTTACTCATCTGCTGGGCTCAGAACATCCAGTATATTTGAGAATAATGTTATTCAGATTGAATGTATGAATTTGGGAGAGTCATATACATTCATACCACTGCTCTGGACACAGTTAGACACTGCATGCACACGCATCTCCAGGTTCTAATCAGGTGAGATCTGATGCTCTTCTCCATGCTTCTACCACAGCATACAGATCTAACCAAGGATTCACATCCAGAGACTAAGAATAGTGGCCACACATGACTCCACTATAATCAATATCATATTAATGTGAAACATGGAAAGCTCATAAGGTCTAAACTCTAAAAAAAGAACTGCAGTCAAATAAGAAATATTGAGAGTGGGAGAATGACTATATAAGAGTACCAAATAGTCAGCCCTGAAACCATATGAACAAAGTAAATATACAGACAAAGCAATTTGTGTTTAGGAAAACATACGTATATTCATATGCATATATTCATATAACAATTAGTGAGAAAAGATGCCATGATTTTTTAAAAGGGCATAGAAGGGTATATGGCAGGCTTGGGATAGAGGAAACAGAAGGTTAAATGGTGTAATTTTATAATCTCAAAAACCAAAGAAATAAAATTTTAAAGTGACATCCTTAGTTGTCAGTAAAATGTATATTTAAACTGCTTTAGTATTCCCTCTTTCACTAATCAGAACAGTCATCATTCTGAGTAGGAATGATAGCTACTGTGTATGACAAAGTGGAAACCTTATACACTGCTGAATTATGAACTACTGAAGAGTTTGAAAATGAGCCTGGAGGCTTTTCAAAATACCAGAAATATTACTACCATGTGAGTTTTCTTTTGTTGAATACTGTAATTTGGATGGAATTTGATCACCTCAAAACATGTATATGTTTGAATCTGAGATTTCTATACAATTTCTTATCAAATTGTGTGAGACTTTTAAAAATGAGGACTAGTATGATATTATTAACTTTAGATATATATACCTTCTAAAAGACATAATGATAGTTCTGTAGAATAAGTTAGTTCTTGCAAAAATGAGATATTATAAAGAATAGGATTTTCTTCTTCCAATACTTAGTCTTCCTATGTAACGATGCATGGTTTCATTCTGCTATGCACTTCCATTGTGATGTTATCTGCTTGGTTACAATGTAGCCAAAAGACAATTTACGTAGAATGCAGAGGATTATCCTCTCATCCCAGTATTTCTGCTCCATCCCACCGTGCTTCTCATGATGAAAATTTAAGGTCACTGTCAGTATGGGGAGATGAGAGGCCTGCCAGCATCGAGGGAACTTCCATGCACATGGGGTAAGCAGTAACTACTGCGTTACAGATCAAAACTGAGGTTCTCCTTTTGTGACATGCATTTCGTCATCGGACACTGGCACTTTTACTATTGATCAGGGTGGAAGCCTCCTTAACTGTCCATCAGGCTCCTTCAGGTGGCTGCTGAACCCACAGATTACCTCACTCGGGATAATATTTTCTAGTTCCATCCATTTGCCTGCAAATTTTAGGATTTTGTTGTTTTAAATAGCTGACTAGAATTCTATTGTGTAAATTTATATTTTGTTTATCCATTCTTTTGTTGAGGAACACTTAGGTTGTTTTCAGTTTCTGGATATTATGAATAAAGCTATTGTGATCCTAGTTGAACAGGTATCCTTGTGGTATGGTGCAATGCCTCTTGCATATATGCCCAGGAATGGTATAGCTGGGCAATTTTCTGTGAAAGCAACAAATGATTTCCAAAGTGGTGATAAAATTTGCATTCCCATCAAGTAATGAAGGACTGTTCCCATTGCTCCACATCCTCACCATGAGAAATTCCTGTTAAGAATTTTCAATTTAGTTTTGTACCACATTTTTAATTGGAATATTTGGTTTGTTGATGTTTATATTCTTTAGTTCTTTGTATATTTTAGATATTAGCCCTCTGCCATATATAGGGTTGGTTAGGACCTTTTTCCAATCTGTAGGTTACCATTTTGAATTTTTGACACTGTCCTTTCAGGAGATTTTCAATTTCATGACATCCCATTTATTAATTATTGATGTTAGAAAAAGTGAGCTGTTGATGTTCTGTTCAGGAAGTTGTTACCTGTAACAATGAGTTCAAGGCTCTTCCCTAGTTTCCTTGCATAGGTTTAGTGTATCTGATTTTATGTTGAGGTCTTTGATCCACTTTGACTTGAATTTTGTGCTAAGTGATAAATATGAATCAAAATGCATACTATGTGCAGCGATTCAATTAGTCCGGCACCATTTGTTGAACATGTTTTCTTATGTCCATTGTATGTTTTTTACTTCTTTGTCAAAAAAACAAGTGTCTGTAGGTGTGGGAGTTTATTTCTGGGTCTTTGATTTGATTTCGTTGATCAATATGTCTGTTTTTATGCCAATATCATTTAGTTTATTAGTACTGCTTTGTAGTTACAACTTGAAACCAGGGATGTTGATACCTCCAGATCTGTTGTTGTTCAAAATTGCTTTAGCTATTCTCTGTTTAATATTTTTCCATATGAAGTTGAGATTGCTCTTTCAAGGTATGTAAAGAATTGTGTTGGAAGTTTGATGTGAATTACATTGAATCTGTAGATTGCTTTTGGTAAGATGTGCATTTACTATGTTAATCTTAGTGATCTCTGAGCATGGGAGATCATTCCATCTTTTGATATTATCTTTAATTTTTTTCTTCAGAGACATTATATTTTGTCATATATGTCTTTTCACTTGCTTAGTTAGTGTTACACCAAGATATTTTAAATTATTTGTGGCTAATGTGAAGGGTGTTGTTTTTACTAAATTATTTCTCAGCCCTTTTATTCCTTGTAAAAGAAGCCTACTTATTTTTTGGAGTTCTCTGGTAGACTACTGGGAGTTACCTATGTACACTGTCATATCATCTGTGAAGAGAGTTAATTAGACTTCTTTCTTTCAAATATGTTATCCCTTTGGTCTCCTTTAATTGTCTTGTTGTATTAGAACTTCAAGTACTAGACTGATTCAATAGAGAGAGAGAGAGAGTGGAAATCCTTGTCTTGTTCATGATTTAAGACAGCTAGGTATGATGTCCTGGGCTTGCTTTGTAGACGAGGTTCGCCTTAACTTCACAGAAATCCACTTATCTCTGCTTTCCTATGTGCTAGGATTCCAGGTGTGCACCACCACACCTAGTTTTGTTTGCTGTATATTACCTCTATTATGATTAGGTATGGGCCTTGTATCTCTGATCACTCCAACACTTTTATCATGATGGTGTGTAGGACTTTTTTCAAAGTTTTTTTAACATGTAATGAGATGATAATATTTCTCTTTTTCTTTCAGGTTTTTTAAAATGGTGGACTAAATTTATGGATTTTGTGTGTATTGAACCATTCCTGCAACCCATGGTTGAAACACATTTGATCACTGTGGATGATGTCTTTGATCAGTTTTTGGATTTGGTTTGCAAGTATTTTGTTAAGTATTTTAGCATCAATGTTCATGAGGAATATTGATATAAAATTGTCCTTATTGGTTGAATTGTTGTCTGGAATCTTTGTGTGGTTCAGGTATCAGAGTGGCTGTAGCTTCATAGAATGAGTTTAGAAATTTTCCATCTGTTTGCATTTTGTTGACTCCTTTGAGGAATATTGGTATTAACTTTTTTAAGAAATTCTGGTAGAATTCTGTGCTAAAGCCATCTGGCCCTGAGCTTTTATGGGGTGAAAATTTTAATGGCCATTTCTAGTTCCTTAAAGGCTATGGAATTATATAGATTGTTAACCTGATCTTAATTTAACTTTGGTAATTGGAATCAATCAAGAAAATGATCTATTTCTTTTGATTTACAAGATTTTTTGGAGTAAAGTCTTTTGATGTAAGACCTAATGATTCTTTGGATTCCCTCAGTTTCTGTTGTTACTTTCCTCTTTTCTCATTTTGTTAATTTGATTATATTGGCTAAGAGTTTGTCTACCTTGTTGATTTTTTCAAAGAGCCAGGTTTTAATTTTGTTGATTCTTTGTATTGTTCTTGTGGGTCTGTTTGCTTGGAAAATCTTTTTCAGCTCTTTACTCTGAGGTAATATAATGAAATCTTTGATTCTGAGGTGTGTTTCTCTTATGCAACAGAATGATGAATCCTGTTTTTCCATCCACTCTGTTAGACTGTACCTTTATTATTGGAGAATTGAGTCCATTGTTGGTTGAGATATATTAATGACCAATAATTATTGATTCCTATACTTTTGATGTTTGTGACTGTGTGTGTTTTTTGTGTGTGTATGTATGTGTGTGTGTTTGCCTTCTTTAAGTTTTCCTTGTGTGAAACTATTTATTTTCTTTGTTTTCTTTATTATATTTGATCTCCTTTGATTAGGGTTTTTCTTCCATTTCTGTGTGTCTGGGATTATGCATAGATAATGTTTAAATTTGGTTTTGTCATGGAATATATTGTTTTTTCTACCTATGGTGATTGAAGGTTTTGTTTGGTCTGGGTTGGCATCTGTGGTTTCTTAAAGATTGCAAATTATCTGCCCAGGCCCTTCTGGATTTTAAAGGCTCTGTTGAGAAGTCTTGTGTAATTCTAATAGGTCTGCCTTTTTATGTTACCTGGCCATTATTTCTTATGGCATTTAATATTCTTTCTTTGTTATGTATATTTAGTGTTTTTATTATCCTGTGGCAGGAGGATTTTCTTTTTGGCCCAATCTATTTGATGTTCTGTAAGCTTCTTGTAAGCTTATAAGCATCTACTTCATTAGGTTAGAGAAATTTTCTTTAGTGACTTTGCTGGAGGTATGTTCTGGGTATTTATCTGGGAATCTTCTCCTTTCTCTATTCCTGTTATTTTTTGTTTGGTTTCTATCATAATGTCTCCAGTTTTCTGGACATTTTGTGTTAAAACTTTACACATTTTGTATTATCTTTGACAGATATATCAATGTCTTCTATCATACCTTCATGCCTGAGATTTGTTCTTTCATCTCTTCTACTCTCGTGTTGATGCTTATATCTATAGTTTCTGTTCTCGGCTCTAAGTTTTCCATATCCAGGATTGCCTCAGTTTGTGTTTTCTTTAATCACTCTATTTCCGTTCTAAGGATTTATTCATTTCATTCTCCTGATTTCTTGTATTTCTTTAAGGCAGTTATTCATTTCTTTTGCCTGTTTGATTCTATTTTTCTTTATTTCTTTGAGGTAATTATTCATTTACTCTTTAAAGGACTCGATCATCTTCATAAGATTAGATTTAAGGTCTTTTTTTGTTCTTAAGGTGTGTTTGGATATCCAAAGCATGCTGTATTAGGGTAGCTGAGTTTTTCTGGTGGTGCCATGTTGCCATGAGTTTTGCTGAGTTTGTTTTTACACTGGCCTTTAGTCTGTTATTGGTGTTGGCAGATATAGTAATCCCTGATGGCAGAAGGCCTCTGGGGATTGTAAGTAGAGCTGGGATCCATTAGTCTCTCTTGGCTGCAGGGTTCTTGTAGTTCCTAATGATTGCTCTCTGTGGTAGTCCCTGATAGCTGCTGTTTCTGGGATTTCAGGTAAATCTGGGTCCTGGGAAATAGGGTGTGCACGGGGAGGGCATGGTGCAAGTCCTACTGCTTCTGCATTTTCTCAGAGGTATGCTGCAAGCAAGAGATTGGGGAGGGATCTCACCTGGTTTTCCCTGATGTCTGCTCTTTCTGGGATTTAACACAGAGCTGTGACCTGGGAAAAGGTGCATTCATGGAGGGCACAGGGCAGCCCTCACTGCTGCTGAGTTTGCCTGTAGGATCCTGACAAGCAAGTAACTGCATTGGTTTCTCACCTGATAGTCTCTGATGGTTGTGATTCTCTGGGATTTCAGTTAGAGGTGGTGCTGCAGAAATCAATCCTCTTAATTCTTACATGCTTGATGTGAGATATTAGTCTGTAGAGTCTTATTTATCTTTACTTCTTAACGCATTATCAACACTGAAGATAACATGTTAAATTATATTTGGACTTATTATCCTAGAGAAGTTAATTCTTAAGAGATAACATGATGAATATTAAATAATTAATGGTTGTATGAGCTACATTTTAATGAAGGAATCAATATGAAAGTTTTATAAACAAAATATAGATATACAAGAAGTAATTGTTAATTTCCCAAATTGCAATTAATAAATTTCTAGGTGCATAATAATAATTTGCATCACAGTTACATACTTTTTAAAAAGAGATTTAATACTCAAAACTAACATTAGCTGTATATTATTACAATGTTGATGTAATCCATTCCTTGATAATGGCATCCTCTTCTTCTTAGGTTCTTATTTGTCCATAAAGATAATATTTATATCAGTTCATGTTTTTCAGAATTAGTATGTGTTTTTATCCATATATATCATATTTCTCAAAAGTTCCACAAGTCCAAATATATACAGAAAAATATTTAATTCATATATTCTTTACATTGTATTACATTGTTGTTACTCTGCCTTAAACATTTCTTTTAATCATCTAGAAAGGATAGTCAAGCTAATAATTAAGTAAAAATTGAGTACTTAGCACAAAATAAGATGGGTGAATCTCATGGTTAAAATGATTGCCTATATAGTTTAATTGTGTGTTCTCCCTGGACCCCATTATGTATGTCATTGAAAGTAGGCTCTGTGATTTCCCTTGCATAAGTAGCATACAGAGCTTTTTAATCATGCTGTCAACTTCAATTTCTTTCCTTCTCCCAGAAACAAGCTTGTATAAAGACTTTCTGTAATGTAATATCATACTTGAATCATGACAATTCTTTTTATCTGATACTAATCTTTGTGGTGATTTATGAAGGTAGGTAAATTAAAATAGAGTTTTACAATGCTGTGTCAAAAATCACTGAACGCTTACATTAAATTACGAGCACACTCTATATTATAGAAAAACAGTATTTATGAAGCAAGTGATCTAATCATTTAAAAGCTTAGTTTGAAAACCTATGTTGATGTCTTTAACTTCTCAGATATAGGGAAGTAAGTTAGAAATACAATTTTCAGCAAAGGCTTATTTCTGTGCAACTTTGTAGTCCCATGCAATTGATGTAAGTAGAAGTATCCTGAAATCAAAAGGATTTATGAAAATTTCCTTGATCCCAACTGTCAAGAATCAGGTAATGCCCCATACTGTCACTCTTATAAATATTGTTAAGAACTGATAAACCCAAATTTCTCTGCTCTGACAATAAAATATTCTTTAGTTTTATGTTTTACTTACTCCTGTTCAAAGCATCCAGCATCCTGAAAAGATATACTGTTACTTAAATAATCAGATTAGTACATCAAAAATAGAAGGATATATATCATCATAATTAATCCACTTTCTATTTACACTGAACTTTGTGTTATTTCTTGACATGTCTCAATAAAATAAAAAGTAACTTAAGTGCTAGATATCTGCTCTATTAGTTTTATATAATATTTAGCAAAGCAGAATTAAATTTCCTAGACAGAACTAGAGAGTGGAGAGAGAAATTTTTTCAAGGATGCATATGGCAACTGCAATATATTCACTATTTGTTGATAAAAAGAAACAAATATAACCATAAGAATAAAATTGTCACTTAGTTACATTGTATGATATGTATAATTTCACTGTGTTTACCTAAACCATAAGAAAGCTCAACATATGTGAACATAGAAGTCCATGAGGTTTCATCTCTTCTCATTCACAATTGCACCATTATCCCTCCCTAATGTAGAATATACAACAGTCTTTTTAAGTCTAAATTTTTTATTTTTAATGTTTATTATTATCAGAAATGTCTTCTTTATTCCAGAGACCTTTATCATAAATAACCAAACATGAATTAATCAATCAAACAGCAAAAACTAGTAGCAACTAATAATCCCATTGAGAAAGAATGGAAAATATATACCTCTTCTTGTTCTCCTTAAAATTTACTGCCTATTTCATTATTAATAGTTATAACATGGTCATATGTATATATATTTTTTTTTCTAAATGTAACCTGCTCAGCCTCTATAATGTTACTTGTATCTATGTTTTCAGGACTGGGTATTTGGCAATCAAGAATCAAATGATGTGCTTTTCCTTTATAGGAATACCTGCTCTCCCAACATTAGCTTCCTCATTTGCTTTTTTGTTGTTGTTGTTGTTTTTTTTTTTATTATCTTTTTTAAAATTTATTCTTGTTACATCTCAATGGTTATCCCATCCCTTGTATCCTTCCATTCTCCTCTCCCTCCCATTTTCCCCTTATTCCTCCCCTATGACTGTTCCTGAGGGGGATTACCTCCCCCTGTATCTGTTCATAGGGTATCAAGTCTCTTCTTGGTAACCTGCTATCCTTCCTCTGAGTGCCACCAGGTCTCCCCCTCCAGGGGACATGGTCAAATTTGAGGCACCAGAGTACGTGAGAAAGTCATATCACACTCTCCACTCAACTGTGGAGAATGTTCTGACCATTGGCTAGATCTGGGTAGGGGTTTAAAATTTACCGCCTGTATTGTCCTTGGCTGGTGCCTTAGTTTGAGCGGGACCCCTGGGCCCAAATCTGCCTATCATAATGTTCTACTCATTTGCTTTTATAAGTTTGTTTAGTTCCTTATGTAGGTTGCAGGCCTCCAGGACTTTTCCATGTCCACTTTTGTATGTACTTTGCTGGAATACTTGCTCAGTTCATGTTTGGTTGATCTTGGTGATACTTTATTAGTATAGTGTTTGATATTACTAGGGACACAGTCTTCAAACTCCTTGAAATTCTAGCACTCACCATCTTCTTTACCTTCTTCAATGTTTTCTATGTCTTAGGTGTGGGAATGTTTTGTAGCTGTATCCATGAAAACTGGGCTCCACAACATACATATTGATTTGATGTGGTTTTCTGTAGTTGTCTCTGTCTATTAAAAAGATAAATTTTCATGATGAGGCATGAAGTCTACATTTTATTAATAATGTTTCTTTGCCTTGAAAGTGCTATCAAGCAACACATTCTAAGATAGAGCAAATAAATGTTTTTAACTGTATTAGAATTTTAATGGAATTTTCAACATGGCAGACCATAACTTCAAAAGAACCAATTATAAAAATTTATTATTTCTCTCATATATTATGTCTTAACAGCAGTTACCCCTCTATCCTCTCTTCCACATCCTCCTCCCACTTCCTATCTTTTCCAATCCACTCCTTCTCCATTTCCATTCATAAAATGGTAAGCTCCCCAGGGATTCCAATTAAACAGAGCATATCAGGTTGCAAGAACCAAACTTTTAACATTAAAATAGAAATATAAATCATTATACATTTTTGCAAGTATGAATTTGAATTATTTTAAAAGAATTAATAGTATATTCAAATTTCTGAACAAAGCTTAGTTTAGATAATTTGTAAATGATAAAACAAAAATGGAAATGTAACAAAAATATAAAAAATATCAATCATGTGACTTTTTAAAATGTTGATTTGCAGGTTTCCAAGAGACAAATTTTGGAAAATGACACTTAAAATGTTAAAGGCAACTATCTGTGCCTATTTTATATATGGCTCTTCATAGTACAATTAGTGAAGAGAAGTTCTCAACTTTTTTCAGCTAACATATAAAGAAAGAATAGAATTTGCATTTTATCACTTGACAAACACTAGAGTAATAAAGGCTTGACACATGGTCATAATGAACTCTAAAACTATGATGTGAAAAGCTTATGGAGAATATTATAATTATTGGGTCAGACTGACATATATGACTTAATAATCATTTGTGTCATCAGTATTAAAAAAGACAAGAGGATCTTATGACTCTTTTGTTATGTTCTGAACTAATGTCATGGTCTAAGAAATGTTATTGCTATACAAGTAAGTGTATCCAAGAAGTCTTTATATCTGTCTACAATCAGGATAAAAAACAGGTGAGAGAGAGAGAGATAATACAATCAAATGATGTAATCAAGTGTAAAAGCTGCTTCTCTTTGTGCTCTTTGTGAATAATGAGCTGTTTCTTCTAATATGTAGAAACTATACTTTAATATTTGGTTAAGAATTGAGAAAGCATAAATAATTATTTATTAATCGAATAAATCATTGTAAAATATTTCTGTGAAAATTAAAAAATACATTTATTCATACACTATATTGGAAATTATAATAAAATTATGTATAATACCTATATTTTATGTTGTTTTAAAATGTAGTTTCTCCTTTGAGAATTTCATACATGCATAAAATATTTTGATCAAATGCACCTCCCTTTTCCTCTACACAATTTCTTTGATATCTCCTCCAATTTTCTCATCCAACTTAATAAGTCCAATGCTTTTAAATCAACTTAATCAACTTAGTGCTATATGCATCTTCATGGATACAGAATAGTCTACTGTAATATGAATGTGTTCATATGATCAGCATCCCTGAAGATTATTTTTATGGGAGCATTTTGCCGCTTTATTATTTAATTGATATGGTGTATATTGAATACATTTTAAATTATTGAATTAATTTATTCAGATTACAGCATTTTAAAATTACAGTTTACTCTACACTATATGGTTGATTTTTTTTCCAAATCTAAGCATTGAATTTGGAAAATCAGGAGACTGAAATGGCTCATCAATTAAAAGTACTAGCTGTTCTTCCAGAGAAGCTGGGTTTGACTCCCAGCATACATATAACATCCCAAAACCAACCATCTGTAACTACATTCCCAAAAGCTCTAGACTTTGTGGGCACCATGCATGGATGTGATGCACATACATGTATGTAGTCAAAACATTCATACACATAAAATATAATAGTAAACTAAAATCTTAGGAGCTATATCTTTGGTTATTTTGTGGCTTTTAAAAAATAATACATACATTAAGTAAATATGCCTTATTATTGTAATATTTATTTTAGTATTACACGTAATAAATTTATTTTAACTGCTATTTCCTGAAGTCACCTCAATTACATGTGTAGGAATATGTTTATTTAGGCAGAGACTTAAGAGACAGAAGTCCAACAAGAAGTCCAACTGTCAATATTCACTTTGAAGGCCACATGTTTGATATGATTTTGTATATAGCTGCTTTATTCATTTGAAAAATTTGAGTAGGTATAACATGCTTAAAAAGAACATTTTTCTGGAAACAATTTTAGTCATATTAAAAGAAAGATTTGGTATTTGTTCCTCAAGCATTTAACACTCTGGTCTTTTATGTTTGGAGCTCAGAAATATTAGTCATGTGAAACATTAAGGATTTAAATTTTTTCTGTTCTCTTCTCTATCACCCCTCTTCTCCCTCTCCCTCTTCATCTACTCCCTTGCCTTCCATTCCTCTGGCCTCCCATCTACCTATTTTTAAATTCTGAAGTCTTTTCTTCCAAACGTTTTTCAAACAGAATTATTAACAACAAATATACATTATGAAATATTTCATTTTTTTCTCTTGGTACTCTCTGTTCTCTGTTTCCCACTTTGATGCCCCTGTTACCATAGTCGCCTGCTACCAGTCAACCAGAAAAAATAGATCCTATTTCCCCTTTCCAGAATAATTTGAGAGACAAATGGAGTTAGGTGGCATTTGAAGGGTGAGGTAGAAACCTAGTACAATGGAAACTCTCAGGAACCTATGAGGGTAATCCTAGCAAAGACTTCTAATAATTGAAGGTTTAGGAGGTAGAAAAGGCCATCTTTTGTAACCTGTAACCTGGCATGGCTTACAGTGGAGAGATTGGAATACCAATCATGTCATAAAACTTTCAGCCAAAAATGTGCCCTGCTTTTAAGTTGTGCTGAGGTAAACGTGACACAAAACTGATGCAAATGGCCAACAAATGACTGATCCAGACTGCGACACATTCCATGAGAAAAAGAACACACCTGACATTGCCTGGAGGGTCAGGAACCATAGGCTGGATATCCCAGACACCTAGAATAGAGCCAAAAATGAATGGCAAAAAGAAGTCAATTAAATAATTCCTAAAAATATTCTGTTACACTTGCAGACTGAAGCCTATCATAATATTCATCTGAAAGGCTTTAGCCAGCAATTAATGGGAAAGCCATAGAGATCCACAGCTAGAGAATCCTACAGAAGAGGGGAAGGTAGTATTCTAGGACCCAGAAGCGTCAAGTACACTATAACAAAACACAGATAATCAAGTAGTCAGGATCCATAATACATCAGAGACTGAAGTGATGATCACAGAACCTGTACACCTCTGCACTTGTGTTACATTGTGAAGGTCGCTGTTCCTGTGGGACTCCTATAAGTAGGATTAATGGCTATGTCTTACTATGCCTGCTTTTGGATAGTTTTACTTTTATTTCATTGCCTTGTTCAGTCTTAATATGAGGGGATGTACTTAAACTTACTGCAACTTGATATGCCATGTTCAGTTGATATCCACAGGAGGCCTGATTTTGTTTTCCCTGAAGAGAAACAAAGGAGGGGTGCACGAGACAGGAGGGAAGGTGGGGAAAGGAGCTGGGAATCCTGGGTGGAGGGTAAACTGTTGTCAGGATGTAATATATAAGAGAATAAATTTTACTTATTTATTTTTAATTTATTCATTTTAGACCACAATTGTAGCCTCCTCTCCCACCCTTCCTCTCTTATGCCACCTCACTCCCTCACAACTCACATAGTTCTCAGAAAGGGGAGCCCTCCTTCCCTAACATCTGACCTCAGACTATCAAGTCTCATTTGGACTACCTGTATCCTCTTCCTCTGTGGCCTGACAAGGATGCCCCACTAGGGGGAAGGGATCAACGTATGGGGGCCAGAGTCCATGTAAGAATTAGTCCCTACTCACCATATTATGTGACAAACAAGGAGACTGTATTGACATTTTACTACATATGAGCAGAGGGCCTAGGTCATCACTAGGCATGGTCTTTGGTTGGTGCTTCAGTATTTGTAGCAACACCCTCCTCTGCCTGGATTTGTTGGATACATTGGTCTCATTGTTAAGCTCCTGGTTCCTCCAGGTCATTTTATTTTTCAACTCTTCTACAAGACCCCCTGCATGCTCCATCCCAAAGTTTGGCCGTGTATCTTTGGTGTAGTCTTTTAGAGGCATTCTATGGTATGTTACCATCATATTGTTTCTCTTCAACTGATTTCAGTGCCTGTACTAATTGCCCTTCTGAGTGAGAATTACGCATTCTCCTTAACGTCCTCTTTGTTATTTAGTTTTTTTATGTCAGTGTATTTTAGTGCGATTATCCTGTATTATGTGGCTAATATTTTTTATAGCTTAGTATATATTATCTATCTCATTCTGGGGCTCGGTGACCTCACTCAGAATAATTGTTTTTAGTTCTATCCACTTACCTGAAAAATTCAAGATTTCTTTGTTCTTAATAGCTGAATAATATTCCATTGTGGAAATGTATCACTTTAAAAAAATCGATTCCTCAATTGATAAATATCTAGGTTGTTTACAGTTTCTGGCTATTACCAACAGAGGTGCTGTGAACATATTTGAGCTAGTGGTCTTGTGGAGCATTTTTAGGGTATATTTCCAGGAGTGGCATATTTGAGTCTCATTATAGAAATATGCCCAAATTTCTGTGAAAGTGCCATGTTCATTTCCAAAATGGTCAGACAACTTTGCACTCCCATGAACGATGGAGGAGTTGCAGAAGTTAGTGATATCTGAAATGTTCAAGTGGTACAGGTAACCTGTTTTTAGTAATTGAAAAAACATGTCAAACAATTTTGAGCCTATTGTTCAGTTGTATCTTCCTGCAGAAAAGGATTTCTAAAGTCTATAAGATTATTCAGTATTCTTTTTGATAGCTTAAATTGTATCAACTTTATGTAATTTATAAAAACACATAAAAGATAATACCAGGAATACCTTGATTTTAATATACACAGTCATATAGAGAAAAATTTTGTACAGCACACTGTGTTTAAGCTTCTATGAAATTAAGAGATGGCATTGGTATAGGGTGAAAGAGTACTGTAAAATAGACCTAGAGATAGCGCTGATACTTTTTCACAAAAACATGAGTGAATAACAATTACATAATTTTAATATAGCTGTAGGAATTAGATGAAGAACACATTATCATGCTTCCATTTCTCTTTTATATTTCTCAAGTTTAATATCTGTACACAAATGTAAGAACACTAAAATTGTGTCATAGTGTGGCTCTTTAAATATTTTCTTTGTGTGTGTGAGTGTGTGTGTGTGTGTGTGTGTGTTTGTCTTTTTTTGTGTTCATGCACATGACCTTGTGTACATTATGTTTCTATTTTAGGCTCAATTGTTTGTCTATGCTTTCTTAAAATCCTTTGTCTTTTACCTAATTATGGACAAAGAGATTTTGCTTCTATTCATAATTTCTAGTATCCTTAATTTCTCTGGATTAATCATGCTTGGAAAAGAAAGAGAAGTTTGGAGAAAAAGAGAAAAGATAGTCACACTTTACCTTGTTTATGTATTTATTGTTAATTTATCTCCTCCCTGAAACAAACTGTAGTACTATCTATTACCTACTGCCTCTGGCTGCAAATGAACGAGTGATCTGTGACTCCTCAGTTTGTATTAGGGTTTAAAAACATTTGAGAGAGTAAAAATGCACGGAATAGAACATGCTTTGTAAATAATATTAATATTCAGTAATATTCAGGTTCCTTCTTATTGACATATGTGAACCCATATTTCTCTGATCCTTTGAGGCAATAAGGTTTATGAGACAATTCCTGTTTTATATTCTGAAATTAAAATAATTATTGGACCTCAGTCATAGACCTAGGGGAGTGGGAATAGGGTGAAAGCAGGAGGGAAGGAGGAACGGTAAGATATAAGTGATGAGATAACAACTGAGTTGTAATTGGAATAAATAAATTAAATAAAAAAATATCCACCTGAAAAAAGTACTTATTGGACTTCTAAGCTGAGACATGGAAGCCTATACAAATGTTTAGGCTAAATTTCTGTTAAAGTAAAAGCATATATTGAAAATAAGAGTGCAAAAGAAAAGGGACCTACATTCTTAGTTACCATATAGAAGACAACTTTTTAAAAACATATTTCTTGTGTTAACAATATGAAAACCTCTATAGGAATAAGAAAAAAATGTTTATGGTTGATACACTGTGCTTTTTAAATTATCACTGTAACACAGATTGTTTCTTTCCTTTTATAATGTCCATTATTAAAGATACTGTAACATTTACCCATATCTTTCTATCTCAAAATGGTGCTAATTTTTCTGTATCATGAAGCCATGTCTATATAATTTATACCATATTTTGTGATAAATAAATCTTCAGTTTTTGTAAAATTGAAATGCTTGATGTATAAAGGAGTGGTAAAATAATACTACTCAACCTTTAAATCTATCTGGTTGTTTTATAAAATGGACCATAATGCTCTAATACATATAAAATAAAATTGATGAAATCATAAAGCTCAGTGAAATTTAGCTCACTCAGAATATGCTGAAGTGAAAGGCATTGCTTGTGAAAGTAGAAAGTAGACTACACACCTGAAGAGTTTATGACAACACTGTGAGTAATGTGTACTCCTTTTCCTCTCTAATTCCCAGAGTTTTTCACTGACTCAAAGGAAACCTCATATTCATTTTTTAAAGAGAAGTAAAAGAAGTCATGGAGTTTGGGAATGGTTAGGTGTGGAGGAAGATCTGTGAGGAACTGGAGAAGGGCAAACAATGTTAAGTATATTTTATTAATTTTCAATTACAAATATCCAAAAAGTGTGTAAAGGCAAGAGAAATCACTAAGTGTGGAATAAAGAAAGATGAATGAAATTGTCTTGATATTTTGATCAAAGAATACTGGAGTAAGGCTCTTTGTAGCCCTTTCTCAACTCAAATATCTGCTTTACTCCACGTCTCTCTGACTCTCTCTGTATCCTCCCTTTTCTGTCTTTGTCTTATTTCAGTCACTTTCTTCTCCCTGTGGGGTTTGTATGTGGGGGGATGTAAGACAGGAATAGGAGAAATAGAAGGAGGAGGAAGAGGAGGAGAAGGAGAAAAGCAGGTAGATGAATAAGAAAAGGAGAAGAAATTTCAGAAGGGATAAACTAGTTCTTGTAGCCATCATGTCAATGTGATGTATGGAAACAGTGCTCATGGCACAGAAGGGGTTATATAAATCAGCACAATAGAATCACAATTGTTACTAAAAGTAGTTATGTTAGTGGATGAGAATTTAAAATCACAATAATCTGGGAATCTCAAAGAGCAATGTGAGAAGCAGAGTTGAAATGGTCTGTGTGAGAATACTTATCTCAATGCAAAACTCTACAGAGGAGGAAGAGTGTCACAGAAGTATGGACCTGTACTTTCAAACTGAAGCAGACCAAGCCACAAAATATTATGATTTACTAATACTACGAATTCAAAAATAAATAATAGCCAGGCAGTGGTGGTGCATGCATTTAATCCCAGTACTTGGGAGGCAGAGGCAGGTGGATTGTTGTGAGGCCAGACTGGTCTACAAAGAGAGTTCAGGATAGTCAAGGCTACACAGAGAAATCCTGTCTCAAAAAAGCAAAAATAAATGAATAAATAATAAATAAATAAAACTATAGCTTTGTTGCATAATGAGGGCAAGACAATCACAGTGGCTATGGGAGGAGTCAGAGAAGCGGTTTCACATATCAAATACACTTTATGAATAATCTTTTTTAAATTATTAATTTATTACACTGTATTTATATTACATCCAGATTGTTGTCCCCTGGCTCTTATCTTCTAGTTCTCACCTTTCCTTCTTCTTCCAACTTATCTCCCTCACCTAGACTTCTGACAGTGGGTGGCTCCTCCCCCAAAGTTTGATCACTACCTGGTCTCAACAAGGTAGCCTGCATCCCCTTCCTCTTTGTGCCTGCAAGGCCAACCACCAAGGAGTAGTGTTCAAATCGCTGGCAGAAGAGTTTATGTCAGAGGCTCTCTTCCAGCGCCCCACATACATGAAGCAAGGGCTGTCCTTCAGCTACATCTGAACAGAGGGTCTAGGTACTCTGCATGCATTGTCCTTGGTTGGTGCATAAGTTTGCCAGGCCACCTGGGTCGAGATCTGTTGGCCTTGCTTTTCTCCCTTTGGAACTCCTGACCACTCTTTCTCCTTCCATCCCCTCAACTCTTCCATACAACTCTCATATCTCCACCCCAGGTCAAGCTTAAAGTCCCAGTCTCTGTCCTAACACCTCTCTGTGTGGAGTTTTTCAGAGGACAACTATGTTGGGCTAATATTTACTTATAAGTGAGTATATACCATGCATGGCTTTTGGGGTCTAGGTTACCTAACTCAGGATGATATTTCCAGTTCTGCCTATTTGTCTGCAAATTTCAAGATTTCCTTGTTTTTAATATGTGAATAGTATTCCATGGTGTAAATTTACCAAAGTTTCTTTATCCATTGTTTGGTTGATGAACACCTAAGTTGTTTCCACATTCTGGCTACTATGAATAAGGCTGCTATGAACATAGTTGAGTTTATTTCCTTGTTCCATGCTGGAGCATATTTCAGGTATATGCACAGGAGTGGTATAGCTAGCTTCTAAGGTAGCACTATTCCCAATTTTCTGAGAAAATGTCAGATTGATTTCCAGAGTGGTTGTAAATGTTTGCACTCCCACCAGCAGTGAAGAAGTGTTCTCCTTTCTGTACATCCTTGCTAGCATGTGTTGTCACTTGAGTGTTTGATATAATACTCAGCATAAGTTTATCAATAGTAGCAAATTTTGTACATTTCTTTTGTCTTTGAATAGTTGAATCACAAATGCAGCTTAAAAATAATATCTGATATATGTGATTTGAAGATGTTAAACATATTTAAATAAACTAGATAAAAAGAACAAATATTGTATGGTAAATTTATATGAGTTAAGAAATAAGTGAATAAATAACAAAAATTAGCAGTATTAGGATAGGTAATGGACATTATCAATTAATAATTATAAATATTATACTTTATAAAATAAAAACCTTTTAGAAACAGTGGAAATACTTATACATAAGCTTTCTTATTGAAAACGACCACTGTGAATGCTGGAATAACAAATTTCCCACATAGGTGCATATAATTGACTACTTGGTCCTCAATATGGTGATTTTGGGAGAAGCTGAGAAACCTAAAGGAAATGGAGTCTTGTTAGAGAAAGTATTTTAGTAGAGGCAGGCTTTGAGAGTTTATTGCTTGTTTCACTTCCAGTTCCTACCCTGTACTTCAAGTTTACAACTAACGATGTTATCTCTCTGCTTCTTGATCAAGCCACATGCTTTAATGGTTTCCCTGCCAATATGGACACCCTCTCTGGAAATGAAAACTTGATAAGCTCTTCCATTTATAAACTGCCTTTGATTTTAGTATTTTTATCAAAACAACAACAAAAAGTAATTAAATCATCATTAGATTAAAAATAACTTTTAACTTGATTTTTCTTTATAGAATATATGTTGGACTCAATTACAAAAATACTTATTTTTTATGTTTAAAAACTTGTTAAAAAATGGTCATCCACTTTCCTAAAATGTAATATTTGTGATAAAATTCCTTTAATGCCATTATGATTTACATATATATGTAAATCCAAAAAAATTAAATATTTAAAATAAATTACAAAAAGCAAACCATAGAAGACAATAAATTATCTAATTTTTTAACTTAACTAAATATATGTATGTATACATATATACATACATATATGTGTGTATTATATGTATGTATATGTATTCTGATATTGGAAACTGAATCATCATAAAAAAACACATTATCATTGTGTCAAAGTGCTTTGTCTAAACAACAACCATCAAAGGTTGTGAGGTTGGGAAAAAAAAACCCCATTCAGACCTCATGAGGCTGAAAACCTTCTGTAAGGGAGGAGACACTGTCAAGAGAACAAAGCGACAGCCTACAAACTGGGAAAAGATCTTCACCAACCCTACATCTGACAAAGGTCTAATGTCCAAAATATATAAAAAACTCAAGCAATTAAACACCACCAAACCAAATAACCCAATTGAGAAATGGGACTTGGAAATAAACAGAGAATTCTCAACAGAGGAATATCAAATGGCTGAGAAACACTTAAAGAAATGCTCAAACCTCCTTAGTCATCAGGGAAATGCAAATCAAACAGCTCTGAGATTCCATCTTACACCCATCAGAATGGCTAAGATCAAAAATTCAAGTGACACCACATGCTGGCAAGGATGTGGGGAGAGAGGAACACTCATTCTTTGCTGGTGGGAATGCAAACTAGTACAGCCACTTTGGAAATCTATCTGGTGCTATCTCAGAAAAATGGGAATAGGGCTTCCTCAATTCCCAGCTATTCCACTCCTTGGAATATACCCAGACGATGTGCCAACACACAACAAGAAAATTTGCTCAACCATGTTCATAACGGCCTTATTCATAATAGCCAGAACATGGAAACAGCCTAAGTGTCCATCAGTAGAAGAGTGGAGAAAGAAACTGTGGTACATATACACTATGGAATACTACTCAGCTATTAAAAACAAGGAATTCCCGAAATTTGTGGATAAATGGATTGAGCTAGAAATGATCATAATGAGTGAGTTAACCTAGAAGCAGAAAGAATCAAATGGTATATACTCACTTATATCGGCATTTACTACCCCAAGGGGCATGTCAGCCCATAAAGCTTCACTTACCAGGAACTGGGACAGAGGGGAGGACATCCTATTGGGATTCTAGATGAGAGAAGCATGGGAGAATAGCAAAGCAGAAGGATCCAGAAGGTCCTAGAATCCTACAAGTAGAACATTATGATAGGCAGATTTGGGCCCAGGGGTCCTGCTCAAACTAAGGAACCAGCCAAGGACAATACAGGAGGTAAACTTTAAACCCCTACCCAGATCTAGCCAATGGGCAGAACATTCACCACAGTTGAGTGGAGAGGGGGATATAACTTTCTCACGTATTCTGGTGCCTCATATTTGACCATGTCCCCTGGAGGGGGAGACCTGATGGCACTCAGAAAACGGGTAACAGGTTACCAAGAAGAGACTTGATACCCTATGAGCATATAAAGGGGGAGAAAGTCCCCCTCAGGAACAGTAATAGGGGAGAGGATTAAGGGGAAAATGGGAGGGAGGGAAGAATGGGAGGATACAAGGGATAGGATAACCATTGAGATGTAACAAGAATAAAATAAATAAATAAATAAATAAAAGAAAAAAAAAGAAGCCCCATTCAGTGTTGGTGAGACCACAAGCTTTTCCAGTAACACTTGAAATGGAAACAATGTAAACATCTTTCCACAGATGAATGAAAAATGAAAATGTGGTGCACTATGCAATAGTATTTTCACTTTCAAGAAAATTGGCATCATGAACTTTCTAGGTAAACTGATGGAACTAGAATGTTCATAATGAATGAGTTAACCCAGACATAGATATACAATCATCTCATGTTTTCTCTCATAATAAGCTCATAGCTCTACATCTTCAAATATGATAGAAAGAAGGAGAGAAGAAGATGAAAAAGCAAAAATGATGTTGGAAAAAGTCATAATAAAGCATAATACTAGCAATATACCTAAAAGTAAATTACCATGCATTTGAGTGTGTATAAATAGTTATATATATTTTAAATGAAATAATCCCATCTGGCAGATAATATTCCCTCCAAGAACCAAAGGTTACCTAACAAAACTCTCAACAGAAGGCATGAAAGGTTCTCTTTTGAGTTGTTTGTCTAGGTTATCCAAGAATCTTAATACAGACAGAACATTGCTATTGCCCTTAATTTTCCCTCACCTCATAAACTGGAAAGAGAGACCCATGAGATGGAAATTATTATTTTATTTTATTTGCATATACATTTATATTATTACATGTAATAATATACATACAGCAAGTAGAACCATGAAACACTCATGGATCATATGAATGTTATATTCAAGGTGTTTTGGCTAACGGCATTTGACATCCTTGCAGAACTTATAGAAAAAATATGATATTTCAAATGATGTATAAAATAACCATTAGAACATGTGATGAGATAGAAATATATAGGTTTGAAGGAATAAAATTTTAGATATTTAGGTTTCTACCAGAATCTCTTTATTTAAATATAAAACTAAGCACTATGCACTTGCTAAGCCTTTTTTATTAAAGCATTTTAGAATTTTATTAAATATATAGTTTTAATGACTTAACTACATATACGTCCACATATGTATATATATAAAATATGAAATATATTTTGGTCAATATATAAATAAAATATTCCCTTGAATTTTATTTTATTTTTAATCATTTTACATACTGGATTTAGTGATGATTGACAGAAAAACTATATTTGCAATATTATAAAATGTTTCCATCTATTTTCTATGGGAAGAAAATATAAAATTTTGTTAATGCTTAATTGAGATTGATGATTTTTACTCCTAATTTTTCTTTTATTGCTTGTTATGAATGAGTTAAGATTATAAATAAACACAAAATATAGCAAAAAGAGAGTTCTAGTTCTTCTTGTATTTAATTTTGCCTAATGTTTACACACACACACACACACACACACACACACACACACATGTCGCAAGCCAGACAACAGCAGTGAGCTTGGAGATCCAGGATCCTGACCTGGCTTGGGCTAATCTTTTGGCTATGTTGAAAATAGATAGCAACAAACCCCCCCCACCCACCCCTATGCCCCTGCCACAGATGAACAGCACCTGGGAATGCAGGTAAGGAAGAAAAAGCTCAATTCACCTAGAAGAGCTTCAGAGGCTGATAGATTGCTTGGTTTTATTTACTTATAAAATAATTTTTGTGGTTTTGAACATTGTTTGTGAATTAAAAGTTATGCTTTTTTATTCAATGAAGCAGTTGTGGATTTTCATGTAGACATAGTATACAAATGGTATAGGTGTATCCAAAATGTACTCATAGTTAATTCTGAATATTACATTGTTTAACTATGTGATGTTGATGCATCGAGTTTGAATTATCTTTCATATCATTTCTGAGTTACTTAATCAGCATAAACAATGATTTTCAAAACAAGTGCAGGGCAATGGAAATTTCAGATCCAAACTGGAAACCAGTGTGAAAATGTTGAAAGTGTATGATAATAACCAAATTTCAAAAACCTACTGAGTATTCAGAGAGTAAATTTTTTATCACATATTTCTATAAATGTCACTCCTTCAGTAGCATCTTGAGCATAGTTTAGTCTTTCCTTCTTTTTGTTTATATGAACACATGGAAAATTTTTCTGACTAGAGGGAAACAGGTGCCAAGTTTATGTAGACAGAATCTCAAGTAAGGTTGGAATAAATGCAGCAAAGCTACATACAAGCAATTCAAGGTAACAATGAGTATTATTTATTAAATTATGTTTCTAAAAGAAAAAGATTATTCCTAGACCATGGCCCTTTCCCACACCATTGAGATCTTTCAGATAGGACTATAACAAGATAATGAATTAAGTCCACAATTTAAAAGAGAACTATAAAATGAAAGCATGCTATAAAATCTTTACAAGTTATATTTTTTCTATCATTTCCTCAATTGTTGTTAATGTTTACTACTTATGTTACTATGATTTGATCACAGAATATGATTTTTCCTGTACATATTAATTTTTTATATTTTAATATACTGAATTTCATTTTCATTCATATTTTGTTGTTATTTGGCCGCCTTTAACATGTTCTGTCTCTATTTTTCTAGTGTGCTTACATATCAAAGTTCTCTTATACTGGGTTGGTCCAGGTATCTTATGTGTCACAAGAAATTCTTTAGTACCTTTCCTTCTGTTTTTCATATCAATATTCTAATTGTGAGATGTACACCCACATCTACATCCATAGATATGTGAATATATATATATCAAAGTCTAGGATCCAACATGAGAAAACATACAATGTTAGTTCTTCTGATACTGGGTGATAATTTCCACGATTAATTTTCATTAAAACATTATGAATCTACCTTATGTGAATTAATAAATCCCAGTTGTATATAGTACATCATTATTCATTCCTAGATACTGTGAATAGAACAAAAATAAAATTAGATGTATTAATTCTTCTGTCATAGGATATAAATTGCTTTTGATCTTTATCCAAGAATAAAATTTTTTCTGGAAAATGTTATAAACTTTTTTGTCCAACTCAAAAATTTTAACATTTTACTTATTGGTAAATAATAAAGAAAACAAATAAAAATATGATTCTATCCTTCAAATGGTTTTAATGTATGCAAATGTATACAATAAACATATAGTAAGTGTTAATTATCCACTTAAAAGTTTGTCTGAAATTGCTAAAATAGGACTGTTTAAAGTTACATATCAATATATTTACTTGAAAGACAATCATTATTTTGTAGGATATTATTTGTTATTGAGGCTGCATAACTTTAAATTTTACTATTGTCAACCAGTATAATTATGTCCAGACAATAATTTTTTCCTCATCTCCTAAAATAGAAAATGAATTCTAGATAATTTTCTAATTAATAACATATTAATTCACATTTGTTTAAATACTGGGCCTGTAAAAGTTTACAAAAATTTTTGCTCATGGTTCATTGAGAATTATCTAAGTTTAGTTGACCAAAATGGTAGATTTTTCATATTTATTACTACATAAAATTTAAAACAGAAGATAATTTAAAGCTGAGCTCTGCCCCTTCCCACCATCTGATATCATCCCTCCTTTACCACATCCTATCTTGTCCATGCCTAATTTTGCACATTTTGCACCAGAATCAAGTACATGATTCTCTTCACCATGAAAAGACCGAAAGCCCAAATCTAAAATGAGTTTCAAACGTAGAACTTTATTCTATTCTATTGTAACAACCTCGTGATTTGTCGAGGCTTCTCTTTCACAATTTACAGGTTCAGGACAAAAGATCCATACTGGGCACCAATCTAGATCCATGTCTCTGTTTCAATTAATCCCACTCTCATTACATCCAACCTTCAAACCCAATCTGGTCCACATATAGTAGTTTAAATTCTTTTCAATTGCCATGCTAAAACACTATAATTAAGGCAACATTTAAAAGAAAGCATCTACATTGGCATTCACAGTGCTAGAAGGTAGTAGGGTCTATGACCATCATGGCAGGAAAATGACCACAGCTAGGTAGGTATGGTGCTACCACAGTAGATGAGAACTTACATGTTAAGACAATAATAAGATAGAAAGGGAGACATTAATAAATTAGATGGACTTTTCAAACCTCACAGCTGATCACCAGTTATATACCTCCTCTAACAAGGCTATATCTTATAATCCTTCCTAAACAGTACTACCAAGTACACACCAAGACATTGTTTTAAGAGCAAGAGATTCCTAAAGCATTTCTTATTTACAAATTGTAAGCGTAGGTGGACAGTCTTGCACTGAGAATACCAATCCTTTCCTTCAATTTCATATCAGGCCTTTATTTAAACTACTTATCTCTTTGAGTACAAGAATTGGCTCCACACTTGAAGCTTCTGGTGCTCTTCTCCTTCTCTAACATTACCTTTTTTGCATCACTTACTCTTCTTTGTAGATGTACAAAAGAATGACCATTAGTAGTAATTTGGCACATTCAATACTAGTCTGTCTTGAAATCACCTATGTCAAAGACATTAGTCCTATACTCTTAAATTTTCCCTCAGACAAAGGCAAAGGACAAAGGCAAAAAAGGCACATTTTTTCCAACAAATAAATTACAAGAATGCCTCTAATTATATTACTGATACTGAGTTCCACATAAGACTTTTTGCTGGGGCACCAGAGTATGCATATTTCTCAGGACAATCATCTTCTAATTTTCTATGAGAATGTATCTTTAAGACTTACTTACAGCCTCCAGTTGCTTTACTAGTTCAAAGTCCAAAAGTTTTTCACATTTCTCCAAAGTCCACCTTTGTAACAATATGCCACTCTTGGTACCAACTTTGGCCCAGTTACTTTTCCATGCCATAGCAAAACAGTATGACAAAGGCAACTTATAAAATAAAGCATTTGATTGAAGATTCACAGTTCCATAGTTGGGTCGATGACCATTATGAATGGAATCAGGGCAGCAGAAAGGCAGGCATGGAGACATTGGATCAGTATCAGAAATCTAACATTCTGTGACAACAACTATGAGGCAGAGGGAGAGGAGAAAGAGAGACACACACACACACAGAGAAACAGAGAGACAATGAGAGACACCAAGACAGAGAGACAGAGATAAAGTGACAGAGAGAAAAAGAGATATACTGTAAAATGGTAGGGGCTTTGGAAACTTCAAACCTGACTCCCAGTAATATTCTTCCTCCAAGGACACAACACCTAATCATTCCCAAAGAGTTCTATATACGTAAATATTTTTAATATATACAAACCTGATAATTCTTTATAAAATTACTGTACATATGCTTCAGGGTTGAATATTTAGTATTGGATAGACATGGTGTATCCTAACCCATACAGAAACAACTACTGGCATCAAAGGAATACTAAGAGTTGAGCACAGGATTTAAAAGAACAATCATAATGTTCATGAAAAAAATCCAAGGAATTTTAAAAAGGGAATAAATAGCTCAATCAATACAAAAATAATAAGTATAAAGAGAAAATATTCCTGACTGATGCTAAAGAAGATTAAAATGTAAGGATTAATAAAACAAAGAATGCAATACAGAATTTACAATTGAATCAATGAAAAGATAAAAATATTGCATTCAAGCTTAAATGACAAAGGAACTAAAATCTCAACACCACAGCTAGAATACTCTAGGTAGTAGTTGGAGCAATAAAGCCAGACAAGGAAATTAAAGACATAGAAATAAAAAATGAAGAAATCTGGCCACTGCTATTTGCAGATCTTATAGTAGTACACATGAGACAACCCCTAATTTGTGTATGAATACTTCTAGAAATTATCACCAATTCAGGCAAGGCACAGAATCAACTGCAAAATATCAAGACCTTCCCTATTCACCAACACAAAACATAGAGAAAGAATTCAAGAACAGATCCCACTTCACAAAAGCCTCAAAGAAAATAAAACACTTCGGAACAAACCTCACCAAGAAGGTGAAATAATTTTACAAAGAAAACATTAAATTTCTGAAGAAAGTGTTGTAAAAGACACTAGGAAATGAAAAGGCATTGCATTCTTATTTACTAATAGCATTATTACTCTGAAAAAGATCATTTTATGGTGTAAATGTTTTTATTTCCTCAGATGAGGAGGTAAGATGTAAGTTGATCACTAACCTTTCTAGCCCTTTCTGAATTCTCATTGACTGGGCAACTCAGCTGCTTTGACCTAACTCCTCTTAAAGTGCTGCTGTTGATTTAAAAGTATGGCCTGAATAATGTTTACTATTTCCCTTAATATTATTAAGGTGATATTATATAACCATCTTAGAAAATCAGTAAAGGCACAGACATCTGGTATATTTTAGAATATATCACCTTATTTCACCTGGGACATGGCAAATATTAACCACTTAAACTACCTTTCATTATATCCCAAAATCTATCTCATGTCATCTGCTTCTAATAATTTCTGTTTGGGCTACCTCCCATTCATAATCCAATAAATACTTTATTATTCTTGGTTGCTTACGTTCATTCACACTGATCTGGCCATGTCTACTCCATGTTAACCCATTGTAGTGTCTCTGCTTTCTTCCTCCTCTAATACCTGTCTCCTTTCTCCCAAGATCCTTTTCTTCCCCACATCCTGCAAAGTTTGGCCACATCAACCCCTTTCTACCCTGGCAAGTTTTGGGTCTTTTAATCAGGCAATCAGGAATAATTTCTTAGGCATGTTACAAACATCATTTTGAAGTACATGAGTGTCTCTTCGTAAAAGGCAGCAATTAGACACAAGGGGGGGGGGAATAATTAGCCATCAAATGGAAAGCACCAGTCCATGGCCGAACATGAAGCTGAGTGATTCAAATGAACTTTTCTTGTCTTCTAACTGAATTGCTATGCCTGGTCTCAAACTAATTCTGGTATTATATTTTAAACTTCTAATTCCTTCTCATTCTCTGGCTCTTCACCTGTGCTTACCTTGTTTTCTCTTCAACCTGTCCCTGTAAAACTGCCTTTTATAATCAATTAATGGTAAATATTTCTGGTAAAAAAGCAAACCAAACCAAAACAAGACAAAACAATAACCTCTAACTCCCCCCATGCTCCCGTGCTGCTCTTCAGTGGTTTCTTTCTCCTGTACTGTTCTCATGAGAATTGGGAATATCCTATCACTGACCCAGTCTCTCAAATCTTTCTCTGATTCATCACTTTGTCTGTCTTTCAATTAGAGGTCACTTTCAAACCCGGCTGTTTCCTTCAAGAATCTAACCTTACCATCATTGTTTGGGTTTAATAGGGTATTTCTGTATTTTGGACAGATCATACTGTAATCTATTTGGATCACATATACCTAGAAAGTATTTAGATGTTACCAATTGTCAGAGAAGCCATATTGCTGGGTTAAAGCTTCTTTACACTATGGAAAGCTATTTACATATCCAATAAAACCCAATAGAGTTCCATGTTATTCTTCACATAAATAGAAAAAGAAATTATTCAAAAATTCATATTGAAACACAAAACGCTCTCCATAACCAAATCAGTCATGAGCAAAACAACAATGCAAAAGGGATTGCCATTCCATACTTCTAAGTATATTATAAAAATATATAGTAATAAAAACAGAACAAAATGTCATGTAGTCCAATGGAACAATGAAGAAGACCCAAGGAGAAATATCTGTAACTAGGACCAACTAATATCTGATGAAGATGTTCAAAACATAAAGTGAATAAAGACAGAAGCTTCTTCAGCAAATGATATATCCCTCTTGGACCTGTACTCACATATCCAAAGATGATTATAAATTACAGCATCTACAAAGCCCTGTTCTTGTTGAGAACCCAGTGAAACTGCAAATGGCTCCTTTGCTTCACTGGTAGAAAGTACAGTATTTCTCAGAGTTAACACAGTGGTCATTTTGAGCTCTGAGACTTTTAGCAACTTAGTCACAATTTCTTTTCAAATAGCTGAATTTTCCACAATTGAATCACTGAGCATTGTGTTATCTAAGGGTTTTGGAGGCTACTGGGAAATCTAATGGTGGTAATCTTGTAACCTTGAGGCTGCTCCGTTGGAATCTCAGTTTGATCAAGGTTAGTTGTTTTACCCTGTACAGTATTCTGATTTTCCTGGCACCAGGCCTCACACAGGAGTTCTGAGCAACTGGCAGCAAAAGTGTTTGGAGCAGGGCAGGGCAGCAAGAGCTGGGAAGCTCTGGATCTCTGTTACTAGGTGTGAACTCATTTGTTCTCCCTTTATCAGTGGCACTAATTACTTTCCAAGTTCTTCAAAATCTACCCAGAAACTATGGCTTTACAGAAATAAGAGAATTGAGTGACAATTGTAGCTTTTCAGCAATTTTACCAACCTTTTTAAAAGCATAATACAGGAAGAAGACAAAGAAAAATGGAAAGTCTCCTCTTGGAGCAAGGTTGGAAAGAAACCAGTGGTAAAAGGCATCATTTTGCTGGCCTTATGAGCTTAACCATGTTTGGGTACCACTTATAGGCACTAGTTTTTAAATTCTTTTTTATTTGGGGTTCCTGAATGCCTCTATCTGCCTTCCAACATCTTGACTCTAGGAACAAAGAAATAAGGTTATAAGGGACAGAGGACATAGTTCAATTAGGTTACTTCCTGCCGGTTAGGGTCATTAGGTTCCTTGGAACAAGTCCAATCTTTGTTTCAGGATATCTCTAACTTATCTTCAAAGTGTATCATGAAGAACCAGGAACACCCTTCTGACCATATCCTTCAACTGTCATCCTCTCTCTGGGTCATGATATTTATCCTCTCTCAGAGTCCTCAGAATTCCACCATTTCCAGATAGCAAAGACCACACCCCTCTCCAAGCTACAGAAGGCTATTACCAGCTGAAAAGGACCGCACTCTGCACGAGACAACTATCAGTTGTAGAAAAACTGAAACAGTACCATACTCCACACTCAGGAGTAAAACAAAAACCTATTTATATAATATAACTGATTTTTTTTTTTAAGAAACCAGAACTTCCACTAGAGCCATGGTTGACTGTGCAGGCTGCATATGAATAAAAAGTATTATGGATATCTGAAGTACTTCTGGAGTAAGGACAGAACGTAAAGTTAAAGAGTTTAGAGAGATCTTTTTTAATTTTTAATTTTTTTCATAAATTTATTCATATTCCATCTCAATTGTTAGCCCATTCCTTGTATCCTCCTATTCCTCCCTCTTCCCATTTCCCCCTACTCCCCTCCCCTATGTCTGTGACTGAGGGGGACCTCCTCCACCTATATATGCTCTTAGGGTATCGAGTCTCTTCTTGATAACTTGTTATCCTTCCTCTGATTGCCACCATGCCTCCCCGTCCAGGGGATGTGGTCAGAAATGGGGCACCAGATTTCCTATGAAAGTCAGATCTCATTCTCCACCGTTGAGTGAAGAATGTACTGTCCCTTGGCTAGGTCTGGGTGGAGGTTCGAAGTTTACTGAATATATTTTCATTGGCTAATGCAACAGTTTGAGGAGGACCCCAGGACCCAGATCTGCCTGTCATAAAGTTCCTCTTGTAGGTTTCCAGGACCCTCTGGATCCCTGTGTTTCCCCGTTATCCCATGATTCTCTCACCTAAAGTCTCAATAGGATGTCCTCCCCTCTGACCCACTTTCCTGGTAAGTAAAGTTTTTCATGGGATGTAACCCTTGGACTAGTGTCTCGATATAAGTGAGTATATACCATTTGACTCTTTTTGCTTCTAGGTGAACTCACTCATTACGATAATTTCTAGTTAAATCCATTTGTCCACAAATTTCAGGAGTTCCTTGTTTTTAATAGTTGAGTAGTATTCCATAGTGTAAATGTACCACAGTTTCTTTATCCATTCTTCTACTAATGGACACTTAGGCTGTTTCCATGTTCTGGCTATTATGAATAAGGCAGCTATGAACATGGTTGAGCATATGTCCCTGTTATGTGGTAGGGCATTTTCTGGGTATATTCCAAGAAGTGAGATAGCTGGGTCTTGAGGGAGACCTATTCCCATTTTTCTGAGAAAGCTCCAGATAGATTTCCAAAGTGGTTATTCTAGTTTGTATTCCCACCAGCAGTGAAGGAGTGTTCCTCTTTCTCCACATCTTCGCCAACCTGTGGTGTCACTTGAGTTTTTGATCTTAGCCATTCTGATGGGTGTAAGATGGAATCTCAGTGTCAATTTGATTTGCATTTCTCTGATGACTAACAAGGACAAGCATTTCTTTAAGTGTTTCTCAGCCATTTGATATTCCTCTGTTGAGAATTCTCTCTTTAGTTCTGAGCCCCCTTTATCTATTGGGTTATTTGGTTGGGTGGCATTTAATTTCTTGAGTTCTTTATATATTTTGGATATTAAACCTTTGTCAGATGAAGGGTTGGTGAAGATCTTTTCCCAGTCTGTAGGCTGTTGCTTTGTTCTGCTGACAGTGTCTCCTGCCTTACAGAAGCTTCTCAGCCTCATGAGGTCCCATTTATTACTTGTCAACATTAAGGCCTGGGCAGTTGGTGTTCTGTTCAGGAAGTTGTCTCCTGTGCCTATGTGTTCCAGGCTCTTTCCCACTTTTTCTTCTAAGTGGCTTAGTGTCTCTGGTTTTATGTTGAGGTCTTTAATCCACTTGGATTTGAGTTTTGTGCATGGTGACAAATAGGAGTCTAATTGCATTTTTCTACATGTAGACATCCAGTTATACCAGCACCATTTGTTGAAGATGCTATCCTTTTTCCATTGAATAGATTTGGCTTCTTTATCAAAACTCAAGTGTCCAAATGTATGTGGATTCAGCTCTGGGTCTTCAATTCAATTCCATTGAAACACATACCTATTGCTGTACCAGTACCATACTGTTTTAATTACTCTTGCTTAGGTGAATGTTTAAAATTTTATAGCTTGATACATGGTTCTGGTGAGTAGCAGGGTGGAAATGAATTCAAGAAAAGGGAAAGGAAAGAATTCATCCTTAATGATAGACAGTAGTTGCCAGAGCTTATGTGGTCTTGTCAACTAACAGGTGTACTTATCAGGCTGGGTGTCCAGAGTTTACTTGAATAGCATAAGATAGATCCAGGTTGCCAATTTCTAAAGTTTTGTTTTAGATGGTGTAGTGAATAAGAACAAATTTGGACCCATTAATTGTGGGCCCAGAGCAATACCTTTTTTTAGTCTGGAGGTACAATGGTTTGAATAATAGTATCAGTAGAGCTCTAAGGAAAGACAAGTCAACATGTTCCTAGGAAAGAAAGTTTTGCAGGATATTTGATCACTCTGTAAGAGCCTAGATCATGTACTGGGAAAATATGGCTCTAGTTGTGGTGTGGCTCAGCCGTAGCACGTACCTCTAATCCAAGAGCCTTCTGTAAACAGGATTAAATAATGTTAACCATAGGTCAAGAGGCAGATCAAGCAACCAATTATCAGTGAGTGAACATAAGAAAAAAATGAGAGAGACTGAGAAGTCCAGAGGACAGATAAACAGAAGCACAAGAAGTAGAAAAAATGAATAATTCATTTTAAGGAGTTTTAAGACTGCATGGAGAAGGAGTAGTGGCTTTTTATTTCTCGAACATAGGCTGAGTAGGAAGGTCAGATGAGTGCTTTGTGTGCCTCTGTAAAGTAGTATGCATTCACCAAAGAATGTGGATCCTGAGTCTTTGTTGGTTATATCAAATATGTGATATTTAATTTCAAAAAGAAGAGAATGAAAGAAGGTAACTAGCAGGGCGGTGGTGACGCACGCCTTTGATCCCAGCACTTGGGAGACAGAGTCAGGCAGATCATTGTGAGTCCAAGGCCAGCCTAGTCTACAAAGCAAGTACAGGACAGCAGGGCTACACAGAGAAACCCTGTCTCTAAAAACAAACTAATAAATAACAAAAAAGAAAGAAGGTAACTAACCATGGAGTATGCTTTTTTCAGAGGTTGTAAATAGAGAAAAGAGTTATAAAACATTACCTCAAATGGGCTCAGGAAGGAAGGAGCTTGGGGTGGAGCCCAAATGTCGGTTAAAGTTAGAGGGAGGTTTTGAGTACAAGGAAGGTGAAGCAAAGAAGACAGTTTTGATAGTTGTGTCTTAAGACCATTAGTTCTTTCTACCTTCCCTAGGATTGTAGGGGGTGATAATCAATGTGAAGGTGCCATTCTACCTCTAAGGCCCTTGAAATTAACTGAGTAACTCTGTAGGGGAATGGTAGTCTGTTTTCTAATTCAGTGGACCTAAGAAATCCAAATCTGGACAGAATATCATTCATGAAGTAAAAACAGGCCACTTATGCAGCCTCAGTCAAAGTAGGAAAAGCTTCTATTTATTCTGAGAAAGTTTCTACTGCAAGAAAATATGTGGGTTTTTTGTTGTTCGTTTCTTTTTTTAGGAGGCATATATATGAAATCTATATGCCAATTTTGTACTGGAAGATTACCTCAAAATTGTTGTAGGTTGAATGAAAGAGTCTGTTTTATGGGTCCCTCTTGGAAAGTGTGAGTGCAAGAGGAGCATATTCAGGTGATAGCCTTAAGAAAGGCTGAACGGGTGAGGTGAAAGAAGAGGGGTTAAAAGGGGTAGTAGAGAGGTTGAGACTCAACATAAAATGGCTTGTGAATAGCTTTCAGGAAGGGTTTATCTGGACTTTATAGAGATAATATATGTCTTTTAGAATAAGCCAGCCTTGGGGGCCTGCAGTAGCTCACATGGACAGGAACGTCTCTCCCCGCTCCTCAGAGGAGGTAGTTGTTACATTTGGAGAGACAATAAGAAAAATGAAGAAAGTTGAATAGGGTGTTGGCTAACCTACTTAGAAGTCTTAAAAGCAAATGCGTTTTCCAAAACTCAATCATTGATAGCAGTATAATGACCTTAAAATTGAATAAGTGCCAACAGATTGGGAAGTTAAAAGGCTTATAGCAGATATAAGATAGGAGGCCTGTTGGTAATAGATGTATTCAGGGATGTGAGCAGGCTCCTCTTTTACCTACTGAATCAAAGTGTTATAGTATGTGGAAAGAATATTTGGATATATATCCTTGATTAGGAAAACTGCTGTGTTAAGAAAAGAGCAGGAGTTAGGTTAAATATAGGAATTTTCTAGGAAGATGATGTGGAAAAGTAGAAGCTTAGAAAGATACAAAGTAGGGAGATGTTTGTATGATAAGAGGTCCTTGATCCAGGATAGAGAGAGGATAGAAAGAGATGACCAAACATGAACTTAGAGGTCTCCTGAGCCAATACGGAAAACATTACTAGTCAGCATCGGCAAAGCTACCTTCATATAATGGTTGCATCCACATGTTTGGAAATATTGGCAACAGGCTTGGGTTCTCTCATTTGCCTCAAAGACTCTGGTATCATTTCCACATTTTTATTAGTATAAAGTATTGGCCAAGACCTTGAAGACCTAGAGCATGGGCTTTAGGTATGTTTCTAGGAGGCAACACAGGCTTAATGGGGTCTGGGAGCTCAGTTGTGGATCCCATAACATCTTCAAAGAATGGGCATACAAGAATAATAAAGTTTGTAAACTAAGTTCAGAGTTATGCTTCCAGGCTGAGTAAGGAAAGAATCTGTTGCTTGAAGGTTAGAGCTAAGAATGACTGCAGGTAAAGTTTGCTATTAATTGTGAGTTCACTAATGTTAGGCTATAAAAAGAAATCTACATTACCTGAAAAATAGAAAGGTAAACTTTGCAAGTGGTTGCTCTGTATTCTTCATTTTCTAGAAAGTTGTCATGTTGTGAGATATGTTTTCACATTGACAGTGAGTGGCAAAGTTAAATTAAGAAATTATTCTAGAAAGTTGAAAAGTTGAGTAGTGAGAGATAGGGATCAAATTAAATTAAAAAAAGTATTCTAACCTACATTTAACGTGGAAGATAGACCTAGGAAGTTCTGGAGAAAAAACTAAGCAAACATTGTAGAAGCCTTCCTCTCTTTCTCTCTCTTTATCATTCACACATACAAAAGTAAACAAAACTTCTCAATAACATAGCTCACAAAAACTTGTAAGGGTGAGTAATTGATCATTTATAAGGCATGTCTTCCAAAATAGGTTAAGTGGAGATATCTGGTGTTTTACAAACTTGTGAATTTATTTCATATGGCTTATTTTGCCTTTTACATGGAAAAACAGTTTATTTTATTTATTTTATTAATTTATTCATATTACATCTCAATGGTTATCCCATTCCTTGTATCCTCCCATTCCTCCCTCCCTCCCATTTTCCCCTTACTCCCCTCCCCTATGACTGTGACTGAGGGGGACTTCCTCCCCCTGTATATGCTCATAGGGTATCAAGACTCTTAGAAAAACAGTTTTCTTATTCAGCAATCTTCAGTATCATGTTGAGAATTTTTCTTGGAAAAGGCAAAAAAGTGTAGGTTATTTCTATATCTAGGTATTTTATTTTAGTATTTTGACTATTTTTGATAAAATATTTAGGTAAACACTGAAGACAATATCTATAATGCTTCTATGGCTATTGGAATTGGAGAAGTATATCATTGTATTTAGTATATGTATCATATTTGCCATTTAACTTATCTTGAATTGAGTAGTACTGGATAAATGGAATGAGTATAGACCATGAAGGAAGAAGCCTCATTTCCTTCCATTTCTCAACCAATGACATATACCATTACCCAGACTATGAATAGCAGGTTTCTTCTTTATATAAAACTTAATATTCAATTCTAGTGAACATTTACTTTCTTTTATAATTACATTAAAATTTCTTATTTGTCTATTGTCCCTGAAGAGTTTCAGTTGCTAATTACATCCCAGATTTCTTATGTTACATTTCCTGAAACTTACCAATGTGCTGCTCTATCACATCTAAAAATTTTTCATATTGCTAGGTCAGCAATACTATAATTTGTTGAGTATATAGTGATAGAAAAGCATTTTCTTCTTCAAATATGACATGTGTAGGTATACCACCATGTGCAGTATTGTCAAGGGTGCAGTTTTTGACCTATGGTGTATTACTTGCTTGACTGATTTCAGAGTTGTTTATCACTGATGTCATATTTCTCTACAAGAACATACCATTTATCCTGTCACTGCTTTAAAACAGTAAATGGTATGTTGAACCTGGAATTTTCCAGTAGCTTGTGTAAGAAATAAAAACAAATATTTCAAGTTGTATCCCATTCCAAAAAGAAACTTTACATTAAATTTTCTGTATGTGTGAATAAACAGGAGTGTCTCATTAGAAAAGTCAGTAAAAATCTTTGTCTATATTGAGCTTTTTTTCTTACCAATCAGATCTACTCTTCACAACATGCAAATCAAAATAAGTATACCATATATTACGCAAAGAAAAATATATTTTAAAGATAAGAAATTATTTTATTTTTACCAAAAATGTCAATAATACGTTTTTTTGTTCCTCTGTTAGAAATAAATATATCATAATACTGTCAATGTAAATTTCATTAGCCAATAAAGTACAGTATGGTCACTAGTTGTCAAAAATCTTATTTATTTGCTAATTCAGGCCCACAAAACTGAATTCAGTTTTGAGACCTAAATAAAGACTGAGTTCCTACCATTTCAATATCTACTTTAGTATTCTCAGAATGACATTCATAACTTAAATGATGGTTGTACAATAAGATATGAAGACTGATCTTGGTGAAATATCTTAAATTACTGATAATTACAAAAAGCTATCATAGTTTTTGGTGTGGGAGAAGAATTGTTTCAGGGTAATAATGACAATAACATTTATACCTATTTTACTACAGCCTTTTTCCATGATAGAGTATCAGATACTGATTAATTCACAATTTTCATACAATATATTTTAATTTTCATCTTTCCCTTCCTTCAAGTCATCCTAGATGCCCAATTTTCCTAATAACCAAACTTAATACTCTATATTTATCACTGTCTCTCTCAGTCAAAAAGACTTAAAACGAAACAAACAAAAATATTGAAATTATCAAAACAGTTGGCACACACCTTTAATCCCATCACTTGGGTGGCAGAGACAGATTAGTCTCTGATTTTGAGGCCAGCCTGATTTACAGAATGAACTTCATGACTGCCAGGCTACTCAGAGAAACACTGGCTCAAAAACTCGAAAACAAAAATGAACAAAATTAAAATAAACAAAACCAAAAGCACACACAATAAATATGGATTTCATCTTTTGTTGGACATGAGGCTTGCTCTGGAAGGTAATGGGTATATTCAGTGTCATTGCAATAGAAAAAATAATTTTTATTTCTCATATGATATCATGTTTGTAATGATGGGAATTTGTGTATACTTCCTTTTTTATTTTCTGGGATTTTTGTTGTTTGAACTTATGCAGGTCTTATAAGTGCTGCTACAATCTCTCTGAGTTCTTATGTTCATCAAGAGAAGACTCTGTTTCCTTGGAGTCATCTGCCACCCATGGCTCTTATAGTCTTTCCACTTTCTCTTATACATAGATGCCTGAGTTTTGAGGGAAAGAATTTTCTGTATATGTTTCATTAGGACTGAGTGTTTCAATGTCTCTCATGCTCTGAATGCTGTCCAGTTGTGGTTTTCTGCATCAATTACTATCTAGCACAAGAAACTTCTGTGATGATGGCTACGAAATGCACTGATTTCTTAGCACTGATGCAATATTTGAGACATTTTATTATTGTGTTCCTTTAGGAGACTAAGAGCAATAAGTTTTATCTTAGACCTGTCCCAGTACTAGGCCCTTTTAACAGCATAATACTTGGTTTCAATTCATGGAGTGTGATATAAATTTATTTATTTATATATATATTTATTTATTTTTAATTAAGTTTATTTAAAAATATTCACCGTGCATCCCAATCTTAGCCCCTTCCCTTGTCTCCTTCCAGTCCCACTCTCTCTCTCTCTCTCTTTCCTTCAATTCCCTCCCCCAGTTCTCAGTGAGGGGGTGCACTTCTGCCCTACCAACTGGACCCATCCTACCAAGTCTTAACCAGGACTGCTTGCATCCCCATACTATATGGCACAATAAGGCATCCTGCCATGAGGAAGTCATCAAAGTGCAAACGGAGCCCATGGCAGGGACAGGCCCTGATCTGCTTAATATTGAACCCATGTGGAAACTTGGATGCCTATCAGCTATTTTTGAGTCAGGGAGCCTAAGTACTCTCCATGCATGGTCCTTGTTTGGTGCTTCGATCTCTGTTGGCACCTCATGGCCCAGATTTTTTTGCCTCTGTTGATCTTTCTATGTAGCTCCTGTACCTACCTTCTATGCTCCTATTCTTCCATAGGACTCCCTGCACTCTCACAAAAACTGGGCTGTGAGAATCATCTTTTGCTTTGATCCCCTGCTGAGTGGAATCCTTCAGAGGACATCTATGGTAGGCTTCCATCCTGTTCCTACTCTTCAACTGTTTCCAGTGTCTATTCTATGTTTCCTTCTGAAAGAGATTTAAGCATGCCCTCTAGGGTCCTCCTTGTTATTTAGCTTATTTAAATCTGTGGATTGTCATATGGTTATTTTTGTACTATATGGATAATATATGCTTATAAGTGAATATATAGTATGCATGTCTTTCTGGATTTGGGTTACTTCATTTAGGATGATGTTCTCTAGCTCCATCCATTTGCCTGAAAATTTCATGATTTCCTTATTTTTGATAACCTATTAATATTCCATTGTGTAGATGTACCAGTTTCTTTATCCATTCTTTAGTTGAAGGACATCTGTGTTATTTCTACTTTCTGGCTATTTTAAAAAACATTCCTATGAACATAGTTGAGCAAATGTATTTGTTGTGTGGTGGAACATCTTTTGGGTATGTGACTAGGAGTGGTATAGCTGGGTCTTAAGGTATAGCAGTTTCCAATTTTCTGAGAAGACACCAGATTGCTTTTCAAAGTTGTTGCAAAACTTATACTCCCAGCAGCAATGAGGGAGTCTTCCCCTTTCTCTACATCCTCACCAGCATGTGCTGTAACTCGAGATTTTGATATTAGCCATTCTGATTGGTTTTAGATGGAATATTTTTGGTTTTAATTTCCATTTCTTTGATGACTGAGAATGTTGAGCATTTTAAAATATATTTTATTAATTTATTCATATTACATCAAATTTGTTATCCCATCCCTTGTATCCTCCCATTCCCCCCTCCCTCCCATTTTCCCCTTACTCCCCTCCCCTACGTCTGTGAATGAGGGGGACCTCCTCCCCCTGTATATGCTCATAGAGTATCAAGTCTCTTCTTGGTAGCCTGCTATCCTTCCTCTGAGTGCCATCAGATCTCCCCATCCAGGGGACACGGTCAAATATGGGGCAACAGAGTTCATTTGAAAGTCAGTCTCCACTTTGCACTCAACTGTGGAGAATGTCCTGTCCATTGGCTAGATCTGTGTAGGTGTTCGAATTTTACTGCATGTATTATCCTTGGCTGGTGTCATAGTTTGAGCAGGACCCCTGGGCCCAGATCTGCCCATCACAGTGTTTTTTTTTGTTGTTTTTTGTTTTTTTTGTTTTTTTTTTTTTTTTGTAGATTTCTAAGACCCTCTGCATCCTTCTATTTCCCCATTCTCACATGCAATGTAAATCAAAACAATTCTGAGATTCCATCTTAATCCCATCAGAATGGCTAAGATGTTCAGCATTTTTATGTGGTTCTCAGGTATTTGATATTCTCCTATGGATAATTCTGTTTAGCTCTTACCACATTTTTTATTACATTATCAATTTTTAGTTTCTTGAGTTCTTTAAATATATTGGATATTAGCCTACTGTTGGTTTTATTTTATTGACAGCTTCCTTTGCTTTACAAAAGCATTCCAGTTTCAGGAGGTCCCATGTATTAAAGGTTGATTTTAGAACCTAAGCTTTTTTTTTTTTTCTGTTCAGAAAGTTGTCTTCTCTGCCTATGTGTTCAAGGCTCTTCTCCTCTTTTTCTTTTAATAGCTATAGTGTTTCTGGTTTTACATTAAGGTCTGTGTCCAACATGGACTTGCATTTTGTTCAGGGCGATAAATATGCATCTATTTGCATTATTCTAAATATAGACATCCAGTTAGACTGGCATCATTTGTTTAAGATGCTATCTTTTTTCCTTTGTATGGTTTTGGCTCCTTTATCAAGTGTTCGTAGTTATGTGGGTTTATTTCTGGGTCTCCAGTTTGGTTTCTATGATACAAAAGTTTGTTGTGGAGTTATGTGAGTTTATTTCTGGGTTGTCAGTTTGATTTCCATGACAAAACATTCTGGTTCAATGCCACTACCCTGCTGTTTTTATTACTGTTGCTTTATAAAACAGTTTGAGATCAGGGATGTAAGTACCGCCAGAAGATCTTTTATTATACAGGATTGTCTTAGCTATTCTGGTTTTATCCATTTTTCCATATGAAGTTGAGAATTATTTTTTAAGATCTATAAGGAATTGTGTTGGAGTTTTCAAGGGAATTGCAGTGAATCTGTAGATTGCTTTTGGTAAGAAGGCTATTTATAGTATGATAAACATACATGTCTTTGAGAATGAGAGATCTTTCCATCTTCTGACATCTTCTTCAATTCATTTCTTTAAAGATTTGAAGTTTTTATCATACAAGTCTTTTACCTGCTTTGTTAGAGTTACACCAAGATACTTATATATAGTGTCTATTGTAGAAGGTTTTGTTTCCCTAATTTCTTTTGAAACCTATTTATCTTTTGTATGCCATAGGGCTCCTGTTTTGTGTTTGTTTGTTTTAATTTTGTTTTGTTTTAGTTAATATTGTATTCAGCCATTTTGCTGAATGTTAATTTTAGTAATCGACGTTCCCTTTTAGAACTTTGAGGTCTCTGATGTATATTATCTTCTCATCCACAAATAGTGATACCTCCATTTTTTCCTTTTTACTTTATAACTCCTTTTATTTCCTGTAGTGTTTTTTATTGCTCTAGTTGGGATTTCAAGTACTATATTGAAAAAATATGGAATGATTGTACAGTCTTGTCTTGTTCCTGATTTCAGTGGAATTGATTTAAGTTTCTCTCCATTTTATTTGATGTAGGCTAGAGGCTTCCTGTATGCATCTACTATGTTTAGGTATGGCTTTGCATCTCTTATCTCTCCACAACTTTAAACATGAACAAGTTTTGAATTCTGTCAAATGGTTTTTAGGCATCTAAAGAGATGACTGTGGTTTTCTTCTTTAAGTTAGTTTATATGGTAGATCATATTGATGGATTTTATATATTGAACCATCCCTGCATGCCTAGGATGAAGCCTACTTGGTGTTGGTTAGATGATATGTTTGATGTATGCTTGAATTCTTTTGTCAGTATTTTATTGAGTATTTTTATACCAATATTCATAAGGAAATTTGGTCTGAAATTCCCTGGTTTTTTTTTTTTTGTTGTTGTTGTTGTTGTTTTGTTCTTTGCACAGTTTAGGTATCAAGGTGACTGTGGCTTTATAGAGCGAGTTGGGCACTGTTCTTTATGTTTCTATTTCGTGGAATAATTTGAAGAATATTGGTTTTAGCTCTTTTTTGAAGGTCTGGTAGAAATCTGTGCTGCATCCATATAGACCTGAGCTTTTTTCGTTGGGAGTTTTTTGTTTTTTGTTTTTTGTTTTTTAATGAATCCTCTTTATTTAAGGTTATAGTACTATTTTATTTCTTTATTTGATCTTGATCCAAAATTTTTAAGTGGAATCTATTAAGATAATTGCTCATTTAATTTTTGAAGTTAGGCCTAATGATTCTTTGTATTTCCTTTTTGTCTCTTTTCATTTCAGATTATGTTGATTTGGATAGTGTCTCTTTTCCTTTTGGTTGCCTGGCTAAGGGATTTTTCTATCTTGTTGGTTTTCTAAAAGAACCAGCTCTTATTTTCCTTGATTCTTTGAATTGTTCTATTTGTTTTTAATGTTTTGATTTCAGCCTTGACATTGATTATTTTCATCCATCTATAATCCGTCTATTTTCTTCTTTTCCTAGAGATTTCCTTGTGTGCCCTTAAGTTGCTTCTATGAGACATCTCCAATTTCATTATGAAAGCACTTAGTGCTATAAACTTTCCTCTTAGCACTTCTTTCATATTACCCTGTAATTGTGTGTATGCCATGCCTACATTTTCATTGAATGTTAGGAGGTCTTAAATTTTTATTTATTCCTTTACCTAGTTGTTGTGGAGTAAAAAGTTGTTCAGTTTTCATGCATGTGTACAGTTTTTGTTATTTCTGCTGTTGTTGAAGTTCAGCTTTAGACAATGGTGGTTTGCTAAAATACAAGAGATTGTTTTTATCTTCATGGATCTGTTAAAGCTTGCTTTGTGATCAACATTATGGTCAGTTTTAGAGAAGGTAGTATGTTCTTTTGTGTTTGGGTGAGAAGTTATGTAGATGTCTGTTAGGTACATTTGATTCAGGACATCATTTAATGTCATTATTTCTTTGTTTAGTTTCTGTTCTATTCGCTGGTTCTTTGGTAAAGTAGAATGTTGAAATATACTCATATTAATGTGTGGGAATAGATGTGTGGTTAAGCTTAATCAATATTTCTTTTACAAATGTGAAATCCTTGCATTTGGTGCATAGATATTCAGAACTGAGATGTCATTTTCATGCCTATTTCCTTTGATGATTATGAAGTGTCCTTCCATATCTCACTCGATTACATTTAGTTAATATCTATTTTATTAGATATTAGAATAGATACTCTTGCGTGCTTCTTGTGTCTGTTTGTTTAGAAAGCCTTTTTTTCCTGACATTTGCTTTCAGGTAATGTCTATCTCTGTGGCTGAAATGTGTTTTTTATATGCAGTATAATAATGGGTCTTTTCATGCATTCATTCTGTTAGTCTGAGTATTTTTACTGAGGCATTGAGGTCATTGATGTTGAAAGATATTAATGACCAGGGACTGTTAGTTTCTTTTATTTTGATGTTGGTTGTAGTGGTATGTTTGTGTTCTTGTCTTCTTTTGGTTTTGTTGTATTGAATTTATTTTCATATTGTGGGGTTTTGTGGGGTTTAGTTAATGTCCTTGGTAAGAGTTTTCCTTCTAGTATCTTCTATAACGTTGGGTTTGTCATAGGTATTGTTATAAGTTGGTTCTCTCATGGAATATATTGATTTCTCCATCTATGGAGATTGAAATTTTGCTGGGTATAGTAGTCTGGACTTACATCTCTGGTCTCAGGGCCAGCCAGACATCTCAAGATGTCTGCCCAGGCCCTTCTGTATTTTTTCGTCTCTGCTGAGAATTCAAGTGTGATTCTGATAGGTTTGCAATTGGATGTTCCTTGACATTTTACCTTGCATCCTTTAATATTTTTCTTTGTTCTGTACATTTAATGTTTTGATTATTATGTGCTCGGGGGTATTCTTTACTGGTCCAATCATTTTGATGTTCTGTAGGCCTCTTGTATGTATGCTTATAGGCATTTCTTTCTTTAGACTGAGGAAATTTTCTTCTCTGATTTTGCTGAGAATATTTTCTTGGCATTAAAGACAGGAATATTCTCTTTCTTTGATTCCTATATTACTATGTTTTGTCCTTTCGTGGTGTCATTGATTCTTGAGGGTTCTGTATCAGGGATTATTTTTTATCATTTTCTTTGATGTATGCATCAATTTTTTCAATTGTATCTTCTCTACCTTAGATTTTCTCCATGTCTTATATTCTGTTGTGAAGGCTTACCTCTATTGTTCTTGTTTTCTTTCCTAAGTTCTTCCTTTCCAGAGTTTATTCGGTTTGTGATTTCTTTATTGTTTCTATTTCCATCTTCACATATTGAACAGTTTTATTGATTTTCTTCACCTGTTCATATTTTCATGTATTTCCCTGAGTTATTTATTCATTTCCTCTTTTAAAGCCTCAATATCTTTGGTTGGCTATATCTTTCTGAATTTTTAAGGGCTTTCTCTTTGAAAGCAGTAATCATCTTTATGAGCATAGCTTTAATGTCATTTTCCTGTTTCACTTGTGTTATAATGGTTAACTGGTTTCTGGAGATCCCATGTTTCTCTAGCTTTTGTTTATTGTGTTTTCTCTGGTATTGGATGGTAGTTCCTGGTGCCTGATGGTGTTCTCAGGTGTAAGGGAAGAGCTCTAGGCATAAAGGTGGGTTTTCCTGCAGAATTCATTTTCAGGTTGGTGGGTATGCACTCTTAATGGTGTGGTTCTAAGGATACTGTCTGTAGATCTCATTTGATGTATGATCCTCATAAGCAACTGGACTCCTCAGGAGCCTGGGTTTTGTCCTTTCTCCAGGGGAAGACTTTGAGTCACCTTCCTACTACTGGGTCTCACTCTGCTAGGACACTGTGTTCTCTATGTACAGCTATCATGGAGAACCTTTGGGCTCAGAAGTCTGGTTATTCTTTTTGTGGGGATAGTTTGCCCTTCAGATAGGTAGCTGGGGCTGTCTCCATGGAGACAGGAGGTCTGATATTGGAGCTGCACACCTGACTACCAAGAAGATATCCACCCATGGGATGTTGGGAGTATCTGGGTGTCCAGAGGCTGAACCTGTATTCCAGAGGAACTCTGATGATTTTCCCAGAAGTAGCCAGGTGATCTGAGATTGAATCTGTTGTTTTGTTCACCATGCCTTTTCCTCTAACCTGAAAAACACAGATTCTGGAGTGTTTGAGACCATTGCCATGGCCTGTTGTTCATTCTGGAATCACTGGTGTTCCACTGATCTGATACCATGTGCAATAACCTCTACCATCTTGGATCCAAGTTCATCTGTGTTGAGACTTAAATTTAATAGACAAAGTTCCTGGCTCCTTCTCTAACATTTGTTCCACTATTGCTCTAGTACATCTTTTCAGGAGATCATTATTGTAGGCTTTAGGTTTGGGAGCTGGATGGTACTGATGTATTTTTCCTCTGGTAGCATGTAAAATACTTTCCTACATCATTAACTTTAATCAGAATGTGTGAAGTTTCTAGTAAAAAATCAGCTTTTTTTCCTCCATATTTTATGACAGAAGTAAGTAGTGTTCTCGGCAAAAGAGCCTTACCATTACCATTCAGTTGTAAAGAGTAACCCACGTCTTTGGCAATATCCTGTCATGTTTATAGGAGAAGTCTGTGGGAACCCATTTCTTCAATGACTCAACATAACCCATTATGGCAATAGGAATTTTATATGGTGGCATAAGATATCTAGTTGAGTCATTGTATCTGCCATTATATACATACTTTAAACACATTCCATATATATATACATACATATGTGTGTGTGTGTGTGTGTGTATAAAATTTTACAGTACTAGATTTCTTATATGAATTTCATAGCTTGGACCTTGAAATCTGACTAGGGCAGCAAGGGAATTAAAAATGACATACAAATAGAGACATCAATAAGAAACTCAAGTCAGGAGGACTGTGCACACTGATGGAGCATGAAGTACTACTGGGACAGCCAGAAATTTTAACACATTTGTACCACATGGAGTGGGTGTACAGATTATCGATTCTCAGTAGAAAATATCTGAAAATGAGTAAACTCAGGTCATAAATATCAAGGAGGAGGATGCAGTTGCTAATTTTCATACACACTGATGTATCTTAAAATGGGAATGAAGGCTTGATCTTTTTCATGGATGATCCCATGTCAGCAGTATGCATTCTCTCACATTTTCATTCAATGTAGGTTATTTCGGCTGCGTACAAGCTTTTTAAATGACTTTTCAAGTGAACTTTAGTTTTAATTGTTTCTCTCCATATGCTATTTTTTATATTGCCCTCACACCCCAATCCCCATTTAATAATGACTGGTGATATGAAGGAAATGGCTAAGAAACTCTTGCAAAAATGTTAAACATTCTCTGGCATTAAGAAATGCAAATTAAAACTACTTTGAGAATTTATCTTACACCAATCAGAATTGCCAAGATTGATAAAGCAATTTATAGTATTTGGTGGTGAGGATGTGGCAAAATGAGAACATTTATCCACTGCTATTGGTAGTGAAAACTTATGCAATCACTGTAGATATCATTGTGAGTTGACCTCAAAACATGAAAATTGATCCACCACAAGATCTAGTTATACCATTTGTATAAGTTAGTGTTCTCTAGAGTAACAGAACATATAAAATGCATCTCCCTATACATATATAGGAATTAGATTTATTAGAATTATGTACAGGCCATAGTCCAGCTAATCCAATATTAAGTTCCTATGAAAGGAATATCCAAAAAATGCAGTACTTGTTTATTTCATGAAGCTAGAAAGCTCAGGTGGTCTTCTTTATACATTGGAGTCCTTAAAATCAGGTTCAATTGGTAGTGAAAGAATGGACTTTCTAGTAAAGTGAGACAGGCAGACAAAGCATAAGGTTTCCCTCTTCTATATCTTTATATAGGCTTCCAGATAAAGATGTGGCCCATATTTTAGAGGGTCTTCCCACCTCAAAGATCTGAAAAATAAATAGATTTCCTACTAAAAATTAAGCAAAAATTTCTCACAAGTGTGCCCCTCCAGTATTGGGTTTTATTTATTATAGATGTAGTCAAGTTGATCAAGAATAATCAATCTTGGGCTTACAATCAAAAGCCTTTACATATTACTGCAGAGATTATTGTCCATTCATGCTCATTGTTATTCTATTCATCATAGCTAGAGATTTGAAACACCCTAGATTTCCATCACCTCACAATGGTTAAAGAGAAATGGTTCATTTACATAATTAATGTACAGTAAATAGAGCTATCTTGAAAAAAATCTGATTGATATATCCCAGATTCTAATAGAAGAAAAAAATTAGATGTTTTCTCTTACATAGGGATGTTACTTTTTGAGCTTTAGATGTGTGTTATAAATGTTAGTCATTAGAGGTGAAGCTTCCATTTGAGCACCAGATTGTTTTCTTCATGTTTGGTGAAAAAGGTGTGGACTGTCTATATTAATAGGGTAATATTGTGAGCATGTATAGGATAAACAATACCATTGATTATAATGTTTGGGGGGTGTATGAACCACCCCCTTTTAAAAATGATTCATAAAGATGTAATCCATTCCTGGTACTAGGGATTTTATTCTGTATTGTAGGCGGTCTAGTTAAGACATTGTTTTCCCCTTAATTGTTGACTCCATTTAAATTTCTTTTTAAAATTTTAATTAATTAATTTTTATTTATACTTTTTATATCCTTATCTTAGGTCCCACTTCCTCTCCTCCAGATTCCAACCTCCCTTCTTTTTCCTTTATATATCCTACCCTATTCTTTAGATAAAGGAGCCCCCATACCAGCCCACACTATCACATCAAGTATCATCAGGACTGAGCACATCTTCTTCCCTGTATTTTGGTAAGCAACCTCACAGTGAGGAGAAGTGATCTATAAGCATGCAACAGAGTCCTTGTCAAAGACAGACACATCTTCCCTTTGTAAGGGACCCACAGGATGGATGGCCAAGCTATCCATCAGTTAGATATGTATACAGGGCCTAGGATGAGTTCATGCAAAGTCCTTGGTTGGTGTATCAGTCTCCATAATGCCCCTGAGCCCAGGCTAGTTGGCTCTGTTGGTCTTCTTGTAGCACTCCCATGCATTCTAGGTCCTCCTATTCTCCTACTGTCCCCTACTCTTCCACAAGACTCCTTGCACTTTGCCTGATGCTTGGCCATGAGTCTCAGCATCTGTTTCAATATGTTACTGGGAGGATCATCTCAGAGAACAGCTATGCTCGACACCCATCTACTTGGATTTGTCAGGGCTTGTATCTCTTTCATGGTGTGCATCTCAGGTCAGGCTAGACATGATTAGACATTCCCTCAATCTCTATTCTATCTTCATAAATTCCCATCTTGTAGGCAGGGTAAATTTGGGGTCTAAGTTTTTGTAGGTGCGTTGGTTTTCCCCTCTTACCACTAAGAGTCCCATCTGTTTAGAAGGTGGCCCCTTCAGTTTCCATGTCCTGTCCCTGGTTTCTCTTTTATCTGTAAGCCCTCTCTCCTCCCATCCCCTATAGCCCCACTTTTGACCCTCTCCCTCATTTCCCTCTACTATACTGTGGACTATTTTCAACCAATTGGACTGTCTATTGTGCTTTCCCTTCTGAGTGAGGTTTGAACATCCTCCCTTTGTCCCTCTTTGTTAATTTCTTTGGGGCTGTGAATTATATTATTGTAAACCTCTAGTACATGGGTTATATCTGTGGGCCAGGGTTACCTCACTCAAAATGATCATTTCTAGTTCCATCAATTTGCCTGTAATTTTCATGATTTCCTTATTTTTAATACCTGGGTAGTATTCCATTTTGAAAATGTACCAAAGTTTCTTTATCCTTTCTTCAACTGAAGGAAATTGAGTTGTATCCAGATTCTGATTATTAATATTAAAGCTGCTATGTACATAGTTGAGGAAACATCCTTTTTGGTAAGGTGCAGCATCTTTCAGGAATATATATATCTCAGTCTTGAGATAAAGCTACTATAAAATTTTTGAGAATGTCATATTCATTTCCAAAATGGCTGTACAAGTTTGTACTCCCACCAGTAATGGAGGAATTTTCCCCCTCTTCCAAGTCCTTAACAGCATATGCTGTCACTTGAGTTTTTGATCTTAGCCTTTCTGATAGGTATAAGATGAAATCTCACAGTCATTTGATTTGCACTTACCTGCTAACTATAGACATTGAAAATTTCTTTAAGTGTTTCTTGGCCATTCAATATTCCTCTGTTGAGAATTCTGTTTAGTTGTCTACCAAAGTTTTTCATTGGATCATTTGGTTCGGTGTTGTTTAATTTTTTTAGTTCTTTATATATTTAGAGTATTAGCCCTTGGTCATATGTGGGGTTGGTGAAAAGCTTTTCCCAGTCTATAGGCTGTCCTGTTGTTCAGCTGAGATTGTCCTATGCCTTACAGAAGCTTGTCAGTTTCAAAGGTCCCATTTATTAACTGTTGATGTTAGAACCCGAGCTATTGGTGTTCTGTTCAGGAAGTTGTCTCCTGTGCCAATAAGCTCAAGGCTCCTCCCCACTTTTTCTTCTAAAAATTTAGTGTGTCTGGTTTTATGCTGAGATGTTTAATCCACTTGCAATTTAGGCAGGGTTATAAAAAAAAGAGTCTATTTGCATTTTTCTATGTATAGCCATCCAGTTTGTTCAGCACCATTTATTGAAGATACTCTGTTTCCCACTGTATAGTATTGGTCTCTTTGTAAAAAATCAGGTTTCTTTAGGTGTGTGGATTTATGTTTGGGTCTTCAATTCCATTCCATTCATCAACTTGTTTGTTTTTATTCCAATACCATGAATTTTTTATGACTTTTACTTTGTAGTATAATTTGAAATCAAGGATGGTGATACATCCAGATTTCTTTTATTGGACAGGATTGTTTTCTATAATCTAATCTGGTTTTTTAAATTTTCCATATGAAGTTGATGGATGCTCTTCACAAATTTCCATAGTTTGTTTCCAACACCCTGTTGGTGGTACCTAGTCATCCGTAATTGTAGTTTTAGGAATCTGATATCTTCTTCAGAATATTGTTTGCACTTCACATTCTTAGTGCAAATACATAAACACCCACTGAAATACTCTCATGTGCATAAAAATAAAATAAAACAAAAATATTTAATGTGACATTATTTAGTCATGGAATGAAGTAATTTGGGACAACATGAGTGAAAATACAGTGGTTTCATTAACTGAAATGTTCCAGGAATGGATGCATAAGTATTGTGTAATCTCACTACAAAGTGTCTTTAAAAATATCAATTCAAATCCAGCAATGGTGGTGCACATCTTTAATCCCTGCACTCAGGAGGCAGAGGCAGACAAATCTCTGAGCTCAAGTAGAGCCTACTCTACAGGCTTAGCCCTAAAATATCCAGGGCTACACAAAACAAAACAAAACAAAGCAAAAATATTAATTCAATAAAGAATGATAATGAATAGCAGTTGTCAACAAGTAGAGGTTCAGGGTAATAAAGATTTGCTGATTAAAGTACACAAAATCTTAGTCATAATGTAAACAACCTTTGGTGATCTATGATACAGTGTAGGCAATAATGGATCAGTTAAATATTTAGAAATTGTTAAACAGAATGTGTGCGTACCTCAAATAAATTCTACTATAACTGGAACATATTTCCTGTTTGTTTGTCAAGAATCCTAAAATTTTTACAACAATGTATCTAATAGCAAGGTAGAAACCATTCAAATCAATGAATAGTCAATGATAGTACTTTTGATAAGTTTCCCTTTTGATTTAACATTTAAATATGAGGCAAAGATGAAAATGAATTTATAGTAACCATTACGTCAAGTTTTACTCCTTTTAACTTCAAATGAGCCTACAGATTTGAACCTTTCTTATAAGTAATTAAAATTATTTTTATTATTTTTATTAATCAAAAACATGTTTTTTTAAAATAAGCATAAATTCAGATTCATAAAACTCACAAGTTTTCTGTGTTACTTTGACGAACATGAATCCTCCATGTCTTCTACTTTATATCAGAAGAATGACCAGTTTGAATGAAAGCTGAGAAGAAAGTTGCCATTTTTACAGCATCATCTAAAAGTTATATATCATATGTCATCTAACCTTCAAATCATAATTCTTAATCCTTGAAAGAAAAAAATCTCCCCATTTTCATTTAGAAAAATCAGATGCTGAAGGGTAAAGAGGAAGTATAATTTAGTTAAGGAACAAAAACTCTGTGTCAGCCAAATATTGCTTTAATATCATTTCACTCATTTGCTAATCTTATAACACTGAATAATTTTATTCAGATTTTCACAGCCTCCTTTTTTATCCTATTACTCTGACTTATTACATGTTTCATTTTAAGTATCAACCTAGCTTAAATTAAAACAACATAACTATATGGGTCAAACAGGATTTCTTATAAACTTGTTTCATTAAGTGTAGTTTTTCTTCTCTTGTCACCAATTTTGTATATGTATACATTTTAAAGCCTGCCAATAGTGAACTTAATGCTCTAATATTTAACAAATTGTAATTCAACTTTGTATCACTTCAACTCATAACAGAGAAAAGGATTGGCTTATTTTAAATAAAAATCTGCACTGTTTCCTTTTTATGGTAACTATGGGTCAGAGTCACTTACTATAAGATTATTCAAGTTTTTATAATGTTATTTTGATTTTAGGAGAATAATTGCAAATACAAAAGGTAAGTGTGGGGATAGAATGTCAACTTCATCTATGTAATAATAATGTTAATCTTTGTGAGTATTCACAAAGAAAGCAAATAATTTTAATGATCATGTGTTGTAATATTATGTAAGTTCCCTTAACATATCTCTATTTTATTGAAAAAAAATCCACCTATCAAATACATTACGGCATTGTATTAGTGTTGTAACTAATATACTATTAAAAGAATAGAGATTTGATGAATATTTGTTGGATGAAAGAACAAGCTTCTAAAACAAATATTGAAATATAATTTTACCTCTAAACTGAGAAAATAATGGCTGATAATCTAATTAATAAATGAAATAGGATTGCCCTTTTCAATTCTAATGCACTATAAGAAGTAATACTGGTACCCTTCTTTCTGTCATAATATTGTATATGAAATTGATTTATGAGTCTTACCATGCCAAATATTTCCATCAACCGTTTGGTGCCTCGTACTTACTATAACTTATTTGTTCATACCAAACATTGCAATGATATGTCAAATATTCAAATACATATTGAATACATGATCAATAATGTTGAAATGAAAAATTAAAGACAGCATGCAAATTACATAAACACTGGCATAGTTCGAAGATTTGTATGAAGTGTTCACATACATTAAAATAAAAGAGAATTTTGTTTATAGTCATGAGTTTTTTCATCTTTTGATAGTTAATTTTATAATTATATATATTAACATTTTTATGATTTTATCTGTGAAAAGTATATTAGCTATTAGATGCTAAGTAGTTAAAGTGGATTATAAACTTTTCATTTTTTCATGTTTATTTTGTATTCCTTTGATTTATAATCATTGAACATTTAAAACATTGTTTTAATTAACCTTAATATAGAATAGAGGGATTAAAATTTCTTTGATGCTATAAAATCAAGTGATATCATTTTACTTTCAATATATCTGATCTCAATTTCCAAGCCTGTTATCTATGAAACTATTCTCTGTGTCAGAGTCTCTTCAGCATCTTTCCTGCATCTTTCATGAGCTGTGATAAAAGAGGCTCATCAATAATGAATACCTATAGTACATATTTGTCCACTAACACTGAAATAAAACATTTGATTCCATAGAGATATATATGGCATAGATCACACATCGTAATTAATTTCTGGTGTTGCAATACAAAAATAAATTGCAAAGCACAGGGAAAAAACCAAGAACAACAAAAGATACTATGTAATGAATAGCTGGGTCTTGTAAGTTAACTTTCTAAGTTGCACACTTGAAAGATGCAATTCAAGGAGCAGGAAGAATACTAATGCTAAAAGGAGGCTAATGTTTGAAATTCCATAATTTACCTCTTGGCATTACACTTTGATTTATATTAGCATGCAGAGGCCCTGGGGTTGGTAACACTTCAAGTAGTTATGAATAAATTTGTCTTACTGTAAGGTTAAAAAAAAAAAACAACTAAGAACATATTTTTCAGGGATAGAAAATAGGTCAAAATGGAATTTGCATAATAATGACACTGATGAGTAGGACATTTGCAGTAGTAAGGAAAACAGGTTCCTAAATTCAAGAAAGCACAAAGAAGCAAAATTCAGTCCTAAAAATGTCTGTTGGAAGGACCCTGTTTCCACACACAGCAGGGATGACTTGTTTACACCGTTGAATTCCTCTTACTTTATTGAATTCAGAATCACACTAAGGTCCAATGCTTTAATGAGGTAGTCCATATATATATATATATATACACACACACACATCACTGGGATGTCATGGGACCTGCAGGAAGAACATTATGAAAAGTTGCTAGCCAACTAGGCACAGGCATAAAGTGGATGATGGAACCTTGAATTTTTCCCTTTTCTTTCTTTGCTTTCTGGACATGTCAATCAGTTTGTTCTGTTATTTGTTCTTTGTCATTGCAAACTAACAGTTTCTGGATATAATAAAAAAAAATAGGAGCTTATTTAACACTGACATATTTCCTTCCATTCCTGGCTTTAGTACCTTAGTCTATTTGAATTGGATAATGCTTCATAACATTAATTTGTAGTCCCCTATTCAGAGGACTTCTCTAAAATGTAAATAAAGGCATGTGCATATGTATAGACACAGTGTCTGAGTCAGTTAAATTTAATAAATGATATCAGTAATCATGATGACAATTGTATAAAGTGATGAAACTATAACAATAATAAAAATAATATTGTAAAATTTCAGCATAAGCTTTTGGAAAATATGGGAATAATTGTGAATTAGTATGATATATTGATAAATATTACATATAATTTTGTAATAAAGCATTATATAGCATTCACCAATAAACAACATCCTCCATGAAGATTAATAGACTTTATATAAATTAAGGAAAAATGTTCTTAAATAATTTTCCTTGTCTATCAGATATATTAGACCATAAGGCTGAAGATGACTTTCCAATGTTATAGGGAGTGTTGGGTGACTGTTCAGGCAGTAAACTGTCTCAGACATTTCTTTACTTTGGAAGCTGCTAACCTGCACTCCAGCTTCACTCAAGTATTTAAGTTTTATCCATTCTGAAGTCTCTGATGGGTTTGAAGACCAGATAATTTAGTCTGTGAATTAAGCTTAGTAGGTTAGTGGTTAAGATATTTTTAGATCAAGATAGATGTTTTAAGTTAATATAGACTAGATATGATAGATTTTAATCTCCATTCAGAAATTTAGACCAAACAAGATAAGAAAGATGTTTACTTCAAGTTTTCCAAATATAAATGGCCAAGTCAGTATGAATGTAACATTTATATAATTCCTGATTATCTCATGCTTCTTCCTACTGTATATAGTTTATTTTACCCATGTGTAACAATGTAAGTGTATATGATAAAATAAGAAACATAATAAAAAATATCTTTTCTGACAAAAAAATACCCAAAAATGTTCCTTCAGCCTGTTTTGTTCTTTGAACAATAATTTATGCACATGTATAAACTTATGTACACAGAAACAGAAAAAAATCAAGGACAACAAATAATAAAGATATTTCTCCTAAGAAAATAGTTCCTGCCTCACAAATATATCTGTCAGATCTATTAGTCCAGAAGTCAGAAGATGATGCTAAAATATTATAGAGAGTTTTGGTGACTGTTCAGGCAGCAAATTGTCTCTTTCATTTTTTTTCACTCTGGAAGCTGCTAACCTGCACTTCCTATTCAGTCAGGTAATTAATTTATTCCTTTTCAAGAATCTGATGGAGTTGAAGACCAGATAGTTTAGTTTTACAATTAACCTTAGATGTTCAGGGTTTAAGATGTTTTTAGGTCTAGATAGATGTTTTAAAATGCTAGAGATGAGATATGATAGATATTGATTTATATTCAGAATTTTAGAATCACCAAGATAGGAACGAAGTTTTCTTCAAAGCTGCCAAATACAAATAGTCAAAACACTGTGAATGCAACATTTATATAATTCTTATTGGTTCATAATTCTTGCTGCTGTATGTAATATATATATATATATATACACATATACATATATGTGTGTGTAGTAATTTAAATGTATATGTAAAAAATTAAAAAAGAAAATTTAATTGGAAAATCACTAATCAATAATTTTTCGTATGTCCTTTAGATAACTACAGTTTCAGTGAACTGGTTCTTTCAACTAAATATAGAGAACATGTGCTTATATGGTTTAGTAATCAGTAGACAGATCCTCTTATTGGAACTAATTTTGGAAGGATTGGTAATTAACTGATTTTTTTAATAGACATGGGAAATCTATAATAGCAACAGTCCTAATTTAAACGGTAATTATAGTGAGCAAATCTTTCGACACCTACATATAAAGCATCACACTTTAAAAAGCAGCTAATAAAATAAGTTGAAATTCAGTAGGATATATTAATGAGCAGTGATTATTGTTTTCCTATTTTTATGTTGGTAGTGGTAGAGGGTATGTGAGTTTGTGAGCTTCCTTTCTTTTGTTTTTGTGGATGTGGGGTTATATATTTCCTTTATTTTCCTGTGTAAAGTTACTATCCTTGGGTTGACAAGCTTGAATGCAGGCAGAGTCTATGGCCAAACCCTGACAACAACGGGTAAGCAAGTCCTCAATAGTTCCTGTCTCACAAATACTGGGGCAGAAGGCTGAAGACGATGCTCCAACATTATGGAGAGTTTGGTGTGAATGCTCAAGCATTGAATTGTCTCTGTAATTTTTTTTTTTTATTATTATTTTGGAAGTTGTTAACCTGCACTTCCGATTTACTCAGGCAATTAAATTTTTAATTCTTCTCACGTCTCAATGGGGTTCAAGACCAGAGAGTATAGTCTTACAATTAAGCTTAGTTGTTTAGGGGTTAAGATGATTTCAGGTCTAGATAGATGTTTTAAATTGATAGAAATGAGATATGATTGATATTGATTTCATTCAAAATTTTAGACTCACCAAAATAGGAAGAATGTTTTCTTTAAGGTTGACAAATTCAAATATACAAAGCACTATGAGTGTAATGTTTTTGTAATTCTTCACATGTTTTCATGTTTCTTCTTGTTATATGTAGTTTATTGTATTCATGTGTAATAAGATAAATACATAAGAGAAATTAAAAACTATATGAGATAAAAAAAATTTTTGAAGTCACTAGGAGACTTTAAGCAACTCAGTGGATTTTACCAACACAGAAAAAAAATGAGACACAGTTTTGTGAAAGACTGTCAGAACTGGTAACATATGACTCATTCAGAGTTTTTTGCTTTTGAGTAACAGAGACAGGTATATAAATAAATACATTGCAAAATAGAGTAAGATATATTCTTACTGTATATTCTTACTCTATTATTCTATCTAATTAAAAAATAGCTGTAAGAAAATGTTATATCACAGTTGAGTCAGTATGAACTTATGCTGAAGTTTTAATGGGAGGTGACAAAAATGAAATATGTAAGTGTCGTAGGCAATGAAATTGTACCTTTTACTTATAAAATTAAAAAATTAAAGCTATGCATTTTGGTACATAAAATGTCAACATTAATTAGACATAAAGAGTCAGTGTACTGATAACCAGTTTTAGAATAAAAACACATTAGCACTTAACTTTGTTAAAATTCAGAAGGACTGTCAAATTTAAGTCATTTCATTTCATGCCTCCTATCATGGTAATAAGAATTGTTAGGGTCATTGTAATGTTAGAAGAGTGTTAAAGAAAGCTGTAAAATACTGTCTTCTGTACATGTCATGAGGATTATACTTGTAAGATCACAGAAGTTGGGATTACCTGCTCTTGATCAATCCAGCCCACATTTCAGCATGGAGTGGAAAGGAGGTCTTATCAGTTTCTACTCCTAGGTAGGGAAAAATTGGATTGGTAATTGTTGGCATTATGTTTATCTTGACTGTTTACAGTTTACCTACGTTTGTTCTTTCAAATATTGATTTCCTTACCCTACTATCTGGTTTCAATCTGGACCTGCATTGTGATGTTTATCATAAGTATCTCCTGTCTCAAGTTTGTGTAAACATGCCACCATTTGTTCTCTATATTGCAAATAAAAGCCAAGTAACCAATGCTGAGCAATACATAGGTTAGAAGGACATTCTGGTTTATTAAGAGGAATAGAAAGCACAGGGATAAAAGATGTGGTACACCTTCCTCTAGGGAAACACCAGGAAGAATGAGCCAGACCTAGGGTATGAGTAAAAAGCTAATATAATACGGGATATCTGAAAAAAAGAAACCTTACTAGCTTGGAAGTTTAGGATAGAATAATTGTGAAGCATTGTGTTCTAGGCTAATTAAATAGACAAGAGTCTGTGTGTTTATTTGGGTATATAGCTTGTCAAGTAGTAACCACTGATTTACTAAAATAATAAATCAATATTAAATCTTAATAATCTTCAACAAGTAATTGATAGTTACTGGAGAAAGAGTCCTAATTTTCTGTAAAATTATGGTCCCTGGTAGTTTTTAATCTTGAGTGGGTGGCCCCATATGCATGCATACATTGCAGCTCTAATTGGAGTTAGTGAGTGATTTTAAAAAACACACACCTAGGTAGTGGAGAAAAATGTTGAGGGGACCACAGAAAGAATTGAAAGAGAGAACTTTAGGGAGAATGTCACCTCTCTCTCTCTCTCTCTCTCATTCTTAAGAATGAAGAAAACTTTTGAAAAGCAAAAAAATTCATGCAATGGAAAAATGCCTTTCTTTACTAATGAAAAATTATCTGCTCCTCCTGTGGATGATTCCACTAAAAACAGATAAATTGCAGTTCTTCAAAATTAAACTTCTATTCATTAAGTAATCACAAAATAAAATATACATATAATCCACAAAATGGGTCCATCGTTGACTAATAATATGTGACCATTATACCAGTTGGAAAGTTATAATAAAAATAATTCAAAAAATGAAAAAATTCACATTAAAATCACTCAAATGGAGATATTCAAAAGCTAATAATGAACATGAAAAGGCAATACAACTATATGAAGATTTACATAATGGAAGTTAAAAAAAGAGGTATCTGTTTTTATGTATAAATATATAATATATTATAATCAAGATATAATAAAAAATCCTGATAGGCAAACAAGAAAACCTGAAACTCTCTTAAACACTGTTGATTTAAAAGTGTATTTTATGTCCCTTTCCCCTAACTTGGCTGCCTTGTCTAGCCAAAATGGATACAATGCAACTAGTCCTACTGTAACTTGATATGCCAAGTCTAGCTGAAATCCATGGGATGCCTCCCTTTTTCTATGGGGGAAAGAGAACATAGAGGAAGAGAGGATAGTAGAGGGAATGAGTGAGAAAGTGACTGGAAAGAGAGGAGTGAGAGAAAGCTGCTATTAGAATGTAAGGTAAAATAATTAACTTTAAAAAGTGAAATAGTAATGGGGAGGGGAGGTTTGAGGGCCTGGAGAGAAAAGGGAAACAGAAGGCATCAGCATCACTGAGACAAACTGAAGCGAGACCTGCTACAGGATAGGGTACAGGTCGGATATGGGGATATCTCCAGCTGGGGAAATGAGACTAAGTAGGCCATCTTCTAGCCTAGTAGTAGGAGATGAATAGCAATCAACCTACAAAATCTTCGAACCATAATTTATTCTACCTACAAGATGTGCAGAGATAAAGATAAAGCAGAGACTGAGGGAATGACCAAACAATGCCTGGAACAACTTGAGACCTACTCCATGGGAGTGAGCCAAGCTATGGCACCACTAGAGATACTCTGTTTACAGTCAAGATCCTAACTTCTCTGAGAGCCCTCACTCCAACAGCTGATTGAATCAGATGCTGAGATTTAAAGCCAATCATTAGGCAGAACGTAGGGAGTCCTGAGGAAGAGTGGTAAAGAAGGGAAAGAACAGAAGGACTCAGATGGGACGAGAACACTACAAGTAAACCAAGGGAGTCAAATAACCTAGAGCCACGGGGGCTTACAAAGACAGAAGCGCCAAGCAAAGAGCATGCACGAACTGGACCTAAGCTTCCTACACGTACGTTACTGATGGGCAGTTTTATCTTCATGTGGGTCCCTTAGTTAGTTGAGTAGGTGATGTCTATGATATGAACTCTGTTGTCTGCTTTCAATCACTTCACCTGGCCATGCTGCCTCAATGGATGAGGAGGAGCTCAGTCCTGATGTAACTTTATGTGCTGGGGTTGGTTATTGTTGTTGGTGGCTCCACTTTTCTTAGAAGAAAGGAAAAGGGGATAGGGGGAAGTAGGTGTGAGAGAGGGATCAGATACAGAGGAAGGAGGAGCTATGGACAGGATGTAAAGTGAATATATAAATTAAAAATAAAAATGTAACCGTCAAATAGTATAGGTACTTGAGAAAAACAACTCGGAATTAGGGTACGGCAGAGTATTACATTATAGTGGACATGGTTCTGGATTTGATCCTTATTGCAAAAGAAGCAATATAGAGTTCCCTATGAATATATGCAAGAGAAATGTAAATTACTGTCTATGTGAGCAATTATAGAAATGTTTATAAAAGTAGCAATCACCAAAACAATGGAAGAACCCTCAACTGACCATCATTAAATGGACAGATCACCAAATGTTGAGTATGTATACACTATGTATGATTTGACAACTAAGAAGAAAAAGTAGCTTTATGAGCTAAACTTCAGAAGATCCACAGAAACATTATTCTAAATTAATTTAGTCTCCAAGGCCACACATAAGACGATTAGAGTAATAGGAATTGTCTTGACTAAATTCATGTGTAGAGAAAGAACATATTAATGGTTGCCTATGGCTGCTCTGGATGAAATGATTGGAACCAGAGATCTAAATTGAGTTATGCTTCTTTTAAAACATGGTAGAAATATAAATATGTGGTAGTTTCATAATTTATAACTGTACTAAATGCCATTTAATTATACATACTATACAGATAAATTGTATGATATGCTAAAAAAAACATCAAATTGAAGGACACTGAATATAATCTAAATAATCACAAAAGAGAACCGCATTTTAGATTTGAAAGTATATGTATATGAAATTATTACTTACTCCTTAATTAAACAACTAAAAGTATATTACTTGGGACACAACTTCTTAGGGGCAGATATATAGAGGGAGGTAATCCCCCTCAGGAACAGTCATAGGGGAGGGGAATAATGGGAAAAGGGGGGGGGGGAGGAATGGGAGGATACAAAAGATGGGATAAACATTGAGATGTAACAAGAATAAATTAATAATAAAAAATAATTATTTTTCTCTAAAAAAATTTAACTTCAAATGATTCAAAAGATTTCATGAAATAAAAGAAAGTCTTAAATTTAAACAATAATTTCAAGTATGGTATCACATTTACCAGTTTTGAAGCTATTGAAATATGTTGCAGTAAACTTTATGCCATTTCAAAAGAATAAGTATATTTAAAGTGTAGTCCAAATTTCTGGGTATTAATTTTCTATTCTTTGATGCTAAATCTAAAATAATCAAATTGACAATAAGGGACGTTTATCTTGCCTCAGGATTTCCATTGATTTTCACCTATATCTGAGGCAAGTCTGTTGCACTCACGGCAAATAGAAAATTGGCAATGTCAGCAGTGTGGAATACAGGACATAAATATTCCACCCAAAGATACACTCCATGAGCTAACTTTCTTCCACTAAATTCTATATCACAATGTCACAACAATTTGCAACTGCATCATATTCTGATAGCTACCAGCTTTGAGAGGAAATTTAAGATATAAGCCTTAAAATTTCCATTATTAAAACTTTTCAATTGTTTGCATAATACTTCAATTAATATTCATTCATTTGTGAGGGCATCTAAAGGATTTTGTACGAATTGTATTACTTATGTAACTCATGAATGTTTTATGGAAAATAATTAACATAGTGTCATATAGCATTGAAACACTTTCTTAAAATTCAGAGATGATGAAGTCACAAAAATTACATTGGGTGTTTTGGAGCCCCTTTTAAATACAATATTAATTCTATGATGGGACTTATTCCTGGTTTTAATTGTCACAGACCAGAATAGGGTGGATCAGATCATAGGTCCTGGGAGAAATTCTAATCATATTTTATGTTAAAAGTACATAATAGTAAAATGTCCACTATGTTTTTAATATTATGCCCTAAGAGCAGTACTCTCTGAACCATCATAAGAAACACTTGATGTATGAAGCTACTCATTTAGTGGCTGACAACTGGTCAACATGCAGAGAAAAAAAGACTACATAGTGCTCAGCTTCAAATGTGATAACTGTGTCACACTCCCATCTTTACAGTGTCAAAGATTATCATGAAATAATGGTTGAAAGAGCCAGAGATAATTAATTTCTCAAGGAAAATACCATTTTCTGGAAGTGACAGAGATTTTGTACACATAAACTCACAATGGTTGTAAATGTATTCACAAAACCTGCAAAAAAGCAAGGAAGGGAAAGGCAAACATTCCACAATGTTCAGAAGAGGGGCTAGTAAAGTCTCAAACCTAGCTGAAAATCTTATAGTAAATTATGGCTTCTGGAGGGAGTTACAGTCATTGATGTTACTGGTGAAAGGCTTACCATGTCCCAGGAGATGGCCCTATACCCGTACACATATCAGCAGCACTACGTAGATGCAATGTGTGTGTGTGTTTTAAGTGAGCACATGAATCTGAGAAGGAAAAGAAATATGAGAGAAATAGAGGAAGAATGAGAATGAAGAGAATAGGGAGTACATTCGTTCAAAATAAATTATATGAAGTTAAAATAATAATAAAGGAAATAAAATACCTATATAAGATCATTGTACATTGTTTCTTTTTTATCAAATTTTCAATGATGATGAATCTTTATAACATGATGTTTAAATTATGAAAAAAGTTGTAAAATAAAGATAATGAAAGAAGAAAACTGAATTTTGAAAAAAAAATGTGTCCAAGCATGAAGGCTTTAGAATTGGCTGTATATTCAGTAGCACTTCTTCCTCTGGTAGAGGATCTAAATTTGGTTCCCAGAACCCACATCAGACATCAGCTACCTGGAACTCCATTTCCAAAGATCATATGCCCTCTTCTGGCCACATTGGGCACTTGAATAGGTGTGATACATGTAAACTCATACACTCATACATGTGAGTTAAACTAATAGGAATTATATAAAAACGCTGTAATTTATTAAAGTAAGACATGACAATTAGTTGAAAATAGTATTCACTACTGAAACAATGTGGAAGGCTTACCACACGGATATGGAACTTATTTCCAATGGTAACATACAAACTCTGATGGTAAATGAAATATCCACATTTTTAAAAGGAAAATGAATAAAGGAGACAATGGAAGTAAAACTGAAAATACTAGGTAGTCAACTATGTGGCTTTATTTTTGGAGGGGAGGGGGAAGACATTGTTTTACTCTTGCATTTTTTCATTGCCAAGGATCCACCCTAGGGCTTTTAATGTGCTAAGTAAATCCTCTGGGTCACATCTACATCTCAAAAATAATACCTAAATTCATGCATAAGAGGACACAACAAAAGAGGAGCTGGTTTTTAAAAAGAAAGGATTAATAAAAATCTTAAGATAGCAAATGACATGTTGAAGGCTTAAAAGAAATATAATATAATGGATATAAGCATGTTTTTGTTTTGATCCCAAGTGTGGGATATAAAACAGACTTCTGTGAGGTTGTGTGATGTTTCCCCACAGGAAATAGACTTGTGAGAGGGTACATGGAGCTTGTCCAATAGAAAAGTAACTTTCTTATGCTGAGGCATGGCCTTTACCAACTGATAAACTCCTGGTGTTCATTCTCTGAGAGGAGACATATATGAGGCCAAACCAGAGGCTTTGGCTTTGGCTTTTATATCACTTCATGTTGCTTGGCTATTGATTACATTGAGACACTCTTAGAGAAAAAAGCTCCAGAAAACTGCTCCAAAAACCTGTTCCAGGTTCTAGTTCCTGCTCCAGATTCCAGATGCTGCAGTTGTGGCCACTTTTGCTGAATAGCTGGTTTGCCGTTTAATGAGTCTCCTGGAATTCTGACAATGAAGAGAGGAATTGCCCCAAGGAACTGAGTCTAATAAAAGGCTACTTCTCCTGACTGTATTAACCATCTTTCTCTCCTATCTAGGGTAAGTGGATTGGAAGCAAAGTTGAGTCATTAAAGAACCTCAAATAAAGTGGGTTTTCAAAAGACAAATGCCTACTGTATAACAAAAATTTGACAAGGAAGGATTGGTCAAGAATATGAAAGACTGCAGAAACTCTTGACATTTTTCCTTGATATTATAGAAAAATAATATTTCAGTTTCTGTCCACATGGTATGATCTCCTCTGAACATTTTACTTAACATATTTAAGAAGAGATTATTTTAAATCATATTTCCATCTAGATTCTCCTTTCAATTAAGCCTATTGTCAAGGTGTTGTGTTTTTTTTTTTTTTCTTCTTCAAAAGATGTGGGAAGTTGCAGAGGTCCCTTTGGTAGGGATAACCAAGAACTCTATTTACTTAGAGAAATGAGAAATAACACTATTAGTGTATTGAACATTAGTTGAATTATATAAATGTACTATATGCTTACTTTTATGGAAATTGGCTTTTATACTTCAAAAGGACATTTGATTCTTCCCCTTAATTTTGAAAATTAGACTACCTCTACAAAGTACTTGCAGAGGTATATCAAAGGACCACAAGGGGAAAATAATGGAAGATTAGTGGGAAAACTGAATTGAAACTTTCTCCAAAAAGAGTCAATGAAAAAAAAAAAAACTTGTTCAGCCCTAACTTTTTGTTTCCTTAGTAGTTGGGCCTGAGAACTAGAGTGTATGAGAGTAGGCAACATACTTGCTATACAAAATTCTTAGTATAAACTAGTTCAATAGGATTTCAGGGGCCTTTAACACCTCAATAACAACTTGCCTGAAGGTTAACATTTATTGTTTTGAACTGGCAGCATCTTGATTTTATGGGACACATTTATATGCTAAATTGCCTATTATGTTAAGTTGTACAATCCCATTTAACAGCATCGGAAATAAAATTTGACTATATGTGTTTGTATTTTATTAGTGCTATACCAGACTTCTTAATAACTCAAGATTCCTAAAGGCTAAAACTCATTTCATCTCCTTCAGAAGGTGCTTGCCTAAAATAATTTGTTACAAATAGTGCATTTGCATAGATTTAAAGTTTACAGACTTGGGTCATCAGGAAAACTAGAAAAGATTAACTCCATTTCATCTTACCCTTAAGCAAATCATAAATGACACATTTAAGCAATTATATGGAGAAAATAAAAGTACAATCTAACTAATGATTATGCTTCTCTTAATGATTTCAGAGTAAATCAGTAGGAAACTCCAGGGAAATGGATGTTGAGTAATGATGTGATAATATAAGCATTCTCACAAGTTTATAAATGTTCCTGGTATTTCTATAGTACATCAGTGAGTTCACAACTATATTGACTATGGCATACTATTCTAAAAAGTGAACAAAGGAATGTTAAATAATAAATATCAATTTAATGCAGTTAGGTAGAAAAAATATTAGTTAAACACACTGATTTATAAAACAAATTGTAAAATTTTACTCTAAATTATGTCTCCTCAGTGGTGGATAATAGATAAATAGCGTTTGGGAAATACTAAAGTACCCATCATTTTTAATGCTTCTTCAAAACATATTTTTATATTAGTAATTTTTCTTTTTTTCTATGTATTTATTTAAGCACTTTACAGCCTTATCACAGCCCCTTCCTTTTCTTTATCCCCATTTATGTGTATAAATCTGTGTCTCTGTATGAGTAAATTTATTCAACTGAATGCACATGCTTGAAGAATCCAGGAGAGACTGTCCAATTAATATACTGAACCTGGAGTTTTTGTGCCAGCTGATATACCTACTCAAAGATGGTAAGATTTTATAATTGTATATATGTATGTGTGTGAGCTGATAGATATGAGCATGTTACAGAGAGTATATAGATACAAATTAGACCAAGGTAAAATCTTAACATATTGAAATAAACACAAGGAAGTCACTTTTTACAATGGAAAATAAGCAAAATATCTTCAAATATTTGTTTAAAGAGAGATGAAAGGTCAGTACATCAACACTTGGTATCTGAACAAAATACTTGGCTTTGATTAGAAATATGGAATAGTTATACAAAGAAGAGCTCTCCCATGGTAGCTAACTAGAAGAAAGTAATTTGATATCATAATTTTGTTCTTTTTTTTTTTTTTTTTGAACCATTGTGTCACTATTAAAGAAAAGGAGTGTTCTGCAGACATCATACTGAACAGATAAGGATAGATACCTGTGGAGAGTAAAAAAGACAGTTAATTACAATCTTTACTAGAAGCTTTGCAGTTGATGTCCTTCATCTTCATTATAGCAGGAGCAAGGGAACAATAGCAAATACCTATTTTCCTAGATTTCTGAACATAACTGTTCCTCACATGTATTTAAATAACAGTCAAGAAATTTGTTCTGCCACTTGAGAGAATGAAGGCACTTCCCACAAAGGATAAGCTCCTTTTAAAGCTTTAACATGTGAATGAACATGAAAATTAATAAATGTAAATAGGAGAGTATTGGATGTAAACAAAGCATTTTAGTGACAAGGATTAAGAAGGAATTGTTGAGTTGTACAATTATTTGCTGGTTGTTTTTCTCTAATTTTTCTTAATTTCTTCCTGAACAAAAGGCTATTTAATGGTACATCACCATTAAAATTTTAAGCCCTTCTAGATAAGATGAGGCTTTCATTACATATAGGCTATAATTTATTGTTATACAGTAGATTGAATTGTTTCCACTGCTTATACTGGTAATTTATCTTACACAAAAATACTAAATTTTTTCATCCAGTTGATATTTGCTTGAATTTCCATTTTATATATTTTTTAATTCATAATTTCCTTATTAGGATTTTTTTGTTTCCTCATGCTATTTGATTGTCTGTTAGAGCTTGAAGAGATTCAAAGGATCTATTTTGAGTCATAGACTGCCAAGTTCATCATCTCTCTTCAAAGTGATTGGTCATAAAATTATTGGTTTTTTTAACTTGCTACACATCATATATATATATTATGTCTTTTAAACACTTTTTATTATGAGTGAGACATTGTGTTTGTATTGCATGGAATATCTAGATATTATTTTCTAACAATAGAAAGTTTTACATTTTGGGGATATTGGGGAAATAACTCACAGATGAAAACTATGCTTTTTTGTTTTCTTTTTTTTATGAGACAGGATTTTTCTGAGTATCCTTGGCTGTCATGGAACTTATTTTATAAACAAGGTTGTCCTCAAACTTACAGAGTTCCTTCTGCCTCTGCCTCCCTGAGAATGTAATGTGCATGGAGCATCTTTCTACTTTCTGATTCCTTCGGTTTCTTCCTTAGAGACTTGAAGTTCTTGTTTCACAGGTCTTTGATTTGCTTTATTGGAGTTATGGCATGATACTTTATTGTTAAAGGTGTAGTTTTCGTAATTTATTTCTCAGCCCATTTTGTCATTTGTATACATGAAGGCTACTGATTTTTTTAAATTTATCTTATATCCATGCACTTTGTATCACCTGTAGGAGTTCTATAGATTGTTTTTGGTAGGATGGCCATTTTTATTATATTAATCTTATCATTCCATGAGCATGGCAGATATTTACATCTTCTGAAATCTTCTTCCATTTTTTCCAAAAATTTGAAGTTATTTTTATACATGTCTTTTACTTGCTTGGTTAGTGCTATCCCAACATATTTTATATTCTTTGTGTCGAATGCAAAATGTGGTATTACCCTGATTTGTTTTTCAGTCTACTTGTTTGTTGATTCTTGTTATTTTGTTGTGCTGTGGGTTTCTAATTTTGATTTGCTGGCCTGATATTATTGGTTCCTTGTGTTTTCTTTGGTGTCATTAGCTTTTTCAGGTGGGAGTTTTCTTCTAGCAACTTGAATAGGGCTGGATTTGTGAGCAAAAATGATTTAAATTAGTTTTATCATGGATTTTTTAACCCAACTATTGTGATTGAAAATATGGAGATATGGTTCAGAGATTAAGGACCGTGGCTATTCTTCCAAAGGTCCTAAGTTCAATTCCCAGCAACCACCTGATGGCTCACATCCATCTATAATGACATACAGTGCCTTCTTCTTGTGTGTACATATACATGTAGACAGGACAATGAATACATAATAAATAAATATTTTTAAAAAAAGAAAGAAAATCTGACCATTGGCTAGATCTGGGAAGGGGTTTAAAGTTTACCTCCTGTATTGTCCTTGGCTGGTGCCTTAGTTTGAGCGGGACCCCTGGGCCCAAATCTGCCTATCATATTGTTCTCCTTGTAGATTTCTAGGACCCTCTGGATCCTTTTATTTTGCTGTTCTCCCATGTGTCTCTCACAGTTGAGTGGAGAGTGTGATACGACTTTCTCACATACTCTGGTGCCTCACATTTGACCATGTCCCCTGGAGGGGGAGACCTGGTGGCACTCAGAGGAAGGACAGCAAGTAGCCAAGAAGAGACTTGATACCCTATGAGAATATATAGGGGGACGTAATCCCCCTCAGGAACGTCATAGGGGAGGGAATAATGGGAAAATGGGGGGGGGGGGAGGAATGGGAGGATACAAGTGGATGGGATAAACATTGAGATGTAACAAGAATAAAATTAATAAAAAAAAAAAAAAAAAAAAAAAAAAAAAAAAAACAAAAAGAAAGAAAATCTTGCTTGGTATGGGAGTTTGTGCTAGCACGTGTATTTTCCTAGAATTTATAAAACATCTTTCTAGTTGCTTCTGGCATTTAGAGTTTCCAATATAAAACTCATACATTATTCTAGTAGGTCTATCTTTATAGGTTATTTGGTCTCTTTTGCTTGCATCTTTTACCTTTCTTTCTTTCTTTCTTTCTTTCTTGTATGTTTAGTGTTTCAGTTATTATGTGATGAGGGAATTTATTTTCTGGCCCAGTCTATTTGGTAATCAGTATCCTTCTTGTACGTTTTTAGGTAACTCCTTTTCAGGTTGCGGAGATTTTCTTCAGTGATTTTGTTGAAAATATACTCTGGGAGATTCCAAGAAAGTGGCGAGCAGTGTGGACCTTGTTTAGAAGCCAGAGAAATCAAGTCTGAAAATTGGACTTATTTCTTAAGCATGAACACCCAGCTCTCCACCCCACCTCAACAGAAAAAACCATAGTGTGCAAGGAACAAACTAGGGACAATCTTGTGCAATCTCAAACACAGGAAAAAACATGGACCCCCAGGGGAGCAGACCAGCTGTGGCAGCAGTGAAAGCAGTGGTGGCTGAAGAGCCAGCAACAAAAGCAGGGACAGCGGTGGCAGCTGCAAAGCCAGAGACACCTGCAGCATTTGCTGAGGTAGGCCTCTTGGAACAAACACCTGTGGAGGTGATCGGCAGGGGGGATCTGTGTGATCAGTTGCGGGAAGTGGTGAACAACAGGAGCTCAAAGGGACTGTGAGGGTGGAGCTGGGAGACAGAAAGGGTACCATTGCCTTGTCTCAGTGGCAGGCTGCAACCAGCAAAGAGAAAGGGAAGGTTAGAATGCTGGACAGATCAGTGCACAAAAGCAGAGTGGCCTGCCTACAGAGCAAAAGATTAACAAAACAGAAGTCACACAGCATCTGACATCCAAATCACAGATCCATTGTGTGGAGAATGCCACACCCAAGAAAATGCAGCATACAGATAATCGCACACCAGCAAAACCAAAACATACAATGGCCACATATAATCACCATGAACTCCATAAAAAAGCATCCAATAACCATTGATAAATAACATCACTCAACGTCAATGGCCTCAACTCCCCAATAAAAAGGCACTGGCTATCAAAATGGATGCAAAAACACAATTCTTCAATGTGTTGTATTCAAGAAACAAATCTCATCAACAAAGATAGATATTACCTGAGAATAAAGAGGTGGAATTTTTTTCAAGCAAATGGTCTCGGGAAACAAGAGGGAATAGTCATTTTAATACCTGACAAAAGAGACTTTCAAATAAAACTGATCAAGAAAGAGTAAGAAGGACACTTTGTCCTAATTGAAGGAAAAATTCACCAAGTGGATATCAACGTCCTAAATATCTATGCCCCAAATATTAGGGCACCTGCATTTGTAAAAGAAATACTTTTAAAGTTTAAATCACTAATTGATCCCAACACAATAATAGTGGGAGACTTCAACACCTCACTATCTCCAATGGACAGATCCTCAAGGAAGAAATTAAATAGAGAAGTAATCAACCTAACAGAGGTCATGAATAAAATGGACCTAACAGACATTCCCATAGCTTTTTACCCAAATAGAAAAGAATATACTTTCTTCTCTGCACCACATGGAGCCTTCTCCAAAATAGACCTTATAATTGGTCACCAAACAAGCCTCAATAGATACAAAAAATTCAAATAATCCCTTGCATCCTATTAAACCACCATGGCCTAAAATTGAACAACAAACAACAATAGAAATAACAAAAAGTCTACAAACACATGGAAACTGAACAATCTTCTACTCAATGACAACTAGGTCAGGGATGAAATAAAGAAAGAAATCAAAGACTTCCTAGAGCTCAATGAAAATGAAGGCACCACATATCCAAACCTTTGGGACACAATGAAAGCAGTGCTAAGAGGAAAATTCATAGCACTTGGTGCCTTCATAAAGAAACTGGAGACATCACATATAAGCAACTTAATGGAACATGTGAAAACTCTAGAAAAAAAAAAAGAAGCAGACACACCCAAGCGGAGTAGAAGACTGGAAATAACCAAACTCAGGGCTGAAATCAATAAGTTAGAAACAAAGAAAACAACTCAAAGAATCAATGAAACCAAGAGCAGGTTCTTTGAGATAATCAACATGATAAACAAACCTTTAGACAAACTCATTAAAAGGCAAAGGGAGAGTACCCAAATTAACGAAATCAGAAATAAAAAGGGAGAAATAACAACTGATACCAAGGAAATCCAAAGAATCATTAAGTCTTACTTCAAAAGCCTTTATGCCAGAAAATTTGAAAATCTAAATGATATGGACAATTTGCCTTATAAATTCCACTTTCCAAAGTTGAATCAAGATCAGGCAAACAAATTAAACAGTCCTATATCCCCTAAGGAAATAGAAACAGTCATCAAAAGTCTCCCAACCAAAAAGAGCCCTGGGCCAGATGGATTCACCACAGAATTCTACCAAATCGTCAAAGAAGAGCTAATACCAATCCTCCTCAAACTATTCTACAAAATAGAAACATAAGAAACACTACCAAATTCATTCTATGTAGCCACAATCACCTTAATACCTAAGCCACACAGAAACCCAACAAAGAAAGAGAATTTTAGACCAATCTCCCTTATAAACATGCAAAAATACTCAATAAAATTGTGGCAAACTGAATATAAGATCATATCAAAAATCTTATCCATCATGACCAAGTAGGTTTCATACCAGGCATGCAGGGGTGGATCATTATAAGGAAATCCATCAATGTAATTATTCATATAAACAATCTGAAGGAAAAGAATCACATGATCATCTCTTTAGATCCAGAAAAAGCATTCAACAAAATTCAACACCGTTTCATGTTAAAAGTCTTAGAGAGATCAGGGATACAGGCACATACTAAAACACTGTAAAGGCAATATACAGGAAACATATAGCCAATATCAAGCTAAATGATGAGAAACTTAAGTCAATCCCACTGAATTCAGAGACACAACAAGACTGCCCGCTCTCTTCATTGCTCTTCAATATAGTACTTGAAGTCTTAGCTAAAGCAATGAGCTAAAGAAAATCAAGGGGCTATGTAAAGGAAAGGAAGAAGTCAAAGTTTCACTATTTGCAGATGATATGATAACACACATCAGCGATCCCCAAAAGTCAACCAAAGAACTCCTACAGCTTATAAACAGCTTCGGCAAAGTTGCAGCATACAAAATTAACAAGAGAAAATCAGTAGCCCTCCTGTACACAGATGACAAAAGGGTGGAGAAAGAAATTAGGGAAACCACTCCCTTCACAATAGCCTCAAACAATATAAAATATCTGGGTATAAATCTAACCAAGCGAGTGAAAGGCCTTTATGGAAAAAAACTTCAAGTCCCTAGAGCAAGAAATTGAGGAGGATATCAGAAAATAGAAAGATCTACTATACTCATGGAATGGGAGAATCAACATAGTAAATATGGCCATCCTACTAAAAGCAATATGCAAATTTAATGCAATGCCTATCAAAATATCAATACAATATTTTACAGAGTTGGAAAGATCAATTGTTCACTTCATATGTAAAAACAAAAAACCCAAGATAGCTAAATCAATCCTACACAATAAAAGATCTATCAGAGGACTCTCCATCCGTGATCTCAAGCTGTGCTATAGAGCAACAGTAATAAAAACAGCATGGTACTGGCATAGAAATAGGCCAGTTGACTGATACAATGGAAAAAAGAAAGCATCTTCAACAAATGCTGCTGGTTCAACTAGATGTCTATATGTAAAAAATGTAAATAGATCCATATTTATCCCCCGGTATGAAACTAAAGTCCAAGTGGATTAAAGACCATAAAATAAAACCAGATACGCTAAATTTGTTAGAAGAAAAAAGGGCGTAAGACTGTAGAACTCATTGGCACAGGAGACAAATTCATGAAGAGAACACCAAAAAGCTCAGGCTCTAAGATCAACAATTTATAAATTGGACTTTATGAGGGCTGAGAAGCTTCTGCAAGGCAGAAGACACTGTCAGCAGAACAAAGCAACAGCCCACAGATCAGAAAAAAATCTTTACCAACAGTACATTGGACAAAGGGCTGAAATCTAAAATATATAAAGGACTCAAGAAATTAAACACCACCAAACCAAATAACCGAATTTAAAAATGGGCTACAGAACTAAACAGAGAATTCTCAAAGGAGGAATATTGAATGGCTGAGAAACACTTAAAGAAATGCTCAACATTTCTACTCATCAGGGAAATGCAAATCAAAACGACCTTGAGATACCATCTTACACCTATCCAATTTGTGAGATCAATAACTAGAATTACTACACATGCTGGCCAGGATGTGGTGAAAGGGGAACACTTCTCCACTGTTGGTGGGAGTACAAACTTGTTAAACCACTTCAGACAGGAATATGGTGGTTTCTCTGAAATTGGGAATAGCTCTACCCCAAGAACCAGCTATGCCATTCCTGGGCATATACCCAAAAGATGCCCAACCATGCAACAAAGACATTTATGCAACTATGTTCATAGCAGCCTTATTTGTAATAGCCAGAACATGGAAACAACTGAGAAGTTCCTCAATTGAAGAATGGATTAAAAAAAAAAAAAAAAAAAAAAACCTGTGGTACATCTACACAATGGAATACTATTCAGCTCTTAAGAACATGGAAATCTTGAGTTTTGCTGGCAAATGGATGAAATTAGAAATGATCATCCTAAGCGAGATAACCCAGACCCCAAAAGACATGCATCGTATACACTCACTCATATGTGGATTTTAAAACAACATAGACATGTTAGGAGAGACTCCACCCAGCAGTGTATTAGGAAAGTTACAGAGACTTAAAGCTGGACACTGGACAGAGTCCCTAGAGTGTAGGGTGGCCCTGTCAAGCCACAGAGGAAGTGGTCATATGTAGTAGAGGGGACACTAGATAAACTAAGGTCAGATGTTAGTGAAGGAGAGCTCCCCTATCTAAGGACTAGGGGAGAGAGGGCATGGGATGAAGGTAGATGAGGGAGGAGGAGGAATTGGGAGGGGAAGAGAGACAGAGAACTACAATTGAGATGTAAAGAACTCAAACTACAGAACAAGCAGGTAATTTATATTCCTAATCCCACTACATGGGAATAGTTCTAAGACTGGCAGAGATATAAATGTAAAGGCATAGAGAGCCTCATGTTGACCACAGATTCTCTGTGACTTAGTATTAGACGCCACTACTAGTAAGGAATGAAGGAAGATTTGCAAATGCCTTACGTCGACCCATAAAATGACCAGAAAACTAGCTTTAATTCTTCTGTGGTTCTGTCATCTAGAGTCCCAATAGGGTTTCCTCACTTCTGTCCCTGTTTCCTGGTAAGTGAAGGCTTTCGTGGGACATGCCCCTTGGGCTAGTATGCAGATATAAGTGAGTATATACCATTTGATTCTTTCTGCTTCTGGGTTAACTCACTCATTATGATCATTTCTAGCTCAATCCATTTGTCCACAAATTTCAGGAATTCCTTGTTTTTAATAGCTGAGTAGTATTCCATAGTGTAAATGTACCACAGTTTCTTTATCCATTCTTCTACTGAGGGACACTTAGGCTGTTTCCATGTTCTGGCTATTATGAATAAGGCTGCTATGAACATGGTTGAGCAAATTTTCTTGTTGTGTGCTGGAGCATCTTCTGGGTATATTCCAAGGAGTGGAATAGCTGGGTCTTGAGGAAGCCCTATTCCCAATTTTCTGAGATAGCACCAGATAGAAGGTGGAATGGGAGGATACAAGGGAAGGGTTACCCATTGATATGTAATATGAATAAATTAATAAAATAAAATTAAAATTAAATAAATAAACATATATGCATCAAAAAATTCTTCTGTGGATCCAGCATATCTCATACAATTATAATGTTAGAACTGTATAATGCTTGTGAGAAATTATGTTTTCAGAACAAAATAACCAGCTGGACTAGACCTGACAGGAATCATTCCTCCCAGCACAAGGGACACTGACATTCTACTTCCTCCTAGTCCCAGCCCCAGATGATTCTGTTGCTTTTACCTGTCAGATTTGGACAGCTCCCTGGACAACATTGTAGAAAACTTCTGATCTAATTTGGACCACCATTTCAGTCTCCTACTAAGCTTGGAATATCTCAACATTTAGAGACTGAACAACAAGTGCAATCACTAGACGGCTTAACCATTCTCTCCAGGTTTTTGGGCCCATTCCAAGGTATTATTTGCCCCAACTGAACCTGAAGAAATGTTAAGAGAACAGTGCCCTATTCCCTAAAAGAGGGGTGTATAGGTTGCTGGTTGCTCGCTTGATCTACCAATGATTATTCTCATCGAGAGGTGGTCACAAGTCATGATTGGTCTTATACAGAGAAAAAATTAGGGGAAATGCAAGAATATCTCTTTTTGCCTTTATCTTGCATATGTAGGCAAGGAGATGGGAGCTGAAAAGAAAGAAAGGGAGGTTTAGGAACATAGAGGGAGGAAAGAACAAAAGCTAGATGACTGAACCTACTCTTTAACTCAAGGCCTTAATTGTTCCTTATAATGAAGGCTATATCTAAGTTATTGCCTTAGAATTTAGTATACTGATACAAAACATGGGCATTTCAAATACTTAGATATACACAAAAATAAATATCCTAAGTCTAACAGATATGACTCAATCAACATATGTGATAAATTAGTTGAATATGGTCTTTAAAAGCCTCAGAGACACACAGAATGTGGAATTTAAAGTTGTTCTTACAATCCTAAATTTCTTTGACAAGACAAGTTAACTCCTGACAACACCCAGCCTACCTCAAAGACGATGATGAGCATCAAAGAAACTCCTAATGGAGATGGCTTCAAAGGTGGCAAACCAGCCACTGGGCAAAATGTCCTTGTTCCTGCAACAAAAGAATCTGCCTAAAAATGAGCATATTAGATTCAGGCAGAGTTGACATTCGCACTCTGCCATGTCTGCATAAGCAAATCCTCAATTGTTCCAGAAAGCTGAAGATGAGACTCCAACATTGTAAAGTGTTTTGGGTGACTGGTCAGGTAATAAACTGTCTTAAGTCGATTTGTACATTTTGGAAGCTTCTAACCCACACTGCTGGTTCACTCACAAATTTAAGTTTTATTCCGTCTCAGGTCTCTGAGGGGCATTGAAGACAAGATTATATAGTTTTACAACCAAGTTTAGATGATTAGGGGACAAGATCCTTTTAGATTAAGATAAAGGAGTTAAGCTATTAAAGTTGAGATAGGATAGATATTGAATCTCATTCAGAAATTTAGACGCAACAAGACAGAAAAAACACTTACTTCAAACTAGACGAATGTAGATGGTCAATTCACTATGAATGTAACATTTATAGAACTCATTATTTTCAAGGTTGTCACATGGTTCTCCCTGCTGTTTGTAGTTTGTTTTATACTAAGAATAATTTGTCATTCTTCTAAATATTGTATATTATAAAGAAAATGCATAAGGTCTAAAAATTGTTTCTCCCTAAGATCAGACTGAACAGAAAGACTTCTTTCATCATTCTTAGTTAACATAGGACTGGATGTTTCAGACAGTACAATAATATACAACTATTGTGAAGAACAAATACACATTAACACAAATTTATGTACATATACAGTTACATATATATAAATTTCATGCATCCATGCACAGAAAATCAATAAGGTTTTATGCAGTTGTTTCTAAGATATCAATGAAAACCAATCAGTCTAAATCAAACCCTTATTTTGATATCATTGTATACACAGAAAGCCAAACCAAATTTTAGAACTCTCTCTTAGTTTTCTTTAATAATAATATATAAGATTAACACTCACAAATTAATGGAATTTGGCATGGAAAGATGGTTTAGTGGGTAAGAATGTTTACACTCAAGCCTGTTGACCTGAGTTTTAACCCTTGGAATTTACATGGTTGACAGTGAAACCTCATGTTTCTCTCTAACCTTACAAATGCACACACACACACACACACACACACACACACACACACACACACACACACACAAATGAATGTAATGAAAAACACAAATTAAAAAGGTAATGTGAATAATAACCACACATGCATTTTTACTTTATTAAAGCTAAAGTAAAAACTACAAATGAAAAATCAAAATGAAATATTTTAAAACACATATACAATGAAGACTGATATCTATATTAAAATTCATTCAAAACAGAACTACAAAATAGATATTAAAATTGAATTACTTAACTGTTTATACAGAAAGAAATAATCAAGCCAGTAGAGGGATTCTTCTTTAATCAAGAAAACTGTGCTCTCTTTTGCCAAGTTGTTGTTCAGAATGGAAAATTTATCTCCTGACAAAACTGTGTAACTGAAAACTCAGGGATACATACCTTTCTAGAAACTCAGATAGCAGGTTAAAACTGATAAATATCCTGAAGGTGATTTCTCTAAACATCTCTGTGCTACTCGAGTTAAGAATCTATAACTTTCTGTAGTAATTATCATGAGGTCTCCATCATAAGCAAAGTGTTTGGATTTAAAGGATACATTTCACACTATCATCCAGAACCTTCTGAGGAAGAAATTTTGAGGTTATTGTTGCCTTCAGCATTAGCTGCATATTAGCTCTGGTTATCTGGCTGAGGATTCTTTAGAAAACCTCAATCTTTGTTGATAACTTTTCCATTCCATGTGTCAAAGTGTTTTCTTGAATTTACTTTTAAATAAGGAGAACAATTATGTCAGAATTCACTTCCTGTCTCTTATCCTGAATGAGGTAACCATGGCCCAGAAAGGCAGGCAAGTTGATATTAGTCCAACATATATGTGGTCTGAGAGACTCCACTCAGCAGGGGATTGGGACAGATGCTGCGACACACTACTGGACTCTGGAAAGAGTACTGAGAGTTGTATGGAAGAATGGGGCTATGGAAGGTCCCCAGAGGGTTCTGGAGCCTCACAAGGAGACCATCAACGTAGGCAGATCTGGACTCAGGGGGACTGTCCAAACCTTTGCACCAACCAAGGACAATGCATGCAGAAAACCTAGACCCCCTGTTCAGATATAGCCAATAGACAGCTCATATTTTCTGTGAGTTCTAAGTTAATTGAGAAAATGAGTTAATGTCATAGTGGATATTCTTACATATTTGCCTAGACAGAGGTAAAATAATTCAAAATTGATAAGAGACTAACATGCTTTGATGAATCTTTATATGTGAAGTAAAATAGAAAGCTAGAATACTTGTCATCTCTCTCAACAGATCAGAGATATAGCAGAACTTATGACAAAATATGTTTTCTATCCATTTTGTCTATAGTATTCTCCAAGTTTATATTGGTCAGCTCCACCAAAGGCTGAAAAGATCCAAGGTTTCTATCTCATTATGTGGCATAGCTTGTTCTGTTAGCCATTTGCTTTTAGAAAGGAAATATAATGACATTATCTAAGCTGTGCTTAAAGAATGCAAATAAGACTTGAAGACTTTGTCTTTGTCGGATGCTTTATAGTTTGAGGGCTCCTTCGTCATGTCCCACATACAAGTTTAGGCTTGATCTATTATGACGCTTTTTAACAGGTTCACCAAGTCTTCATTGAAATATTTTGTTGTTTCCTCATATGCTTGTGTACATAGAGACTAAGATAAAATGTGGGATTATTGGAGGTGGAAATGTTGGTGGAGATAGCACTGTTGTTGTTGTTGTTGTTGGTGGTGGTGGCGATATTGGTGGGTGTGTGTATGCTTTACTTCTTTGTGTATTTGTATTTCTGTTGTTGTTGTTGTTCTTGGGTGTGGTAGTGTGCTAGTATTTTCCTTCTTTTTGTTTTGCTGATGCAAGATTATTTATTTCCATTTTTTCAAATTTGTCAGGTTGACATTTACTTTCTGGCACTTTCTATAGGGCTGGATTTATAATCTTCTTTTATAACAAGTTAAATTTGACTTTATCGTGTAATATTTTATTTTCTCCTTTCATTTTGATAGAAATTTCGCTGGGTATAGAAGTTTTGCATGATATCTCTAGTCTTTTAGAATTTTCAGCACACCTGCGAAGACACTTCTGTATTTACAGTTTCCATTGAGAAGTCAGATGGAATTTTAAAAGGTCTGGTTTTCTAGAGTGCATAGCCTATGTTTGAGAATGAGGTGTCTGCTTGAACTGTGGGCTTAAAGATAGCAATGAATGGTGTGGGATGTTAGGAAAAGATGGGCTATGGAATCTATAGGAGATGTGAACATGAGGAAAGGAGGTTGCAGCTGGTGTTTTCTTGAAGGACTAGGGATGAGACTAATGGACTGTGTCTTGGGAAGCAGAAAGAGATAGAGGAGAATATCTTTGGGACAACTACTTGATTTTTGTCAAGCATTGCTTGTGGTTGAGCAAGAGGTGATATTATTACTATTAAGTTGACTGTTATAATTGCCTTATGGGTGATAAGTAGAAAATCTTGCTTTCGGGGAACAGGCTGTGACTTCTGATCTGGTAGCAGGATGAAGTTCCACAGTTACTTTCCAGGGCATGTAGTTCTTTTACAAATCTCTGCCTCCAGGTAGTATTATTATATGAATTGAGCCTTTATATCATAGACCACTGCTATCATTCAAAATTCAAACCATAGTCTTAGAATATGATCCTACCAAGTTATTCTTTATAGTACATTACAACCCTTGAATGAAGAAAAATTATTATCCAGGTAAGTACCTTGAATATTACAGTTTTGAAGGTGTATGAAGAGTTAGCATTTGTTCTATTTTGTTTAAACACATTTATGTCTTTTTACTACTATAGAACCCTAGTCTAATATCACTCTCAGTTATATATATTTTAGGCAGTAATCAATCATTCACTGAAGAAAGAGGCTCTGCGTTCTCACAGGGATCATTGGAATAGCCGAGTTCTATAAAATTGCCCCCCAATGTTTTGTTCTTCTCCAAGGTCATAAACTCACTCTGGTGGAATTCTGGTATTGTGGATCTCTATATGCTGAATAGAAGTAGTTTTCTGTTGTATATCAGCTTTTTTTTGAGTGCCTGATACTTTTGGTGTTGATCTGTGCATATTGACTTCAATAGTGTAGATCTCTTTGAGACACTCATCTTCCTACGAATGATTAAAATGAACTCATTAGTTTATAGAAAAGAAGATACAATTAAAAATTAATTTAGAGGCATTTTATATAAAAGGATATACAGAAGGCAGATGCACAAATAAGAAAGCTACTTTTCATTACTCCTTATTAATGAGAAGCAGAATCAAATCACAATAAGATACCGTAATCCTAGCAAATTCTAAAAGGAAAATACCTTCTCAAATGCTATAAAGAATGTGATGAAATTGTATAGTTCATATATATCCATTATGTTAATATGACTTACACTAAGGTAATTATTTAGTCCAATAGAAGCAATGTAGAATTATCTAAAATGTACTGAGGATCTAAGTTCATTTTGTGCTTAGCATTTAATTTTGAAGAAGCTTGAGAAAATGAAAGTTTGACATCTTTTGTATAACTTATATCTATTATCTAAGGAAAATATTGGACTATTCAGGGAACAGAAACAAAAAGATTCAACACAGATGCAATTATCTTGCCAAGTTACTGAAAAACATGCCTGCCCTTAAACACTATGTCTGAAAAATTTATTTTTCTTTAAAGCTCTCTAGTCAGTCACAAGTCACAATTGACCAAAGTGTGTTAATGTAATATAACTCTTTCTCTTCACAGAATGTAAAAAAGCAGCTAAAATGTTAATATAAAATATTATCACTCTTTACTTCCATTCTGGAATAATTTTCTATTGAAATAAATGAAAACATTTGGTATTTGGTATTTTAAGAGTTGGCAAGCCAATACTGCTTTGTTTGTTTTCCAATAATTGTGACCAAGCATTCAAATGATTTCTATTATAATTTCTAATCTCTGTGTTAAAAAAAATCATTTGCAAAACTGAACACTGAACTTCCTTTTCAACCTGAGTATTGACTTCTCCTTTTGTTTAATAGGACAGAGTAACTTTTACATCCCAGGAAAATATCAATAACAAGATAATCAAACTGTTACATTGTAATATTTCTCTTCATTTTTTATTATTAGAGTACAGTCATGATCCAATTAATGTGCAAAACAAAACAAGAAAAATTAACAATATATCATTAAACACACAAGACATTGGCAATCTAAGTAATTCTAGCAGACTGTGTCTAACCATTCATGTTATACATACATATATATATGCATATATAGTCTTTTCATATGACATTATAAACTGGTTTTACTACCTTAAAATGTCTCTTCAACTCAAATGTTGCTAATTTGTAACTGAAACAGTAAATAACAATATTGCATGATCTCTCAGGTATAAGAATTTCTAATATTTTTGGTTTGTTTTGGCTCACTAACGTAGTTGTCACTAACGGCACAGATGAGGCAAATGAAAGCTTTTTAATATAAATGTTTCTTTTTCCTCAAAACATATATTTTGCTCCAATCATTAATTTTTTGAAAGCTTTATCTGGATAAAAACATAGAATAATTGAAATGGAAATAATGTGCATAAAATGTCAAGATAGATTCTGAGAACTGTGTATATTCACAATTGATTAAATATTTATATTTTTTGTCAATTATATTCTATTTATGATGTACAGACAAACAAACCAAGGCTGTGAATTTAGTTAACTATACATGTAATTTAAATGCAATTCTCAATACTTTGGGATCCTATTGGCAGGAAACGAGATATAAGGTTAGGGATTCAGATTCACATGGGAGCTTTATCCATGTAAAATATCATAAAACTTCCTATAACTGTAAATGATAACTTCAATCTCCAAAGGAAATTCATTCAATCCTTGGCTCTACACCCAATTTCATTCTCAAATGTCACTATCATACCTTATCTTTGGATTTTCATTTCTATATAACTGCATCTATGAGTGTGTGGTCTCTCTTGATGGAATAAAGCATTCATTAGCAATTCCTAAAGCACATATGAGGAAAATGAAGTACTTAGGTTTTAAATCACATCATATTTTTAATTTTATTTTTTTGTGTTAATAAGAGGTGTCATCTTTGAAGGAATTGGATTTAATTCATGTGCTAAATTGAAATAGTTCTTTTAAAGAAGAAAATATTGTATAAGTTTTACATGTAATAGTGGCAAAGGTATTTTTAAAGTTATAATCATCTATCTCTGTTCATTCTATATATGCATATATATATTAGAATACATGAAGTTTAAGAAAACATACATATAAATTACTATTTATTTTACATCTTTTATCCATATGCTTATAATTTAAAATTATGACTTTGTGTAGCCTCCTTCAATATGAATCACCCTTTAATATTTGACATGTCAAAGCCCCATCATTGAGTGGACGTGGATGGTAGAAAAATAGAAACAATCATTATGTAAGTTCATGCTAATATTTTAGTCTACTGCATACAAAGTGCTTATTGTTAAACATGGTGAGTTGAAAAATACCTACCCAATGTCCTATTTAGAGACTGATAAGATCCTATTAAACTTAACTATAATATTTTAAGCCATTGAAAATTCACTTGTATATAAACATGAAAAGAATATTAATTCAGAATTCAGATTGATACATTGAATATGAACAATTGAATGATGTTCTTTTCTTATAGACATAATTTCAATGAACAGGTGGCCTATTTTTTGCAAAAGATATTTTATATTGCTTACAAAATGCTCATGATGGAATAAATGAAAATTCACTGATCAGGGAATTGAAAGACAGGTTTTAGTTCAAGGGTTTTTGTTATTCTATATGCATTAACTGAACTTAATTTTCTTCAGGAGGAAGAAAAACTTGAGAGGTGTGAATTATAAACTATTAGGGTATCATTAAGTCAATTATGTAGAACAAGGAATTGTTTAGATATAGTAAACAAAATACAGTAAAATAAATGTACAAATTATTTTGAAAGTCTTCAGTTACATAGATGTCTTCTGTTCTACTAAAAAGTATAAATCATTAATTATTTCTCAACTTTAGTTGAAATGTTCAACTAATATTTTTGTTCAAATATTGAATATAAGAGGTCTTATTAGGAACTTATTATTAGTGTAATGAAGATTCCTATAAATAATGGAGAGGGTATTAAATCTTGTCCAAAATAGTTTGAATTAAGACAAAGTGACTTGGTTTTATTTTTTTATTGTGAATGAAGTATTTTTAGAATTTAAGACATTTTCACTTCTTTTGACACCAAAATTAAAAATTAAAGTCAATTGTAGACATATTAAATAAAGGAGTGTGACAGGTGAGTATATTATTAATCATAAAAATGCAAAACTCTAAAGGGAATTCATGATATAATAACAATTGAATGTGTGTGATGTACGTTTATTTGTATCTGTGTTTCCACTACATATAAAGAAATTCTATGAGAAATAATGTTATCTTTTCCAAGAGACAGGTGTTACTTTGGCACTTAGAGTCAAAGGTTTCATCTCCCTGTGGTAGTGGCAGTAATACAGAATATAGCACTTCTTATGGTGGCTAGGAAGAAGAGTGATATGAGAGAGAATGGAGGAAGGGAGATGAACACACACAGAAAGAGGCAGACACACAGACAGAGGAATAGGGAAAAAGAAAGAGAGAGAGTGAGAGACAGAATGGAAAGGCAGAGAGAGATTGTATTTAATTTTTCATTTCACCTGCTTTTATTCTACCAATGCTACTAGTATAAAGAATGATCTGACCACATTGAAAGTCAATATCCCTAATTTATTTGCCTAGATATACTCAAAGTTGGACTCTCCTATACTCCTAGGAATTTAAAAAACACAATTGGCAATGATGTTTTAAACTTGACATCACTTATTGTTGTTATTAATAACAAAAGCTTATATTAAGATTTTCTTAATTGTTTTCTTGATGTCTTCATTTCACCCTTAAATAGCTTTACAGAATGTCCTTGGTTTTGTATACCATGATACTTTTACAATACATTGATTAAATATTTTATGGAAAGTTTCTTTAGTGGAGAGTAGTGGAGAGCCTGCCTTTTATCAAGTTATTATGCTCTGGAGTTAATGTCATAAGACATGGTGCCTTTTAAATCACATATCAAAGTTATGTGCCATAATCATGACCTATCCTTCATAAATTTTGGTCAACTGGCTGAAGTATTTATTATTTTTCTCTATTAAAAAGGTATTTTTTTTTTTGTCTTGATACATAGAGGAATTTGAATCCAGAAACATGGCTTCTCTGGCAAACGATCACATTCAAAGACTTAGGTCTGTGTGATCTAGATGGGATACCAACATGCTCTTAGTACACAACTGGAAATTAAATATGATTCAGCACATACCTTTCATCCCAAACAATGAAGTCTAACTGAGTGGGAAACAAAGTGATGAATCAGAGAAAAATTTCCAAAATGAATCACAGATAGTATACACCCAACTCTCATAAGAACAGACAGGAATGAGAGGCTACTTAAGAGCAGTGCAGAGAGAGAGAGAAACAGATGGATAGATAGATAGATAGATAGATAGATAGATAGATAGATAGATAGACAGAGACAGAGTCAGATAGAGAGAGACATAGAGATAGAGAGAGAGAGCAGAGAGGGAGAGAGAGAAAGAGAGAGAGAGACAGACAGACAAATAAAGGCAGAGACAGAGACAGAGAGACAGAGAGAGAGACAGAGAGAGCAGGATAGTTTGATAGTATGAACAGTAGAACAGAGTTGAGTTCAGTGCATTTCAGTTGATTTTGTGCAGTTTTGTTCAGGTTGGTCTGTTCATGCTTTCAGTGCAATTCACTTCATGGAGTTAAGTGGCAGTTTTTTCAAGCAAAGCAATTCAGCTAGAAGCTGAGAAAACATGGATTGAATCATTCATTTTGGAGAGGAGTTTGAGCCAGAATAGGTGAGTTGAATCATCCAGATAGAGATTTGAAAGACTTTAAAATGGCAAGCTTATTCAGAAGTGTTTCTCTGAAGTTGTAAACATTCTAGGCCTAAGTTATCAGACAGAGGCTAGAAACTAAAGCTTTTGAGATGCATTCTTACAGAAGAATAGACTGTACAGAGGCTAGAAGCTTCCAGGTCTAGGCATAAGGAAAGCTAGACAGAGAAAGAAACACTCTGGATCCAGCCCAATTCACTTATTTGTACAACTTGGGTATGGCTCCCATTTAATTCCTTCCTCTGAGGAAAAAAAAAAACATTCACACTGATAGAAAGCCAAATCTGTGCTATCAGGTGTGAGGTTTACTTATACCTTCTTAAAGGAGCAGTATCTATAGTAGGTACTCTGAATTAATCTTATGATGGATTTCTATTTTCTTTTCCATCTATTATTTACAAATATATTTGTTTAAGTACAGACACATAAGTTTTTAATATACCATGTTAAAATCTCCTTTACTTTACTTCCTTAATTATCTCAACTTTGGCTACCTGGAGCTATTTTGGTTTGTTCATTTTATTTTGTTTTTTTAACATTTTGTTATGTTTATATGTCTTGTTTTGTTTGTGGTGTTTTGATCAATTACTTCTATTGTGTTCATTAAAACTTACTTATTTTTCTGGCACAAAAAAGAGGCTGAGGTTCTCCATATAGTTCAATCTCAAGAGTATCCTAATTATGCTTGCTGGTTCATTTTGTTAGAGAATGAAATTAAAAACCAATGCCTTGGCAATGGTGCTTGTTTTACTGGAATGTCATTGCTTATAAGCATTTTGGACAAAAAAATAGACTTTCTTCTCTATTTTTATTCAGAAATTTTAGAGTCTGGAATTTTATGTAGAACAAAAGAAAAGTCTATGATATGGTGATATTTTTTCCATTTGACATTACTATAACAAAATAATTGTGACAGACCGTAATTTAGTGTATATTGCTTATATAAAATGATGTGTTTCATTTATCATTTTCATACATGTATGTTAAATATTTTGGTAATATTTATACAACCTCTATACATACTATTCATATTCCCCTTAAACTAGCTTCATTTGCTTGCTCCCTTCTGTTTTCCAGTTGCTATAGCTCTTCTGTCTGTTTGTCTGTCTTTCTGACTCTGTGTCTCTCTATATCTGTCTTTGTGTTTCTCTCTCCATCTCTCTGACTATCTCTTCCTGTCTCTCTGTACCTCTATTTATCTCTCTGTGTCACTCTGCCTGTCTCTATCTCTGTCATTCTTACTTTTTATAATTTTATTTACATGACGATATCCAAATTTATCTTGAGTTCTTTATATATTTTGGATATTAGACCTTTGTCAGATGTAGGGTTGGTGAAGATTTTTTCCCAGTCTGTAGGCTGTCGCTTTGTTCTCTTGACAGTGTCTCCTGCCTTACAGAAGCTTCTCAGCCTCATGAGGTCCCATTTATTAATGGTTGACATTAAGGCCTGGGCCGTTGGTGTTCTGTTCAGGAAGTTGTCTCCTGTGCCAATATGTTCCAGGCTCTTTCCCACTTTTTCTTCTAAGTGGCTTAGTGTCTCTGGTTTTATGTTGAGGTCTTTAATCCACTTGGATTTGAGTTTTGTGCAAGGTGACAAATATGGGTCCAGTTTCATTTTTTTACACATAGACCTCCAGTTAGACCAGCACCATTTGTTGAAGATGCTATCCTTTTTCCATTGAATGGATTTGGCTTCTTTGTCAAAAATCAAGTGACCATATGTGTGTGGATTCATATCTGGGTCTTCGATTCGATTCCACTGATCAACCAGCCTGTTGCTGTGCCAGTACCATGCTGTTTTAAGTACTATTGCTTTATAGTACAGTTTGAGATCAGGTATGGAGATTCCTCCGGAGCATTGAGAAATGGGGCTTGGAACTAAACAGAGAATTCTCAACAGAGGAGTATCAAATGGCTGAGAAACACTTAAGGAAATGCTCAACCTCCTTAGTCATCAGGGAAATGCAAATCAAAACAACTCTGAGATCCCATCTTGCACCCATCAGAATGGCTAAGATCAAAAACTCAAGCGACACCACATGCTGGCGAGGATGTGGGGAGAGAGGAACACTCCTTCATTGCTGGTGGGAATGCAAACTAGTACAGCCACTTTGGAAATCTATCTGGTGCTATCTCAGAAAATTGGGAATAGGGCTTCCTCAAGACCCAGCTATTCCACTCCTTGGAATAAACCCAGAAGATGCTCTAGCACACAACAAGAAAATTTGCTCAACCATGTTCATAGCAGCCTTATTCATAATAGCCAGAACATGGAAACAGCCTAAGTGTCCCTCAGTAGAAGAGTGGATAAAGAAACTGTGGTACATATACACTATGGAATACTACTCAGCTATTAAAAACAAGGAATTCCCGAAATTTGTGGATAAATGGATTGAGCTAGAAATGATCATAATGAGTGAGTTAACCCAGAAGCAGAAAGAATCAAATGGTATATACTCACTTATATCTGCATACTAGCCCAAGGGGCATGTCCCACGAAAGCCTTCACTTACCAGGAAACTGGGACAGAGGGGAAGGCATCCTATTGGGACTCTAAATGAGAGACGCATGGGAGAACAGCAAAATAAAAGGATCCAGAGGGTCCTAGAAATCTACAAGTAGAACAATATGATAGGCAGATTTGGGCCCAGGGGTCCCGCTCAAACTAAGGCACCAGCCAAGGACAATACAGGAGGTAAACTTTAAACCCCTTCCCAGATCTAGCCAATGGTCAGAATATTCTCCACAGTTGAGTGGAGAGTGTGATACGACTTTCTCACGTACTCTGGTGCCTCACATTTGACCATGTCCCCTGGAGGGGGAGACCTGGTGGCACTCAGAGGAAGGACAGCAAGTAGCCAAGAAGAGACTTGATACCCTATGAGAATATATAGGGGGACGTAATCCCCCTCAAGAACAGTCATAGGGGAGGTGAATAATGGGAAAATGGGGGGGGGGAGGAATGGGAGGATACAAGGGATGGGATAAACATTGAGATGTAACAAGAATAAATTAATAAAAAAAAGAAAAAAAATCTATTATAAAAAAAAACAAATTTATCATATTACTGAAAAGTAGCTGGTTTTAATCTTATTAACCATCAAATTAGATTCTATTTTGCATAAAATCTATATTTGCTTTTTATTTTCATTTGCTGATGTAGATATAGGCTAATTTTATAACTTCAATATTATAAATTGTGTCTAAAAATTGGCTATCAGATATTTCTGCGCTATTCTGACAGATTCTTTCTTTTGTATGCACAGAAGAATAGCTGTATTATATGACATTTTATAGACTTTTAGGAACTTCCATACTGATTTACAGAATTTGTCCAGTAATTGGCATTTCCAACAGCAGTTCATAAGGATTTATTTCATTCCCTAGTCCTCATTGGGTTTTTTTTTTTTTTTTTTTTTGATAGTCATTATGATTAAGGTATCTGTGTGGGCTTCTTTTGGTCCCTTTATTAAAATTATTCAATTGACTTACAAATTCTGGTTTGGGTCTCTAATATGCTGTTTCTATAACAGAAAAGTTTGAAACAAAAAGCTGATTTACCTTAAGTTTCTGGTGACTGAAGGATACAGCATTATCATACCTCAACTCATGGGACTATATCAAATATATCATGGTAGATCACCATTGAATGCCAAGGGTAGGTAACAAATAATAAAGGAGAATGCAACATTAGAATTTGATCATTCTAATCTATCCTAGTAAATCACTTTTACAAAAGCTCAGAATTCTATAGAAAGCTGTCAATCTCTTCTGAGTATAACATTTCCAATCACCTAAGGAGTAGGCTTTACCTTTTAAAGTTTCCATACCATTAATCCCTGAGGTTATGACAGCCATATGCCAATATTAAATGATACCAATGAATTTGTCCCCATTGAAAACATTAAGTGCGTTAAATATTAGAAAGTCTTGATATTTAAAGTTTTGATTAATTTATAAGGAATATTTTTCACATATATCTCAACTTTGAATTGTTTGTCTAGTTCAACTTTTGCACTGTGTAATGTTCATATGGTGATCAAGGGTTGTATACTAGAGACCATATTTACTTCATTTTAATTTTTTTTTTATTATTATTTTTTTATTTTTTTTACTTCATTTTAAAAGTATTATTATCTCATACAATATATCCCAACTGCATTAGCCCCTCTGTCCACGACTCCATTTCCACCATCCAATTCCACTTTAACACAATTGCTCTCCCCTAGAAAAGAGCAGGATTAACAGTGATATCAACTGAACATTGGACAACAAGATACAATAAGACCAGGCATAAACCCTGTCAGGATTCCCACAAAACAATAACAGCAACAAAACAAAACTAGAAACAGAAACAAAACAAATGAATGCTAACAATAATAACATATATGCAGAGGACCTAGCCAAGACCCATACAGGCTTCTTGATTGTAGCCTCAGTCTCTGTGATCTTCCATGAGTTCCGCTTAGTTAATTCCATGTGTAATGCTCTTTTGGTGTCCTTAACCCTTCCGGCTCACAAATTTCTTGCTCCCCCTTTTCTATGGGATTCATTGAACTCTGAGGGGAGCAATCTGTTTGACACATCAAACCTGGGTCTCTGTATCTGTTCCCATTATCTGCTGGAAGAATTATCTCTGATGATGACTTGGCTAGGTACATGTCTTTGAGAATATTAGAACACCATTAATAATAATTTTGTTCATTTGTTTTCTTTTTTCAATAATGTTTGGTTCTATCCTTGGTCTCCCGGCTATCTAGCATCCAGTTCCTGATCATCCAGGAAATATCTGTTGAGTATAAGTCTCTTTTTGTGGAATAGGCCTGAAATGAGACCATTCATCCATTGGCCACTCCCAAAGGTTCTGGGCCCTCATTGCCCAAGCACATCTTGCAAATAGAACAGATTGTAGGTCGAAGGTTTTGTGGCTGAGTTAGTGTTCCAATCCCAGACACTAGAAACCTTGCCTGATTACTAAAGATGTAGAGTTCAGACTCTGTCCCATCTATTACTAGAGGTCCTCTGTAAGGTCATCCCTATAGAATCCAGGGGGATTCCTTTGCACTAGATTTCTACATTAGCCCCCACATGCCTTCTACCTTTAGTCATCTCTCCCATCAGTACCTTCTTCCATCCCTCTCACAGCACTAACTACTTCTATCCCTCTCCCCGACATGATCCCTTCTATTATCATCCCCACCTACCACTAGTTAACACCTAATCAAGTAAGCTGAGTTATACAGCTATAACTATTGAATCTTTAATCTTGTCAGAGACTTGAGAAGGAGTAAAATTTATTACCCGAGTAAGAAGAAAGTGCAGTCTAGCACCTTCCAAAATAAAAAAATTTAAACAATTAAATTATTTTAACTAAATTACAAAATTAGTCAATTAATTTGCACTAGTAATTTATTACTTTTAAAGTTATTATAATTTATTCACATTACATCCTGATTATTATCCCCTCACTCTTATCTTCCAGTTCCCATCCTCCATCTTCTGCCCTATTCCCCCTAGACCTCTGATTGGGGGGTCTAAAATTGAAGGCACCAGAGTTATGTCAGAGGCAGTACCCATCTTTCACCCTTCCCCACGCACATGGAGAATAAGCTGTCTATCAGCAATATCTGAATAGGGGTGTCTATGTACTCTGCATGCATTGGCTTTGGTTGGTGCGTCTGTTTGTGCAGGCCACCCTCGTTCCAGATCCATTTGCCTGTTTGGTCTCCCTGAGTACTTCCTGACACCACCTGGTCTTTCTATGCCCCCACTCTTCCATATAACTCTCAGCTCTTTGCCCAAAGTATGGATGCAAGTCCCAGCATCTGTCTTGAACCCCCACTGGGTGGGGTTTCTCATAGGACTTCTATGTTGGCTAATATCCATTTATAAGTGTATATATATCATGAGTGCCTTTATGGGTCTGAGTTTCCTCACTAAAGATGGTGTTTTCTACTTTCATCCATTTGCCTGCAAATTTCAAGTTGTCCTTGTGTTTGATAGCTGAATATTACTCCGTTGTGTAAATGTATAGTTTCTTTGCCATGTCATTTTTATTTATTATTATTACATCTACATAATATAGATGCAAAACTTTACTTTTTGTCAAAAGCAGTATAATCTTGAAACATATACGTGGATTCTAATGTATGACAGCCATATCACAAAGTCATGCCATGACAAATGGACCCACATTAAATTTGATAATATTTATCTAAGTAGCTGGTAGAGATAACCAATCTGGACCTAATGCTATAACCAACTTGCTGAACAACAATCAGAAAGAATCAGGATATTTCTGATAGGTACTTAATTGTCCGGGAATTTTCTGAAAGCACATCCTTAATGCATTCAATGTAGCACTAAACATTTCCTTTCTCTTAAGAGTTGGTACAAAATAGGCAAAACAGCACAAAACATCTTCAGAGTTGGCCCAAAGGCCAGAAAATATAGTCAGACTGAATTATAATAAAAAAAGAACAATGTTCATTCAAATCAATGTCTTTTTTTCTTTCCATGATATGGTATTTTAACATTTGTTATGAAAATTATTCTATTACAATTTTTAACAAAGCTTGACCAATTGTAATTATTATAAAACAAATGAAGTAAAATCTGCTCATCTTCTGAGATATTTATAATACAATTGAAAATAATTCTGTCAAATGCAAGACAAGGGTTTAATTAGCTGGTATAGATAATAAAACAATAATTCATGCCATCAACATCCTGCAGAAACCTGCATCAGCTAGATATGATTAATAAAGCAAGATATTTCAGAAGTTGCTATATATGCAACTCAAAATTTCAAGTATTATAAATTCTAAATTTAGCACAATTAGTTATTCTTACATTATTTAAATTACTTTCAAGATAAAAATTGAAAGGATTAATGAAACAATGATTAGCTTATACACCATGCTACAGTTGTTATATAAAACATTTATGTATCATCAATAAAAATTTAAGAAGCTACAGATACTTGAAGTTACAACTTATCATCCAATTCTACAAGAATAGAAATTTTCTTATTCATACATTTGGACTTTTGATTTGCACCACAGTATTTCTTATACATTATTTGATTGAGGGATATCTAGGTTATTTACAGATTCTGAATATTATGAATAAAGCTGCTAAGAACATAGTTGAGCATATCTCTTTATAGCATGCTGTAACATCTTTTGGATATATGCCCTGTAGTGGTATAGCTGGGTCTTGAGGAAGGACTATTCCCAATTTTCTGAGAGAGTGTCAGATTGCTTTCCAAAGTGGTTGTACAATTTCAAACTCCCACCAGCAATGGAGGAGTGTTCCTCTCTCTCCACATCCTCACCAGCATGTGCTGTCACTTGAGTTTTTTTATATTAGCCATTCTGATAAGTTTAAGATGGAATCTCAGAGTTGTTTTGATTTGCATTTCCCTGATGACTAAGGAGGTTGAGCATTTCTTTAAGTGTTTCTCAGCCATTTGATACTCCTCTGTTGAGAATTCTCTGTTTAGTTCCAAGCCCCATTTCTCAATTGGGTTATTCGGTTTGGTGGTGTTTAATTTCTTGAGTTCTTTATATATTTTGGATATCAGTTCTTTTTTGGAAGTAGGCCTATTGAAGACACCTTCCCAGTCAGTAGGCTATTGCTTTGTTCTGTTGCCAGTGTACTTTGTCTTATTGAAGCGTTTCAGTTTCATGATGTCCCATTTTTTAATTGTTGACCTTTGAGCCTGAGCTATTGTTTTTTCTCTTGAAGAAGTGGTCTTCTGTGCCAATAAGATGAAGGTTCTTCCCCACTTTTTTTCTAACAGATTTAGTTTTGTCTGGCTTCATGTTGTGGTCTTTAATCCACTTGGACTTAATTTTGTGCAGGGTGATAAATATGGATCTATTTGCACTTTTCTACATGTGGACATCCATTCAGTCCAGTACCGCTTGTGTAAGATGCTCTTTTTTCCATTGTATGGTTTTGGCTTCTTCGTCAATAATCAAGTGTCCATAGGTGTGTGGGTTTATTTCTGCATCTTCAATTCCATTCCATTTGTCAATCAGCCTATTTTTATGCTGGTACCATGCCATTTTTTATTACTGTTGCTCTATACTACAGCTTGAGACCTGGGAAAGATGGTACAGCCATTGAGGCCTAGGCTCACAACCAAAACTATTTATTTCTTTTCAGTGCCAGATTAAGTACCTATTGGTTTCCATGGAAGTTGCACACCAATGAGACTGGTAATCTGGTTAGAGCATAAATTAATTACTCATTTGTGCTTCCCTGAGTTCCAAACATTCTTTCCTGTGTGTAGACTCAGGCTAGATTGCTGGGTCTGGAAGGTTTTCTCAGGGCTCATTGGGTAAGCCTAGTGAGGATTGTTACTGCTTGCTCTGTGTTTATCAGTTGTTCGACCCTGCTAGTGTTGGTCACCATCCTTTGAGAGACTTTGGACAATAATTATGTTTGTGAGATCTCTGAAAGCACATGGCTAGGTTAGTGTGTGTGACAGTGTATGGTTTTGGGGGAAACATCATTGTTTAGGAATCACTCCTCCCCTTACGTTTTCAGGTGCTAAAGTTTGAAAAGTGGCTTCTGTCTCCCAGGCAGGTGTGAGCAGAAAAAGATAGAGGCAATGATGTTTGAATTTGTGTCAACAAAATTTGTTGTATTTATTCTGCTCCACATCCCCTGCCTGTCCACAATAGATTGGCTTTTGCCGGTGAGCATGCCAAGAATCTCTCTTAAAGAAACATATAGTGGAAATGTTATGAATACAGTATTCATTTGTGTCATACAAACTATGATCTATGAGATAAATGTAATCAAGGTCTTATATATTTCAAGGGCAAAAACCTAGATTATTCTAATGAGCAAAAACCTACATTATGGGAAGTGGTCCAAAGTAAAAGATATCCAGTGAAAACCTAATAAAGGAGGGTAATGATGAACATCTCAGGGACAAATGTGGTGAGGGAACTCTTGTTCTTTGTCCTAAACCTTGGATATTTGGTCTTTCTTACAGGCTGGGCTGATGACACCTAGAAGCATAGAAACAGCATGGAATGAACATGATGTATATATAGGTCCAATGGTTAGAAAAGTCAGTTGCAGCTCACTCATATTGATTGTATCAATTCTTACGTGTTTTCCTGTCCACCAGTTGATGAAAATTTTTATTACTTTTTATATTATTTGTTTTAAATAAAGCAACTAAGAGTTCATTTAGTGTTGCTCATATGCCTGTATGTCTTTGTTTGACATCCTTTGTGGAAGTATAAATGGTATGGTCCAAAAAAAAAAAAAAAAAAAAAAAAAAAAAAAACCACAAAACCACAATATATTTTATTTAAATGTAAATTTTAATGGTTTTCTATATATATACATTCATGATGCCATGAAAATAATAAATGCAACACTCACTTTTTAAAAATTAAGTAAAGACATTTAGGAGATTGTTTTTAGTTTTTACGCTTGGGTTGGAATTGTGCTTAAGTTGAGAGCACCAATATATTGCAGAAAATATATAGGGTAATGATTTTTATTATTAAAAGCCTATGATTATTACTACAGTTTAATTTAACCCACTATCAAACAATAAAAGCCACAGGCACCTGATAGATTTTAGATAAGGCTTATTTTTAAAATTCTATTTAAATAATTCATTCAGATTACATCTCAATTGTTATCCCCTCACTTGTATCTTCCCATTCCCCTCTCCCTCCTTCTTTTACCCCAATAACCTTCTCTAGGCCTGTGGTGGAAGTGAACCTCCTCCCCCACCATATGATCACAAAGTATAAGGTCTCATCTGGGTAACTTGTTTACCCTTCTCTGAGTGTCACCAGGCCTCTCAATCAAGGGGAAGTGGTCAAATAGGGGACACCAGAGTTCTTGTCAGAGTCAGTCTCCACTCTCTACACAACCATGGAGAATCCACTGTCCATTAGCTAGTTCTGAATAGGGGGTCTAGGTTTACTACATGCGTTGTCCTTGGTTGATACAGTAGTTGGAGCAGAGCCCCTAGTCTAGATTGACCAGTCTTGATGGTCTTCTTTTAGGGTTCCTGGAACCTGTGTGTCCTGCTATCTCCACATTCTCTCATACCTTTCTTACCTGGAGACCAAAAAGCAACTCACAGCATCTGCCCCAATCCCCCCACTGAATGAAGACTCTCAGAATGCATTCATGTTAGACCAGTGTCCAATTATAAGTGAGTACATACAATGTGGATCTTTCTGGTTCTGAGTTAACTTACTCAGGATGACTGTTTTGTTTTTGTTTTTTGTTTCGTTTTGTTTTTGTTTTTTAGTTCTTTGAGATAGGGTTTCTCTGTGTGGCCCTGGCTGTCCTGGAATCACTTCATAGACCAGGCTGTCCTCGAACTCACAGCAATCCACCTGCCTCTGCCTCCCAAGTGCTGGGATTAAAGGTGTGCGCCACCACACCCAGCTAGGATGACTGTTTCTTGTTCCATCCATTTGCCTGCAAATGTCAAGATTTACTTGTTTTTAATAACTGAGTAGTAGTCCATTGTGTAAATGTAACAGTTTCTTTATCCATTCTTCAGCTGAGGGACATCTAGGTTGTTCCCAGATTCTGGCTATTACGAATAAGGCTGAAATGAACATTATTGGGCACTTTTTGTTCTTGTGCAGTGGAGACAAATGTCAAGATTTACTTGTTTTTAATAACTGAGTAGTAGTCCATTGTGTAAATGTAACAGTTTCTTTATCCATTCTTCAGCTGAGGGACATCTAGGTTGTTCCCAGATTCTGCCTATTACGAATAAGGCTGAAATGAACATTATTGGGCACTTTTTGTTCTTGTGCAGTGGAGAATCTTTCGGGTATATTCCAAAGAGTGGAATAGCTGGGTCTTGAGGTAGCCCTATTTCTAATTTTCTGAGAAAGCACTATATTTATTTCCAAAGTGGTTGTACAAGTTTGCACTCCCACCATCAATGAAGGAGTGTTCCCCTTTCTCCACATCCTCACCAGCATGTACTATCACTTGGGTTTTTTATCTCAACTATTCTGATGAGTATAACATGGAATGTCAGAATCGTTTCAATTTGCATTTCTCTGATGAATGAGGACATTGAGCAACTCTTTAAGTGTTTCTCAGCCATTCGATATTCCTCTTTTGAGAATTCTATGTTTAGAACTGAGCCCCATTTCTTAATTGGTTATTTTTTTTTTTGGTGGTGTTTAATTTCTTGTGATATTTATTTATTTATTTATTTATTTATTTATTTATTTATTTATTTTGGATTTTAGAATATTGTCAGATGTAGAGTTGGTGAAAATCTTTTGTCAGTCTGTTGGCTGTTGGTTTGTTCTGTTGAAAGTGCTCTTTGTCTTACTTCTCCGCCTCCTGAGGTTCCATTTATTAATTGATATCCAGGATGGAGAATTCTCAAGAAGATCTTATATTGGACAGGATTTAGTTAGCTATTGTGGTCTTTTTGTTTTTCCATATGAAGTTAAGGTGTGATATTTCAAGGTCAGTAAGAATTGTCTTGGAATTTTGATGAGAATTGCATTTAATCTGAACCTTTAGTAAGCCGACCATTTTTATTATGCTGTTTCTCCTGGTTCACAAACATGGGAGATCTTCCATCTTCTGATATCTTCTTCAATTTCTTTCTTTAAAGACTTGATTTTTTTCCTATAAGCCTTTCTCTTGCTTGGTTAGAGTTATACAAAGATACTTTATACTATTTGTGGCTATTATGAAGGGTATAGTTTCCCTAATTGCTGTTTCCTTTTGCTTGTCATTTGTATACAGCAAAACTACTGATTTTTTATATTTTATTTATTTCTTAATTAAACATTTTTACTTTTAAATATACATTTATATTATTACACATATATACACTAAAGTACCTATAGCAAGAAGAATCATGACACAATCAGGATTTAATATATATGTAACATTTTTAGTGTTTTGGCTATTTATATTTCACAGTCTTGAAGAAAATATCTTTCCAATTTGGTGTATCTAAAATTCTGTATGGAACTCAATCTCCATCACATCTTCTCATTATCAACTTAAAACACCTATGTAAACCTAAAAACACCTTAACCCCTAAATAACTAAGCTTTATTGTAAAACTAAGATACCTGGTCTTCAACTCCATCAGAAACTTGAGAAGGAATAAACTTTATTGCCTGAGTATGCTGGGAGTGCAGGTTAGGAGCTTTCCAAATTCTTAGTGTTCCAGCTCCCGGTACTTCAATTGCATTTCCTCATAAGAACAAGACAGCTCCTAGGACAATTTCAAAGAAAGCGTCCAATCCCAGTTGTTCCAGTATTTCAGACTGTCCCATACAGGACTCTAATTAAGCCTGGAATTTCTAAACATTTATAAACTGGAGCACAAAATTAGATTCCTAGGTTGTTTAACCATTTCCCCTGTTTTATTTGGGCTCCTACTGGATTTTTTAGTTCATGTTTTATCCAGCCACTTTTCTGAAGGTGTTTAACAAATGCAGGAGTTCTTTGGTAAATATTTGGTTCACTTTTGTATACTATCATGTTATCTGTGAAAAGTGATAGTTTTACTTCCTCATTTCCTAATTGTATACACTTGTTCTCCATAGTTGTCTTATAGCTCTAGCTAAGACTTCAGGTACTTTATTGAAGATATATGGAGAGAGTGGACAGCCTTGTCCCTGATTTCAGTGCAATTGATTTAAGTTGCTTTCCATTTAATTTGTTGTTGGTTATAGGATTATTGCATATTGCCTTTATTATGTTGAGGTTTGTGCCTTGTATCCCTGTTCTCTACAAGTCTTTAAACATCCATGGTTGTTAGAGTTTGTCTTTACTTTTTCAACATCTAAGGAGACGATCTTGTGTGTTTTTTCTTTCGGTTTGCTTATATGTTGGATTACATTTATGGATTTCCATATATTGAACCACCCCCTGCATGCCTGGAGTGAAAACTATTTGGTCATGGTGAATGATATTTTTGATGTGTTCAAGTATTTTATCGAGTATTTTTACATCAATGTTTATAAGAGAAATTGGTGTGAAATTCTCTTTCTTTGTACAGTCTTTCTGTGGTTTAGGTATCAAGGTGACTGTGGCCTCCTCATAGAATGAGTTTGGTAAAGTTCCTTCTGTTTCTATTTTGGGGAATAGTTTAAATAGAATTAATATTGGCTCCTCTTTGAAGGTCTGGTAGAATTCTTGACTGAATCCATCAGGTTCTAGACAATTTTTGGTTGGGAGATTTTGATTACTGCATCAATTTACTTAGGAGGTATAGGACTATTTAAAGTGTTTACTTGATTTTGATTAAATTTTTGGTAGTTGGTATCTATAAAGAAAATTGCCCATTTCTTTTAGGTTTTCAAATTTTGTTGCACATAGGCTTTAAAAAAAGATTTTTAAAAATAATTTATTCAGATTATACCTCAATTGTCTCCTCATTTATATCTTCCCATTTACCCCTCCCTTCCTCTTCCATCCTATTTTCGCCCCCTCATTCATTTGACAGAATGAGACCTCCTCCCTCACCATATGATCATAGGCTTCAGGTCTCACATTGTTAGCTTGCTTACCCTTTTTCTGAGTGCCACCAGGCTTCCCCAGCAAGGGGAATTGGTCAAATAGGGAGAACCAGAGTTCATGTCAGAGTCAGTCTCTAGTCTCCACACAACTGTAGAGAATGCACTGTCCATTGGCTAGCTCTGAATAGGGGATCTAGGTTTAATGCATGCATTGTCCTTTGTTGGTACAGTGGTTTGAGTTGACTGCCTGGTTCCAGATCCGCCAGCCTTGATGATCTTCTTGTAGGGTTTCAGGACCCTCTGGGTTCTTCTATTTCCCCATTATCCTATACCTCTCTCACCTGGAGTTCCAATAAGATGTCTCAGCTTACGTCTCAGCCCCCCACTGAGTGAAGGCTGTCAGAGGACATCCATATTGGGCTGTTATCTAATTATTAGTGAGTATATACCATATGTATCTTTCTGAGTCTTGGTTAACTCACTCAGCATGATAATTCCTAGTTCCATCCATTTGTGTGAAAATTTCAAGATTTCCTTGTTTTTAATAGCTGAGTACTAATCTACAGTGTAATTGTTCCACAGATTCTTTATCCATTCTTTGACTCAGAGACATCTAGGTTGTTTCCAGATTCTGGCTATTAAGCTTTTGATGTACAACCTAATGATTCTTTGGATTCAGTCAATATCTGTTGTTATGTCTCCCTCTTAATTTCAGATTTTTGTGATTTGATTACTCTCCCTTTACCTTTTAGTTAGTTTGGCTAAGAATTTGTCTATCATGTAATTTTTTTTTCAAAGAACCAGCTCTTGGTTTTCTTGATTCCTTGAATTGTTCCCTTTGTTTCTAATTTATTGATTATAGCCCCAAGTTTCATCATTTCCAGCCATACACTCCTCTTTAGTGAGTCTGCTTCTTCTTGTTCTAGTGCTTTCAGTTATGTTGTTAAGTTTCTAGTATGGGATCCCTCCTTATAAAGGTACTTAATGTTATGAATTTTCCTCTTAGCATTTCTTTCACTGTATCCCATGAGTTTGAGTATGATGTTCCTTCAGAGTCACTGAATTCTAGGAATTTTATAATATCTTTTTTATGTCATTCCTTACCCAGATATCATTGAATAGGGAGTCATTCAGTTTCCATGAGTGTGTAGGCTTTCTGTTGTTTCTGTTGTTACTGTATTCCACAATTAATCTAGGGTAGTTTTATAAGATGCAAGGTATTATTACAATATTTTTGTATCTGTTGAGTTTTGCTTTGTGACCAAGTATATAATCTAATTTGGAGAATGTTCCATGAGGTGCTGAGGAGAAGGTGAATTATTTTCTGTTTGGGTGAAAATTTCTGTATATATCAGGTCCACTTGATTCATGATGTCTCTTAGTTTCATTGTTCTGCATTTTGTTTCTGACATGTTTATCTATTTGGTGAGAATTAGGTGTTGAAGTCTCCCACTATTAAAGTGTGGGGTTTGATGTGTCTTTTAGGGTTTAGTAATGTTTCTTTTATGAATGTGGGTTTTTTCTGTATTAAGGGAATATATGTTCAGAATTGAGAAGTCATCTTGGTGTTTTCTTCCATTGATGAGTATGAAGTGTCCTTTTTTGATTAGTTTTGGTTGAAAGTCTGCTTTATTAGATACTAGAATGGCTACTCCAGCTTGTTTCTTGAGTACTATTTTTTGGCATACCTTTTCTTCAGCCCTGTATTCTAAGGTAATGTTTATCTTTATTGCTGAGGTAAATTTCTTGTATGCAGCAAAATAATGGGTCTTGTTTTCTCATCCATTTTGTTAGCTTGTGTCTCTTCATTGGGGGAGTTTATGACATTGATGTTAAGTGATATTAATGACCAGTAGTTATTGGTTCTTATTATTTTGATATTGGTAGTGGTAGAGTGTGCGTGAGAGAGAGTTTCCTTTCTTGTGTCTTTATGGTAGTTGTGTTATTTATTTTCTTTTTTCCTGTGGGTGGTTACCTTCCTTTGGTTGGAGTTTTCCTTCTAGTATCTTCTGTAGTGCTGGATTTGTAGTTAGGTTTTGTTTGAACTTGCTTTTTGTAATGGAATATCTTGTTTTCTCCTTCTATGGTAATTGAAACTTTTGTTTGGTATAATAGTCTGGATTGGCATATGTGTTCTCTTAGTGTCAACATAATAGTCAAATAGGCCCTTCTGGCTTTCATTGTCTCTGGTGAGAAGTCAGGAGTAACTCTGATAGGTTGACTATTGTATGTGACTTAGACTTTTTCTCTTACAGCTTTTAATATTCTTTCTTTGTTTTGTACATTTAGTGTCTTTATTATGTAGTAGGAGGATCTTTTCTGGTCAAATCTATTTGGAGTTCTATAGAATTCTTGTATATGTATGAGAATTTCTTTCTTTAGGTTAGGGAAGTTTTTTTCAATGATTTTAATGAAAACATTCCCTGAGCCTTGAAGTTGGGAGTCTTCTATCCCTATGATTCTTAGGTTTGGTCTTTCATATTGTTCCAGAATTCTTGGCTATTCTGTGTCAGGAGCTTTTTAGATTTAGCTTTTTATTTTTTTACTGTTGTATTCATTTTTCAGTCATATGAGTTATTATTTCTTCCATCTCTTGAATTTTGTAGGAAACACTTCTGTCTGTAGACCCTGTCTTCTTCCCTAGGGTTTCTATTTCCAGTATTGTCTCAGATTGTGCTTTTTCACAGCTTCTATCTCCATTTTTAATTTTGAAATTTTTATTAATTTCCTTCTCCCTGGGGTTCCAAGCAAACTGAGACTGCAAACACACTAGCATTTGTGGGTTCTAACACTGAGCACACACCATAGTTGGGATGTGAATCTGACCCCAGGACACCCAAAAAAGACACAGAAAGCTCTAGAGTTTCTATGCATCCACCAGGCATCCATGGGATCATCACATGCATAGCTAACGGGTAGCTCTTAAAAACCCTTGGGAATAGAGTGAGCCTGGAACGGCAAAAACACCATCATCTGTGGGCTCTGACACCTAGAAGATATCACAGTCAGGAGCACTAATGTATCTGACCTCAGGGCACTGAGCAAATCCATAGAAAGTTCTGAAGTCCAAGCACATAATCCAACCAGAGACATCTCAATGTGAAGAGATCAGGGTAAGGACAAAAGCAACAATACCTGGGACCATTTGATGCTACCAGAAATCAACAGTTCCCAACACTACAACAAGCCCTGGACACACTACTACAGCCAACACACCAGAGAAGGATTTCAAAACTGAGGTTATGAAAATGATAGATACCTTAGAGGATGAAAATAAATTCCTTAAACTAGAACATGAACACACAAAGCAAGAGATGAAAGAATTGATCAAATCACTTAAAGAAACTACTATCAATAGTTTTTAGGAGATGTGTAAGACTTCAAGTTAAATGTAGATTGATACTAGAGCAGGTAAAAATACTTGCCGTTGAATCTGAGAACCTGATTTTCACTCTCAGAACTCACATGGTGGAAAGATAAAACCAAATGATACTGAAATGAAAGGATCTCTAACTACTAACTCTTGTCTCTGTACCAATATTTTGTGATAGTAATATAGGTAGGTGGTATTAATTTCATTTTGTAATTTACATATAGTTCAATATTTATGTACTTTGTCTCATATAAGTCCCCTCAGAAATCTTAACATTCAGCTATTGTTATCCCTTTGCCCTCATAGTTTAGCAAACAGTGTCTTGTGATTGCTAAATGACTACCCCCAATATTGTTGGTAGCAACTGTCAGGTCTTGATACTTAGCGAAATTCTGCATAGATCATTTGCTGCTCTTTCCTTCTGCATTCTGCAGAGTTTGCTTCCTGTCTCTCTAAAGGCATGACATTCATTTCTATTTGAGAGGCTTACTTTATATTCCAGGAAAATGTCAATCAAACTATAAATTTATCTAGCCAATATTTAACATTCAAATATGTTTTACAGTTTTCTGTTGCTTAAAATCAAGTTTTAAAAATGCTCCTTCATCTAAACTCTTAACTTATCGGTGGGAACAAAAGGCAAAATGAAAAAAAAAAAACATGTACAAATTCACATCTCAAATAGCTACAACTCACAATTTAGAATCTTGATGTACGTAATGTTTCACACAAGCATTTAAAGGCAAAACCCTCAATCAGCCATGACACTTTACCTTAAATGGCCAAAGTTACAAGAAATGATCCTATAAAATTCATCACTTAAGACAAATGTTCCCCTAACTATCTAGATATTAAGTGAATATAAACAACATGTGTGATAGTATCAAGTAGCTTCCAAAAAGTGTTCTCTCTAAGGGAGAAGGGTTGTTTTTTTTTGTTTTGTTTTGTTTTGTTTTGTTCTGTTTTGTTTTTGTTTTTGTTTTTGTTTTTTTTTTTTGATAATTTACCACCTTCATCTCAATCTCTATTGGCAGCATATTTTATTTTAAACAAATCTTTCTTGGTTTACCAGTCTTATTGTCTGCTAAATATTTTTGCTTCTCCTTTTATATACTGTCAGCATTTTTTTCTGGTATTATATTTTGAGTGGCATGAATGGAGGAATTCTCTTCTTTTGCTCAACATTGAAATCCCTTCATTCTGGAACTTGAAAATTTGAGTGATCTGCCTTTGGTCAAATAAAGGTTTCTAGATAGGACTGACATTCATTGAGTTTCTCAGGCCTTTGAATCATGACTCCAGAATGTTAGTTCTCCTTGGACCTCAAATTAGGTTTCTTCTTGAAGCCTTACTTTCTTTTGCCAGTGAATGACCCTAGTGAAGCCTACACTTAGATGGCAAAAGCAAAACAGTCTGATCATCCTATAAGTGTAAGGGTTTTTTTTTCCTTTTCAGGTCCTGCTCATTTTTAGAATGTACTTTAGTCAATCGATAGCACCATATCTTCCATGAAAAGCTATACAGACTCTGAGTACTCCTTTCCTGTCCCTCCTCTTCTCAATCATTTTCCCACCACATTATTTGCTGCTTCTCTTGAGTGTTAAAGAACAGAAAATACTGACAAAAGTGTTTTCATTTGCCATTTGTTATTCCTGCCTTGAGTTCCTTGTTCAAGAGACCTATATTTAACCAGATTTTCACTTGATTCAGTACAGCATGTACATTTCTTTCAATCATTACGTTTTGTGACCAGTTTTAGATTATAAAAATTCCTCTTTACATCAGTCTGGCCTCATAAGCAAGATGTATTTGACTGTGCAATAAAACCAGGTCTCACAATAGTCAAAAGATATTATTTTGGAAAGGCATCCCAGCTTACAGCAAAACTAACTCTAGTAAGTATGGGGAAAATGTTGTCAACACTGACAATAAGGCAGGGCCATTGTCCTTATGTGTCACCTTCTGCTTGAACATTACACTTCCACTAGAACCCACATTATGGATCTTGTGATTTTCATTTTCTCTGACTCATCCATTCAATGTAATCTACAATATTACTCTAAATTTGTTCCTTGCCCCTCAAAGAGCAACTTTATTTCATTTTATAAATATATGTGGTCCTTATATTCATTCCCCCATCAAGAACACTGACCACCAAATGACACACAAAGCTCTAACTATACATTTTAATTATGTCTACGTGTTTCCGATTTATAGGACTGATATTCCTTATAAACACAAATTTGTAGTCTTTTCATAGGACAATCAAGTTCTGAGAAGGATATACTATGTGCCTTAAGTTCAGAACCATCTGGCATCTAGAAAATCTTTTTGTGTATTCAGGACAATGTTAAGAGTTTAATTTCCCTTCCCTTCCATTTAGCATTTGCCCCTAATATTTCAATTTACAAAGTCTTATTTTCCTTTTACCCTTTTCTTCTTCTTGAATACCTATCTCCAATGGCTGTCATTCCAGGTATAGTCTTATTCAGTCATTTATTTTTTCAGAAATTTCATAGTGTAAACTTGAGTAATGATTCAAAAACATTTATTTTTTTCCAATAAAATAACTTTCTCCTTTTTTTCAGTAGGGATAAGCAACTTCAGCATTATCTGGACACATGTGTCATTCTTTTTCAAAAATAAAATCACAGCTAAAGTTCTGTATCTAGAGTATCTCTACCATTCATTAAGTATTTCAAAGATTCATGGTGATATTTTACCTAACATGGTAAGACATAAATATCATGCAAGAGGAGAAATTTTATATGTTGTCATTAGTACATGACTGGCATGATAAGATTCATAATCATAACTCAAGTATATCAAGGCCAGACTCCATTGTTATGTCCAATGCAGAGCCTCAGTTGTCACATAAAGCCACTGATCTGAGCAATGATAGAGGAAAGACCCATTGAGACTATGTAATTAACAATTAGAATGAATAAAAAATGGAAAATTCCAAACCCATTGACTATCACAGGTTGTGGAAGTACCACTGGGAGCTTCTGAAAATCCAGATATTTTTGAATCTAGGTTAGCTAAAACCTTGCCCAGGTATATTATTCTATATCTAGACATTAGGGAAAGTCAGGACATTGTACCTTTATAGTTTTATAAACTAACTATCTATAGATATTAGATAAGAGCAGCAAAGAATGAGACCAAGGATTCCATAATAACTTTCCCACTTTAGTGTGCGTATACTTCAAGGCCTTCTACAACTTAGAATAGAATTCAAAGCCCCCCAAAATCCAAGAAAGATAATGAAAGAGACAAATGATAGGTACAGTACACTGCTACAGCAATACTCTGTTTCCAGCATATCACTGGAAGTCATAGAGCTATATCTAGCAGGTATCTAGCTCAATCTATGAGAAATAACCCTGGCTTAGCTTTCACTTACTGTTTGTGTCCCACAATGTTTCCATTTTGTTTGGGTGTACCAGAATCCAATAACAATAAACCCTTTGTTGGAGACATAGCATATGTAGAAATTGGAGGTTGGGGATACCAAACTCCATCAAAAGGGTTTAATGGTCAGATCAAACCTGACCAGTGAAAAATGTCTCTGATGGTGCTCCTGGACTAAGAAACCAAATGAGGAAATTAATCTTTATCTCCTTAAGTATTGACAGAGCCCTGAGGAATTACTGGTTGTTATGTTTCACATTTTGTGGATGAAGTTGAGGTAACTCAAGAATAGGTAGGAACCAAAATTACATTTAATAAGAAGTCACTTTTCCCCTCTGACCACATTCTTTGGTTTTATCATTTTGTATCTAGGTATCCTAATTATTATTGATAGAGGAGATGATCCATTCTGTTCTACACCTCTCTTTTAACTGTGTGATAGACAAACACAACTATATACTCATTATGTTTCAGTCATATCTAGCTTACTTATCTCTTTCCTAGAAAGGGACACCATGTCTAAACATAAGGCATGTTTGAGGTCTTTTTAAACACCAAAATCTTTGTAGATTTTATAACACTGATATACTGTTCTGTAGTGGCCAATAACTGTCTGGATCCTCAAAGTGCTACTGTACAATCTCTGTAAAAGGACCCTAATACCTCATTGGCAAATACTATGATGTGTGAATATCCCATTGCCTAGACACTCACTACCAGCCTTTCTTGTTGCAATTACACATAAGAACTTGCCCAGGTTTCTTTAAAGGCCTTAATATACTTTGAATTCTAAGTCATGGAAATAATTGCATTCTCTCATTGTTAACTGAAATACTGAACTACTGCACTTTTGTTATTCTCCATGAAATACACACTTATTTGAAATTATATACCCTGATGGAGCCTACAAAATGATCCCCAGTATGATGGTCATCAATATGGCTATGATCCCAATATGCCCTACAGTCTTGGGACAGAAACCCTCAAAAATTTTCTGGTTCATTGTGTCAGATATAAGAACCATTTTTTTTGTATGCTCCAATGCAGACTCAGTTTTATTTAGTGTGGATGTCCAGAAACCTTCACCAAGGTAATTCTCTCAGCACTATATCTAGACTGGGTAAACTCAGGTATTTTGCAATAATCCTACCTTTTTGGACAGGCCACAGGAAAAGATGTGTCCTTCACTAAATCTCTTCCCTACAAATGAGTTTCCTCTTTTAATTGAGAGTAACCCAAATGAAACATTCTACTAACTTTTCAAAACTGGCCTTACAAAATACAAATGTTCTAATCAAAGTCCAAATTCTCTCTAAAATGTTCCATTTCCCAGAACCAATCATAACCACAAGAATAAGGAACATTTTCAAACAACGCAAAAATCTCATTTTAACTATAGAAAACACAGGCACAAAACAACCAAGGATCTCTATGTATAAGACAGTATTTCATGGAATGTGCATTCCCTGGGGCAGTTTGTTTGCTAAATCACTCCTGGCTAAACGTACCAGACAAAGGGTATTAGATTTGACTTCTAAAATAAGTCCCTTCAAATAGAATGCTGTATACATACAAAACCAAGAACTTATTCCTGTCCCAGAAAGAAATTGAGTATCACTGTGAGTTTTATGCTGGGATTCTCCCAGCATCCCACTATTTATTTTTCCAAGTCATTGCAAGTGCTTATTCAGGACTGCCCTATTTACCTTAGAATATTGGCACCTTTGCAGTCTTGGTTAGAGATGTCTCTAAATCAACACTAAAATAGAACATGGTGGTTTACGGAAATTACCAGGGCCTTGAAATTCTAAATTCAAGAAACTTTCCAGTGCAGTTCATCCATACAAAATAATCAATGGTATCAATCTCTTCTTTGGAAAACCTCAGATCTTTCTACATGATCTTGATGGGCTTTATCTCTTTTCTACTATTATTTCCTAAGGCTTCTCTATGACGTTTCTGCAGACATTTACTATCTCTACCTTAGGCTTTCAAGTCTATAGATGGTAATAGTTTTATGGTGACATGACATAAACTTTGGGGAAATTCAACAGTGAGCCACAAAGAGGTCATAGGATCTGGGCTCCTGCCAGGTGAGTTCATGTCAACACACAAGAATAAACTATTTGTTTTCTAGAGGAATAGCCAGCTGGGCGAAGTAATGAGATACATTTACAGAGATTTAACCTCTGCTTTCTTCATGATCTCTGCTCATACAACCTTCTGAACAGAAAAAAATATTATGTATCCTCACTGTCCATAAAACCCTGATTAAATATGCCCCCTGAGAATTTATCTTCCTGAGGTAAATCACCATGCATCATTAGCAGTAAGACTCAAAATATTTAGGTATGATATCACAAATCAGTGGGTCAAGATCCAAGTAGACTGTGACTCGCGTTACCGTCTCGCCAGCAAGAACGACGCTGCACACACAGGATCCTTCTGCAGTAAAGCTTTAATCTGTCTTAAGAGGGAGAGCATAAGCTTACGACAAGTAAAATGGAGACCCCAAACAGCAGAAACCCATCCCTTATATAGGAAACTGTTCTCCGCTTAGGATGTGTCAGTCCATGATTGGCTGTTACTCATCAGGCGATATGACGCCACGGGAGAGGCAGAGCACAACAAGTGGAAAGTTCCTTCACACATGCGCAGATTACTTGTTTACCAGTTTGGGACACAGGATGTCAGCGCCATCTTGTAATGGTGAATGTGAGTGCGGCCTCTCACATCTCCCCCTTCTCTTTTAATTAAAGGCCTAACTAAAAGAATAGGTGAAAACTGGCGCCACATCGGGTTCGCAGCTTGCTACAGTTTGTTGTATGGGCAATGAGCTTAGGAAAAGGAAATGGTCCAATCAAGGCTGGAGCGTGACTCTGGACCAACCGATCGAGGACCATTTTAGAGGTACCACTCAGTGCCATCCCGCGTGCAATGGGCAATTTTCCCCACGGGGTGCAACGGCCACTGGGTGCACATAGATATAGGGTGCCTTTCGACGTGCAATGGCAATGAGGCCCAGTCGAGTGCAAAGGCCACACAGAGAGAAGAAAGAGAGAAAACTCATTGCCCTTATTTAGGACTTAAAGGCTGCCTTCCAAGCCGCCGTCTCCCCCTATTCCTTTATTTAGGAAGCAATAAGACACCCATTAAAGAGAGTGGAGACAGAGGTAAATAGCTCATATTGCCGCAGAGCCATTTTACTGCAATGCCTTACTATGTAAATCTCCAGGGCTGCTGAAACTTACTCACTCCAACTCGTGCAATGAGCTGAGACTCTGAGGGTGCAGGAGCTGAGCAGCCAGCTACTTATTGCTTAAGCATGGATAGCCATATATCAGGGGAGTTCCCACTTTCTACTGTTGCAAGTGCTTGGGCAATAACCACCTTGTCTCTTTTTGTTTGAGCCCTGAGTTTACAGACCAACCATAGGGTCAACACTAACCCACAGCAGATCGCAGCTCCAAATAATCCAACCCCAACCCATTCCTTAAAGAAGGAGAAAGCCTAATATATCCATGATGAAAGTCCCTCTGTAAGCGACAGATCCAGGCATGTGGAATTAACTTGAATGATGGCAGTTCTTAATTCTCTTAATGTTTGCTCGAATTCTGTTTTCCAATTCAGCATCAGGAGTGGGAATGTTGACATGATCCCCCAGTGTTGTTCCCCCTTTGTTATTATCACTTGGGTCATCACCAGGCTGAGCATCAGCATCTTCTGGAACCGTCTGGATTTTTCTGGTAAGTCTTTCTGGTACCCAAAACGGATTGTCTTCATCCTGTGGAAAAAAGCACACAGCTGCCCTGGATCTTATAAGAATAGGATCCGGTCCTTTCCATTTGTTACTCAGAACATCCTTCCATTTGACCATTTCTTTTAGCCTGCTTGGCTCTAAATAGTGTCTTTCTGCCACAGTATGGCCTTTATCATCTAGATTTAACACAGTAAATTGACCTTGACCTGTCAACAAGTCAAAGGTCCAGGTTCTCTGTTCAGGAGTAAGGGCAAGAGCTTTGGCGTGGGCTTGTGTTTGAGTGGCCTCATACCAGAGAGCCCTCCATTCCATGTATTGACCCATGTCTGGAAGTGCGGCTTTTGCTACCATCTGCCAATCAGAAGGAGTTAAGGTGCCAGTGCCAATTCTATCCAACATTACCAGGGTAAAATTTGCATTAACCTCGTATTTGCGGACAGACTCAGCCAATTCTTTAATTAGGTTATATTCGACGGGGGCATGTACTCGTCCCCTGTTCTCTGTTTCAAAAACAGGAAAAAAATTGTGTAATTTCTTACGAATCTTTTCCGGCCAAAAGGAAAATCCAGACCGCAGTTCGTAGGGTGGAGGAGCGGTGGGTGTTACCCTACGAGAGGAGTTATGGGAGGGTTTTTTATTATTTCCTCATTTCGTCTGGGTAGTATCTCTCCTCCTCATATTTGGCTGCCTCCTCCTCTAACTCTGATTCTTCCTCTGAATCAAGAGCATCATTGTCAGAGGCATTGGGGCTAGAGCTTGCAGAGCTATCAATATTTAATGCCTCAAGTTTTCTTAATGGGTAAAGTCCTTGTGATGTCCCTTCTGGGGAATCAGGGGACTGCACTCCTTTTACAGGAGGGTTCTTAGCTTCTTTCCTTTTACGGGTATCCTTTTTCTTGCGCGCACCCAACCTCTCACTACGTTCGGTTTCTGACATGCTATCCTGAACTTCCTCTAGGGCGACCTGCCCTTCCTCTACTGTCCTCTTGCAATTGTCATCCTCTAGGCAATTTTTTACAAGTAAAAAAATAAAAAATACCACTCCTAGAATCGGCCCAAGAAATTCAGAAATATGCATACCTCTCCGAACTTACCTATCCCTGCAGTTCTGAATCATCCTTGAAGTCAAGGGGTCTCCGAAGGTGCTGACGTGGTGTGGTCAATTTCCCGGGTTTCGGCACCAGATGTGACTCAAGTTACCGTCTCGCCAGCAAGAACAACGCTGCACACACAGGATCCTTCTGCAGTAAAGCTTTAATGTGTCTTAAGAGGGAGAGCATAAGCTTACGACAAGTAAAATGGAGACCCCAAACAGCAAAAACCCATCCCTTATATAGGAAACTGTAATCCACTTGAGATGTGTCAGTCCCTGATTGGCTGTTATTCATCAGGCGATATGACGCCACGGGAGAGGCAGAGAACAACAAGTGGAAAGTTCCTTCGCACATGCGCAGATTACTTGTTTAACAGTTTGGGACACATGATGTCAGCGCCATCTTGTAATGGCGAATGTGAGTGCGGCCTCTCACAGTAGACAGTGCTCCTGATAAAATGTAGAAATAGCTTTTATTACTTTTAGTTTCTTTTCCTGCATATTTTCACCTATAGTTCATCTAAGTGAAATCACTGAAAAGGGATAAAGGTCTATTTTCTTCTGGAGCCATTTCATAGTGGAATAAGTGAGATAAAAAGCCTTCTTTGGTTAGCCAAATTTTTTTTGTCACAGGGACAAAAGACCATGATACAAATATAAAGCTTGAGTGCAATTTGGAGAAGGCAGTTTGAAGGCTAGATTGTGAGACCATATGGAAGTTGAAATTTGTTTCATGCTGGAAATGGAGGAATGCATTAATAGCAGTGGTTGATATCAAGATAAGGACCTACTCACTTACTCATTCAGATATGGATCCTCATAAAACAAATACATGATTTTAATAGGTTAAGTTTTATTTATACAGGATTTCCATCAATATAACTCTGTCTCTACTGAAAGCATTTTCTTGAAATATTTTTTATTTAATGTAATATTTGTCCTTTATTGTCTGGTAAATATTTTTATCCTTATGCTTTTGACTTGACGCTATCAGCCCTATTCAAATCAAATTTATATTATTATTTTGCTGAAAATATTCATTATTTTAGTCTAAATGAATCAACCACTGAAAAGAATCATCTGACCATGCATGTAATGCAAAAGCTCAAGTGCCAAAAGCCTAATTCCTAGCCTATTTGTCTGTAAGGAAGTAATGTAAATATAGAAAGTGGGACCTATTGGAAAGAAGTTAAACCATTGGCTACATGTATTTGAAAAGGAATTCACTTTTCTGTTTGCTTCTTGGACATCATCAGACAAGCAGGTCTTATCTGCAATATATCCCTGTATGATTTATGGTTTTGTGATACTTCTTGCACAACAGAACTAAATGATTATGGGTGGAAATATTTTACACATAAACAAAAAAGTTGATTACCTTCAGAATTTTGTCACAGCAATGGAAAGCTAAAACAATAAATATTTGAAGTTCTTTAAAGAAATAATACAGCCAAAATAATTAAATTTAGAAAATCATACTTAAATAATGTTTTAATTCTTTCCTTCTTATTGAATTTAATTTGTCAATAAATTTAACCTTTAATGACTTTGGCCACTGTCTTCAAGTTCTTATTATTGAATGTTGCTCAAGGTAGCATAATAATAAACAGATGTCATTTTTATAGTCATCTCCTCCCAGTTCAACCATCCTCTACATTTTCCCCTTCCCCTAGTCCTTAGAACAGGGAAACCTCATCATCTACCATCTAACCACAGCCCATCAAGTCTCATCTGGACTGCCTGTATCTGTATACTCTGTGGCTTATCAAGGCCACCCAACAAGGGAGAAGTGGTAAATGAGTGAGCAACAAAGTCCATGTCAGAAGAAGCCCCTACTTACACTGTTATGTAACTCACATGGAGAGTGCGCTATCTATATACTATATCTAAGTCTCAGATTTAGCTTCTGTCTATGCATGGACCTTGGTTGGTTTATTGGTCTCTCTTGGTCCTGCTAGGTCCAGATTTGCTGGCCCTATTGTTCTCCTTCTAGAAGTTCTGTCTGTTCTGTGTCCTTCTATGTCCCACTCTTCCATAATACTGCCTATGCTCTGTCCTAAAGTTTGGCTATGATCCTCATTATCTGCTTTAAACCCTTGCTGGATGGAGTCTCTTTCTCCTTTTAAAAAAATTTTTGTTTTATAAATAATTTATTCAGATGACATCCTGATTGTTTCCCCTCCATTTGTGTCTTCTTGTTGCCTCCCCCCCATTCCTTTTTTAAATAGGGGACACCACAGTTCATGACAGAGGCAGTCCCCACTCTCCACACAACTGTGGAGAGTGTGTTGTCCATTGGCTAGATCTGAATTGGGAGTTTAGATTTAGTGCATTCCTTGTCCTTGGTTGGTACAATAGTTTGTGCAGGCTTCTCTGGCTCCAGATCCGCAAGACTTTATGGTCTTCTTATATGGTTTTTGGCCCCTCTGTGTCCTTTTAACTCCCCCATTCATCCATATCTCTCTCACCTGAAGTCCCATTAGCGAGGCCCAGCATCTGTCCACATGAAGACTCTCAGAGGACATCCATGTTGTGCTAGGATCCAATTATAAGTGTGCATATACCATATATGTCTTACTGGGTCTGATTTAACTCATTCAGGATGATCATTTCTAGTTCCATGCATTTGCCTGCAAATATCAATATTTCCTTACTTTTTAAATTTTGTTTTAAGTATAATATATTTTAATATTGAACTAAGGTTAAAATGATAAGATTTATATTGGAAATATACATAAAAACTAAATGTCAATATAGAATAAATATTTACACACTGAAATTTAATCATAAATCCATTCCTATATTATGTAATCTTTTGAGAAATGTCCATATTCAAACATTCTTTCCGTGCAGTGTTTAAGATGGAATTCTAGGCTTTCAAAAATAAGCAGGCATTCTACCATTGAGCTATGTCTACCATCCAAGTCCTCTTTCTTTTTTTGTGGTGGAGGGTTAATTTTCTTTTCTTTCTTTTTTATAATGTTTATTTTTTAACATATGAATTCATATTATTACACATGAATAAAATAAACTACATTCAGAAGGAAGAACCATGAGACATTCAGGAGTTACATAAATGGTACATTCCTAGTGATTTGGCTAACTTGAAGAAAGCATCTTTCCTAACTTGTCAGGCCTAAATTTCTGAATGAAATTCAATATCTATCATATCTCATCTCTATTAACCTAAAACATCTATCTAGATCTAAAGCATCTTAAACCCTAATCAACTAAGCTTAATTGTAAGACTAAACCATCTAGTCTATAACACCCTCAGAGACTTCAGAAGGAAAAAACTAAAATACCTGAGTGAACAGGAAGTATAGTTGAGCAGCTTACAAAAGGAAACAATGACTGAGACAATTTACTGTCTGAACAGTCAACCAACACTCTCTATAACATTAGAGCATCATCTTTGGCCTTCTTGGCCAATATATCTGACATACATATTTGTGAGGGAGGAACTATTGAGGAGTTGCTTATCCTGTCTTGGCAGTTTGTCCATCAACTCTGCCTGCATCAAGCATGCCCTTTTTAAGACAGAATTCTGTCTGTGGCACAAATGAGCACATTTTTTCTAGTGGCATGTTTGCCACATTTGAAGCCAACTCCAACAGGAGGTTCTGTTATATTGACTATCCTCTTTGAGGTAGGCTCGCTGTTGCCAGGTGTTAACTTGTCATTTTGTCAAAGAATCTTTAGAATAATAAAACTGTCTTTAAATGCCATGTTCTGTAGATCCCTGAGGCTTTTGAAGACATTATTTAATTATTTTACCTTATATATCTATAGAATTATGTCTAACTTTTAGACCTAGGATATATATTCTTGTGATAAAATTAGACTAGTTTTTAATATGACCATAACTTTCATCAATACACAAAATTCTATATCAATGAATTAAAAATAACCTTACTTGTAAATAACAAATACGGCCTTGAATCAAGGAGTAGATTGAATAATCTATCTTTTCTTCTATACTCACTCAATATTTCTATATCCCCCTTTATTTCTTTTCAATTCCTATTTCCTTGCCTATGAAAGAAGACAAAGGAAAAGAGAGACCTCCCTGAGTCCAACCTAGTTTTCTCTTTGTATAAGACCATTAATAAATTATAACCACCTACCGATGAAAATAAGTATCTCTACAACAAGAGAGAAAACAGAAACCTACCCACCCCCACTTAGAGGAAATGGGATGTCCTTCTCTTAAGGTTTCTTCAGGCTTATTCAGAGCAAATAATACCTTTGGAGGTGCCCCCCAAAATTGGGGAAAATGGTTAGGCAAGCCTGGGATAGCATTTGTCGTCCAGTTTCTAAATGTTGAGAGATTCCAGGCATAATAGGAAATGGAATGCTAGACCAAATGGGATCAGAAGCTTTCTACAACACTGTTTAGGAAGCTGTCTAATTCTTATGGATAACCATGGCAGGCCTGTATGGGGCTGGAGCAAGAAGGATGCAGGATATCAGCATCCTTGATGCTGATAGGAATGAATCCTGTTAGGTCTGATCCAGCTTCGGTGTCTGGTTCTTTTATTCTAAAAACATAATTTCTCACAAGCATTATCGTTTTAACATTATAATTGTATGAGGTATGTGGCATGTATACAGCAATTAAGACTGATTCTCTGCTCATTGTATGAGAAGAAGTAAGACATCTGAAAATCTTCCTTCATGTCATACTAAGAATGGCTTCTAATAATAAGCCACAGAGAATCTGTGACCAACATAAAGCTTTGTTCTTCATATCTTAGCCAGTCTTAGAGCTATTCCCATGTTATCTTCTTTTTCTGTAGTTTGAATTCTTTAAATTCCATTTGCAGCTCCCTCACTCATCACCTCCCAATCCAAACCCTTCCCTCATCACCTCCTGATTCCATGCCCTCTCTCATCATCTTTCCATCCCTCCCTTGTCATTAGAATGGGAAGTCCTCCTCCCTTTAAGTCTCACCTCAGCTTATACAGTGTCCTATGTACTACATGTAACCTCTTCCTCTGTGGCCTGGGAAGGCCACTTGAAAACTCTCAGTACTCTACCCAGAGTCCAGCTTCAAGTCTCAGTAAGTGTCCCTATCCCATGCTGGGTGGAGTATCTCAGAAGACATCTATGTTGGGCTAAAATCCATGAATAAGTGAGTATATACTATGCACGTCTTTTTGGGTCTGGGTTATCTCACATAGGATGATCATTTCTAGTGCCATCCGTTTGTTAGCAAATTTCAAGATGTCCTTGTTTTTAATAGCTGAGTAGTATTTCATTGTGTAGATGTACCACAGTTTCCAGATTCTGGCTATTACAAATATAGCTGCTATGAACATAGTTGAGCAAATGTCCTTGTTGTATGGTGGAGCACCTTTCAGATATATTCTCATGAGTGGTATAGCTAGGTATTAGGGTAGAATTAGTTCCAGTTTTCTGAGAAAAAACAATATTGATTTCCAAAGTGGTTGTACAAGTGTGCACTCCCATCAGCAGTGTAGACATGTTCCCCTTTCTTCACATCCTTGACAGCATGCATTGTCACTCAAGTTATTGATCTTTGCCATTCAGATAGGTAGGAGATGGAATCTCAAGGTAATTTAGATTTGCATTTTCTTGATGATTAGGGATGTTGAGCATTTCTTTAAGTGTTTCTCAGCCATTCGATATTCTTTAATTGTGACTTCTCTGTTAAGTTCTGTACTCCATGTTTTCATTTGATTATTTGGTTTGGTGGTATATAATTTATTGTGTTTTTATATATTTTATATATTAACCCTTTGTCAGATGTAGTAAAGATGGGTAAAGGTCTTTTCCAAATCTGTAATCTGTATGCTGTCTCTTTGTTCTGTTGATAGTGTTATTTGCCTTACAGAAGCTTTTCATCTACATGATGTCCCGTTTATTAATGATTGATCTTAGAGCGTGAGCTATTGATGTTCTGTTCAGGAGATTGTCTCCTGTGCCAATGAGTTTGAGGCTCTGTCACACTTTTTCTTCTAACAGCTTTAGTGTGTCTGGTTTTATGTTGAGGTCTTTAATACACCTCGCCTTCAATTTTGTACAGGGTGAGAAATGTGGATCTATTTGTATTTTTTACAAGTAGACATTCAGTTAGACCAGCACCATTTGTTGAAAATGCTGTCTTTCTTCCATTGTACAGTTTTGGCTTTTTTGTCAAAAATCAAATGCCCATAGGTTTTTCGATTTATTTCTGAGTCTTCAATTCAATTCCATTGGTCAACTGGTCTATTTCTATGCCAGTACCATGCCATTTTTATTACTGTTGCTCTATAGTACAAGTTGTGATCAAGGATGGAGATTCTTCCAGCAGATCTTATATTTTACAGGATTGTTTTACTTATCCTAGGTATTTTATGTTTCCATATGAAATTAAGAATTGATCTTTCCAGTTCTGTAAAATATTGTGTTGGTATTTAAATACTGATTTCATTGAATCTGTAGATTGCTTTTGGTAGGATAGCCATTTTACTATGTTGATTCTCCCATTCCATGAGCATGGGAGATCTTTACTTTTTCAGATATCTTCTTCAATTTCCTTCTGCAGAGACTTGAAGATTTTTTTGTATAATTCTTTTTCTTACTTGGTTAAATTTACACCAAGATAATTTATATTATTTGAGGCTATTGTGAAGGGTATGTTTACCTTAACTTCTTTCTCAGTCCATTTTGCATCTGTATACAGTAGGGCTACTGATTTTTGTGTTAATTTTGTATCCAGTAACTTTGCTGAAGTTGTTTATCAGGTTTAGGTGTTCTTTGGTAGAATTTTGAAGGTCATTGATATATCATATCATATCATATCATCTTCAAATTGTGAAATTTTAACTTCTTCATTTTCTATTTGTATACCCTTGATCTCCTTTAGTTGTCTTACTGTTCTGGCTAGGACTTCAAACACTATATTGAAAGAAATGGAGAGAGTCGACAGCCTTGCCATGTCCCTGATTTTAGTTGAATAAATTTAAGTTTCTCTCCATTTAGTTTGATGTTGTCTATAAGCTTGCTGTATACTGCCTTTACTATATTTACATATGTGCCTTTTACACCCCATCTTTCTAAGACTTTTAACATGAAAGGGTGTTGTATTTTGTCAAATGCTTTTTCAGCATCTAAAGAGAGGATCATGTGTGTTTTTTTTTTTAATTTTGTTTATATGTTTGATTGCATTGATGGATTTCTATATACTGAACCATCCCTGCATGCCTGGGATGAAGCCTACTTGGTCATGATGGATGCGATTTTTTATTTGATCTTGGATTCAGTTTGCCAGAATTTTATTGAGTATTTTTTCATCTATGTTCATATGGGAGTTTGGTCTAAAATTCTCTTTCTTTGTTCAGCCTTTGTGTGGCTTAGGTATTACAATGGCTTTGGCTTAATAGAATGAGTTTCATAGTAGTCTTTCTGTTTCTATTTTGTGGAATAGTTTGATGAATATTGGTATTAGTTCCTCTTTGTAGGTCTTGTAGAATTCTGCACTGAATTCATCTGGCTCTGGGCTAGTTTTGTTTAGGAAATATTTGATGACTGCTTCTGTTTCCTTAAAGGAATATAGCATGATTTAATTTCTTTGCCTGATCTTGATTCAATATTGGTAAGTGAATTTATCGAGGAAATTGTCCATATCATTTAGATTTTCAAATTTTGTAGCATATAGACTTTTGAAGTAGGACCTAATGATTTTTTGGTTTTCATTGTTATCTGTTCTTATGTCTCCCTTTTCATTTCTGATTTTGTTAACTTGGGTACTCTCCCTTTGTCTTTTAGTTACTTTGGCTAAGGGTTCTTCTATCTTGTTGATTTTCTCAGAGAACCAGCTCTTGGCCTCACTGATTCTTTGAATCATTTTCTTTGTTTCTAATTTATTGATTTCAGCCTTGTGTTTGATTATTTCCAGCCATCTGCTCTTCTTGGATGTGTCTGCTTCTTTTTTTTTTTTTTTTTTTTTTTTTTTTTTTTTTTTTTTTTTTTTTTGTTTTTTTTTTTTTTTTATTAATTTATTCTTGTTACATCTCAATGTTTATCCCATCCCTTGTATCCTCCCATTCCTCCCCCCCCCATTTTCCCATTATTCCCCTCCCCTATGACTGTTCCTGAGGGGGATCACCTCCCCCTATATATTCTCATAGGGTATCAAGTCTTTTCTTGGCTACCTGCTGTCCTTCCTCTGAGTGCCACCAGGTCTCCCCCTCCAGGGGACATGTTCAAATTTGAGGCACCAGAGTACATGAGAAAGTCATATCACACTCTCCACTCAACTGTGGAGAATATTCTGACCATTGGCTAGATCTGGGAAGGGGTTTAAAGTTTACCTCCTGTATTGTCCTTGGCTGGTGCCTTAGTTTGAGTGGGACCCCTGGGCCCAAATCTGCCTATCATATTGTTCTACTTGTAGGTTTCTTGGACCCTCTGTATCCTTTTATTTTGCTATTCTCCCATGCGTCTCTCATTTAGAGTCCCAATAGGATGCCCTCCCCTCTGTACCAGTTTCCTGGTAAGTGAAGGCTTTCGTGGGACATGCCCCTTGGGCTAGTATGCAGATATAAGTGAGTATATACCATTTGATTCTTTCTGCTTCTGGGTTAACTCACTCATTATGATCATTTCTAGCTCAATCCATTCATCCACAAATTTCGGGAATTCCTTGTTTTTAATAGCTGAGTAGTATTCCATAGTGTATATGTACCATAGTTTCTTTATCCACTCTTCTACTGAGGGACACTTAGGCTGTTTCCATGTTCTGGCTATTATGAATAAGGCTGCTATGAACATGGTTGAGCAAATTTTCTTGTTGTGTGCTGGAGCATCTTCTGGGTATATTCTAAGGAGTGCAATTGCTGGGTCTTGAGGAAGCCCTATTCCCAGTTTTCTGAGATAGCACCAGATAGATTTCCAAAGTGGCTGTACTAGTTTGCATTCCCACCAGCAATGAAGGAGTGTTCCTCTCTCCCCACATCCTCGCCAGCATGTGGTGTCGCTTGAGTTTTTGATCTTAGCCATTCTAATTGGTGTAAGATGGAATCTCAGAGTTGTTTTGATTTGCATTTCCCTGATGACTAAGGAGGTTGAGCATTTCTTTAAGTGTTTCTCAGCCATTTGATACTCCTCTGTTGAGAATTCTCTGTTTAGTTCCAAGCCCCATTTCTCAATTGGGTTATTCGGTTTGGTGGTGTTTAATTTCTTGAGTTCTTTATATATTTTGGATATTAGACCTTTGTCAGATGTAGGGTTGGTGAAGATTTTTTCCCAGTCTGTAGGCTGTCGCTTTGTTCTCTTGACAGTGTCTCCTGCCTTACAGAAGCTTCTCAGCCTCATGAGGTCCCATTTATTAATGGTTGACATTAAGGCCTGGGCCGTTGGTGTTCTGTTCATGAAGTTGTCTCCTGTGCCAATATGTTCCAGGCTCTTTCCCACATTTTCCTCTAAGTGGCTTAGTGACTCTGGTTTTATGTTGAGGTCTTTAATCCACTTGGATTTGAGTTTTGTGCAAGGTGACAAATATGGGTCCAGTTGCATTTTTTTATACATAGACCTACAGTTAGACCAGCACCATTTGTTGAAAATGCTATTCTTTTTCCATTGAATGGATTTGGCTTCTTTGTCAAAAATCAAGTGACCATATGTGTGTGGATTCATATCTGGGTCTTCGATTCGATTCCACTGATCAACCAGCCTGTTGCTGTGCCAGTACCATGCTGTTTTAATTACTATTGCTTTATAGTACAGTTTGAGGTCAGGTATGGAGATTCCTCCAGAGCACCTTTTATTGTACAAGATTGTTTTAGCTATTCTGGGTTTTTTGTTTTTCCATATGAAGTTCAGAATTGAACCTTCAATGTCTTTAAAAAATTATGTAGGTATTTTGATAGGGATTGCATTGAATCTGTAGATTGCTTTTGGTAGGATGGCCATTTTTACTATGTTAATTTTCCAAATCCATGAGCAAGGAAGATCATTCCATCTTCTCAGGTCATCTTCAATCTCTTTCTTCAGAGTTTTGAAATTTTTTTCATACAAGTCCTTCACTTGCTTTGTTAGGGTAACTCCTAGATATTTTATATTGCTTGTGGCTAATGTGAAGGGTATGGTTTTCCTAATTTCTTCCTCTGCAAGCTTGTCATTTGTGTATAGGAAGGCTACAGACTTTTTTGAGTTAATTTTGTATCCAGCCAATTTGCTGAAGGTGTTTATCAGCTTTAGGAGTTCTCTGGTGGAATTTTGAGGGTCACTTATGTACACTATCATATCATCTGCAAATAGGGATAATTTGACTTCCTCCTTTCTCATTTGGATACCCTTGATCTCCTTTTGTTGTCTTATTGCTCTGGCTAGAACTTCCAGTACTATATTGAAGAGATATGGAGAGAGTGGGCAGCCATGCCTTGTTCCCGATTTTAGAGGAATTTCCTTGAATATCTCACCATTTACTTGATTTTGGCTATTGGCTTGCTGTATATAGCCTTTATTATGTTGAGGAAAGTGCCTTGTATCCCCGATCTCTCTAAAACTTTAAACATGAATGGGTGTTGAATTTTATCAAATGCTTTCTCTGCATCCAAAGAGATGATCATGTGGTTTTTTATTTTCAGTTTGTTTATATGGTGGATTACATTGATGGATTTCCGTATATTAAACCATCCCTGCATGCCTGGAATGAAGCCTACTTGGTCATGATGAATGATATCTTTGATGTGCTCCTGTATTCGTTTTGCAAGTATTTTATTTAGTATTTTTGCATCTATGTTCATAAGAGAAATTGGTCTGAAATTCTCTTTCTTTGTTGAGTCTTTGTGAGGTTTAGGTATCAATGAGACTATGGCCTCATAGAATGAATTTGGTAATTTTCCATCCATTTCTATCTTTTGGAGTAGCTTGAAGATTATCGGTATTAGCTCACCCTTGAAGGTCTGGTAGAATTCTGCACTGAAACCATCTGGCCCTGGGCTTTTTTTGGTTGGGAGACCATCGATGATTGCTTCTATTTCTGTAGGGGAAATGGGACTAATTAGCTTGTTTATCTGTTCTTCATTCAACTTTGGCAAGTGAAATTGATCAAGAAAATCATCCATTTCCCTTAGATTTTCAAATTTTGTGGCGTATATGCCTTCAAAGTAAGATCTTATGATTCTTTGAATTTCTTCAATGTCTGTTGTTATGCCTACCTTTTCATTTCTGATTTTGTTGATTTCAATACTGTCTCTCTGCCTTTTAGTTAGTTTGGCTAACGGTCTGTCTATCTTTTTGATTTTCTCAAAGAACCAGCTTTTGGTTTTGTTGATTCTTTGGACTGTTTTCTTAGTTTCTATTTTGTTAATTTCATCCCTGAGTTTGATTATTTCCAGGCGTCTACTCCTCTTGGGTGTTTCTGCTTCTTTTTTTTCTAGGGCTTCCAGTTGTGTTGTTAAGATGCTTATGTGCAATGTTTCAAATTTCTTTTTAAAGGCACTTAGTGCTATGAATTTTCCTCTTAGCACTGCTTTCAATGTATCCCACAAATTTGGGTATGTTGTTTCTTCATTTTCATTGAATTTCAGAAACTCATTGATTTCTTTCTTAATTTCTTCCCTGACCCAGGTGTCATTTAGCAGAGAGTTGTTTAGTTTCCACGTACATGTAGGCTTTTTGTTATTTCTGTTGTTCTTGAATTGCAGCCTAAAAGCATGGTGATCTGATAGGATACAAGGTATTATTTCAATCCTCTTGTATCTATTGAGGCTTGCTTTGTGACCTATGATGTGATCAATTTTGGAGAAGGTTCCATGGGGTGCAGAGAAGAAGGTGTATTCTTTCTTGTCTGGGTGAAAGGTTCTATAGATATCTGTTAGATCCATTTGACCCATGGCATTGGTTAATGATGTTATTTCTCGGCTTAGTTTCTGTTTCATTGACTTATCCTTCAGTGAGAGTGGGGTGTTGAAGTCTCCCACTATTATTGTGTGGGGATCGATGTGTGGTTTAAACTTTTTAAGGAGATCTTTTACAAATGTGGGTGCCCTTGTATTGGGAGCATAGATGTTCAGAATTGTGATGTCATCTTGGTTGACTTTACCTTTGATGAGTATGAAGTGTCCTTCCTCATCCCTTTTGATTAATTTTGGTTGAAAGTCTATTTTGTTCGATACTAAAATGGCTACGCCTGCATGCTTCTTGTGACCATTTGCTTGGAATATTTTTTTCCAACCTTTTACCCTGAGGTAATGCCTTTCATTATGGGTGAGATGTGTTTCTTGAATGCAGAAGAATGTTGGATCTTGTTTATGTACCCATTCAGTTAGTCTGTGTCATTTTATTGGAGAATTGAGGCCATTGATGTTGAGAGATATTAATGACCAGTGACTGTTTAGAGTCTTAATTTTGATGTTGTTTCCAGTTGAGCGTTTGTGTAGTTGTGTTTTTGCCATGGGATAGTTATCTATTTCCTGGGTAGTTTTGGTTGGAGCTTGACCCTTTGGGATGGAGTTTTCCTTCTAGTACCTTCTGTAAAGCTGGATTTGTGGATAGGTACTGTTAGAATTTGTTTTTGTCATGAAATATTTTGTTTTCTCCATCAATGGTTATTGATAATGTTGCTGGATAAAGTAGTCTGGTCTCGCATCTGTGGTCTCTTAGGTTTTCCAGGATCTCTGTCCAGGCCCTTCTGGCTTTAATGGTCTCTGCTGAGAAGTCGGGTGTAATTCTGATAGGTTTACCATTAAATGTTATTTGGCCCTTTTCCCTTGCAGCTTTTAATATTTTTTCTTTGTTCTGCATGTTTTGTGTTTTGATTATTATGTGGCGAACTCTTTTTCTTTTCTGGTCAATTCTATTTGGTGTTCTGTAGGCCTCTTGTATGTTTATAGGCATCTCTTTCTTTAGATTGGGGAAATTTTCTTCTATGATTTTGTTGAGAATAGTTTCTGGGCCCTGGAGTCTGATGTCTTCTCTTTCTTCAATGCCTATTATCCTCAAATTTCTGCTTTTCATGGTGTCCTTATTTTCTTGGATGTTTTGTGTCAGGAGTTTTCCAAATTTGGCATTTTCTTTAATGGTTGATTCAATATCTGTGATTGTATCTTCTAGACCTGAGATTCGTTCTTCCATCTCTTGGATTCTGTTAGAGAAGCTCACCTCTGTGTTGCTCGCCTTCTTCTCTGAGGTCTCACGTTCTCGTTTTTCTTCTGTCTGTGTGTTTATCATTGAATCCATTTTCATTTTCAGATCTTAAACTGATTTTTTGATTTCCTTCATCTGATTTTTTGTGTATTCCTGAGTTTCTTCCATTGCCTCTTTATAGGTCTTCAGAGCTTGAACCGTTTTATTTATTTCTTTCATCTGGTTGTTTGCATTTTCCTGCAATTTTTCCAGTTCCACTCTATGTGTTTCTTTTATGTCTCTCACCTGTTTGTCTGCTTCTTCCTGTATTTTATTACGAATTTTATTTGCTTCCTCCATTATCATCCTCATTACTAAGGATTTGAGGTCATTTTCTTGTATTTCCATTGTATTTGAGTTCTCTGGGTTGTTTTCTTTGGGATAGCTGGGAACTGGAGACACCATGTTGTTTTGGGGTTTTTTGCATATGCTTTTTCGCTGTCCTTTAGACATCTTGCCGTCTTTGTTTTTGTTGGGTAGCTTCCAGAATTGGATGGAGGGTGTCTGACGATAGATTCACTTATTTTCTCACGATTTCCCTAGGCTGGGAGCTCAAAGCTTCACTGGTGTGGATGTTAGGAGGTTAGCCCTGTTGTTCTGGTCTCTCACAGCCAGTGATCTTCAGCCCCCCTTTGCTGTGGATTCTGCAATTGTTCTGGGTCTCTGAGTGAGCGTTGGGTCAGGCCAAGGTATCCACAGCCTTCTGTGTTCCCTGCCAAGTCCAGCCAGGAACACTGGGCCTGAACCACGAGCTGAACTCAGCTAGGTTCTCAGGGCCTGAACCGTCTGCCGAGCTCAGCTAGGGATTCTGGGCCCAAAATGCGCACAGGGTCCAGCCAAAATTTTTGGGCTGGGACTACGCACCAAGCTCTGCTAGGGCCTTTTGGCCCAAAGTGCGTGCTGTGGTCAGTTATTGACTCAGGGCCCGAACTGACTACCAATCTCAGCCAGAAACTCTGAATTCAAACTGCACACTGTGTCCAACCAGAGTCTTAGAGCTGGTGGAACCGAGCGCTCTGTCCAGCCTGTGCCACAGCAGGAGAACTGCGGCTGCTCTGAGTTAGCGCCTGTGGTTCAACCAAGTGCTCTGCCCAGACTGTGTCACCGCAGGGGAGCTGCTGCTGAGCTGAGGTGGTGCCTAGGATAAAACTGCGCACTCCACCAAGCCTGCGCCACCGCAGGAGACCTGCGGCTGTTCTGAGTTAGCGCCAATGTTGGAACCAAGTGCTCTGCCCAGACTGTGTCATTGCAGGGGAGCTGCTGCTGAGCTGAGGTGGCGCCTAGGGTGGAACTGAATGCTTGGCCAAGTCTGTGCCACAGCAGGAGAACTGCGGCTTCTCTGAGTTAGAGCCTGTGGTTCAACCAAGCGCTCCGCCCAGACTGTGTCACCGCAGGGGAGCTGCCGCTGAGCTGAGGTGCTGCCTAGCGTGGAGCTGCGCGCTCAACTAAGCCTGCGCCACAGCAGGGGAGCTGTGGCCAAAGCTGAGTTAGTGCCTCAGGCAGAATTGCTTGCTGGGCTGGGCCAGTACCCGGGACTCTGGGGCCGAACGTTCCGCCGAGTCCAGTCTGGGTCCGAAGGCTCCACGCGACCCAAATCCTGCCCCGAGTCCCCTCTCCCGCAGCAACTCCCACCAGCCACCACACCAATTGCCTCCACTGGAAGACTATGAGCTGCAAACTTCAGCCACCGCTGCTGGTGCCGCTGATGCTGCTGCCTATGCCGCTGCCGCTCTGATTAGAGAAAATCCACGCTCCTCCTGTGTGCAGGGGCACGCAGGTCCTCCGCACCCTGGTCCCTCCGAACCGTGGAGCACTCCCGCTGCCGTGATGTTTGGACCTCGGTGTTCCTGGCTCAGAAATCTGTGCAATCCCCTGAATTGTTCACTGTAGCCTCCAAACGCGGTCCACACTCCTCGCCGCCATCTTGAAAAACCTGCTTCTTTTTTCTAGAGTGTTCAGGTGTTTCATTAACGTGCTTCTGTGCACTATCTCCAATTTCTTTATGAAGACACCTAGTTCTAAGATCTTCCCTCTTAGCACTGCTTTCATTGTGTCACAAAGTTTTGGATATGTGTGCCTTCAATTTTCTTTAATTCTAGGAAGTCTTTTATTTCTTATTTAATTCCTAATTCAGTTGCCATTGAGAAAAACATTTTCCAGTTTCTATGTGTTATAGGCTTTTTGTTATTTCTATTGTTGTTGATATTTAGCTTTAGGCCCTGGTGTCATGATAAGATACAGGGGATTATTTCAATTTTTGTATGTGTCGAGGCTTGTTTGAAACCAACGATATGGTCAGTTTTGTAGAAGGTTCCATGTGGTGCAGAGAGAAGAAGGTATATTCTTTTATGTTTGAGTAAAAAGTTCTGTGGATATCTATTAGGTCCATTTGATTCATGACTTCTTTTAGTTTGATTATTTCCTCATATAGTTTCTGGCATGAAGATCTGTCCATTGGTGAGACTTGGGTATTGAGGTCTCCCACTATTATTGTGTTGGAATCAATGTGTGATTTAAACTTTAAAAGTATTTCTTTTATGAATGTAGGTAGCCTTGTATTTGAGGGATTCAGGATTGCAATGTCTTTTTGGTGGATTTTTCCTTTGATGAGGATGAAGTGTCTTTCTCCATCTATATTGATCAATTTTAATTGAAAGTCTATTTTATTAGATATTAGAATGGGTACTCTGGCTTGCATCCTGAGTCTGTTTACTTGGAAAATGTTTTTTAGCCCTTTACTCTCAGGTACTGCCTATATTTGTTGCTGAGATATGTGTCTGTCTTTCTATTTTTAAAGAAATCAAAGCAACTGCTGTATTCTTATTTGGTAAATATGGTGATATAATCATTAAATGTCCTCTTAAAGGACAAAAAAATTTACATTTATTAGTGGAAAACACAAAGTCTCTGACAGGTTTTAAGCCAATGAATGTCTTGTTGAATGTGATCTCCTGCCTTTGTTCATTTTTTTGTTATTAGTGTAGTAGTTGAAATTCATAAGACCTGACAGTGCTCTTCATCTCCATTTCCTTTTATATCTAACTTGTTTATATGTTTATAATTCTCTTGGATGTTCTTCCATATCCATTTATGCTAAAAGAAAGACTGTTTTGATACCTCTACTCTACAACTTCTCAAAGTTATTATATTAATTCTATTTTCAATCTAGATTCAGTAAAAACACTAAACTTAATGCAAACAAAATACCTGCATTTTAGAGATTTTTATAAAGGGTTTCTTGAGATAAATGGGAAAATTCTGCCTTTGAGTGAAGGCAAGAATTAAATAACAAAGTTTACAAAGTAGCAGGGATAAATTATGATAAGGAATTTGCATAGACAAATGCGAAACAAATTAGAGATGTGTTTCTTGAATGCAGAAGCATGATGGCTCTTATTTCCCCATCTATTTGGTTAGCCTGTGTCTTTTTACTGGGGAGTTGAGCCCATTGATGTTGAGAGATATTAGTGACCAATGGTTATTGGATCCTTTTATTGTGGACTTGGTGGTAATTTTATGTGGCAGAGTCTGCTTTGGATTTGTTATACTTCTATTGAGAATTCTGTTAGCTCTGAATCTCATTTATTAACTTGGTTATTTGTTTTGGTGGTATTTAATTTCTTGAATTCTTTATATATTTTACATATTAGCTCTTTGTCAGATGTAAAGATGGTGAATATTTTTTCAAAATTTGTAGACTATGATTTTGATCTGTTGACAGTGTCCTTTGCCTTACAGAAGCTTTTCAATTCCATGTGATTTCATTTATTAATTTTGACTACAAAAATACTCAACAAAGAAAGAGAAATTCGGACCAATTTCTATTATGAACATTGATGCAAAAATCCTTAATAAAATATTCACAAACTGAATTAAAAAACACATCAAAACTATCATTCACCATGACCAAGTAGGATTCATACCAGGAATATAGGGGTGGTTCAATATATGGAAATCCATCAATGTAATTCATCACATCAGCAAACTGAAGGAAAAAAAACATGATTATCTCCTTAAATGTTGAAAAAACATTTGACAAAATCCAACACCCATTCCTGTTAAATGTCCAGGAGAGAGCAGGGATACAAGGTGCATACATAAACTTAATAAAAGGAATATACAGCAAGCCTATATCCAACATCAAACTAAATTTTGAGAAACTTAAATCAATTCCACTGAAATCAGGGACAAAACAAAACTGGCTACTCTCTCTGTATCTCTACAATATAGTACTTGAAGTCTTAGCTAAAGCAAGACAACTAAAGGAGATCAATGGGATACTAAATGGAAAAGAAATCAAGCTATCACTATTTGCAGATGATATAACAGTATACATAAGTGACCCAAAACATTTTTTAAGGGAACTGCTACACCTGATAAACACCTTCAGTAAAGTGGCTGGATACAATATCAACTCAAAAAAATCAGTAGCCAAATATAAGTGAGTATATACTGTTTGAGTCTCTCTGCTTCTCAGTTAGCTCACTCATTATGGTCATTTCTAGTTCAATCCATTTGTCCACAAATTTTGGAAATTCCTTGTTTTTAATAGCTGAGTAGTATTCCATAGTGTAAATGTATCACAGTTCCTTTATCCATTCTTCTAATGAAGGACACTTAGGCTGTTTCCATGTTCTGGTTATTATGAATAAGGCTGTTATGAACATGGGTAGGCATATGTCCCTGTTGTGTACTGAAGCTTTTTCTGGGTATATTCCAAGGAGTTGAATAGCTGAGTCTTGTGGAAGCCCTATTTCCACTTTTCTGAGATAGCGCCAGATAGATTTCCAAAGTGTTTGTACTAGTTTGCATTCCCACCAGCTATGAAGGATTGATCCTCTTTCTTGACATACTTGCCAGTATGTGGTGTCACTTCAACTAGAAATGATCATAATGAGTGAGTAAACCCAGAAGCAGAAAGACTAAAACAATATATAGTCACTCATATTTGGACACTAGTCCAAGGGGCACGTCCCATGAAAGTCTTCACTTATCATGAAAGTGACATGGAGGAAAAGACATTCTATTGGAACTCTAGGTGAGAGAAGTATGGGATAATGGAGAAATAGAAGGATCCAGAGGGTCCTAGAAACCAACAAGAAGAACATTATGATGGACGATTTTGGGCCCAGGGTTTCTGCTCAAACTATGGCACCAGCCAAGGACAATACATGCAGTAAATTTTAACCCCTACCCAGATCTAGCCAACGGACAAGATAGTCTCCACAGTTGAGTGGAGAGTGAGGACTGACTTTCATACGAATTTTGGTCCACCATATATGACCACGTCCTCTTGATGGGGTGACCTGGTGGCCCTCAGAGGAAGGATAGCAGGTTATCAAGAAGATACCTGATAACCTATGTGCATATACAGGGGGAGGAGGTCCCCCCAGTCACAGTCATAGGGGAGGGGAATAGGGGGTAAGTGGGAGGGAGTGCAAAAAGGGAGGATACAAGGGATGGGATAACAATTGAGATGTAATATGAATGAATTATTTTAAGAAGATATTAAAAAAGAATTGTGTTAGCAATTTGATGGGAATTGCACTGAATATGTAGATAGCTTTTGGTAAAATGGCCATTTTCACTATGTTAATCCTACCATGAGAATGGGAGATCTTTCCCTCTTCTGATAACTTTTTCCATTTCTTTCTTCAGAGACTTGAAGATTTTTCCATACAAGTCTTTTACTTAATGTTTGTCACTATTGTGAAGGGTGCTGTTTCCCTAATCTTATTCTCATCCCATTTGTCTTTTGTATACAGGATGACTACTAATTTTTTTATTTGATTATGTATCCAGCAACTTTACTGAAGGTGCTTACCACTGTAAGAGTTCCTTGGTAGTATTTTTGGGGTTACTTATATATACTATCATATCATCTGTGAATAGCAAAACGTTGATGTCTTTCTTCCCAATTTATATCTTCTTTAGTTGTTTTATTGCTCTAGCTAGGACTTCAAGTACTATATTGAAGACATACAGAGAGAATTGACAGCCTTGTCTTGTTCTTGGCCTCAGTGAAATTGACTTAAGTTTCTCTCTGTTTACTTTGTTGTTAGCTTTGGGTTGATGTATATTGTGTTTACTAACTTTAGGTATGTGCCTATGTCCCTGGTCTTTCCAAGACATAGTATGAATGGGTACTTTCTTTTCTCAAATGGTTTTTAGCTTCTAGGAAGATAATCATGTGATTTTTTTTCTTTCTTTCTTTGTGTTTATATGCTGAACTGCATTGATGGATGTCCATATATTGTACTACCCCTATATGCCTGGGATGAAGCATACTTGGTCATGGTGGAGGATATTTTTGATATTTACTTGGATTCTTTTTCTGAGTATTTTATAGAGTATTTTTGCATCAATTTTCATAAGAGAAAATTATCTAAAATTCTCTTTAATGATTGGATCTTTGTGTGGTTTAGGTTTCAAGCTGACCAGCTTCATAGAATGAGTTTGGTAATGTTCCTTCTGTTTTTATTTTGTGGAATAGTTGGAAGAGTATTGGTATTATCTCTTCTTTTAGAGCCTGATAGAGTTCTGCACTAACTCTAACTGGCCCTGGGATTGATTTGGTTGGGAGACTTTTGAGGACTGCTTCTATTTCCTTAGGAAATATAGAAATATTTACTATTTTTTCATCATGATTTAATTATGGCAAGTGGAATCTACCAAGAAAATTGTATATTTCTTTTAGAGTTTCAAATTTTGTGGCCTATAGGTTTTTGAAGTAAGACCTAATGATTCTCTGATTTTCTTCTGTACCTCTAGTTATGTTTTCCTTTTCATTTCTAATTTTGTTGATTTGGATTCTTTCCCTTTGACTATTAATTAGATTAGCTAAGAGTTTTTCTATCTTGTGGATTTTCTCAAAGAACAGAATGTTGGTTTTATTTATTCTCTGAATTGTTCACTTGGTTTCTAATTTATTGATTTCAGCTATGAGTGTGATTATTTCCAGCTGTCTACTTCTCTTGGATGTGTCTGCTTGTATGGGATGTCTCCAATTTCTTTCTGAAAGCACTTAGTACTATGAACTTTATTCTTAGCATTACTTTTATTGTGTTTGATAGGTTTTGGTATGTTGTTCCTTTATTTTTATTGAACTCTAGGAACCTATTAATATCTTTCTTTCTTTATTCCCTGAGCCAGTTATTGTTGAATAGAGAATTGTTCAGTTTCTATGTGTGTTTATATTTTTCTTGTTTCTATTGTTGATGAAGTTTCAGGCTCATTCCATGGTGTTCTGATGAGATACAAGAGATGATTTCAATATTTTTCATTTTTTGAGGCTTGCTTTGTGACTGAGTATACGGTCAATTTTGTAGATGATTCCACAAGGTCCTGAAGAGAAGATACATTCTTTTGTGTTTGAGTGAAAAATTGTGTAGATATCTGTTAGATCCATTTGATTTGTGGCATTTGTTCACTTTATTATTTTTACACTTAGTTTCTGTCTTGATGATCTGTCCATTGGTGAGAGTTGGATGTTGAAGCCTCTCACTATTAATTTGTAGTGTTTGATGTGTCATTTAAGCTTAGTAAATTTTTATTTACTAATGTGGGTGATCTTGTATTGTGGGCAAAGACATTCAAAAATGTGATTTCATATTAGTGGAATTTACCTTTGACGAGTATGAACTGTCTTTTCTCATATTTTTTGATTAATTTTAGTTGAAACTATGTTTTTTAAATATTAGAATGCCTACTCTAGCTTGCTTCTCAGGTCTGTTTGCTTGGAAAATCTTTTTCTAACCTTTTACTCTCAGATAACGTCTACTTTTGTGGCTGAGGTATGTTTCTTGTATGCAGCATAGTGAAAGGTCCTGTTTATGGACCCATTCTGTCAATCTTTGTCTTTTTATTGGATAATTGAGTCCAGTGATGTTGAAAGATATTAGAGATCAGTGAGTGTAAGAGGCTTTTATTTTGGTGTTGGTTGTAGATGTCTATGTGCTTATCTACTTTTGGTTTTGCTATAGTGAAGTTATTTATATTCTGTTGTGTTTTCTATTGGTGGAGCATTAGTCTGGATTGGCATCTATAGTTTCTTAGGGTTTGATAGACATCTGCCCAAGCCCTTCTGGCTTTTATAGTCTCTGCTTACAAGTCAGGTGCGATTCTGAAAACTTTGTCATGATATGCTACTTGGCTTTTTTCCTTTGCAACTTTTAGTATTTTTACTTTGTTCTATTCTGTAGATTTAGTGTTTTATTATCATGGTAAATGAGTATTTTCTTTTCTAATCTAACCTATTTTGTATTCTATAGGTTTCTTGTATTCTTATAGGTATCTGTTTCTTCAGATACTAGAAAATTTCTTCTATAAATCTTTTGAGAACCTTTTCTGGGCCTCAGGGAAGGAATTTTTTCTTTCTTCTATTCCTATTATTCTTAGGCTTAGTCTATCCATTGGTTTTGTTGATTTCTTGGATGTTTTGCTTCAAAAAATTTTAGATTTAACATTTTCTTTGAATGGATGCATTGATATCTTCCCTTGTGTCTTCTACACCTAAGATTCTTTGCTCCATCATTTGTATTATGTTGGTGATGCTTACCTCAGTAGTTCCTGTTTTCTTCCTTAAGTTCTCCCTCTCTGGGATATCTTCAGTTTGTGCATTCTCTCCTGTTTCTATTTCCACATTCAACTATTGAATGGTTCTGTTTGATTTCCTTTAGCTTTTTGTATTTTCCTCCACTTCTTTAAATGCTTTGTTTAGTTCCTTAACCTTTTTTTGTATTTTCCTATAATTCTTTCAGTGATGCATTTACTTCCTCTGTACATTGCCTGTACCTTATTTTATTTCTTTAAGGATTTTCTTCATTTCCTCCATTATCATTTTCATAAGCATATGTTTAATATCTTTTCCTTAAGTTTCAGTTGTGCTAGGGGATTAAGGGCTTCTTGCTGTAGTATCACTGAATTCAGAGGAGGACATCATGCTCTCATTTTTGCTGATTGTGTTTTTATACTGGCCATTAGCCATCTTGTAGTGTATAGTGCTAACTGGTAAATCCTGCTGCCCACTGCATTTCTTGGTAGTGCAGGAAAAGCCCTGATTAGGAAGCTGCATGTTGCCATAGGTGCCCTCCTCAGATTGTTGGGAATGATCTCCAACTGGTGGTTCTTAAGGTCTTGCCACAAATGTATGAACATGGGGACCAAGTATGTTTCTCAGGAGCCCGGGGATCCTCTTCTCCCTAAGGGAAGTCCTAGAGTTAGCTTTCCTGCTACTGCCTTTCTTTCTCCAAGGTTTATAAGAACCCTTTGTCCAGACACTATTCTCTATTCACTGTGATCTCTGTTTAGAAGCCTGTGGTTGGAGCTGCCTGCCCCTGTCTCAGAAGGTATCCAGTCTACAGGAAGATTATAGTTTGGGGCTTAAAACTGTGCTACCCAGAAAGTACCCACTGTGTGTGGATAAGAATTAGTTTCTGTGGTTTTTTACATGCAGCCCCCAGTACCTGGGAGGTACTGATAAATGGCAGGAGCAAGTCAGTTTCCTGAGGCTGGGGCTGCACTGGAATATTTTTGGGGTTTAGCTGGGTGATGTGATGTTGGACCTGAGACTTTCTTACACTGTAGGCATTTGTATCACCTGGCAAACACAGATTTTAGGATTTTGGGGTTTTGGGATCCAGAGCAGGGCCAATCAGTAACTGTCCTCTCACTGTTTTCCTGCTGTTCAGATACCCTGCACACTCAGCAATACCTTTTTGTATCTCCTCTCTCTCCTTCACTCATAAGTACAATGGAAGCACTAAGGGTGAGAATTTGACCAGGAAAACAAAAGTGTTGGAGACTAATGATACATGTATATTTGTATATTATATAGATGCATTTATGCACATTATGTATCATTATATATAATGGTACAACTTATATTGTCATAAATGCATTTATAAAACACATATAGAGTAGATAATAATACTTTGTGTACACACACATATATATGTATATATACATATATATACATACACACACACATATATATACATATATAGAAAGTTGTTAAAATGTTTGTTAATATTATATCTTGTGCCTCAACTTGAAGTATACAGAATAGGCCATTACAAAGACGAAATTTATGAAGTAGGAGAAAGCAAGAGCAGAATAGAAGCTACAAAATTGGACTGTGTTACTCTCTTTTTTTTCCTTCACATCCAAGTTCTATGAAGAACTTGAAACACAGAAGCTATTGCCCTTCCCCAAGGAGCTAAACTCTCGTCTGTCTCTCCAGTCAAAGAACCTTGAGTATCTAGGAGGCGTAGGAACACCTGAAGGCCTGTTTGTGCTCCATGCCAAAATGATTAGTCAGAAGAAAAGACACAGCATGTGTAAACTCCAGCAGCACCTGGTAGTTCTGCATCAGCCTTCCAAGTAGAGCGGTAATTTGGCTGTTTATTCAATTCTGCCTTCCAACTCACACATAAAATGACTCTTTTGACCCTACCTAAATATGTAGGAAAAAAAATTGGGGGAAATTATTCACATTTATCTAAACTTACACAATGGAAATACACTAGAAGACCTGGCTACAACACAACAGCTACCACAGAGAATTGGGACTAGTTCCTGAAAACACTGGACATCTCCTGAAACTCTTCCTAAACACGAAACTTTGCTTAGGAGGTTGATTTACTAAATTGCTTATTTATATTTATCTTGCTGTTCTCATTATTGAAGGCATTTTCATATACTAATCACAGTGCTGTAGAGAAATAGTATCCATTTTCAGGTAAGGTAAATGTAAGAGAATGGAACCTATGCTCCTATGGAGAGAATTTTTTTTTCCTGCTGTTTATAGTTGTTTCTCTGATTAATGTGGAATAATAAAAGACAACAAAAAACTAAGAGGAGAGTATGCATATAGAGCCTTGTTTGAAAGCTTTGAAATATTAGTAGTAATTGATATAGAGATTTATTCAGGATAAGTCATCTATTTTTTTTTCTAGCAGAAGGTCCACACAGAAGACAGGAAGTAATTCTTTTCTTTTATCTTTTACATAAATTTGTTTCATAGTATGAATCATTTGTACTATTTTGATTTACATTAAAAAATGCACTTTATAAGCTCAATTTTAGAACTTTGAAAAAAGAAGCAAAAACATATTTTATGGATGGCTTTCTATGAGAGAATGCACATACACATTGGAATAAAGAAAAAAATTAGCAAATTATATTTGGAGGAGGGTAGGACTAGAGGAAATGTTTGAACACTTTAATTGTGTCATTAAAGACATATTCACAATTTTATCTTATTTTCTATGGTATAACTATATAATTAGCAATTTCACAGTAGATATTTGGTTACTGTTTACAAAGTACAGGTGAATGCTAACCTCACTAACACATTTGGTATGATTTTCAACTGTCACAAGGCATGATTGAAGCCCTTTTTCATAAACCATGTCAATAATTCTGTATAAATGACTTTTTGTCATTATACTGATTATAACCATAGTGCTTGTACTCTCTGGAATACCTATTAGTCTGTAAAGTAAAAAATAAAGTCTGAGTCTAAAATACATATTTTTACTTCATTGCTTTCAAATCACTTAAAACTTTTTTGATGTTATTAAAAATATGCTGTGAATTCACATCCAGCTCACTCTTATCAACAATTTTCAAGTCCCATATGTTGTAAAATGACAAAGCAACACTAGAGTATAAGGGAATTTAGGAGAGGAAATGTGGGGATTTTAGTGAAAGAAAAATGACTATCTGAAAATTAAATTCAACTATGATATCTAAAATATTGATGACATTATTATAAATTCCTATGACATTTTTTATAAATGTTTATGATTCTAAGGGGATAAAAAATAAATATGTAATGTACTAGCCAGGTTAAAGTAACAAAATGGATATTTGGAATGAAGATGTAGTTAAGCAGAAGAGAATTTGATTATTATGTATGAGATCCTAAGTTCAGTCTCTACTCCTGAAAAAAAAAAAAAAAAAGACATAAAGACAGACAAGAAAACAACAAAAATGTGAACATATTAGATACAATAAAAAAGTAGTTTTAGCTTCACATACAATCATCAATTAGAAAATTCATAATTAGAAAAGACTATATTAACATGAGAAGTGAACCTTCCTTTTATATTTACTGCTATACTTACTATTCATTTACTTGCTGTCAGAGAGAACACTACAGAATAAGTTGGTTTAACAAGACAGCAAAGGCTTCACAGAGAAACCCTGTCTCAAACAAACAAACAAAAAAAAAACAAAAAACAAAAACCCAAAGAGCTTATAATTTTGTGGATGGGAAAATTTCTAATATTCTACAAATTAGAAGGATGAACATAACTCATGGCACATATTATCATACTAAAAGAGAACAATGTTGAACCTTTCTAATGAAAAAAGTGGGTTATATATTTAAGGAAAAAAATGGTTAATTAATGAACTTGATCACTGCATATTATATATAGGTGTCAATTAGCACACTGTATTCTAGTATCACACAAGAAAATGTTTTTGGTCTATATAGGTGATCTAAGTTGACAATGAGAATACATGATGGATATTGATTTACATTCAGAACTTTAAATGCACCAAGATAGGAAAAATGTTCTCTTCAAGGTTGTCAAATACAAATAGCCAAAGCACTAAGAATGTAACATTTATATAATTCCTGATTGTGTTATGGTTCTTCTTGCTATAGGTAGTTCATTGGTTATATGTGTAATAATATAGATGTATGCATAAAAATAAAATAATTTCTATAAGCCAAAAAATAAAAAAGAGCAAACCTGACAGTTATCATGTGCTTCAGGGACTGGTGTTATTATGCTGGATCTCCCTAGTGCAGTCTGAAGATGAATGCTGCCTACAGACATCAACCAGAGCACAGAGATTAATGAACATTTAACGCATTGCAACTCTCTGGCAGAACGACTGTATACATGCTGACTCTAATAAAGTTAAGTCATGCCTAAAAAAAGAAAAAATAAAAAGAAAAGAAAATGTCAAAACCCGAGTTAAATTTTGAGGCAAGATTAAGATACCCTGGTCTTCTAGCTCTCACAGTATTTCCACCCTCTCTTTTATGATGTTCTCTTATCTTTGGATGTAGAGGTTCTGTTATAGTTATTGTTAATGGTGTTAAATATCTTACCATAACTTAATGTCTGCATTTTACCAAATTGTGGATTTCTGTAATGGTCTAGGTATGCTGGAAAAATTCTTCTTTCAACTAGAGAATTTCTCAGTTGCCCCACAGCTCTTTTATTTAAGGTTGAGGCTCAGTAGACTTGCCTCTTCCATGTCAGTATGTTCATTGGTATCATCTTTGTTCTCTGTTGATTAGGCAACCACTTTGATGTTTCTTCATGTGTCTAACTTCATTCCCATTTTTCATAGGCATAATATCAGAGCAAACTTCCCTTCCCTCTGACTCTTGCAATCTCCCTGTCCTATTTTCTGTTATGATCCCTGAGATTAGGTACAGACATTATGTTGATTTGTTCTCCAGTATCAAGTGTTCAACCCTTAGATAATATATCTTTCATAACTTAAATAAAATGAAGATATGAATTTGAGAGATTGAGTAATGAGTTGCATTGGAAAGAGAGAAGAAAAAATTGAAAATAATATATTTGTATGTTAATTCTAAAAATAAAAATTTAAGCATATTTGATGCAGGGTAAGAGTTATACTTATTAGTGGGTATAAGGATAAATCAAATGCACTTAGGAATTATGCAATTTTTGTTCTCCTTTAAAGAGTATTTTACTAGCCATAGGGAGTTGAATAGGCTTTGAGTAATAGGCATGATTTCTCTTCTGTCTAATAGAACTGAATAGATACAAGATATTGTATTTATACAATTACTAATTCATATTTTGCATATGTGTAATAATAATAAAAATAGATTGTGACATTGAGAGGAATGAGAATAATAGAAATGCTGGATGGAGAGAAGTTGAAGGAAAATGATGAAAAGATTGTATATAAATTTGAAAATATTTTAAATAAATAAAAGTGCAAAAGAAGCAAAAAATGAAGCTCTGACAGGAAATGTGATAGTTAAATTCAGTTTAGTGCCTTGTGCTAAGCTTGCTCTTTTGTAAACATTATTATGGAACATTTTTGTTTGTGGCACAGACATAATCAGCCATTATAATCCTGTCAACTCTCAAATGAGAGAATCTTTGTCAATTTGCATCACATATTTTAGCAATGGCAACACCTTGAAGAGAACATCTCTCTTTACAGAGCAATCAGAATAGCTAGCTATAGTCTGAGTTCATCTACATCAACCAAGGACCATGTTATACATAGCAAGAAAGTGACCAGTATATGTAAAATTATAAATATGTTTATTGTTCATTCTAGTTCTATGAAATCAGTGGCCACAGAGTTTACCTCCTGCAGTATAGCAAGCAAGATGATACTCAAATACTTTGTCACTATACAACAGATTTTCTGTTTTAATACTATTTTCAGCTGCATATTTTCTCATTCACCTGGGTTACTTATAGAAAACAACTTACAAATACCAAAATCTGCATGTGTAAAATTGAGTTTGTTTATTCATATAAGTGAAAATACAAAGTAATGAAACAATAAAAATATTCTCATGCTAAATTTCAAAATTAATCTTCCATTGACTAACATAAATATCTTAATATGATTTAAACATTTATAATATTACAACAACAGTTATGCAAAATCTTTAAATCTTCTATGGCATAAAATGATTCTATAAAATCTGCCATGAGAGAGGAACAATCAGAAGTTGTACCCAGTTTTAAAGCCTATGAACCACAATTGCCAGTATGACAAGATATCTATGAACCACAATTGCCAGTATGGCAAGATATCCTAAGGTGTACTTATATTTGGTTGATACCCAATATCTGCCTAATTTGACTTAATACCTGTTCAATAGATGGAGTTTAATATTTTTTATATTTTAAACTAAGATCCTAGCTAATTAGCAATGGATATTAAGATCCTGGACTCTAGAAAACAACAACCTTTTCCAGTTTCATAAACTAGTACAATATATTTTTAAGAATATTTTGAAAGGCCCTTTGTTCATTTTTCAGTATTATTCTCATAAAGGAAACCTATATATTGTTGTTCATGAATTTTGTATCTTGTTACTGTGAAGAATACATTTATTAGCTGTAGATGTTTGTTGATGGAAAACCATACTGTCTGTCATTGAAGGATATGTTGACTATTTTCCTCTATGTATTCTCTTAATCTCATTTACTTATAATTCTAAGACTTTTCAGTACCATATTGTATAGTTGTGGAGAAAGCAGACTTCCTTTTCTTATTCCTGACTGATGATTTTTTGTTTGTTATAGAATAGTTTCTCTGTGTAGCCTTGGCTGTCCTGGACTCATTTTGTAGACCAGGCTGGCCTTTATTGTTCCTGATTTTAATGGAAATGATTTGAGGAATTTTTCCTGCTTAGATTGATGCTGGCTTTATGACTGGTATAAATTGACTTTATTATATTGAGATGTGTCTTTTGAATCCTTAGCCTTTCCAGTATTTTCATCATGAATGAGTGTTGGGTTTTGTCAAATGCCTCTTCTACATCTAATGAGATGATCATGTAGATTTTGACCTTTTATCCATTCATCTTATTCATTTAAATATACATATGCATGTTTCTATTGCATTTTCATCACTTCCTAGGCAACAATGCAGCACCATTTCATATTATTATAAATCAGCATTCCATGGGTCACTGATATATGTGTAAATCAAGGTTGCCTTTACAAAACCTGTATGGTGGTTTCTCAGAAAACAATCTTAAAACTACAATGTTATAACAATTTACAATCAAAACTATAACTATCATATTACCTAACTATACCACTCCTTTGCATATACGGAACAGACTTATACTTTCTACTACAATGAATATTATCCATAAGTGTTTGTTTCTGCAGTATTAGTGATAGCTATGAAAGAAAACATGTATAGATGTCTATGAACAGAAGAGCAGATAGTGAAAATATGGTACATATTCACAACAGAATTTTATTCAGACATAAAGAAAAATGAAAGCATGACATTTTAAGAGGAATAGATGTAAATGAAAATCATTGTGTTAAGCAAAGTATTCCAGACTCATAAAGACAAATACCATAAGTTTTGTTTCATTGATTGATACTAGATTTTAATATTTGTGCATATATGCATATATGTTATCTTGATTATAATGTAAAAAAGGAGACTATGTTACAACAATGCATGTTATACAGGAAAGCAGAAGTGGATTGTAGATACAGCAGATGAGACTGGAAGATGAAGATAAAAAAGGATAAATTAAATTTGAGAACATCATTAAGTTTCAAAGCAGAAAAAAAGCATTAACCATGCTTAGAGTTCTCAGTGGAGTAAAAGTAACAATTTGAGCATCAAGAGCTCAGTATCAGACAAGACAAATTAATGGTTAGTAATAGAAAAATGAGACTGAATGAAATGAACATTGAGCCATTACTATAGGAAGACTCAAATAGATACACAATTTTTGTCAGTGTTTGCTATGCTAAGTGTATGAATTATTCTGAAAGACTTAGAAAGCATTACCACCCAGTAAGTTGTGATTAAATTTCGTCATCAGCTCTTCTTGATGAAGTCCTACATGACTTATTTAATAAATCCAACTTTTTCCTATGACTGTCAATCTACCTTATGTCTTAAGCTCCTTTACATCACTATAAAAAAGAAAACTAATAGTAATGAGCATCTGCTACTTGTCAAAAACAATAATTGGCTTATCTAGCCAGGTAGATAACTAAATGTTGCTCCAGAATCCATCAAAAATTATAAGACAACTGAGCATTATTAATAGCGTTTAGCTTTAGGAACTCGGAATATTTGAGAAATTGACAAATTCACTAGCTTTTAGAGAACACAGAGGTTATATCAAAATTTTTATTATCTTTATCTCTTTCATGAATTTTATAAAGTTCTAATACTTCTCATAGTACATGAGCCAGAAAATATGTTGTTCTCAGTCCAGAGATTGATGGGTTTTTTATTACACTCTATATTTAGGCAGTATCATTCTCATATATGAATATATGCATATATGTATTGGAATCCTGACCTAAAATTATGGCACATTTAGCAAAGTGAGTAAAATACAATATGATGATTTGACTTTAGATTCACCAGTAAAAATCTTGACATGAGAGGATACACTTTGTAATTGTAGAAGGTTCTGGGTTTAGAGACAAGTAAATCCTGAAGCTTATTAGCCAGACAACCTAGCCAAATTGAGGCTATCACATACTCAGTAAGTTACACATTCTCTCTCTCTCTCTCTCTCTCTCTCTCTCTCTCTCTCTCTCTCTCTCTCTCTCTTTCTCTTTCTCTCTGCCTCTCTCTCTCACACACACACATACACACCACACACACACACACACACACACACACAGAGACACACAGAGACATAGACACACAGAGACACAGAGACACAGACACACACAAAAACAGTAGAACATACACAGAAAAGGATATCTAAAACATATCATTGGCCTAAGCTCACTACACAACACAGATATACACAAATTTATGTACACACATTTAATTTACAAACTTCCACTAAAATGTACACAAACCATGCTCAGATCATTATAGACAAATGTTTCCTAGTAGGATGAAAATCAGTCCTTTCATATATTAGAGTATATATTGTTTATTCAGACAAATCATATTAAGAAAATACCTCAAAGAATAAGAGTAAAAGAGATAACAGTAAGAATGAGATGTCAGTGTAAGGAAGAGGTCAAAGAAACACATCACACTGAATTGATTGTGGTCAATGTAAGAGGTAATTAAGTAAGACACATAAAAGGACTCTATTTTACAGAGATATTTTATTGTACTATTTGCTTTTTGTCTTTAACAGCCAGAAAAGAAAAATGACTAGCAACAATGTTTCACCAATAGCATGTATAGTTAGCCCACAGTATCCCATGATAACTGGAAATTTTGTTTTGTTCAATGCCTATGTTAATGAGGAAGTGATTGTGAGTGAGTTCTCTAAATGAAAGCTTTCAAATGACACCAAGCCATGATTAATGAATAGTGATGATATTATTCAGTCTTTGATGATTAGTTGCAAACTCCTTAGTTTTTTCCCAGGAGTTATCAGTATGCTGCAGTGATATGCTCACAAGTGGCTCAAAATTTCCCCTTTTTGTTAGTTATTTTCTTGTAAAAAGTCACTCTGCAATTTTATTGTTATAATTTGAAACTTTATGTTAAGAGTCTATAACTAACTAACCAAATTTGACTGCAGAGTTAATCTTAGGCAATAATTTCCCCAGCTGCCAGTGGGATTTCACACTTCACATTGTTGTTAAAGACTTCCTTTTTTCAGATCTTTTAAAGTCAGCATAGTTCCAGTCACTGTAAAGTTTTTCATGAGCAGAGAGAAATATCTAATAAAGTTGTTTTCCACAGTGTTAGAATGAGAGAGTTTAGTTGAAATAGCTCTGTAGTTCATCAGTTTTTACCCGTATATTCACCACCACTCACTAGCTGAAGATCAATGACGCTGTAAAATGCCTTTTGTCTTATGCATACTCTAAAGCATCACAGAACAAAGTATTCAAGCAAGTGTATAGCAATCGTTTCCACACCTTATCATTTAAAGAAAGGCAAACTGTCTGACAGTTTATATTATCGTATTTTATTTTTTATTATGATTAAAGGAAAAAAGCAGTCTAGAAGAAAAGAAGACTCATCTTTCAAAAATAAACTGTATGTTCATAGTGGCCAAAATTAATCTGCTAATTTTATTAAAATGGCATTATAAATAATTACTTAAGATTCATGCATTTTGGGCCCAAATGATAACTTCAACTTATTAATTATATAAATCACTATAAACTAATGCTTTATACAATTCAAATGTGTAACTTGCATGGTGCACTCCTAGTGAAGTCTCAGTAAGAGGAAAAATAAACTTTCTTCACAAAAATATAATAAACCATTTACAATAGTGAATGACCTTGGATCCTATGCACAGAAAGTATTAGGAATAGAATGAAAAGTGATTATGGTGGTAAATGCAGCAGCTTTGAATTGTTACTCTGGTTTTTTACTTTCTCAGGTAGCATTTAGTGATGCATTTAATCATGTTTTATTCTTTAATATGTATTTAATAATTTATACTGCAACTTTAAAAAGTATCCAAAGTACTAAAATCAGTAATGGTTTGAAAAAAAATTTATCCTTCAGGCAGTATTATTCCAAAACCACACAAGCCAGTAAGTTTCTTACAAATTTTGTGAAAATCAAATACCCAGCATATTTAGTTTTAGTAGCTATCAATTCATATGGTCAGCAGTAGTTATTAAATATTCAATGAACCTTCTCTAGACTCAAGGTTATTGCTTCTTTTCCTAATAGTTTTAGAACTTTTTTCAATGGCAATTGCTATTTTAAGATAAGGAAATGCTGAAATAAAAATTTTATTAGAGAGCTTGTATATAGATACGAGAAAGTTTTAATTGAAAAGATTTTAAATCTGTGAAAGGATTTGCCTTGTGTTAACACATTATTTGCTCCACTGTACTTGAAAGATATATACACAAAATTCATGTCTTTTGTTCAAGTGTCAACTTCAGTTAAATACTTGTTTTCAGGTGATTTTTATGCCAATTATCTCCAAAATAGGCAAGCAGAGATGATGCTTTCCTTACAATTTAAACTAAACAACTTAGAAAATGATAATTGGAGTATCTGGTTTTCAAAAAGAAGATCACTTATTGAAATCTGTACATTGGTGAGTAAAGGGATATTTATGTAGAGAATCAGAAGGAATGCATGGGTGATGTAAAATTTTGTTACACAAGAGAAGTATATCAGCTAATTGATGCTGACAGACACTTTGGTATTTCAGGATTAAAATATTACAATATTATATTTTAAAGAAGTTGTGTTGTTTTTATTGCTACTAGAAGAGATTTAGGAATTATCAACCAGAAATGATAAACTTTAACATAATGAAATTAACTGCAGATACTGTTAAAAAAGAAAAGCACTAGAGGAGGACAGGTTAACAGAGCCAGTTATAAGTCGATTATATTTATTCAAATGATATTGATTGTGGTGTGGACATAGATGGAGATAGTAAGTAGTTAGAATTAACAAGAATTCTGGTGAATTTACTGTATCAGACAAATGTAAGAATTGGTGAAGATTATTCCAAAAATTTAGATGACTACTACAAGGAGTTGTATTATTAGCAAAGGTACGTTTTCCTCAGAGGAACATAGACTTATAAATTACCAGCCAACTATTTATGCCTTTATAGAAACCAGTTTTGGCAAGTTACAATTGCACCAAAACATACATAGCAATTTTTCTATAAGGAATTTGTTCTCTAGAGACAGTTGCAGAGGAATAAGATGCACTATATAAAAAGTTATTCATTGCGGCCATCAAGAAGGAAGTACACAAATACATTATTATACAACCACACACTAGAACATTGTATGAACATAAAAATAATGAAAAATAACATATATGAAGTAGAAAGATTTTGAAAATATATTGTTCAGTAGAAAGATGAGATACAGAATTGGAGGGGTGTGATTAATTAATAATCAGTTGTGTAAAGGATGGGCAATGACAATAAGATATATAAGCAAGATCTTGATTTTTCTTTAAGTTCAACATCTCTGTAATGGCAAAAACCAAATAATATTTATACCACATGAAGGAAGATTGATAGAGGAAAATGCAGAATTTTTAAATTACATCACTTTTCATTTTGTGAAATATTAAATATGAGGATGTGCTTCTTACATAATACATGTTTAAATCAAGTTTATTGTTTAGATTTTCCATGGATATTCATGGACTAGTCTTATAATAATATGAGAAAATATAGAAGGAATAAATTAAATTTGTGTTGACTACTTGGAATTCTGAAAATTAAAATGTGAGATATATCAAAATAAAACATTATGATTGGTGGATAATATATTACCACATCACCATATTTTGATTAATATGATTGAGCTTTGATTACACACAATAATTTTAGTATGAAAAATCCTTTGTGGTATATTTTATAGCTTTGTCTTGTGACACTTTCTGTATTTCTTTCTGCAGTTTTTTGAAATACATACACCACAGTTAATTCTTTTTCACTGAATATTATCAGAAATTATGGCAAATAGATAATTTTTATTTAGTATTCTTTGATGATTGGACAACCTTTGTAAAAGAACTGATATAATGTTTTAGCTTGAAGTGGCCTTCTATCATTAAAAAGATTGTAATGACTGATACAGTTTCAACATTTTTATGTATCTATATGACATGCAATCTAATTCTAGTGATTTTTTAGATCAAAGTAGGTTACTAGAAATCACGAGAAGTATTGAATCATCAAATTTCCAATTCTTAAGAATTCTCAGGGTTTAATACAAATTAACCAGTATGGAGATATAGTTTGGCTTACCAAGTAATCTGTCCATTGCAATCCTACAAGATTCACCAATTTTTTAAGAAGCTATATTTGCGTCTGTATGTGCATATTCCCCTCTCTTTCCTCTATGTATGTGTGTGTGTGTGTGTGTGTGTGTGCCTGTGCATGCATGTGTGTATATTTTCTGTGTATTTCAAATTCTTAATAGCCCTGGTGTTTACCCAATTTTTGTTATTCTTCTGTATATTACTTCAGTGCTCATTATTTTGAAGTACATAATCAATTAAGGGTCTCATTTGTGGGAAATGCTTATTCTCTGTTAGCAATCATTTGTTAGTTGACTGTCATTATGTTTTAAGAATAAATGAATATGGCAGCTGTAGATAGATCAGTAGTTAATAGCATTGGCTGCTCTTTCAGAATTCATAACCATTAGGTCCAGGAAATGTCATATTTATTCACGCTGAATGCATATAAGACATAACTTAAGTGCAATCCAAAGACATGTACATATAAAATTAAAATGAAAAATTAAATATATGTTAAAATAAATATATTCAAAAAAATATTAACAATTATATCTGAAACCAAATGGGCATCAATTTTGTTGGAAGAAATACCAAAATACAAATAAAACACTTATAATTTTCATTTAGAAGAGTGTAGTACACAAGCAAAACTGTTGTTACGCAAAAGCATATTCAAATTTTCCTTTACATTGTACTTTACTTGACATTAAATTAGAGTATACAGAACTACATTTGTCTAGAATAAAATAAGTTTGAGAATTCAAAAATAGTACATATTTATATCCTCTTCTATGCTCTTCTATAGTAATTCTGCCCTGGGCAGTAGCAGTAAAAGATAATGTGGCATAGTACAGGACATAAATTATGGTCTTTAACATCTAAGTGACCCCAATTTACATATTGGCTTCCCCTGATAATTTTTCTGCCTTATCATCCTCACTTATAAAATAATAATGGAAATGTGTAGGCCCTCAGTAATTGTTATTTGCATTCATACAGATACCTATTTCTGTGAGAGAGTAGTATTGGTTGTGATACAATGATAACTTTCGCTAAATGACCTAGATACAGTTTGTAGAAAATGAATCTATAAAATGTTAAATGCAAGGTAGATAAGAGGAAAGAAATGTAAATTGCTCACTTAAAAAATATCTGATTGTTTACATACCAGGAAAGAAATGCAATTGTTCAAAGTGGGATTTAGCATCTCACTAATTAAGCTCAAAAGAATGTTTAAAGGGGAAAAAGATGAAAAGGTTTCAATGAATTATCTTGAAATTTTAAGATTATTAATTTAAATTAAATTCAGTTTGTATCTGATGTATCTGACATTTACAAGACCCTGCTGGGTATATTTGGGAATCATTATGTTATCATATCAAAGAACATTTTTAGAGAGGACTTTCTTTTCATTCAAATAATCATATAATATCCCTTGGAAGTATTACTTAAGATATTTTCATGAAAACCAATATTCATGATGCAAGACCTGGTAAAGTTTGTCTTTTGGAACCATGAAAGGGAAAGGTTAAAATATAGAAAAAGGGTAAACTTGACATGTTATACTAACACCAATCATACATGAGAATGGAATGCTGCTCATAATCTATTTAATTTTTAAGTGGTCATTTGTAATATTTTATAATGAAGAAGGCATTCAACTGTAGTAGCAACCTTTAGGTTCAGTAACAAGAAATGCCATATGAATTTCGACATGACCTATACATGTAAAAGGATAATCAGAAGAAAAACTGTAGAGAGATATATAAAGCATCTCTGATTAGGTAAATTTAACTATTGCTAAACTTGATATAGCAGAAATGGGAAGAAAGAGTGTAAACCGGGAATCAAATATCTATATCTTTTTATTTTATTATTTTTTTTTTAGATTTTAATTTGCTGCTGTTTACACTAGGTTGCAAAACTTAAACATGACTTTATGGCAAGATATCCTATTTATTGTACTTCTCATATCTCATGTTCTTGGCATAGAAAGCTTTGTAAAGAACAGTAGAGAGCACTTCTCTGTACAATAACAAATTGGACATATCCAACATGGAATATTTTTCTGTTTTTTCTGTTCAGCATATGCTTCCCCTATTCATACTTAAGATTTTTCAAATACTACTTAAGTTCTTATTAATATCTTAACAATTAACCTTAGATTAGGACATATATTCTTTCTGGCATATACACCTCAAATTTTTCCCACTTTTAAAACTACAACACTTAGAGTGGTCTATTTAAGGTATAAATTAAGTAACATTCAACTGCTCCTAAAGAACCAATTATACTTCCCTATCTATTTCACAGTAGAATTTTTTAAAGTGTTATTACTTATCTTCTTTCTCTCTTCATTGCTCATGAGGCTCCAGTTCTATACACGATACTTCAGTACAGAAAATATTTCTTTCACCATGCACTATTTAAAGCGTAAACTACTTAAAGCAATTAGATGCTAAGCTCTGGACAGAGCAACCCCACTCTCAGAATCTCATATTTTTAACCACCATTATCTCATAAAATCACAAAATTAAAAGAAATTATATACTAAGACTATCTATGAAATACTTTATTGTTTAATAATTGTGTAGAAGAAGTGGAAATTTTGAGTATTTAATAATCCCTTTCCAAATGGGAAATATGTTACTATATTTTCACTTAAGATTAAATCAGCTATACCCTGTATTCTTTCATAAAGAGAGATATTTGTGTGATATAATGACTCTAAAATTTTTCATTAAAACCTCTCAGAATTAGATTAACAACTTTGGCGAAGACGAGTTCTATAAGTATCCTTGGAATATTAAATTTTTTCATTTAGCTGTTTAAGCTGAGATTAACGGAACCATATGCTATGTATAAGATATCATTATCTGAGAATCACAAATTTTGGTTCAATGTACCTTTAAAAAAACTTAAAAATCACTCGTTGAATTGTCACATTATTGTCATTTAATAACAGAAGTTATACTCAGATATTCTAAAGGCTTAAAAGGTTGTTTTTTCTTTTTTGTATGAATTTTAATAATGTTAGACTTCATAAAGGAACTCTCTAGACACAGAAAATATTGGGGCTGCTGTTGTAGATAATCTATCTCTCATAAGAGACTTAGGAACAATATCAATTTATATTATCAGTAAAGTCTGAATACACCATTTTTTATATGTTCTCATCATAATAAAAATTACAGCCTTGGCTACACAAAATACAACAGAAGGAAAGAATAGAACTGTGTGGAAAATTTAAGAAATGCTTTATTTCACAAAAAGCATGTCAAAAATATCATAGGGACAGAAGAAATATCTCAGTAGGTAAGCATACATATTTGTCTTTCTGAGGATCTGAATTCATTTTCCATTGTCATATAACTTGAAAGTGCCTGTAACTCCAGAAGATATGGAGCCCTCCATGCTCTTACCTCTAAGGTAACCTGTATTCAAAGACATACACCAATACATTGTTAAATAGATGTCTAGACACACTGACACAATCATGCATGTGTATGCATGAACTTGAGCAAACACATGTTTGCACACAGAGACAAAGTGAGCAAAAAAGAATGGTTCAAATAAAAATAAAATGTATTTTCTCATTTTTCTTTTTTAAAGTGTGTTTGCCTCGTGTTCATTATGCTCTTTCAAATCCTCCCAGATTCCCATCTTTACTCACTTAACTTTGTGCTCTTTCTCTTTACCTACCCATTCAACTTCATGTACTTTCTCATTAAATCAAGGAAGAAAAAGCATATCTCTAATTTTTGTTGGTCAAGCACCCACAACTATGATGCCTGTCTTGGATTTTGGTTGTTTTACCAAGTATTACTATATTATAGAAAATGGATTTTTCTTCTTCTCAAGCATTCCACTAAAAAGAGCTTCTTAGCTAAGTGTGAGACTTCTTGTTCACTTCCCCTTCTTCTTGCTGGAATTTTGTTTGGATAGAACTTCTATCGGCCTTATACATGCTGTTATAATCTCTGTGAGTTCATGTACCCAGTAGTCCAATTGTGTCTGAAAGACACTGGTTTCTTGGAGTATTTCAATACCTCCGGCTCTTAAAATCTTTTTATTTCCTTATAAAAATATATTCCTGAGCCTTGAATGATGGGGGTACTAAAAATATATCCCATAAAAATCTGACTAATCCAAAGTATTTCTATAATTCTGGGCATAATATCTAGTTGTGAATCTCTCTGTTAATACTCATCTTCTGTAAGATGAGCTTTTCTGATGATGGTTGAGCAATATTATGGATATAACAATATGCAAGTAGGAGTTGTGTTATTGCTTTTTTCATTTAGTAGAATAATAATAGTAAGTTATACACTGAAGACCATGACCAATCTAGTCTCAGGTTCTTGGCCTCATTAACAGTGTCATGTATGGGTCTTAGCTCATAGAAATAATTAAAGTGAACCAAAACTGATTGCTTCATCCTATTATATTCATGTCACTAATAAACCAGAGGGCAAACCTTGAAGTCAGGTCACTATTGCAACTCATAGGGGTTGTGCTCGAATGACCTTGATGATTCTTTTTCTCTTCTAATAGTATATGTAGCACTTTACAACACTATGAACACAAACCTGGACAAGCAACTAAGTTGTCTTTTTGACCAATTCTGACCTGGACTCAAGGTTCTTCCAGTATATCTTGCTCTCTACATGTCATGGCTGGCATACTCTGCCCTCTACCCTAAACTTTCTGGAGATGTGGATGGGAAAGTTCCCTTTCCCTTGAGGCAATTTTTATTTAAGCCAGATATTTTAGTTCTCTTTCTCTCTCCCTCCTTCCCTCTCTCTCTCCACACTTTTGATGTTAGTCAGTCTACAAAAACATTGTGCCAACAACATACCATGCCCCCAGTTTCTCTGTCACCCCCTGCATGGCAGCTTCACTGGTCTCTTTCTATGGGGCCAATGAACTCACTGAGAGATACACCAAATAAACATGAATTTATAAACACTAATTTACCTTGAATTATCTCATTTAACCAGTGGAAGAACTTCAAACAATTAACATTAAAAATAAAATGTATTCATTTGTCTCCTCCAAAGAATCTTCACAAAGAAGATAAAAATGCCTTGGTGTTTTAAGTGTGTAAGAAAGGTATGTGTCACTGAATAAAACACCAGCAGTTGTGTTTGCTACAAAAAAAAAAAAAAAAAAAAAAAACCTGCATCTGTGTAGGGCAGACTGAAATTCTGGACCAATTGTGATTGGAAGATTTCTTTGAAACTGTCCTGGGAGCTGTCCTGTTTTGATGAGGCACAGCAACTGAAGCACTCAGTGCTGGAACACGAAAAATGCAGTATGTCAGTGTCCAGCAGGCTGAGAGGAAAGAATCCTGTTAGGTTCAATCCAATGTCAATGTCTGATTCTTTTGTTTTGAAAACATAATTTCTCACAAGCATTATACAGTCCTAAAATTATAACTAAATAAGGTGTGTGTGATGCACAGAACAATTAGGTTGTTTCTCTGCTCTTTTTATGTGCAGAAAAAAAAAGATATCTGTAAATCTTCATTCATGCCATACAAAGAATGGCATCTAATAATAAAACACAGTATTCTGTAACCAACAAGAAGCATTGTCTATGCCTGGATGTATCCCAGTCTCAGAGTTATTCCCATGTAGCAGGATTAGCAATATGTTACCTGCAGTTTGAATTCTTCACATTTTTATTATATCCCCCTCCCTCTTCCGTTCCCTATCCCATAAACCTCCTCACCCCTCACCTTCCCTCCAATAATATCTGACCTCTACCTATCAATTTCATCTCTACTCCCTGTATCCTCTTTTTCTGTGGCCTGGCAAGGTCGTGCTGATAGGGGGAAGTAATCAAAGTAGGGGGCCTAGGTCCCTGTCAGAAGTAGTCTCTGTACCCCATACATGGGAATCACAAGGAAAGAGTGCTGATTATATAGTATATCTGAGCAGAGGATCTAGATCCACATCATATATGGTCCTTGGTTGGAATATCAATCTCTGTATTGTAGTGTAGTTATCTGTATTATGTGGCTAATATCTGATTATGAGTGAATATATTCCATGTGTGTCTTTCTGGGTCTGGGTTATTTCACTCAGGATGATCTTTTCTAGTTCCATCCACGTGCCTGAAATTTCAAGATTTCTTTGTTTTAATAGCTGAGTAGTATTCCATTGTGTAAAAGTACCACAGTTTATTTATTCATTCTTCAGTTGAGAAACATCTGTGTTGTTTTCAGATTCTGGCTATTACAAATAAAGCTGCTATGAACGTAGCTGAACAAATGTCCTTGTTGTAAGGTGGAGCATCTTTTGGGTGTACTCCCACGAGTGGTATGGCTGGGTCTGGAGGTAGAGTTATTCCCAGTTTCCCCAGAAAGCAACAGATTGATTTTCAAAGTGACTGGACAAATTTGCACACTCACCAGCAATGGAGGAGTATTTCTTATTTTCACATCCTCACCAGTATGTGATGTCACTTGAGTTTTTGATCTTAGCCATTTGGATAAGTGTAAGATGGAATCTCAGTGTTCTTTTGAGTTGCATTTCCCTGATGACTAGAAATGCTAAGCACTTATTTAAGTGTTTCTCAGCTCTTCAGTATTCTTCTTTTGAGAATTATCTATTTAGTTCTATACCCCATTTTAGTTTGATTATTTGGTTTGGTGGTGTCTCTTGAGTTCTTTATATATTTTGGATATTAGCCCTTTGTTTGATGTAGGGTTTGTGAAAAACTTTTCCCAGTCTGTGGGTTGTTGTTTTGTTCTGTTGTCAGTGTCATTTGCCTTAGAGAGGCTTTTTAGTCTTGTACGGTCCCATTTATTAATTGTCAATCTTAGAGCTATTGATTTTCTGTTCAGGAACTTGTTGCCTGTGCCAATGAGCTCAAGGCTCTTCCCCACAGGACTATAAATAAGCCTGGAATTTCTCGATATTAGGAACTGGACCACAAATTCTACTCTTAGCTTGTTTAACCATTTTTCCCCAATTTTATTTGGGCTTCTACTAAGATATTGTTTACCGCTAATCAGTCAAAAGCAACCATAAAAGAATGATGTGTTATTTCCCTTAAGGTGGTTGGGTAGGTTTTTGGTTGCTTTCTTGCATGATAGATGTTTATTTTCAGTGGCAGTTTGCTATAAGTAATTATAGGTTTTATTTAGAGAGAAAATAAAGTTGGACTCAGGGATATCTCTCCTTCCCTTTATCTTTCATTCTTAGGTTTAGAGATAGCGGCTGAAAAGAAAGATAGGGGAATATAGAAATACATAAAGATGAGAGGACAAAAAATAGATTCTAAACTGAATGCCATAAATGTTAATCACAAGGTTATTTTCAATTTACTGCTGTAGAATTTTGTATATAGATGCAAATAAGTTTAATTTTAGACACATTGGTATAGCATTAAAATTTAAGATTATTCTTCATAAACATTATATATATATTTCTATTCTAATATGTACTATTTTACCCATATAACCCAATTAAAATACAAAGTTTACTTCCAAAACTTTGAAAATTCTGTTGAAGTATATTTAGGATTAGTAAGTTATACATGTTAATTGGTAGTTGATCAAATCATGGTCATATCAATTACCAGTCTATTTTTATCACAAGAATATATATCCTAGGTGGAACATATAAATATTATTCTATAGATATATAAGGTAAAATAGATATATAAAGTTTTCTAAATCCTCAAAGACCAATAGAATATGGCATTTAAGGGTATTTTTATTATTTCAATGATACATTTACAATGAGACAAGTTAATTCCTGGCAACACCCAGCCTACTTCAAGGAAGATGATGAACATCAAAGAAATTCTTATAGAGCTGGCTTCAAATATGGCAAATAAGGTACTAGGAAAATGTCCTCATTTTTACCACAGACAAAATTGTGCCTAAAGATGAGCAAGCTTGAATGCAGGCAGAGTTGACCACCCAACTCTGCCAAGAAAGAGTAAGCAAGTTTTCAATAGTTCCTGCCTCACAAATATGTCTGTCAGATATATTGGACAGAAGGCTGAAGATGATACCACAACGTTATAGAGAATTTTGGGTGACTCTTCAGGTAGGAAACTGTCTCTGTTGTCTCTCATTTCTGAAGCTGCTAACATGCACCCCCTGTATATTCAGTAATTAATTTCATTCCTTCTCAAGTCACTGATGTGTTTGAAGAACAGAAAACTTAGTTTTACAATTAAGCTTAGTTGTTTAGGAATTAACATGTTTTTAGGTTGAGATATATGTTTTAAGTTGGTAATTATGAGATATGATAGATATTGATTTACATTCAGAATTGTAAACTACTGAGATAGGAAAGATGTTTTCTTCAAGGCTGCCAAATACAAATAGCCAAAACACTATGAATGTAATATACATAGAATTCCTGATTGTTTCATGATTTTTCTTGCAGTAGGTAGTTTATTGAATATATGATTAATAGTATTAATATATATGTAAATATTATTAAAATTGTACAATAGCCAGGCGTGGTGGTGCACACCTTTAATCCCAGCACTTTAGGAGGCAGAGGAAGGAGGATCAATGTGAGTTTGAGGCCAGCCTGGTCTACAAAGCTAGTCCAGGACAGTCAAGGCTACACAGTGAAACCTTGTCTCAAAAACAAAAAACAAAAATAAAATAATTTTTAAAAAGAGTGATAATCATTGACAGGAGAATTGCAAGGGTTGTAATTATAATCTTAAAGCACTTCCACCCCATCGTCTTGGTAATCCTCCTATTGTTTTCAAATTCTTCAGCCTGAAATAAAAACAAGCACAAAAAACTATCTATTCCTGAATCTAACTCAGTCTTTGACCAATGCTGAACTGCATCGTGAATAGAACATCAAAAAAGAGAAAGGAGGAGGAGGGTGCAAACAAAAATTCTTCTGATTATGGAGTGTGGAAACATTACAAATGAAAAGATCTTTAACCAGGTATACTTTTAATAGGAAAGACTGTATACATTTATTTATTGAAAGTGACTTAGACATATCATGTGGATGTCTGTTAGCATATTCCTTCCTTTCTATCAGTTGATGGTGCAAAGGACAAACATAGAAGACTTTCATCTCTCTGTTGTCATGTTTAAGTCAGTCTCTAAACAAGCCTAAATAGTTGTGAAGCTCTTCATTAGGGCTCTGAATTTCAAAACAATTGATAATGTGGGAGGAGTTGGAGGAAGGAAAAGAAAAATGACCAAAATATATTGGATGAAAATAATATATAAATAAAAAGGCTTTAAACTAAAATGAAAGATGAAGCTGCATGATAAAATTCTAAGGAGCCATTTTTAGCAATGAAGAACATTTGCCAACAGTGATAATAGTAAATCTGGACATTTGGCATTGTCACTGATACTTCCTTGGAAGAGGAAGATGTAGTCATACATGCAGGGACATGTGAGGTAGACAGTGGAATTATGGAACCAAGGAGAGCTCTGTAAATAGAAAATTCTAAGGCCAAGTACCCACTTATCTGGGAAAACAATCTTTTTTGGTGCTTTTAAAGAAGGCACTGAAAGAACACCATTTAGGAGATCATGATGAACAGTACAGAAAAAAATAAAATGATTTAAAGCATTATCGATTGAGAGAGTGGAGAGTAAGGTTGTATCTTTTGGAGCTATAATAACTGATTTCTTTCTAAAATTTTTATTTTAATTTTTATTATCATGCATTCACATTACATCCTGTTCATTATCCCCTCACTCTTATCCTCCAGTTTCAACCTCTCCCCCCTCTTCTGACCCATCCCCACATAGACCCCCAATGGGGCCCTACTCCCCAACAGTTTGGTCACAATATATCAGGGCCCATCAGGGTAGTTTCCATCCCCTTCTTCAGTGTACACCCAGGGCCTCCCCAGCAAGGGACAGTGATCAAATTGCAAGCACCAGAGTTTATGTGAGAGCCAGTCTCCTCTCTCTCTTCTCCCCAAATACATGAATCATGAGCTGTACTTCAGCCACATCTGAACAGATGCTCTAGGTACTCTGCATGCATTGCCCTTGGTTGATGCACCAGTTTGTGCAGGCCTCCTGGGTCCAGATCCAGTAGCCTTGGTGGTCTCCCTATGGATCTCCAGATGGACTCCACTGGATCCTTCCATATGTCCTTCACTCTCTTCCATCCAACTCTGAGGTCTCCTTCCAAGGTCCAGTTGCAAATACAAGTACCACCTCTGCTAGGTGGAGTTTCTTAGAGGACTTCTATGTTGGGTTAATATCTAGTTAAAAATGAGTATATACTATGCATGTCTTTCTGGGTCTGGGTTAACTAACTCAGGATAATATTTTCTATTTCTGTCCATTTGTCTTCAAGTTTCAAGATTTCCTTGGTTTTTACAGCTAAATAATATTCAGCTGTGTAAATTTACCACAGTTTCCTTATCAAGTCTTTGGTTGAAGGACATCTAGGTTATTCCTAGATTCCAGATAAAGCTGCTGTGATCATAGTTGAGTAAATGTCCTTGTTGTATGGTGGAGCATCTATCAGGTATATATTCCTAGGAGTGGTATAACTGAGTCTTGTGGTAGTACTATTCCCAATTATCTGGGAAACTGCCAGAATAATTTCCGAATTTGTTGTAGAAGTTCACACTTCCACCAACAACTGTGGAGAGTTCCCTTTTCTCTACATCCCCACCGGCATATCCTGCACTAGAGTTTTTGTTCTTAGCCACTCTGATAAGGTGAAATCTCAGAGTCGTTTTGATTTGCGTTTCCCTGATGACTAAGGATATTTAGCATTTCTTTTAGTGTTTCTCAGCCATTTGATACTCCTCTGTTGGGAATTCTCTGTTTAGCTGTGTGCCCCATTTTTTAATTCAATTATTTGGTTTGGTGATGTTTAATTTCTTGGGTTCTTTATATATTTTGGTTATTAGGCCTTTTTTAAGATTTAAGGTTGAAGATCCTTTCCCAGTTTGTAGGCTGTCATTTTGTTCTGCTAACTGTGCCCTTTGCCTTACAGAAGCTCTTCAGTTTCATAAGGTCCCATTTAATTAATAATTGTTACCTTAGAGCCTGAGCTATTGGGTCTCAGGATGTTGTTTCTTGTGCCAGTAAGTCCAAGCTCTTTCCCACTTTTTTTCTAACAGATTAATGTGTCTGGTTTTATGTTGAGGTCTTTAATCTACTTGGACTTAAGTTTTGTGAAGGGTGATATATAAGGGTCTATTTGCATTTTTCTACGAGTAGACCACCACCAAGACAAGCACCACTTTTTGAAGATGCTGTTTTGCATTGTATGGTTTTGGATTCTTTTTCAAAGATCAAGTATCCTTAGGTATCTGGCAGATTGTAGCCCTGCAGGTCTCTGTTCAGCCTGTCTTCTCTGTGTCCTAACTGCATCAGGTCAATAAGCTTCAGGTGGGTGGAAAGAGATCTGAACCCAAAGTTGCAGGCAGGATGGCAGCTATTGTGGATTGTGCCCTGCGACTGGACTCAGCTCTGTCTGTATCCTCTGTGTCAAAAGGGACAAGGCTGGTAAGAGGCTAGGGAGCTGAGATAAATCAGAACCCAAAGCTGCTCTGGTGTTCCACAGGCCTTTGTGAGATAGCAGAGCTCAGCTTATCTGCTCTGTGACCCAGATGGGCTACGCAAGTGGAAAACTGGGGGACTGAGAGGGATTCCGAGCCCAAAGCTGCTCACTGGAGGACAGCTAATGTGGATTGTGGCCTGCGACTGGACTCAGCTCTGCCTGTCTGCTGTGTGTCCCAGATCCGGTAAGTAGCAGACTTGCAAAGAGAACCCAAAGCTGCATGAATGTCTCAGTTTTTTTTTTCAAGATGATAGCTAACGTGTGTTGTCCCTCAGGAATTTACTTTGGGTTAGCTGAGTGGCTAGGGGACAGACCCACCCATGTTGCACACAGTATGGATCTTTCTTACCAGGGAATCAACAGCACTAGTGGTTTGTAACTCTCAGTTTGGTCTTTTTTTCATGAGAAGAAAAATATTTATTTATGCCATGATCCTGCAGGTCTAAGAACATGGTGGCATTTCTGCTCAGTTTTGTAAGGACTTCATGATATACCAAATGCAAGTGGAAAAACCAAATGAAAGAGCATGTGACAGAGTGACCACCTTCAGAAAGCCAGAAGCCCAGAGTCAAACTGTATGACAACCTACTTAGAACAACATTGATCTCCCTTTTCTTTTTACAATTTTTTAATTAATTTTTGGTTTGTTTTTTCAAGACAGTGTTTCTCTATGTAGCCTTTGCTGTCCTTGACTCACTTTCTAGACCAGGCTGGCTACAAAATCACAGCAATCTGCCAGCCTCTGCCTCTCAAGTCCTGTGATTAAAGGCATGTGCCAACATGCCCGAATCATTAAATATTTTTATAGGGAATTAATTTTATTCCTTCTCAAGTCTCTGATGGGGTTGAAGATCGTATAGATTACTTTTACAATTAAGCTTAGTTGTTTAGGACTTAAGATGTTTATAGGTCTAAATAGATGTTTTAAGTTGATAATGACAAGATATGACAGATACTGCTTTACATTCAGAATTTTACACTCACCAAGATAGGAAAGATGTTTTCTATAAGGATGCCAAATACAAATAGCCAAAACACTATGCATGTAGCATACATATGATTCATGGTTGTTTTGTGGTTCTTCTTGCTGTAGGTAGTTTATTGTATATGTGTAATAATATAAATGTATATGTAAAAATATTCTCAGTTTGGTCTTTAGGTCACTATGTAGTCCCAGTTGTCTTGCTGGTCAGAAGTTGTGTGTGATCAGTGCCACCATCTTAAATCTCCCCTTTATTGAGTATTTTTAAATCAATGTTCATAACAAAATTGCTCTGAATTATATTTCTTTCTTGAGTTTTTGTATGATTGAGGTATCAGTGTGACTATGACCTCATAGAATGTGTTTATGAATGTTCCTCCTGATTCTATTTTGTGTAATACTTTGAGAAGTATTGGTGTTAACTCTTTTTTGAAAGTCTGGTAGAATTAAAACCAATTGGGTCTGGGCTTTTTTGATTGGAAATAATTTAATACTTTCTTCTATTTCCTTATGTGTTATATGTCTAATCAAAGAGATAACTGATCTTGGTTTAACTTTTGTAAGTGATATCTATCTAGAAATTAATCTGTTATGTCTAGACTTTGAAATTAGTGGAATGCAGGTTTTTGAAATAAGGCCTAAAGATTCTTTGCTTTCTCTTAGTGTCTGATGGTATATCCCCCATTTCATTGATCATTTTTTAGTCTGAAACTTTCTCTCTGCCTGTTAGTTAGTGTATCTAAAGTTTTGTCTATCTTGTTGATATTCTCAAAGAATTAGCTCTTGGGTTTATTGATTCTTTGTATTGTTATCTTTGTTTCTACTTTATTTATTTACACAATGAGTTCAATTATTTCTTGCTGTCTACTTCTCTTAGGTGTGTTTTATTCTTTTTCTTCTAGAGCTTTCAGATGTGCTATGAAGTCACCAATGTGAGATCTCTGCAATTTTTTAATGAGGGCATTTACTGCTATGAACCTCCTCTTACCACTGGTTTCATTGTGTTCCAAAGGTTTGGCTATGATGTGGCCTCAATTTCATTGAATTCTACAAGATCTTTAATTTCTTTCTTTTTACTTCCATGACCCAGTGATAATTGAGTAGAGAGTTCTTCAATTTCTATGCGTTTATAATCTATTTGTTTTTTTCTGTTGTTGCTGAAATCCATCTTTAATCCATGGTGTAAAGATAATATACAAGTAATTATATAAATTTTTTGTATCTTTTGAGATTTTATTTTTGGGTGATTATATGGTCAGTTTTGGAGAATGTTGTGTGAGGTGTGGAGATAAAGGTATATTCTTTTGTGTTCTGGTATATTGTTCTGTATTCATTAGGTCAATTACATTCTTAACATTGGTTAGTTTCATTATATCTCTGTTTAGTTTCTTTTTATTAAAATTTAAATTATTATAATTTACTCAGGTTACATACCAATTGTTATACCTGAGGTTGTGTCTTTCCATTCCCATGCTTCCTCCTTCATCACATGCTAGTCCTCTCCCCTAAACCTCTGACAAAATGGGACCACAGCCTATCAGGTCTCATCTGGATAGTCTGATTCCCTTTCCTCTGTGTGCCTGCTAGGCATCCTCAGCAAGTGTCCTGCCTACCAGATGTCATGTCAGAAGCAGTCCACACTCCCTACACAGACATGGAGAATGAACAAGGGATTCTAGGTTCACTACATGCACTGTCCTTGGTTGGTAAAACAGTTTTTGTAGGACCCTCTGGGTCCAGATCCACTGGCCTCTATGGTGATGTCTCTTTAGTGCTCCTGAACCCTCTTTGTGTATCTGTGCCCCCATTCTTCCATAACACTCTCGTTGCTTCACACAGAATCCAGAAACTAGTCCCAACATCTGTTGATATAACCCACTAGGTGGAGTCTCTCAGAGGACATATATATTGGGCTAATATCCACTTACAAGTGAGTATATATCATATGTGTCTTTCTGGCTCAGGGTTACCTCACTTAGTATGATCAGTTCTATCTCTATCCATTTCTCTGTAAATGTCAAGATTTCCTTGTTTTTAATAGCTGAGTAGCATTCCATTTTGTAAATGTATTAAAATTTGTTTATCCATTCTTTTGCTGAGGTATATCTAGGTTGTTCTTCATCAACTTTACACCTAGCAAGGTTCTAGTATCCATAAAGTATAAATAATTCAAGAAATTGAGTACCACCAAACCAAATTATCAAATTAAAAATGGGGTACAGAGTTAAACAGAGAATTCTTAACAGAGAAATAGTGAATGGCCAACAGGCATCTAAAGAAATGCTTAATGTACTTAGTTATGAGGGAAATGCAAATCAAAACAACTCCATCTTATACCTACCAGAATTTCTAAGATCAAAAATTCAAGTGACAGCACATATTGGAGAGGATGTACAGAAAGGGGAACCTTTCTCCATTGCTGATGGAGTTTCAACTTGTACAACTACTTCAGAAATCAATCTGTTGTTTACTCAGTAAGTTGGAAATAGTGCTACCACAAAACACAGATATACCACTCCTGGCCATATATCTGAAAGTTGCTCCACCACAAAACAAGAACAATTGCTCAACTGTATTCATAGCAGGTTTATTCTTAATAGCCAGATTCTGTTTAGTTTCTCTCTTGAATTTCTTTCCAAAGTTTGAGAGTGGGGTGGTGAAGTCTACTATTATTAATGTATGGCATTTGATAGGCAATTTAATCTTTGATAATGTTTCTTTTATAAGTGTGGCTGTCCTTTAATTTGGAGCATAGATGTTCAGAATTGAGGCATCATTTTTGTGGGTTTTTCCTTTGTTGAATATGCAGTGCTTTTCCTATCTCATTTGATTAATTTTTATTGAAAGTCTATTGTATTAGATATTAGGATGGCTATTCAATCTTGCTTCTTGGGTCCATTTGCTTTGAAAACTTTCCTCCTCCACTTTATTCTGAGGTATTATCTATATTTGTTGCTGAAGGGTGTGTCTTGTAAGCAGAAGAATGATGGATCCTGTTTTCTCATTCATTCACCTAGACTTTCTGGTTTTATTTAGGAATTGAATCTATTGATATTAAAAGATATTAATGGTCAATGATGGTTTTATTCTTGTGAGTTTAAGGTTGGTGTCATTAGTATGTTTGTGTGTGCTTCCCTTCTTGTGTTTCCGATGGTGTATAATTATTTTTCCTGTCTTTTCTTGGGAGTAGATAACCTTCTTTTGTTTTTTTGTTTTTTTTTTCTTTCAGTATTTTCTGGAGTGTTGGCTTTGTGAATAGGTATTGTTTAAATTTGGTTTTGCCTTGGAATATCTTGTTTTCTCCATCTATGGTGACTGAGAGTTGCTAAGTATAATAGTCTAGGTCGGCTGTTTCTTGGAGATGTGACTTTCATTTCACTTTCTTCCATTCCTATTACTCTTAGGTTACGTCTTTTCATTGTATTCCAGATTTGCTGGAGGTTTTGTGTCATGATTCTTTTTTAATTTATCATTTTGTTTGACTTATGTATCAGTTTCTTGTATCTTATCTTCTACTCCTTAAATTCTCTCTTCCATCTCTTGTAATCCGTTGGTGATGCTTGTGTCATAAGTTCTTATTCTTTTCCATAGTATTCAATTTCTAGGATCCACAGTTTGTGTTTTCTTTATTTATTCAACTATCATTTCCAGGTCTTGAACAGTTTTCCTTATCTATTTCAACTGTTTAATAGTATTTTCCTGTGTTTCTTTAAGGGATTACTTAATTTTCTCTTTAGAGGCCTCTATCATCTTTATATGATTGGATTCAAGTTCACTTTCTTGTGCTTCAGTTGTGCTAGGATATCTCAGCCTTGTTGTACTAGGATAGCTATTCTCTGAATGTTCCTTATTGCTCTGGCTCTTATTGATTGTGTTCTTATGCTATCCTTTTGCCATTTGGGTGTTCATGAATATTTCCGGTATAGAAGGCATTCAGTGGGTAGCAAAGTGATGAATGTTCCTGGTGCAGCAGGACTGGATGTTCCTGAATGTTCCTGGAGTAACAGGCTTAATGTATACAGGTGGTGTGGTGGACCTACAATGGAGGTCAGGAGAAAGCAAGCAGATTAAGGAAAGTGAATATGGTCCAGGGATCCTGACAGGGCAGAGGTTTCAGAGTGTGGCATTTCTAACCTGGAGGTTCCTATATAATCAGGCTTGGTTAATTGTAACAGAGAGGCTGCAATGTGGAGGTCAGGGGACAGCATTCAGATCAGATTATCTTTGCTTGTCCCATGTCACAAAGAGTTGCAGAGGATATGGGGGAAGGGTCTAACCTGGAGGTTCCTGGCATATCAAGTTTGGTGATCACAGGTGGAGCAGTGGCCAGACAATGGAGGTCAGATGTCAGGGGACAGTGAGCAGCTCAGCAGCTCTGGTCAGCTTAATGTGTCCCAGTGAAGGAGTTTAGAGGTGGGAGGGTCTAACTTTGATATTCAAAGAATATCAGGCTTTGTGAAAATGAATGGAGTTGTGGCCTAACAGTGGAAGTCAGGGGACACTTCTAAGCTCAGGGCAGCTTAAAGTATCCCAGGACAGCTGGATGTTACTAAAATATCAGGCTTGGTGAAATAGGGGATGGGGCAGAACCTTGGCAGGACATTGGAGGTCAGACGTCACCAGGAAGCTCAGTGTAGCAAGGTGTATCCTAGGGAACCCAGTGGAGCAAAGATTTTGATGACTATGACTTTATGAATAATATTGTCATTCAAAAATACCATAATGTAAATTACCACAAGGGTGAAGAGAAGTCCTGTGGAAGTCACATGGCTTATGCTTCAACTAGACAAGCTGCTTCTGAAAATTTTGGTGTTGGTTGTAGAGACAGCTTTGGTAAAAATGATAATTTTCTTTGGGAAGAAAACTTCAATGGTTTTGGTGGATTTAGTGGCAGCCTTGCCAGCAGTAGGTATTGTGCCAGTAGGAAAGACAAAAATGGATTTTTTAATAAGGTACACAATTTTGGAAGATTGTAGATACCAAAATGGTAGATGCCAGAATGAATTTTTAACTTTTGTTATTAAAAGAGTGATGAATTTTGGAATCAGAACCTCTGGCTTTGTGATAGTAGAGGTAAAAACATGCTAACAAATGAGACAAAAGGTTCCAGCATTAGCAATAGATATGACAGTAACAGAAGAGTTTAAGCACTGCTAGGAAACAATGTTTATCAAGTAGGAAGAGCCAGAGAAATTCCACAAAAGCTACAAGTGAAAGAATATTTTTAAACACAGTCAAGCACATGGTAACATGGTGTAGCTGTTACAAAGAGAACATACTTTAGTCCATACCCATATACATGTATTAAAATTTTTCAGCACTGTATACCTAACAGATTATTTTAATTTCTATTATGTGAAAAGCATAAAGAATCCTAATAAAGGGATTTTTATATGGGCTTTTTTAAAACATGCTTTTGATTGATTAATGTAATAACTTGAGCAAGATGCTGCATAAATATGTCTTTTCTAAAAATACAATTTTAATGGTTATAATAACTCCAGTAATGTCCATAGTTATACAATGTGATAGAGCCAAGGAAAGGCAAAAAATTAATTAGAATCAGATCGGGCAAGTAACAAAAATTGTAATTTGAGAAGGACAGAAAAAGTATTACAGCTGAGATAGGACAATGGAATGGTTCCTGGGCATAGATTATTCACTTTGTAGTAATTATCTATGATAAATACCCTTGAAGGCAACAGTGATTATAAGGAAACACAGGGAAATTATAGAATGATAGTTTGAATCAAACATTTTCTTTTAAATTTATTTATTTATTTTTTATTTTTGGTAGTGGTGGTGGTTGGTTGGTTTTGTGATATGGGAATTCATATAGACCAATCTGACACTAATAACATTATGTATCTAGAAATAGCCTTGAGTTATTGATTCTCCTACTTTCAAGTGGTAGGAATTAAGAGATTCACTACATTTCTGGCTCTCCTGACATTTCTTGAACTTGTTATTAGTCATATCAGTATATCCTATTTTCAAATTTCTTAAATATTTTCATTTATATGTGACTCCCTGTATGTAAATTATATTTTTACAGATCTCTAATAAACAAAGTAATAATTGTTCAACTGAAAATATTAATACTAGGTATACTGAGGCATTCAATATCTAGTTACAAACAAATTGGGGTTGATACAGCAGAAAACTACTCCTGTAAAGTTAATTATACACTGTACGACATAGAAAATGGAATAAAAATTATATATGGATACTAGGTTTTAATAATATGCTTCTGACCATTGGCTAAATCTGGGTAGGGGTTTAAAGTTTACCGCCTGTATGGTCCTTGGCTGGTGCTTTAGTTTGAGCGGGACTCCTGGGCCCAAATCTGCCTATCATAATGTCCTACTTGTATGTTTCTAGGACCCTCTGAATCCTTCTACTTTGCTATTCTCCCTTGCTTCTCTCATCTAGAGTCCCAATAGGATGTCTTCCCCTGTCTCCCAGTTTCCTGGTAAGTGAAGGCTTTCGTGGGACATGCTCCTTGGGCTAGTATGCAGATATAAACATTCTCCACAGTTGAGTGGAGAGTGGGATATGACTTTCTCACTGACTCTTTTGCCTCACATTTGACCATGTCCCCTTGAGGGGGAGACCTGGTGGCACTCAGAGGAAGGACAGCAGGTTACCAAGAAGAGACTTGATACCTTATGAGCATATACAGGGGGAGGTAATCCTCCTCAGGAGCAGTCATAGGGGAGGGGAATAAGGGGAAAATGGGAAGGAGGGAAGAATGGGAGGATACAAGGGATGGGATAACAATTGAGATGTAATAAGAATAAGTTAATAAAAAAAAAGTAGAAAAAAAAAGAAAAAATATGCTTCCTCAGAAATGGCTAACATATTTGTATTTTTTCAGTCTAATACAGAAAGTTCATTAAATATATATTATCATTTTAAATAAATGTATAATTTTTTTGTTTCATACATGTATGTTATTGTTATGTATCAGGAATTAGTTGCTTTGTCAAGGAAAATATATAGTTTGTGCCATTTCACATTGAGGTATGGGACGACTGCGATGATGGTATAATGTTGTTGGAATAGGTATGTCCTCAGTGGAAAACGTGTGTCATTGTAGAGGTGGACGTTTAAGTCTCCTATTCTCAAGCTATGTCTGGTGACATAGTCTGCTTCTGTTGCCTGTAGATCAAGATGCAAAGCTTATAGCAATTCCAGCACCATGTCTACCTGATGGTATAAATGTCTGAAACTGTAAGCAAGCCATAATTTTTTATAAGGTTGTCTTGGTCATGGTATCTCTTCTCAGCAATGAAACCCTAAGGTCCCCTCTATATAAAATGTACATATATTTGTGGAAAATAACCCAGAAAATATAACTGGGAGATTTTTTTGTTCAAATGACTTCTAAAATAGGTAGGAATTCATCAATCATTTTATCTGGAGCTATATACAATCTTCTGCATCTGTAAAGTGTCAATAAACAAGTTTAATTATCTTTGTACAAGTGATAATGGACAAATGAATAGTTATAGATTCTCTGATAGCCACAAGAGTGTCTAATATTAAGTTCACAGAAATTCCATTATATAACAATCAGTCTCCAAATAGAAGGAACTGACCACTTAAGAACTGATCTTCTAGGCCTGGATTTGCTAATTTGAATAATGGTCTCACTGAGTACTACATAATTTAACCCTTATTTTGTTAAGAGACTTGAATGTGTTTTCTTAGGCAAGTGCACATGTTGTTGTGCTGCTAATCTCTAATTTGCCAATGCAACATCTCATCACTTGGAAAAAGAGGTATAAATATCAAAGTGGTTCAATTCCCAACTATTGTTTTTGAGACAATGATGCCACCTAATAATTAAATAAGTGTTTGAAATCAAGAAAACAATGGTTTTGTGTCTTACAGTATGGTATAGTAGCCTCTTTGGTAGGCAAAGAGAGCTATATGCGAATTAAGCCACCAAATCATAGAATATCTTATAATTCATATATTTTATATGACTCTCCTGCATATATCTTTATCTTAGGAAATCTATGAAGGAAACACTTTATTTTGTTTTTCATATCTTAACCAAAAATATTCTCAAGCCAAACTATAAACAAAAGTTATCAAATGAGATGATAGTGTCGTCATTGAAACTCAGATTGAGATAGTTTCTATAAGAAAATGCTAACTTTTTTGAGATTTGTAAGTTTTGTACTTCATACAGAACCTATAATGTTCCAAATGCTGTATTAACTAGTTGTAATATAATTTATTATCAATTTCTTCAATCAGAATAAATTTCCAAGACTGTAAGATTTTTAGCTATCTTACTAACTCTTGTTCTTATAAACAGAATATAGATATTTAAAAAAATATATTCTAAGTTTAAATTCAGAAGTGACAGTATCATACCCTTCCCTCACGCAATTGAAAACAACATATCAAAACTATCTGGAAAATAAGAATCATGTAGTGAAATTAACTTAATTAACTTTATCATAATATGCTAAAAATAATCATATTCTCTCTCAAAAAAGGTGTGCTCTTTTTTCCTTGGGTCTCATAAAGAGTTTTCCTTTTTTTCACTTTTACAAGATGAAGTACAGACATTTTATATAAGTTATAGATCTTTAAAAATAAGGCTTCTAGTATTGATTGTGGAATTATCCACATTTTAAAAGCAGAACTCTAAAAAGATATATAATTTAACATATAAGTCAATTATGCATAATAAATAAATGTACGGAGAATGAAAGGGAAGGGTGTCAATAATGGGAGTCTTAAGATATTATCTGATGACAGTATAGACATGGAGAACAGTAGGTGAGAATGAACAAATGTATACTAGGATGAATGAAATAAAATTTAGTACTTATATGATTCAAATATATGTTTTTCCCTCACAGATCAGTTTTATATAGCATTATTGCTTTGGGAACCTGTAGTGAGGTAATCCATTATAGTAGAAATACATAGCAGAGGAGATTATTCACCTTATGTAAGTTAGGAAACAAAGAGAGAAAAAGGAGGATCTGTGACCTCAATATTCTTTTTAAAGACACACTCCTAATGTTAAGTTCCTTTCATTGGCTGTGCTTTTTAAAAGTTCTTCCACCTCTGAGGTTTTTGAAGACAATATCTAACTATTATACTGTATCTTTCTACAGAATCTTTCTGTTATACCTGGGATGTATATTATTGGGACAAAAGTAGACTAGTAATTGATGTGACTATTATTTCATCAACTAAAAATTAACTTGTATAACATACTTAACTTAAACAACTTACACTAGCAATTTCAAAGTATTGGAAGTAAACCTTGTATTATAATTGAGTTGATGGGTACAATACCACATATTAGAGTAGAAATATATATAATATGTGTAAAGAATAATCTTAAATTTAAACTCAATACCAATCTATCTATTTACCAATGTAAACCTACTTTGCGTCTATAAACAAAATTCTGTAACCTTGTGAGTAGCAATTAAGGCATTAGGTTGAGTAGTAGATTCACTAATCTACTTTTGTCCTATCATCCTCATATATCTCCAAACTTAAGAATGGAAGATAAAGGAAAAGAGATACATCACTGAGTCCAACCTTATATTCTCTCTAATTAAGACCTATTATATTTTTATGACATTTAAAGATGTTTTTATTATTTTAAATATTCTTTGACAATGAGACAGGCTACAGCCAGCCTACCTCAGAGAAGATGGTGAGCATCAATGAACCTCCTTATGGAGATGGCTTCAAATGTAGCAAACAAGCATCTGGGCAAAATCCCCTCTTTTCAACCATAGACAGAATTTTGACTAAAAAAGGACAAGGTTGGATGCAGGCAGAGTTGAGAGTCAAACACTGCCAAAGAGAGTAAGCAAGGCCTCAATAGTTCTTGCCTCACAAATACGTCTGTCAGTTATAATAGGCCAGAAGACTGAAGATGATGCTCCAACATTATAGAGAGTTTTGTGTAACTGTTCAGACAGCAAACTTTCTCTGTCATTGTCTCATTTGGGAAGCTGCTAAACTGCACTCCCTGCATACTCAGGTAATTAATTTTATTCCTTCTCAAGCCTCTGATGGTGTTGAAGACCAGATAGGTTAGTTTTATAATTAAATTTAGTTGTTTAGGGGTCAAGATGTCTTTAAGTCTAGATAAATGATTTAATTTGATTATGAGGAGATATGGTAGATATTGATTTATAGTCATAATTTTAGATGCAGCAAGAAAAGAAAGACATTTTTTCAAGACTGCCAAAAACAAATAGCCAAAACAGTATGAATGTAACATTTATATAATTCCTGATTGTTCCGTAGTTCTTCTTCCTGAGGTGGTTTATTGTATATATGTGTAATAATACAAATGTATATGTAAAAAATAAAAATTTAATAAATTTTTAAAAAGTTATCCCACCTTCCATTAATTGTACAATGGACTCCTGAACAATTCTTGTATTTCCTGGGATTTACAGTACATTTCAGATATAAATAATAATAGGTAAGAAGAAGGGGAAATTTCAGAGAGTTAAATAAAAAACAAGAAAACTTCCTGAAAGAGAAATTTACTTTGTTTGCATCAACATACTTCAGGAACTTTTAAATAATAAATAAAACTTATGCTTACATAATGTCCCGGTTACAAAGATTGCAAAGCCCTTGGAAAATTCTTAACAAAATTTCTACCTTAAGAGTCCCCATTATACTTGACTGCAAGAATTTCTGTCTTTCATAGCATGCTTTTCCACTGTTACGTCTGATTATGCCTGGGAAATACATGCTCTAACAATCCATCCTTGGTATTATTTATAATCTTTCACCCAGGCAGTTGCTCTGGGATTCTCTCTTTCCCATGGCATTGAGTTTTCTACTGTCACTTCACTCCAGCTAGAGTAAACACATCACCTTCAATGTTCTAAATATTTACTAACTCTACATTTTAAAATGCAACAAACCTTATCTGAGAACTAGTCTAGCATGTTAGATGACTGTGTATAAGCTAACATTAGACACCATCAATTTTAATTCTACCTTCCTAATTTAGTGTTGGTGACATTTAGGGGAAGTTAAATTCTTTGTGCTTTTGTTTCCTCTTTATGCAAAAAGGGACAATACTAATATGACAATACTAATACTGATTTTATGGACTTGTCTTTAGGACTAAATAATGTGATCTCAGTGGGGTCAGAATATTGCTTGGCTTTTAGGAAGTGCTCATTAATTGCCATCAGTAAGGAGGCATAGAAACAAATAAACAAAAAAGAATTAAAGTGATAGTAGAAACAACAAAACTGAATTTTATGGTTTACTTGGGGTTAACTAGAAAGTACCTATAATAGGAACTATATACCAGGCTGTTAAAATCTGCCTTCGTACACTTGTCTCCATGTGCAAAGACAGTTTATAACTCAGCAATATCCTCTTTCCTAACTGCTTACCTTCAGTTTCCATTCCCATTTGCTTGCCTAAAAATGGGGGCATTCTCCAGCTTTTGTAAACATTTTAAAATTTACCACTACCAAAGTCAGTCCTCTCTCTCCACTGAACTGTGGAGAGTGTTGTGTTCATTGGCTAGATCTGGGTAGGGATTTGAAGTTTACTGCAGATATTGTCCTTGGCTGGTGCCATAGTTTGAACAGGACCCCTAGAAACTTGATACCCTATGAGCATATACAGGGGGAGGAGGTCCCCCTAAGTCACACTCATAGGGGAAGGGAGTAAGGGGAAAATGGGAGGGAGGGAGGAATAGGAGGACACAAGTGATGGGATAACAATTGAGATGTAACATGAATAAATTAAAAAATTTACCTCTGCAAAGCAGCCAACTAAATAACAGAAGAGAAGTTTTCAAAGTAAAATATCAATAGATTACCTTCAACTTTCTCTTTCTAGGAAAGAATTTTAACTGTGTATTAATATAAATAGAAGCTCAATAAAATTTTAGTAAGAAATAAGGTTTGTTGAAAATAGATTCTTCTCTCATATAATGTATACTGACCACAGGTTCCCCTCCCTCAGCCTTCCCAGATCCCTCATACCTCCCTTCTTTCCCATTTCAACCACCCCTCTGTTTCCATTTAAGAGACAATAATTAAACATGAAAAACCCAGACACAATAAGACAAGGTAGAAGCCCTTCTTCCAGGCTGGAAAAGGCAACCCAAGAGGAGGAAACGAGTCATAACAGCAGTAAAAAGTGTCAGAGACACCTCGGATTTCACTGTTAGAAGTACTACAAAACAAGTCAAAAGCCATAACATACACTTATGGGACCTGATTCAGACCCTATTCAGGCCCAGTACTTGCTGCTTCAGTCTTGGCTCGACCATATTAATCATGCTTAATGGATTCTCTGGCCCATGTTTTTCTGGTGTCCTCCATTCCTTGACTCTCCTTCTTCTGTGTCTTTGTGGGCTTTGCTAGTTGCTGGGGGAATGGACACAATGGAGACCTCCTATTTAAATTCTTTCTCCTCATAATGTCTGGATGTGGGTCTCTGCTCCATCCACATCTGCTGCTGGAGAAAGCCAGTCTTATGAAAACTGTATTGTATAAGCCCCTTACTACAACTGTTATCAAGGTTACTAAATGAATTTTGAACATGGTTCGGCTTTCACACTAAAATAGATGGAGGTGTTTATGCCAGAGCATTTGGTAGCACTCTTCTAGTAGATATGTGAAATCTTAAAAAAAATTATATCACATTTTATTTATTTGTCTTAGAACCCATACAGTGCTAAAATGCAACATTTACATTTGTGAAAACTACCTTACTTAATCTGCTTCATTGTGTTAAAAGTGGTGTGAAAATTAACATGAGCTTCAAAGAAGTGGTTACATGATAAAAGGATAAAAATAGTGTAAATGAAACCCTTATTCATTGTTTAGTATATGGTATGTATTACAGAAGTGTCAAATATTTCTACATTATAGGAATGGAGCCAAGAAAAAAAGAAGAAAGGGAATTTGAATCCTCATTCCCATTCATGCTACTTGTTCTAACATTCCTCTGGCTCCAAAATTACTTCTTGATGTGTTTCATATATTTATATTTGCCTAGAATAGCTGAAAAATTCAAAGTGATTTCAAAATATTTTACTTATATATTGGTATTTTTGAAAGAAAAAATGATAATGATTGCTTTTTTAAAGGAGCAACACAGATTGAGACACAAAAAATCACCCCATTTCCCATTTCATATCATTAAATACATTGAATACAGGGGTACACTTCCCACATATTTCTATAAGGTCCTCCATACCATAAACTGTTTTGGTAATGGAAAGTTAAGTGAACCTGAGTACTTCAAACTTTTGATTGCTCTAGCAGTTATAACACAATTTAAGAACTGAAATGATTATTAACATTTTATATTGTATTGTTTCTGTAAATTAGATATTAAAGAGTGACAAAGCTGAATAATAGTGGCTCAGATTATTTCATGAAGAGGAGAAGAACGAGACTGCAAGATGACTATATTAGCAGATATAGAGCCCATTGATGACAGATGGTTGCCCATAATCAACTTTAGTTCACTTTAAATTTAAAATAGCATATAAAATAAAACTAGATATGAAGGTTTAATAAGTGAAAGCAATTTTCTTCTAATAAAACAGGGAGAATCTGTGTTCTAACACTGGCTTTGTCGGGGAAAAATATTGTGATCTACCTTAAAGATTTGAGCACTACATACTATTTCCTCTCCAGGCCTGGCATGGTTGCCTGGTGCATGACTGTAATCCCAGCAAGTTTGTAAGTTTGTGGGCAACCTGTACTACAAAATGAGTCCAGGGCAGCCAAGGCTACACAGAGAAAATCTGTTTTGGAAAAAAAAAAAGAGTTTATCCATTAAGTCTGTAAATCACCTGGATAAGACACCACCCTTCAGGAAAACTGATACACCTAGTGTTGCGCTCCAATTTCTCCAATGAGTTAAAACATTCCGTATTGCAGGAAATATGTTTAGATTAATGATATTCTAAATGAAAGTGAAGCATTCTATCCTGCATATATATTCTTTAAGATTCTGGTAACTGTAAAGAGATGCTCATTAATTATTAGAATGTGCCTATAACTAACTAGATGTATCATGGCCCTCTGTCCCAAGATACTGACTGCTGAGAGGCAATTATAGAATATGCAAGCTGCATGGAAGAGACTCAAACCAAATTAGCTACCTGGAAAAGATACTCTTTAATCTGAGAATATGTTTTAAGTTGTTCAGTGAGCCCCAGGTCTCCAGCATTTCTGAGATGTCACCTAAACTAGGGTCAAGGAAGGTCTTTTAGTCATCAACCTGCCTTTGAGGTGTGTCTGCTCCTGTAAAATAATCTCACTGAAATTCATTGGGTAACCAATCTGGTTTCGGTAGTGTCCCTACTTTGATGGGTGGCTTCCCTACTTACAATAAATAGTCATTTATTTGTGTTTCCCTAAGAATAATATCACAGAACACCTCAAGACCTGCCAACGAGGTAGGAGAAATAGTTATGAGATGACTTATTAAACCTCAAAATGTCTCTCTCCTGTATAGCTGCTTGTAGACCTACATTGGTGAATCTTTATTCTTTTCTGGATGCAAAAAGCATGGTTTTTTTTAATCTACTTCTTCATCTACCTCCTCCCATTGGCTGTCCAACCTCACAGCTTACGAGCCCTGCTTTTGTTTTCTTTGAGTAGGTTTTCTCAAACTTTTAGTCCCTGAGTTTGTTCTGTGTCTCTCTTCTAAGTTTGGTTTTCGTTTTCGTTTTTAATCGAACAGACTGAGAACCCAATAATGGATGCAGTAACAGGACTAGTAACCACTAGAGTGGGATCTTGAGTGCTTACAACTAAATATTTTGCACTAAAAGAAACTTCAGGAAAAACATATTCTGACTTCCTCTTTGATTGATTATTAAAACAGAGCTTTGTAAAAATTTATCTGTAATAAATTCTTTTACAAAGGAGATTTCAGCCAGTAAGAAGACTGCCCATTTGCCCTGGGATGAAAAATTATCTAAAGAAGCACAACATTTCAGCTTACATGCAAAATTTCTTTCTCCACTATGTTAGGTAGAATCCTTCAGCTCTATTTATTTATGAGTCATATCTTTCTCATTGTTCCTAACACAGGAGAAATAACTTTTATCTAGCTAATGTTTCCATTTCCAAATAATTTTCAGTCTCTCCACTCATATTATATCTCCTGATTTACAAATATTTGTATCTAAATTGATAGAGAAAAAAATCCTCGTACAAAAACAGTCCATTCTGTGACTCATGAACTTGGTTTAGATGTGTGTGTGTGATTTATATTGGCAAAGAGCCTTCTTTTACCTAATAATGCTATTCATAGGTGTGCCTTGGTCTTATGGCTTCCAAGTTGAGTGATAAAAGATAAAAATAGATCATCTAGGTTTTTCTTTATAGAAAACTACCAAAATTTTGTATTGGTATTTCTTCAGTATGCCATTATTTGTACATATCAATCCTTTTTAATATGAAAGGAGACAATGTACAAGGTATAAACAACTGAAAGCAAATTGAGGAGCAAAATCATCCTAATGACTATTTTTATTTAGTAGTTACTAGGCAAACACAATGTTGAACCAAAGCTATTTAAAAATTGCATTTATATGCATGTGTCTTGAGTATATCAGTGGGCCTGCAGATTTGAGTTACTTCTGTTTTTAAGCCACCCCCTGTGGTTGCTGGGAATTGAAATAAGGTAGACTAGAAAAGCAGCAGACAATCTTAGACACTAAGCCAACTCTCCATCCAGTGAATTACATTTTACAAAATTATGCATAATATTACTTATTTCTGTAAACCTATCATAACCAAACTCTCTCCGTTTAATGATGTATCTCCAACAAAAATTTAAAGATTGGATTCAGGATTTGTTTGACTAAAAATGGACCAAATAGACTCATGTGTGGACTTTGAGATCTCATATGCTCAAGGTGGCCCTAGGATGGCTTTTACTTTTTCTGCCTGTGGTTAAAGTTGTGGAACTGTCAGCTATTATCTCCAGCATCATGTTTGCCTGCGTTCTGCTTTAATTCGTCCCATGACTATAATAGGCTAAACACCTAAAACCGTAAGCCATTCCCAATTAAAAGTTTCCATAGTCATGATGTCTCTTCATAGCAATAAAAACCATAAGAAAGAAGTTGTAAACAGGAATGGGATATTGCTGTCAGAGATTTGACTGTGCTTTTGTTGGGGGGAATGTAGATGTGGTGGTTTGAATAGGAATTGTCCTCCATAGATTCATGTCTGACCAGTTCTGGGTAAATGTTTGTCAATAAGAATTACATATATGAACCACAGGACACAGAATGTAAAAGAATAATAATAAACCTAAAGAATTTAGTGAGCATAAAGAAGACACAAATAATCGATCTGGTGAAATTAAAGAGAAAGCACCTGAATTATTCTCAAGAAAGCACAAACATAAGACTGATGAAAATGACAAGGACAATCTAGGACTTGAGAAAAGAATTTAATAAGGAGATAAATATATCAAAGAGGACTCAATATGTAATGGACATGTAATTAAAAAAAATATCTAAACTAGAAGACTCAAAGGAAAGTTTTATAAGTAAAATGAACTAAGCAGAGGATAGAGTATCAGAATTTGAAGATAAAATAAGTATCTGAACAAATAATCAAAGTGTGGTGGATTGAATAAAAATGGCCTCCACAGTCTCAGATGTTTGAAAGTTGGTTCTCATTGAAATTTTTTTGAAAGTTAGGAGGTATGGCTTTGTTGGAGAAGGCATGTCACTGCGGGTAGGCTTTGATGTTTCAAAAGTGAATACCAAGACGCCCCCTCTCTGATATTTGTGGATCAGATGTAGTCTTTCACCTATTGCTCCAGAAACATACCTTAAATGTTTAAAACAATGTCACCACCATGATGGCTGCAGACTATCACTCTAATACTGTACAATAGTCCTAAGTGTACAGATTCTCTTACAAGTTACCTTGGTAATGGTATTTCATCAAAATAATAGGACACTAAGACAGAAATATTATGAAAAACACAGGAACATAGAAAATGCACAACAGCATGAAAAGGCAAAATCTTCTAATTATAGACAAACATAAGGGAGACAGATTACTAATGGAGGAGACCACATCTTCAATAAAATCATAGAAGAAAAATTTTCCAAATTAAGAAAACATACACCCAAACACATACCAAAAGACCAGAGCTGAAAAACTTTCCCACACATCATACTTTCAAAATTAAGTATAGGTAACAAAGAAAGTATATTGAAAGCTACAAGGAAAAACTGCACGTTATATGTAAATTAAACCTGTTACAATAACAGATGATATCTCAATGCAAAGTTTAAAAGCCAGGAGAGCCTCTATCAATGCGTTCTAAGTCCTAAGAGAAAACTATGGCCAATCTAGTCTAATATACAGTGAATTACCTACCACAATTGAATGAGAAATTAAAACTGTTCACAATTTAAACTTCTTAAAAGAATATATATCCAACAAAGCAAATCAAAACTAAAACACAAAAATCAATAGTATGGACTATAGAAAAGAATGTGAATAGAGGAGAAATAGGGTCAAAAAACATGAAGAAATAGTTATTAAAGTAAAAAGTACACTGAGAATACAAATTACAAAACCAAAAATCAATAACACAATGACAACAATTAACACAATCATATCACTGAGATATATAGGAGTAGATGATCTGCCTTTGTAACTTCAATACTTCCTGCATACAAATACCTTACTAGAGTTATGCAGTTGTTGATGTTGAATGAGCTTAAGCATTCTCAGTCTCCATAGCAGTGGATTACAAATAGGTGTCTTCAGAGAGTGATTCACCTGCTGACTACAAGTTTAAAGCCACCAAATCTAAGGTTACTCCTAGTGGGTAATCTTTGTTTATAGATACCTCCACTAGAATTACTTTCCCTTCTGCATTTCACTGACAGAGTCATGCCTTTGATGTCAGAAAGACACTAATTACATGGACTCACCTATCACCTCTGGCTCCTATGATCTTTCCATCTATTATTTCTTAAAGATTCTTGAGCACTGAAGGGAGGGATTTTATAAAGATATCCCATTTAGTACTAAATGGTCTAAGGTGTTTTTTTCTCTACATAATGTCTAATTTTGAATTTCCATGCTAGTTCCCACCTGCTGCAAGTGGAAGCTTATGTTATGGTGGTCATGTAAAGCATCCTTGGTCTACAGATATAACTATATGTCATTTTGAGTCATTTTATTTCTATGTTTATTAAAAGAATGATATGATTATTTACTTTACACCCCTATTGCAGCTACCTCCCTCCTCTCCTTCCAGTCCTGCCCTCTAATCCTCTTTTCTCTCCCATTCTTCTCAGTAAAAGGGAACACCCTCCAGCAAAACTGCCATGGCTTATCAAGTCACATGAGGACTAAGTGCATCCTCTTCCAATGAGGCACAATAAGGCAGCCCAGAAAAAAGAAATTGATCCAAAAGGAAGAATAACAGTATTTTGTTTTTCCCTAGGCCCATACCCAATTTAGTCCTATATTCCAGGGCACTTTGGCAGTGTCATATAGGTGTTCTATCTCATGAAATAGACCTCCAATCAAAAAGAGTCTTGTTACTTCAATTATCTTGAGTAGCAGCATTAGGAAAGTAAATAGTAACCAACTTTGTGTCTTATTTAGATATGTCAGTTTGCTGTATACTACTCAGTATCATCTGAGGAAGTCATAATTGAGAAATTTCCCAGATCAGACAGGTCTATAACTAGCTATGTCTTTGAAAATTTTTCTTGATCCCTGTGTTGGTGGACCAGGGCTGTACAAGAAAGTGAGATGAGCAGAAGTCCAGAGATAAAGCAAGTAAGAATCATTCCTCTATAGTTTCTAATTCAGTTGATGCTTAAATTCTTGCCCTGAGTTTCTTTATGGATGAACCACAGCCTAGAAGCCTACAATGAAATAAACCATGTACTATTAAAGTGGATTTGCGACATGGTGTTTATCACAGTTATAGAATGAAATTAAAGTAATATTTGAGACTTTTCCAAGATGCTTTTTTTTATTATTTTTAATTTTTCTCTTTTTAAACATATAGTTACATTATTGCACATTATACAATAAACTACTTACAGAAATGAAGAGCCATGAAATAATCAAGAATTATGTATATGTTACCTTCATAGTGTTTTTCCATTTGTATTTGGCAACCTTGAAGAAAACATCTTTCCTATCTTGGTGCATCTAAAATTCTGAACATAAATCAATACCTATCATATCTCATCTCTATCAACTTAAGACATCTATCTAGACCTAAAAATATCTTAATACCTAAACAACTAAACTTAATTGTAAAACTAACCTATTTGGTTTTCAACCCCATCAGACACTTGAGAAGGAATAAAATTCATTACAGGAGTAGACAGGAAGTGCAGGTTAGCAGCTTCCAAAATGGGAGGGTGACAGAGACAGTGTGCTGCCTGATCAATCACCCAAAATTCTCTATAATGTTGAAGCATCTTCTTCAGTCTTCTGTCCCAGTATATCTGAGATATATATTTGTGAGGCAAGAACTATTGAGGATTTGTTTTCCTTGACTTGGCAGAGATTGGACATTGACTCTGCCTGAATCCAAGCATGCCTATTTTTAGACAGAATTTTGTCTGTGGCTAAAATGAGGACATTTTTACCAGTGGCTGTTTGCCCCGTTGAAGCAATTTCCAAAAGGAGTTTCACTGATGCTTACCATCTTCTTGGAAGTAGGCTGGATGTTGCCAGGAGTTAACCTATCTCATTGTCAAAGAATCTTTAAAATAATAAAAACATCTTTAAATGCCATAGTTCGTAGGTCTCTGAGGTTTTTGAAGACCTTATATAACTATTTTCTTTATCTATCTATAGAATCATATCTATGTGTTAAACCTAGGATGCATATTCTTGTGATAAAAATAGACTAGTAATTGATATAAGCATGATTTGATCTACTGACAATTAACTTGTGTTACTTAATTATCCTGAGCTACCTAAAATAGCACTTTCAAAATATTAGATGCTACTCCTCAAGACCAGCTCCATGAACAGAAAAGAGGAGAGATGAGAGGTGAATCCACAGTAAGGAGAATTGAGCAGGTGGTGAGTGGCTAATTAAAGGAAACAAACCATTGATTTAACAACTAGCATGAGGTAGTAGTTGTTGAGGTGATATTGAGGAATGTAAGAAAAAGAAATACTCTGAGACTCAGGCATATGCGGTACAAGCTGAAAGTCTTAAAGCCCAGAAGAACTTTTCTGCTGGCTCTCTGTCTCCATTCTGTGTTGCTTGCTGTCTGTCTGACTCCTTGTTCCTTGTTAATTTTCTAGCTTACTGTCCTATCTAGCTATCTTCTTGCTTGCAGTTATCCATCCTTATATCTCCTTGTTTTCTGCTGCCCATCTTTCTAATTTTCTTACTTGCTTTTACCCATCTTCTATGTATCTTGCTGTTTTCCATCTCACTCTAGCTTACTTTCTCATGTCTGTTACTTGTTTGCCGCTTTGCTATTCCCCATCTATCCTTCTCTATTGCTGCTGTTCCTCGCAACCTCTAGCTTACTTTATCATGTCGGTTACTTGCTTTTTCTTTCTCCTTGGGCCAACACCAGTATTTTATTGAAATGAAGTTCAATTTTTCCATTAGAGATTACAAAATAATTTTTCCAACTTGGCAATCTCTAAGGGAATCAAAAACCAACAGAGTTATAAGGAAATACAAAACATTCTGTAACCTACCAGAAAACATACAAAAAAAATCAATTATTTTCCAAGAAACAGTCAGCATGACCTGATTGTTATTTTTAAACACTACACAGGAACATTTAATCATATATTTTCCTGGGCTAAGGCCAATGTGTTTACAAGATGGTCACAGCAACATAGGCTGAGCTAAGTATTCTTTAGAGAATGAACTTGACCAACTCCCAATCCCAGACCAACAGGAGTGCTATCCAAGCCTAGGCTAACTGCCAAGCAATCTTGTATTGTAAAATATATGTAAATAGTGACATTCTAAGCCCACCTTCTATTGCTTTCAAAGCATATTCTAAGGAAACATTTCTAAAGTATACAATATCTAGTCAGGTACTGTTATGTCCAAGCCTTAACTTTCTTACATATAGTTTCTGCTTGGGTGCTCACAGTCAGAACAAAAACCTTTATCATTGTCTCAAGCCTTTGGATAGATGCCCTCTTTCAACATTCTCTTTGGTTAAAATTTTCCCTGTATGATTTTCCTTAGGGCTAAGAAATAAAGAGAAAAAACAGTTTTAGGAGAAATAGCAGATTTCTAAACAACATTACACCTGGACCATACATATTTAGATTCAGTTGTGATCAGCCGTTGGAACTTTGTCAAGCAAAGCCTTTATGACTTATCTTAATTGTCTGTGACATTTAGAAGTAAATTATTTATTATAATTAAGTTGTATAGGTACAATACTTCATATTAGAATAGAAATATATGTAATGTGTCTTAAATTTGAATGCTATACCAATGCATCAAAATTAAACTGATTTTGCATCTATATACAAAACTCTATACCAGTGAATTAAAAATAACCATGTGAGTAACAATTAAAACATTAAGTTGAGGAGTAGATTCAATAATCTCCTTTTTGTCCTATTATTCCTATATATTTTTATATTCTCCCTTCTTTCTTTTCAATCACTATCACCTAACCTAAGAAAGAAATATAAAGAAAAAGAGAGACATTCCTGAGTCCAATCTTGTTTTTTCTCTGAATAAGACCAATAATAACTTATAACCAACTCCCAATGAAAATAAGCATCTATAGCCCAAGAAATATATAAGGAGTGTGTGATACATAGAACAATTAAGGCTGGTTATCTGCTCTTTGTTTGCACAGGAAAAAAATATAACTTTAAATCTTCATTCATGCCATACAAAGAACGGAATCTAATAAAAATATCACAGGGATTCTGTAACCAATGAAAAGCATTGTCTATGCATAGACATTCATGTCTCAGCCAGTCTCAGAGCTATTCCCATGTAGTGGAATTAGCAATATAAATTACAGACTTGTTCTGTAGTTCAAATTCACCACATCCTGATTGTAGTCCCCTTCCTCATTACCTCCCAGTCCTCCTCCTTCCCTCCCCTCTGCCTCCCTCCCCTATTCTTCAGAAAGGGGATCCCTGCTCCCTTAACATCTGACCTCAACTTATCAAGTCTCACCTGCACTATTTGTATCCTCTTCCTCTGTGGCTTGTCTTATGAGATTTCAATTTTCTACTTCCTTACTTATGGTTTTAAAATATTATATTGGAGCTGGGTGGTGGTGGTGCATGCCTTTTATCACAGCATGTGGGAGACAGAAGCAGTAGATTAAGGCAAGCCTGATCTACAGACTGACTTCTAGGAAAGCCAGGCCTATATAGCAAGACTCTTTCTCAAAAAAAAATTTTATTTTTGTTACTATAATAGTATTATGTATAATATTGTATTTCATACTAATGTTATGTTTATAAGTGTATAAGAAATATGTTCAATATTCCCTAGTGTGTCTATTGTACATTTTTCTAAATTCCTTGTTGAAATACCTAGCTACATTCTTTGACTACTGTTTAATTTTTATGCATTTATTACTGAGTAACACACACACACACACTCACACACACACACATATATTATAAAACACAATTCTCTTTCAGATGCAAAAATTTGAAAATTTTCAACAAAATTAATTTTACATTCTTCTGGTATCCACTAAAATATGGATGTCAACGATCTGATTTTTGTGATAGCCAGTTTATTTATTGTTCTTTCTTTTATTTATTTTATTATATGAGAAAAAACAATTCTAAGGTCTTAAATATTTACTCATATATATCCTGTAGGAGTTTGGAGTTTTTAGCTCTTATATTTCTATCTATGATACTTTATGATTTAGTTTGTATATGGTATAACTAAGGATCAAAACTCCTTCATTTGTTGGTAAATGGCCAGTTTTCCTACCACCATTTGTTGAAAATAATACAGACTTTTGTTTTTTCCCTTAGTGTTTTTTGAGGACAACTGTGAAAAATAAGAAGAGAACTTCCTGAACACAATACCAACAGCCCAGGCTCTAAAGTCAACAATTAATAAATGAAATCTCATGAAACTGAAAAGCTTCTATAGTGAAAAGGACACTGTCAACAGAACAAAGTGACAGCCTAAAGACTGGGAAAAGATCTTCATTAACCCTATATCTGATAAAGTGCTAATATCCAAAATATATAAGAATTCAAGAAATTAAACATCATGAAACCAAATAACCCAAGTAAGACATGGGGTTCAGAGCTAAACAGAGAATTCTCAACAAAGGAATATCAAATGGCTGAGAAACACTTAAATGCTCAATGTTCTTAGTCATCAGAGAAATGCAAACCAAAACGACTCTGAGATTCTATCTTACACACATCAGAATGGCAAAGAAAAAAAAAACCCTCAAGTGACAGCACATGCTGGTGGGACTGAAAACTTGTATAATCACTGTGGAAATCTATCCGGCACTTTCTCTGACAACTGGGAATAGTGCTACTTCAAAACCCAGCTATTCTACTCCTTGGAATATGACCAAAAGATGCCCCACAATGCAACAAGGACATTTGCTCAACTATGTTCATAGAAGCCTTATTCATAATAGACAGAATCTGAAATCAACCTAGATGTCCCTCATTTGAAGAATGAATGAAAAAACTGAGGTGAGTTTGCATTATGGAATACCACACAGCTATTAAAAACAAGGAAATCTTGAAATTTGCAGGCAAATTGATAGAACAATAAATGATCATCCTGAGTCATGTAACTCAGACCCAGAAAGACAAACATGGTGTATACACTCACTTATAAGTTGATATTTGCCCAACATGGATGTCCTCTGAGTGCCTTCACTCAGTGGGGGATTGGGACAGATGCTGGGACTCACCATTGGACTCCAGGTGAGAATGGCATGGAAGAATGGTGAGATAGAAGGACCCAGAGAGTGCAGGAGCCCCACAAGAAGATTATCAATGCTGGTTGATCCAGACCCATGGGTACCAACTTGAACTGCTGTACCAACCAAAGACAATGCATGTAGTAAACATAGACCCCCTATTCAGATCTAGCCAATGGCCAGCTCATTTTCCATGTTTGTAGGGAGAGAGGGGACTGCCTCTGACATGAACTCTGGTGCCCCTATTTGACCAATTCTTGGTGGGAAGGCCTGATGGCACTCAGAGGAATGTGAAGCAGGCTGTCCATAAAAGGCTTAATAGGCTGTGATCATATGGTAGAGGAGGAGATCCCCTTCTGTCACTGATCTAAGGGAGGGGAATAGGGTAAATGAGGGAAGGAGGGGGAAAAATGGAAGATACAAGTGAAGGGATTGAGATCTAATCTGAATAAATTATTTTTAAAAATTAGACTTTTTTGAAAATTATGGATCGATTGTCATAATATAAATATGTATTTTAAACTAGAAATGTGAGTAACTTGAAAATATTTCTGAATTATTTTAACAAATCTGTACAATGGGAGTGTACATAAATTTTAGGCTTACAGTTTTCAATGTTTAAATATAAAACATTAGAGATGTTAACAAGGATTGTAAAGTATTTTCTGTGTGTTTCACCTTACCAATATTATTATATTTTCTAGTAGGTAATGATTGAATACCTTTAGATTGAAATTGATCTTCAATCTCATTCAGAAATGTAGGTACCTTTCTTTGTACAATACTTAAATTTCTTTCACAAAATTATTCCTGTTTTACATATTAAAATTATACATCATATATATTCACATTTTCTCCCATTGTGTTAGCTACCTTTTCAGTGATGGTACTTTTTCAAAAATATCTTTAATTTTTTTGAAGTCTTGTTTATTGATATATTTTTTCTTTTTCTGTATATTTTTGGTAACTAAGTGGGCTCTATCTTTTTTTTTTCTTTTTTTTTTTTTTTTAATTTATTCTTGTTACATCTCAATGTTTATCCCATCCCTTGTATCCTTACTGAAGGTCACAAAGATTGATTGCTGTGCTTTTATCTGAGACAATTTTTCTTCAAGTACAGCTTTTATTCATTTATAGTTTTATTTTTGTACACAATGTCAGTGAGGGGTAAAGCTCCACTCTTTTCATGGATAAATCTAGTTGATGCTGTACATTTTGTTCAAACCAAGACTATCTCCCAGTGAGTTATCTAAATACTCACATTGAAAACAAATCATTGAACATAAATCTAAGCATCTATTTTCAGACATTGGATTGAATTATAAGAACCTTCTTATACAATGCTCTACATGCAAATTATCATTTCAACATGTAGTACTTATTGAAATATAAAAGCATGATTCCTCTAACATTGTTCTTCATTATCAAGATTATTTTATTAGCCAAGACATATAGACATTCTGTATAACTGACTCAGCTTTCCACGTGTTGAAATTGTCAGCTGATATTTTCACAAGAAATATGTAAGTAGATTTGCAATATGTCTTACTTAGGGATTTATTGCTGTGAAGACACCATTACAACAGAAAGTCTTATAATTGTTCTTATTTCCTCAGAGGTGTATATGAGAGCCATACCCATACTTTATTAATACATGGCTTGACCTGAGGCCAGAGTGTTTCTATCTAGCTCTCCATAAGCCTATGCATCCCTTAGCTTCTAGCCTCCATACAATCTAATCTTCTGTAAACCAGGACCTTGAAGGCTTCAGCTTCCAGCCTTTGTCTCTTAAGCTAAGCTTGTGATGGTTGCTGTCTCCAAGACTCACTACTGAATAAGATCACTCTTTCTAGCTCTTTCTGAACTCTGACTGGCTGGTTAAACTCCTCTACAAGCTGACTGATTCAATCTAGCATCTCTCCATTTTTCACTGAAGTACTCTGCTTGGGAAAACTGTCTTTGGACTCCATTAGCTGAACTGTAGAAATTAAACTGCACTCAACTGAAGTACATTGAAATGTACTGTATTCTGAAACTGTGCTTCACTGTCTTCATGAACACTCTCTCTCTCTCTCTCTCTCTCTCTCTCTCTCTCTCTCTCTCTCTCTCTCTCTCTCTCTCTCATTCTCTCTCTCTCTGCACTGCTTTTTAGCAGCTTTTCTTCCCTGTGTATTCTCATGAGGATTGGGCATATCTTATCTCTGATTTATTCTGTAAAATCTTCCTCTGATTTGTAACATTGTCTGTCCCTGAATTAGATATCATTTCAGATTAAAGGTGTCGTACTAAATTCCAAACAGAGGATTTGAAGGCATGTCTTGTCTATAGTAGAGCCAGAGGGACAAAAGTTGTTTATTAAGGGTGTATCTATATTTCGGTAGGATTATGCACACCTAGGTATTTAGATGTAATCCCTTACCTCAGCAACAAACTACAAACTCTTAAAAAGGAAAGGATTTAATAGTAGATTCCTTATAGTTTCAGAGATTTAGTCTATTAACATCATGGTGAGAAGCGTGGTGTCACACAGGTGCTGAAGAAAAAGCTGAGGGTTTTATGTCTGGATGTGTAAGCAGGAAGAAGACAAAAAAGCCATTAAATTTGATTTGTTATTCTAAAATCTCAAAGCTCATATGATATATTTCTCCAACAAGGCCACACTTACTCAGACAATGCTACATCTTCTAATTCTTTCAAGTAGTGCCATTCTCTTTTGAGCCTAGAAGAACTATTTTTACTAAAATCAATGCACAATATATAGTTACAAGTATAACAATAGTGTCTCAATTACTAATCATGTTATGGATTCCATATATTTAAGTCTTCTTAATTTTTTGATGATTTTGCAACTTTCTGTGTACAATTTAGTTTTTGTATACTTCTTTATTTTTTTACTTTAATTCCTAAATACTTTAGATTTACCAGTTATAAAGATGAGTCCCAGATTCATTGACATGATAGGCATATGCTCAACTTGTATGTCTTTAACCTAATATATTTTCTCTTTATTTACTGTTATAAACTGTATTGTTTGATTAGTTTCCTATTGGTGATAGCTATGCATTTTCTTTTTTTACTTTTTTTTATATTTTACTATTTTATCCATATTACATCTCAATGGTTATCCCATCCATTTTATCCTCTCATTCTTCCCTCCCTCTCATTTTCCCCTTACTCCCCTCCCTTATGACTGTGAATGAGGGGGAATTCCTCCCCATGTATATGCTCATAGGGTATCAAGTGTCTTCTTGGTAGCCTGCTATCCTTCCTCTAAGTGCCACCAGGATAGCTATGCATTTTAATGCACTCCATATTTATATTGGTAAATATCTTACCTTTTACCAGTTTCAAATCATTCATTCAATTACTTACTGCTACTTTTCCCATGAAGGAGTATTAAATTTTTTTCAAATATTTCCAGCATCTATTGAGATGTTCATATAGTTAAGTTTTATTGACTAATACTGTATAAAACAGCTATTGTACTTCATTTCCTAAATTACCCTTGTACTAATCAACTTAATGAAAAGTATCCTTTTTATATAAATAATTATTTTTCTTTGGTTGAGTAATTTTAAATGTATACTCTTAAATAACGCCAACGTGTATTTTCTTGTGGCTTTTTATTATATATTAAATGGACATGCAACCATCAAAATTTATTTGTTGAAATTATAATTCTCAATATCATGATTTTTGCAGTTGTGGATTTTATAAAATGCTGTGTCTGTGTTTGTTATATTAAAATTAATAGGAAAAATTAAATCATTGATGCTATGACAATAAGACAGAAGGTCTCTGGTATTTTATATGAATGAGGTTATAGTTAAAGCCAATATAAATGATCCCTAAAGTAGCTTCTCTGCTCTTTACTAAGTGTGTATCATAGCTACAAGATGGCACCTATTAGAGAGTGAGAATTAACATTAAGCATGTCTACAACTATTTTGAAATTTTATTTCTTAGTATCTAGATATTTAAGGAAAAATTTATTTTTATAAATTATTCAAGTATCAAGTTCTTTGTTAGAGTAGATCAAATCAACTAAGACAAGGGATATATCCTTTTATAAAAAAATTATGACAGATTGTTTTCACTCTTTCCTCTCCACAAAAATGCAAAATAGCAGCATAATGAAATCAATACATATAAACAATAGTATACACATGCACACACACACACACACACACACACACACACATAGTAAAGAATATGAATCTGAAAGAGAAATCAGGGTATACCAATAGGATTTGTGGAAGAAAAGGAAGTAGATAATTATGTAATTATATTTTAATTTCAAAAAACATCTTCACACATAAAATAATAAGACCACATTGTTTATACAATACAAAATGGTCACCCCTTAGGCCATATAAACACAATAAAAAATTATATTGATGTAATTGTCTATATACATGTGCACATATATTCATAATAATAATAATAAAGACAGACATCAATTTGAAAGTAAGTAAATGGGAGGTCATGAAGGCAGGAAAGAGAATGAGAAGTTATGCAATTGTAATTTAATTAAAATGTAAAAATAAACTACTAACCAACTTTATAAAACAGAAAAAGTATGCTCATTTCAGACTTCAGATATATAAGCACTATGATGTTCAACAATTCAACTTTAAAAACTATAAGAAATCAGTTCTGTGGTTTAAACTCCCCAATATATGCTTTAAAATAACTTCAGTGTGAATAGTAGACCTTAGACAAATGCTTTGGTGTCATGCTACAGTTGGTCATTAATTAATAATTAAAAAAATCTGTTCTATCTTTTTTGTACTTTGTAAAAGCTCATTAAAGGAAAGAAACAAAGCCATCTGAAATTGAGATCTTTTTTTAGTATGTAGAAAATGTCTTATTAATAACACAAAATATTTTACTTAATAAATAGCAAACTTTCTATTTCTTCTTGAATAACTTTTGGTAATTCATGTTTTTATATATGTTTTAGATGTTATCAACATACAATTTTTAATTATGTCTGCTTCTTATATTTAGTCATTTTTGTTTTTGTTACTTATATAATAATGATATTTTTAACTTCTAGTTTGTAAACTTTGATATTCCTCTCATTTTCTGTGGTCAATTTAATTAAATCTTCTTAAGAGCATTAATATTCCTTTTTAACAACATGTTTCTAATTTCTTATTTCTATATAGTTTATTTTTATTCTGCATGTCATTTGTTCTCTAACATTGAATAATTATATTTCTGCTCCTTTAGTGCTTAGTTTTCTCTTCTGTATTGCCTTAAAATAGAGTTTAGGTTAATGTTTTCAAGTCCCTCTTCTTTTGTAATATGATAAGTAATACTATTAAATGTCCTGTACTTGGGATTTGATTGATAATATGCATTGCAATGAAACTCTGCATATGTTCACATTGAAAAATAATGCTTTGTTTCATTTTTTCACACTTAAGTTCATGAGTGTGGATTGGTTGAAGGCAACTCTTAATTTAATTAAATGAAATTATTGAGGAATGGAAAACAGATGTTCACAAAAATTTAGAAGTATCTGAAAAATGCAAGAAAACACACCTTACCATCCAAAAACTTAAACAAGATATATAGAGACAAGATGTGAATAATCGCTATCTGTGTCAAAGAATATTAAATCTTTTCACCAAACTTGTAGGTAGGACTTAAAAAGCAAATTGATATTACAGTTAATTCATTTGTAACAATCACAAAGTTTGATGGTCAGAGTCCATCTCTGAAGTAGTCCCTACTTTCCACATAATCATCGCAAAATGTGCATGCAGTGCCTTTGTTTAATATTGTAAACTTCAAAAGTGTGAGAAAATACGTTTATGTATATTTAAGCTATTATATTTTATTCGTGAGAATTTCATATGTGTATACAATGAAATTTAATTGTATTCCTAACTCACTTCCCATCTTCCACACCTCAATATCATTCCACATATGTCCTTCAAATTTTCCTGTCTTTTTTGTAACACATTTAGTCTAGTTACTGATGTTCAAATATGCATATATGTCTGGCCATCGAGTAGAGCACAGAAAACCTAGCAGTGACCACAGCTGCAAAGAAGAATGATTTCTCCTTTCCCTACAAATACAAATTTCTTATAGCTTCTTAGTAAGTGATGGTTTATGAAGAAAACCCCCAAATATAGAGATTTTCCTGGGTTGATATTCCAGCACACTTACTTGCAGACCTTGAAAAAACAATTTTCAACTTTATATAGTAGAAAAAGAAAACAAACAAACAAACAAACAAAAAACAAGGATAACTAAAACAATCCTAAGAAATAATAGAACTGCTGGGGATATCACCATAATTTTAGGCTGCAGTACAGATCTAGAGTAATAAAACCTACATGTTATTGGCATAAAAACAAACTTGTTGATCAATGGAAATGAAATGAAGTCTCAGACTTAAGCACAAAAATACATGAATATTCACTTCTTGGATAAAGTAGCCATAAATATACAACGAACACAAAGACAGCATCTTCAACAAATAGTGCTGGTCAAAGTGGATGTTTCCATGTAGAAGAATGCAAATAGATCTATGCTTATCACCATGAACAAAACTCAAATCCAAATAGATCAAAGACCTCTATATAAAACCAAATAAATGGAACCTAATATAAGAGAAAGTGGGGAGTAGCCTTGAACATATTAGCATAGGAGGGAACTTTCTTAATAGAACTCCAATAATGTACTCATTAAGATTGGCAATTAATAAATAGAGCCTCATGAAACTGTAAAGCTTTTCTAAGGCAAAAAATATCATCCATCAGAAAGCAACAGCCTATAGAATGGGAAAATGCTCTTACCAACTCCATGTCTGATAGAAGACTAATATATAAAAGATATAAGAACTTAAGAAACTAGATATCTTGGTAGGGGTCCAAATACAATTGGGGAAAATGTTTAAACAAGATATTATTTGCCCGAAATCAGCTGGAAGACACCTTAAGAGAATGATGCCCCATTTTTAAGGGAGGTCGGGTAGGTTTTTGGTTGCTTTCTTGCATGATAGATGTTTATTTTCATTGAGAGTTGGTTTTAAGTTATAATTGGTCTTTAGAGAGAAAACAATGTTAGATTCAGTGATGTCTCTCTTTTACTTTATCTTTCATTATTAGGTTTGGAGATAGGGGCTGAAAAGAAAGAAGATGGAATATAGACATATATAGGGATGATAGAACAAAAAGTAGATTAATTAATCTACTCCTCAACTTAATGCTTTAATTGTTACTCTCAAGTGTTTTTTTAATGTACTGGTATAGGATTTTATATAGAGATGCAAAATAAGCTTAATTTTAGATACATTGGTATAGAATTCAAGCTTGAGATTATTCCTCACACACATTATATATATTTGTACTCTAATAAGTGGTATTCTACCCATAAAACTCAATTATAATACAAGTTTTACATCCAATACTTTGAAAGTGCAATTGCAACTGTTTAGGATAAGTAAGTTATACCAGTTGTTAGTTGATCAAATCATAGTCATATTAATTACTACTCTATTTTTGTCACAAGAATATATATATACTAGGAGATATGATTCTATAGATAGATAAGGTAAGATCATAAGATACGGTCTTCAAAAACCTCAGAGACATACAGAATATGGCATTTTAAGCATTTTTATTATTTCAAAGATACATATAAAAGGAGACAGGTTATCTCCTGGTGTCACCCTACCTATCTCAAAGATGGTGATGAGCACCAAAACACCTCCCTTTGGAGATGGCTTCAAATGTGGCAAACCAGAATTCAGGGAATAAAAGGCAGGTAGATTTCTTTGAATTCAAGTTCAGCCTGGTCTACAATGTGAGTAGAAGATACCCAAGTCTACACGAAGATACCCTGTCTCAACCAAATAAATATTATTACATTAAATTACATTACATTGTCTACTAAGTTTGAAAATTTAAATATTAAGTATAGAAAAATGTACACAGCAGCATTTTCATAGGTATTTAGAATGATGGTGTATACTGATGCAAATCAATGTTTATATAGATAAGAAGGGTGGATTGAACAAGAACAAAATTTTTATTAATCAAACTGTAAAAGAACTAGTTCATTGCATAAACATTGCTATTTTAAGTAGGCCAAAGGAGTATTTAATTTACTCTAGTGCCAATAGCCATTTTATTGGGGAAGTTCAGTAGTCATGTAGGCTTTCTGGAAGGTTCTCTGATATTTTGCAAGGGTCTGTATTGTGATGCATCCCTAAAATTGCTTACAGCCTTTAATACTTCTTCTTTTTTCAAAAATTTGGCATGGTATGAACCTTCACTTTCTGGATATTCACCTGCTTTGATTGAACAAACGTTCTATGAGATCTTTATGTAAATACACTGCTGTTCAGAAGATTTAACTCCTGATAACATAATTCATGGTTTTATTCAAAAAATTTTAGAAGATAAAAATTTAAATAGTTGATAAAAGGTTTATAGCTGCCGTAAATATTTTTCGAGAAATCCAGATGCCTCTCTAGAAGACAGGCTTAAGACAGATTTGTAGTTTTAGATAAGCTTTCACTGTAGAGATATCACCACAAATCTTGATATGTTTCATAAATATAAGAAAGTTGATTTGAACTTCCCATGAACCCTGAATATAATGAGCTAGCAAGAAATGTCTAAAAAAGTACAAACATTAATGTAAAAAAAATCCAGTTTTGTTGTAACTCATTGTCAGTTTATGGCATATTTTCAGTCTAAATTTACTTTGTATCTTGGAATGTAAAACTAGACAAAGAAATGTTTAACTTAGTACCAAAACATGTAATCGCTAAAATCCCTCCCATTGTAACAGTTTTGTCTGTCTCTGCATTAAATCCTTTTTACTATGTGATAATTCTTTCTCTGACATAGAGAACCTTTGCACAGAAAGTGTGAAGTGTAACCAGGACATTAAATTTTGTTGGAATCATTTTCCTTATCCATTTTCTCTCTTGAGTGTTTGCATGTGTGAGTGGTCTATTTTCTCCTCTCTCTCTCTCTCTCTCTCTCTCTCTCTCTCTCTCTCTCTCTCTCTCTCTGTCTTTCTCTCCCTCTCTCTCTATCATAAAATATTTTATTAATTTATTTTTATTCACTTTATATCTTGGTCATTGCTCCATGACTCCTCTCCTCCCTAACCCACTATAACTCCCTCTCCCACATTGCCCCTCCCCTATTCCTCAGGAAAGGGAGACAGCTTTCAAATTCACATTTTCAAGTCACATTAGGACTGTATATGCCCTCTTCCCCTGTGGCCTGGTAAGCCAGTCCCCCAAGTGTGTGTGACCAAAATGTTGACAACTGTGTCCATAGCTGAAACAGCCCCTGCTCTCCTTACTAGAGGACTTACGTGAAGCCTGAGCTGCTTATTGGCTATATCTTTGCAGGGTGCCTAGGTCCAATCCATGCATGATCCTTGGTGGTCACTCCAGTCACAGCAAGCCCCTTTGAGACCTGGATAGTTGGCTCTCTTGGTCTTCGTGTTGAGCTCCTGTCACATCAAAGTCAACTCCCCCCCCCAACACAAACTTTTTCATGAGACTCCCTACTCTCACCTGAAGTTTGGCTATGAGTCCCTGCATCTGTTTCAAACTATTACTGGGTGGAGATTCTCAGAGGAGAACTCTACTAAGTTTCTTTCTGCAAGCATAGCAGAGTGTTGTTAAGAGTGTTGGGGATTTGGTCTCTCATAATGGGGGTGTAGATAGGGGAAATTTTGGGTCAAAGTTTTATGGGTGGCTTGATGTTCTCCTCCCTCTACTAGTAGTCTTGTCTAGTTGGAAATTATGCTAGTCTTTCTCATTAAATTGCAAGTATTTCTACTTCAAGACCCAACTATATCACTCCTGTATACATACCCAAAAATGTCCCCAAAATAAAACAAGGACACTTGCACAACTCTATTCATCACAGCTTTATTTGTAAATTTCCAGAATATGGAAATAAACTAGATGTCTCTCAACTAAAAAATAAATAAGTATATTGTGGTATATTTATACAATGAAATAATACTTATAAAAACAAATAAATCTTGAAATTTGCAGAAAAATGGATGGAACTAAAAAAGATCATTCCAAGTGAAGCAAACCAGATGCGGAAAAGGCATGCGTGGCCTGTAGTCACTTATTAGTGGATGTTAGTCTTATAATACAGGATAAACATACTATAATACACAGACCCAAAGAAGATAAGTAACAAGGAGGATCCAAGAGAATATGCTTAAATATTACTCAAAGGGAGAAATAGAAAAGACTAATGTAGTGGTAGAAGAGAGGGAATAAGATAGGAGAGAGAGCACAGAGATATAGGAGAGGAGTGATCAGACCTAGGAAGAGTAAGGGCAGGAGGTATAAAGGCCTGCAGAGACAATAGAAACTGTGGGTGGGGGCTGGAGAACCAAGTCAGGGTAGGCTCCTTGGAAAATATGAGGGAGACTGTCAGAAAATTCTGGTAGCATATAGCATAGTGTCTCTCTTATTTCTTATTCCCCTGTTGATTCAAAAATAAGATAACAGAACTATGGTTTCGCCAACAGCCTCATCAGATACTTTATCCTACATTATAGGCATACTTTAGCGAAGAAGATCTCTGCACAAGTCCAGTTTATTAGCATGCTAGACTAATCGTTATATCCCTCAAAGGGTAGCTAGAAGCTGCTTCTCACAGCCCTGACTACAAGAGAAACAGTGGGCAGTTTAAGTTTTCCCTGTACAGCACAGCCAGTCCTGATTCATTAGAGATGGAACTCTTGTCTCTCCCTCTCTTCTTACCTGTCCTTACTGGCTGTCTCTTGTAGTCTCCAAATTTAAAAGGTTTTGAATTTAGGTATAGGACACAAGAGAGATCAATCACCAATTGGCACCAAACAAGAGAAACAGTCTCACTCACCACCAAATCACCAATGCCTCAGCAACCTGCCTCGGTTTACCGCTGGACCTGTCAAAGCTGGACTTTGATGTTCTATGTTGAATGTTAAGAATGTCAAACAAACTGATAATCTGATTATTTCTAAAATTTCTGGGAACTATTTTAACTATTACATGTTTTACTTCAACTCCTTAATGCAGTTTAAAATTCAAATGTAGTATGATGTATTCTGTTGTCTAAAAGTGAGAAAATTCATACATAAGTCTAAAATATGGAATAACCCATTTGAAAACAAGCAATAAGGATCATTTATATGGATGAAGTTTAAGAGAGAAGACAGTACTTCAAATGATTTATTTCACTTCTAACAATAAAAACAGTGACTTAATTTTAATCACATGCAAAATCCAACTCAAATGGGACTCAGCCCCTGGGGCAATAATTTATGAATCCATCACTTTCTATTCTGAAAATAATATCAATATCTTTCACTGCCTTTAGAATTTCTAAAAAGCTGATGTTTAAAAAAAAGGTTAAAGTTACACACATACTTTAAACAATCTATTTGATGAAATGCTTATTATTTATTTGTTACATATGATACAGGATTAGAGCAAGTAACATTACTTCTTACCAAGTTGGCACTCTGCATTATCTAACATGTACTTGGCTACGTGCATTTACATTCATATTCTTTCATATTTGAGTAACTTAAGCGGAGTCACATACCTTGACATTGATATAGATTTTGAATTCTAGTTTGTGTGATTCAAATGCTCATGTTCTTGTCCAAAACAGGCACAAGTCAACTAAACTGATGGTCAGGGTTATACTACTATTTTGGAAATGGTAAGACTATAAACATGGATTTTTTTCTAGTGTAAATAAGTTTTAACTGCAACATAGGCTGTTCCAATTTCCTCTATTGTTATTAATTTGGATAACTGATTCATAATTCATGTTGAAGTTTTAATGAAGGATAAAAGAACATGAATATTGCTTTATGGAAAATAAGAAAATACTTTAGAAATAAGGAGAATAACGTTTGAATGGTGGTATCTGAATTTTATATCAATGAAGACTAGGACAGGTGACAATTTCTGCAACACTTTTCAGCTTTGCCCTTAGCTACTGTCAAAAAACCATCTCTTAATACAGTCAGATGAGACATAACTATTTCTGTTATGCATCCCCTTCACTGGGTGGGTGAAAATATTAATAAAGATGAATTGCATATTCATAACATAAAAATAATATATGAAAATGTTTCCATATGGACCAGAACACATCAAAATCTGGGGAAAAGCATTATAGTGATTGTATTACAGAGGAACAGCTCCAGGGAAACAAATTATGATCATTTAACATAAGTGTTTAAAGTAGTTTAAAGTGTTTAAAGCTTGTTTAACCTCTCTACCTTTAATTTGCTAGAGCATGTGTATTCCTTGGTGTCAAGTCACTGGAATATGAATTTAGTTAGATATCTTCAATATCATTCCTAACAATGAAAAAAGTTTTTAATGTGCAAATGATAAAAGATTTAAAATATTCAACTAGCTGAGTTTTTTTAAAAATTTGTTGTTGTTGTTGTTTGTATTGTACTGTTTTAAACCTTATCTTGTATGTCCACATACTTGGGCACTACTTTAATAACGAACTGGTTAGGTAGGCGTAATTACTAAAAATACCTAATATTTTCTTTTAAAAATAATTCTCTTTGCACACTTTGCCCTCTTGTTTTCCTGAACTGCAACTGTAAAAATAAACCAACTAAAATTCAAAGTATACTCTTTTGACATCATATTTTGAATATAATTATTTCTCAAAACACTTTTATCCCTTGTTTTTAGTTTTTCTACTAAAACATGTTATCTTTTTGGCTCGTGTTTCTATGGTGATTAAATCACTTTTTCATGTAAAGAGATCACATCAGATGTGAAGGTTCAATGAGGGGATCTTTTTGAACCTTTAATCTAGTGTTAGGAAACTGTCTGTTAGCTTAAACATTGGCCTTAATTGTTGTGCAAATTTTATGCAAATATTTTAGCACTGAAATCTAGCTGTTCTATTTTTTTGAGTCACTATTAACAAATAGATCTTACAAAGCTATCATGTTATAGTATGATACTTCACTTGTAATGTTTTTAATAAATATTTAGTGTTTTAAAAACTGGAATCTGTCACATTACATAGAAACATCTAGCTTTTGATTGCTCTTTTTCTCATTTTTGGAATGGTTATTTTTAACATTTTATCATTGTATCACGCAGTTTGTCTCTAAATTCCATTTCCATACTTACCTAGAATTATGGTTTCACTATGTGATAGAAATTTCATCATTTTTATATGAACAGAATTAAGTGTTCACTGTTGTGTTATTTCCTTGTGTTGGGGGTTGGTCTGCTGCTGTCTATTCTGATGCTAATTACTGGTCCCCAAGATTTGATTGCTGCCCAGAAGAGCACATTCTCAGGTATCCTGTCCTTGCTATAAACCTTGTCTTCCCATTTGAAAAATAAAAGGCCTAAACCTGGGCTGAGCAGAAGGAAGGGTCAGAGCTAAGGTTCCATGGCTTTGGGAGACAGAGTATCTTTGGAGGAAAAAGAAAGAAGTGAATTGCATTGGAATATGAAGGAATCATATGGGCCAGGAGGAGGAACTCTGAAGTTCTTGATAGAAAGAAGTCGACCAGATGAACAACATAAGCAATATTTTGGGTTTATAGAAAGGAAATAGCCCAGATAGAAATGATTGAAGTATATAGCATGGTATGCAGTCTGGGAGATAATGGGAGATCATTTATGGAGTTAATATCTGCCCAGCCTCATGTAAAATCAAGCTTATTCTAAATAACAACAGGTGTCTGTATCTTTTATTGATTATGATAGCAGATTTAGATAGTACTGCCATAATAATTATAAGTATTTAATAATCATTGTTAGATTTTCTGTAACAACCCTAAGAGGATTTTTTTTTTATTATTTAACATCTTCATATATTTTCTCCTCCACTTTTTTAATTATAGATGAATTTCATGAAGTAAAGATGTATAGTATAATATCCACACACTTATAGGTAATGCAAATCTAATCATATGCATCCTTCCAGTTACCCTTTCTGTGCCCTGCCTGCCTCCTTCTAATCTCCTGTTACATTCATAAGAAACTATCTTCTTTTATTATTTGTAATTAACACATTTTATCTTTCTTTTCAAATAAATCTTTGATGTATAGACTAGATTCAGCATCATTCTCTTTGTGCATTCAGTAACTGATGGCCTCTTCAGCTGAAGTTGGATACTATGAATAGTTTAGCAAGAAATATAAATGCAAAGACATAGCTTTAGCAGACTGATATAATTAATGTTTGTGAATTTTTATCCAAAAGTGGTATAGCTGGATTCTGTGTAATTACAGTTATAATTATTTGAAGAACTTCTGTACTTATTTCCAGTGTAATAGTAATAATTTACATACCATCAGAAGATTAAAATTACTTCCACCTCTACAATATTACTGATATGTTTTGTTGAAGCTACATATCAAATCCTGGGCCATGCACATGTTAGTTTAGCACTGTAACATTGGCATACGTATTCTCACTTGGAGCTTTGATTTAGGTTCTCACTAGAAGATCAGACAGGCCTTGAAGTTGTTATGCATTCAAAGATGGATTACACCCTCAGGTCTACTGATCTTAGTCTGTTGAATGGTTAAATTGTGATATGATCCAATTACTATACCTGGCTTATCTTTGTATACATAATGATGAACATTCTAATTAAGTTGAGATTCTATCTCAAGACAATTATTATTGTATTGAGACACATTCTTACTCTGCAACTAAGGACAGTTTAGTCTTCACTATGTATTTCATGGTGACTTTAAACATATTTTAGGAGACAACTTTGCTGCCTCAGCATTCTATACACTATTATTACAACTGTGAATCACCATACTTGTCTGAGTGTATCTTGCATTTCCATTTCCTTGATTAGCCATACTAATGACAAGTAATTAGCAAGGCCTCAGACTCTAGTGAGTAAAACAATACCTGTCATATGAAAGTGGAAGAAATAAAAATTGAGTCTCGTTATTTATATATCAAAAAGACTTTTCCATGCTAAAACATCATTTTGTACCAGAGTGATAGACAACAGAAAAGTAAAACTATTTTTGATAAATAATTGTTACTGTATACAAATAGACTTGATTTCTACAGTTTCAGTTTTCTACAATTTTCCAAAGTCCAAAAATATCAAGTCTATAATTATATAAATAATCAATTTGTAAGGGTTAAGTTGAATAATTTACAGAATAGCATAATGTTGTCTCCTCATTCTACTTTCGTCTTCTGGGATTATCATTCATCCCTTGTATACTATTTCTACACTGTATATTCTACTTGTTAGTCACTTCAGTGTCAGCTCAATTATAAGAACAGTTGTTAATGTGTCACAATGTTTATGTTCAAACAACCTTATTTATTTATTAATTGAAATTATTATCTTAATTATAATGGATAGAAACCACAGATGTAGTGATTTAGAAGTGGTGTTAAGTTATAAAATAAGGAAGGACATGTTAATGCTGATATTATGTGGCAAAGCTGCAGATTTATAGGGAGAATATGGGATATCACCTGTAAGTTACACTCTGAGGGTACAGATGTCCTCTTATTGCCTGTAACTAACATAACTCCAAGAATAAGGTCAAACAACTGTGGATCCTAAGTAAAGTTATCTGTTATCAGGATAATCTATGTTTCATAGTAGCTCTGTTGAACAGAACTGACAGAAGTAGAATATTTAATCTTCCTTTTAAATGTTTCAAAATGATACCTGTGTTCTCTTAAGTTTGGAACCCATTAGTATAACTTCTAAGAGAATAGATTTAGTCAAAAATACAGATACAACAATTTTTTTTTACTGACATCAATTTTAAGCATCATGTATTGATAATAAATATTTTCCCAGCATTTTCTTGGAAGGCTATATCTACTACCCTTCAACACTGGTGAAAATGCTGATATACATTTTAAAGAGACATTTCAAATAAGGAATTCCTAGAGATGAGAGTATGTTTGGGTTGTAGAACATTGGTTAGTGTGAGCAAATGTCTCAGTTCAATCCCTGAACAAATCACAATACATAATAACAGAATTACCATAATTGCTATATGCATATCTTGAAAATCAGATATAGAATAGTAGAATTCTCAGATGTAGTCCAAGAATTGGTATTTTCACTCTTTAAACCTCAGTAATTTGTATTCATACTACGAGCAAACATATCTAAGTATCCTAGTGTCTTGAGATAAGGTTAACCACTGCTAATTTAAATTCTTCCCCTGCTGGTGTTTCAATGTACATTAGGGCTAAACACAAAAATTGTTCCATATTCTAAAACTTTCACTTCAGACTGAAATAGTAAATCAAAATAGGCAGAGACTTTCAAAAGTCTGATTTTCCTACAAATGATGTATAATTTTTTGTTTCAGCCATTTGGATCCATTACTCTGAGAATGTCTGCTGACTATGAAGGATGTACCTATAGAGAAAAATGACTATAGAATCCAAGCAGGATTTGGCAGAAGGAAGATTTTTAATAAACATCTTGCATGATATTTTACTTTATTTCTGGAAAGGATAAACTTTGTACTGTATCTCAGTTATAAAATTGTGTAACTCTTAGGTGGAAGAGAACTCAGGTTTGAGTTTTGGTAGCCAGTTTATCACTTTGTGTAGAAAAAAATGTTCTTTTGATTATTCTAGTCTTCAATCGGCTGAATCAAGTCTAAATTTACCCTAACTTTGAATCTTATTGAATAAGGACAATATAAACTGCCTTTGTGTTTTCATGGTGAATTTTGGATAATACTTACTCCTCCACATCTTCTTAGTTATAAAATCCATTCATTATGACCAATAACACCTATAAAATTGATAATTTATGAATATACCAAATAGCTTCAAATATTCCATATACATTACATATTCATTTTTTATTTCTAAGTTTATACTGAGTTAATTTTTGGTAATGATAATAATAGTAATTTAGTATGTTCTTTATGGCAAGACTCATCTCACCTAATTTAACCATATTATCACATATTACATAGAATGCAGAAACTGAATACATGTATTTATTTACCAACATAATTTAACTTTTAAGGTGAAGTGCAAGAGTTTGAGCTGCTAACAACTATGTTTTCTATAGCTCTTATAAATACTTCTTAGCATGAATAGTAAAGAAAGTTAGATTGAATTGTGCTGGTCATTACTAATGTAGAAGTCAAGGATACCCCAAGTTCACCTTTTTCAACAACAAATATAATCCTAGTAATGTAAATTCAGAGTATATAAAGGCCAATTTCTGAAAGAAAAGTCTCTTGCTATTTCAAATTTGCTTCAATCACATTGATTACCTCATTTCCCAACACTTTAATTCAAAGAAGATAAGAATTGAACCATAATTATTGCGCCTCATTTATGAAAAATGCTTTGTATAGTAAATTTACATTTTTAACACTCACAGCAAGTACTCTTAACCGCTGAGGCATTTTCCAGCCTCTTAATGGATATGAGAAAGAAAGGAAGGAAGGAAGGAAGGAAGGAAGGAAGGAAGGAGGATAGGTAAGAAGACTTAAGGATAATAGAAGTTAAGCTTGTAATTTCTTTGTTCCACTTACCAAGATGTGAGTACAGAACATTGAAATGTAAGAGCACATGTTCTTAAAATTACATGAAGCCTTATATTTAGTATAAAATGTTGCTGGCCTAAGTATTATTTTTAAAAACAGTTCATCTATATTTTTGTAACAATAAAAAATATTTTAGCTCAATCCATTTATCCACAAATTTCGGGAATTCCTTGTTTTTAATAGCTAAGTAGTATTCCATAGTGTATATGTACCATAGTTTCTTTATCCACTCTTCTATTGAGGGACACTTAGGCTTTTTCCATGTTCTGGCTATTATGAATAAGGCTGCTATGAACATGGTTGAGCAAATTTTCTTGTTGTATGCTGGAGCATCTTCTGGGTATATTCTAAGGAGTGCAATTGCTGGGTCTTGAGGAAGCCCTATTCCCAGTTTTCTGAGATAGCACCAGATAGATTTCCAAAGTGGCTGTACTAGTTTGCATTCCCACCAGCAATGAAGGAGTGTTCCTCTCTCCCCACATCCTCACCAGCATGTGGTGTCACTTGAATTTTTGATCTTAGCCATTCTGATGGGTGTAATATGGAATCTCAGAGTTGTTTTGATTTGCATTTCCCTGATGACTAAGGAGGTTGAGCATTTCTTTAAGTGTTTCTCAGCCATTTGATACTCCTCTGTTGAGAATTCTCTGTTTAGTTCCAAGCCCCATTTCTCAATTGGGTTATTCAGTTTGGTGGTGTTTAATTTCTTGAGTTCTTTATATATTTTGGATATTAGACCTTTGTCAGATGTAGGGTTGGTGAAGATTTTTTCCCAGTCTGTAGGCTGTCGCTTTGTTCTCTTGATAGTGTCTCCTGCCTTACAGGAGCTAGAAATGATCATAATGAGTGAGTTAACCCAGAAGCAGAAAGAATCAAATGGTATATACTCACTTATATCTGCATACTAGCCCACGGGGCATGTCCCACGAAAGCTTTCACTTACCAGGAAACTGGTACCGAGGGGAGGGCATCCTATTGGGACTCTAAATGAGAGACGCATGGGAAAATAGCAAAATAAAAGGATACAGAGGGTCCTAGAAACCTACAAGTAGAACAATATGATAGGCAGATTTGGGCCCAGGGGTCCCGCTCAAACTAAGACACCAGCCAAGGACAATACAGGGGGTAAACTTTAAACCCCTTCCCAGATCTAGCCAATGGTCAGAATATTCTCCACAGTTGAGTGGAGAGTGTGATATGACTTTCTCATGTACTCTGGTGCCTCACATTTGACCATGTCCCCTGGATGGGGAGACCTGGTGGCATTCGGAGAAATGACAGCAAGTTGCCAAGAAGAGACTTGATACCCTATGAGAATATACAGGGGGAGGTAATCCCCCTCAGAAACAGTTGTAGGGGAGGGGAATAATGGGAAAATGGGGGCGGGAGGGAGGATTGGGAGGATACAAGGGATGAGATAAACATTGAGATGTAACAAGAATAAATTAAGAAAAAGTAAAAAAATAAAAAAGAAAAAAAGAAATATTTTAAAAACTACAAACATTGCATTACCAAGTGTGATATAATAAATCATAAATATTTACAAATTTTGATATCCAAATAATGGATTGTTAAAGAAAATTGAATTAAGATATTAGTAATAGAGAGAGAACTGAAAGAATGTACTTGGTGAAGGATCCAGACAGGAGCACATTAGGATGAGTGCTGAGCTCTGACAGAGAAGATTCTTTAAGCCACAGGGGTCAAATCATGTTCAAGAATTCTTCACAAAACAAGATGTAACTTTCTTATGTATTATATTCATAAATTATTACCTATATTATGTACATTATTGAACATACAATAAAATTTTGTAGTGATTTTTAATAAGGAACTTTTTTCCTTGGCCAATAAAACACATTCAAACCAATTATCAATTTATTCTTTTGTGAAAAATGTAGTATTTTTCTTTCGATATCCATATTCCCTCATTCTTCAAAAATAGACCCTTCAATGTGTAAACATAAAAATATCCAGAGTCCCAAGTGTTTATAACATGTGAATTCTTTGATAATGTTTTCTTCTGGTTTTTGTTCACTTGAAGAAAAATTATTTCTTTTCATTTTTACTTGTATCACTCTCATTTGGATAATGTATGTTCCTTAGCCAACCATATTCCGAACTGTAAAAAATTACCTAGACATATTTTACTATGGATTGGGGAAGGGATAAATAACACTAAGGATATATTTAAATCCATATAAAGATACTTTATAAGCCACACACACACACACACACATACTCAAACACACAGACACACAGATACATATGCACAAGTGCATACAAGCTTTCATCGGCTTTACCCAGACCCTCCCAGAAGACATCGTTGCCAATCTACGGACAGGTAACAACTACTATAAAGAAGGACTACATTTTCTAGGTAGCTTGTCCTTTTTTGGTTGCTTGTGGTCCAGTGAATAATTGCACACTCAGGTGTGACTGAGCAATACAAAATTGATTCAGTGGAACATAACAATTTAAAAAAATGAATGGTAGATGTTTCATAAGTTATTGTTAATGGGTGTGCTTCAGACTATGTAAATAATGTATATTTTTTGTATTGCTCTTGGTTGCTTGACAACATATGGTGGTAACACCATATTACTGAAGACACCACACCTTTCCTTAGTCACAACACATAGATTATTCAAGTTTGAACTGACAAGAAAGCTTCTTCACTACCCATTAGCTTTCATGGTACCAGAAGGTACTATGAAGACTGATAGTAGTGGAATGATCAACAATTTAAATACCTGTGAACTCTATTAACTACAACAATGATCACCATGACAAGATGGGCAATAGTGCAATAATGTAATAGTGACAGAAAATGATTTCTGGGTGGTATGATCCCATTAAGAGGAGAAAATCCATGTGTGGTAGTATAAATTTTTGTACAACCCCATATATGAGCTCATAAGCCTTAGGGATAAATTTACTGGCATGGGGGTTTGGGAATTTAGCTAAGTGGTAGAGGTTTTGCCTAACAAGTGCAAGGCCCTGGGTTCGGTTCTCAGCTCTGGTGAAAAAAAGAAAGAAAGAAAGAAAGAAAGAAAGAAAGAAAGAAAGAAAGAAAGAAAGAAAGAAAAAAAAGAAAAAAAAAAAGAAAAAAGAAAGAAAGAAAGAAAGAAAGAAAGAAAGAAAGAAAGAAAGAAAGAAAGAAAGAAAGAAAGAAAGAAAGAAATACCATTGGGGCTGGAGAGATGACTCAGAGGTTAAGAGCACTGCCTGCTCTTCCAAAAGTCCTGAGTTCAATTCTCAGCAACCACATGGTGGCTCACAACCATCTGTAATGGGATATGGTACCCTCTTCTGTTATGCAGGTTTACATGCAGGCATGACACTGTATACATAATAATAAATAAATATTTTTAAAGATTTTACTAGTATGTTTTTGCTAAAATAACATAAAACCAATGTGCCTTCTAATTTTGGGACTCTATACACATAGATTAGTGAAATTCACAGACTATATTAAAAAGTGTCTTTGTGTACTGGAGAATGATTAATACATAAACTCACAAGAATTCAATGGCCGATAATTAATCATTAGAAATCTCATCCATAAATAAGATATCCATATTAACCTTGCTAAAGGTCAGGAAATATTTCAGAAAGAGTTTAAAATATTGAAGGAGTAAATTACTGGGGAAGACTCAAATGATACTATGTCTTCTGGGCATCACAGGATGGCTGAAGTCATGAACTCACAGAAGCTGTAGTTGTCTTCACAATATTTGCACAGTATCACGTCAATCAACACTTTAACAGTGGTGGGGTAGGAGCTCATAAGATTCCAACCACTAGCTGAGGAGTTATTGACAGTTGATGGTTTTTTGAGGAGGAGAGTTAGATTTTTATGGAGAAGTGTCCTCTGGTAGGTCAAACATTCTCCAACAGATATCCCTCCTACACATGAGTAGTATATGGGTAGTATAAATTGGACTTTTAGCATCATAATTTAAAGGAGAGAAGAGAACATGAATTTCAAATGGGTAGGAAAATAAAAGAAAGGCCTAGAATGAGTTTTGGGAAGAAAGGGCATGAGTATGTTCAAAGTAGATTTCATGACATTCTCAAGAGATTTAGTAAAAGTTCCTCATGCATAAAAATAAAAATAGGACCTGCAGTTTGTAGGAGGTTGAATGTGGTTGTAGATTGCATCCTACAAACATATACAACATACAACAAGGTGGGAGAAATAGTCTTCCCCAGGGAAGAGCACACCAATTGGTTACTACTACAAGGTGGTCATTTCTGAAAACATACATAAAAATGATTTTAAAATTATATTTTAATTATTATTAATAATGAAGTTAGGGAAATATATGTAAAATTGTAAAACAAGAATGCATTCTCTCCCAAAAGTGTGAATAATTTAGGATACCTTCAAAGAAACTTAAAATATATGAATGAAATAAAATATAGTTGAGTTATTCATTCATATCCATCCCTCAAGCCCATATATTTTCCCCCTTACATATTAAGATTACTACCCAAAGTAGTACATGAAAATTGCTTTTTGAAGGAAATATGGAATTTTATTGTATAATGTTAATAGAAAGATACAATGAAAGACCCATCCCACAAGTTTTAAAAAGGGCTAAGTAGGCAATAAATTCCCTCAAGAGACACCTGATACCACAGCTCCTTCTTTCTTATTCAATAATAGTTACTTCTGTAGACAAGCACACAACACTATGCATCTATAATATAAGCCCTTAGGACATATTTAGCATACAAAATGAGCCTGTGTTTTCTGTCAGTTAACAACAATCTAAGGAGTCAAAGTTTGTCACATTTACTCATATGTGAAATCAAATGATTCAGTTTAAGAAAAATACTAACCTAAAATCTGTTGCAAGTTGATGTGAGAAACTGACTGTTCCTCACCATGACAGGATAGTTGGTATTAATTTTAAACTTTATACCTAGAATGTAGGACTCTGGGTTCATCCCTGAGAAACTATGGGAAGGTTTGACTCTGAGAATATTTGGGAGATATTATATTGACTATATTAACTGATATGGAATGACCAATCTTAATTGTGAGTATGACAATAGCCCTTGTATTGCATATAATGCAGAGGTTAAGCACAGTACCAGACAACATGCTTTTATTGCCCCTCTTTTCTGAATGTAAATGTATTATGACCAGCTTCTTCAAGCTCCTACTGCTGTGACTCCTTTTCCATGATATACTGTAATGTGGTTCTGCAAGCTAAATAAATCTCTTATTCATTCAAGTGTTTGGGGGACTATTTTATTGTAGCCAAAGAATGGAGATTGTGATGCCCTAATATTTTCCTTCTTTTTTTATATAACAGATACTCCAAATTTTATATGTCCATTTCTAATCTACTTAAAAGTCATTTAAGCCAATGTTATACTCAGGTTTTGATAGAGAATCATGTAAAAACCATAGGTAACTTTTGTTAAATAGTAATTTTCATTTGTAAATTTTTCACATAGGCATATGATGTATTTTGGTGATATGCACCCAGTGGCCAGCTTCTCCAGGAAACTAAGTTTTATACGAAAACTTATTGCCTCAGTATCTTTCCTTTTTTTTATTAATTTATTCATATTACATCTAGATTGTTAGCCCTTCCCCTGTTTCCTCCCATTCTTCCCTCCCTCCCACTTCCCCCCTTCTCCCCTCCCCTATGTCTGTAATTGAGGGAGACCTCCTCCCCCTATATATGCTCTTAGAATATCTAGTCTCTTCTTGGTAACTTGCTATCCTTCCTCTGAGTGCCGCCAGGCCTCCCCATCCAGGCGACGTGGTCAGAAAAAGGGCACCAGAGTTCGTGTGAGAGTCAGATCTCACTTTCCACTCGACGGTGGAGAATATCCTGTTCATCGACTAGGTCTTGGTAGGGGTCTGAAGCTTACTGCCTATATTCTCCTTGGCTGGTGCCTTAGTTTGAGGAGGGCCCCAGGACCCAGAACTGCCTGTCATAGAGTTCTTCTTGTAGGTTTCCAGGACCCTGTGGATCCTGCTATTTCCCCATTCTTCCATGCTACTCTCGCCTGAAGTCTCCTCTGACCCACTTTCTGTGGTACATGTACTCTATGGAATACTACTCAGCTATTAAAAACAAGGAATTCCCAAGATTTGTGGACAAATGGATTGATCTAGAAATTATCATAATGAGTGAATTCACCCAGAAGCAGAAAGAGACAAACGGTATATACTCACGTATATCAAAACATTAGTCCAAGGGATATGTACCATGAAAAACTTTACTTACTCAGTATCTTTTCTATATTGGCTGGTCAATAAAATTCAGAAGAATAACCATTATTGGAATGATGCCTGAAATTTTCATAAGGAAGTATAACTTGAGCATTATATTTAGTTCATTAACTTACATCTGGTCTGAGACGAAAAAAATGAAAATTTCTTTATTCTCATTATTACCGCAGCTTAATAACTTATTCCATGAAATTTGAAGTGATCCCTTGCACTACCGCCACATTAAATTATTTTAGGAAATGGACTTTGAAGCTGCCTTTCAGTAGAAGTCTGAGAAAATTAGAGATATAAATCAATAGTTCTGCTAATAGAATTACCCTTCTATTTTAATATAGAAGTTCTTCTAATTTTAGGCATACATGGTTTGTCTTTATTGTTTATAACCATTTTGATGAGGTGGAGGAATAGAATATTGTGAAGAGATTTTTTTTATTTGCATAGGACAAGGAAACAAATATGAAAATAACGAGATCATATTAGGGAATGTATCTGGAAAGATATTGCTCTTACAAACAATACAAGTACATTTCCCACCACAACATGGTGGTGCACAACCATCTGTAACAGCAATCACATGGTATCTGTCATTCTCTTTTGGGCTCAGTGGTACACACATATATATCTTGTGGCTTGCTCATGTAAATAGAATACACAAAATTAAATCTCATAAAAATATGGTTTTCTGTGGAAGTCAGAAATTATTAAGAAATTTTTGGGGCTGCAAAGGAACAAAAAATCTGGGGAAAAGTTTAAGGTATTATAAACACTGTAGATCTGGGAAGGGGTTTAAAGTTTACCTCCTGTATTGTCCTTGGCAGGTGCCTTAGTTTGAGTGGGACCCCTGGGCCCAAATCTGCCTATCATATTGTTCTACTTGTAGATTTCTAGGACCCTCTGTATCCATTTATTTTGCTATTCTCCCATGCGTCTCTCATTTAGGGTCCCAATAGGATGCCTTTCCATCTGTCCTAGTTTCCTGGTAAGTGAAGGCTTTCGTGGGACATGCCCCTTGGGCTAGTATGCAGATATAATTTTTTTTAACCTTTTTATTTTATGTGCATTGGTGGTTTTGCCTGCATCTATGTCTATGAGAGTGTCAGATCTTGAAGTTACAGACAGTTTTGAGTTGCCATGTGAGTGCTGGGATTTGAACCCAGGTCCTATGGAAGTGCAGTCAGTGCCCTTAACCACTGAGCCATCTAGCCAATGGTCAGAATATTCTCCACAGTTGAGTGGAGAGTGTGATATGACTTTCTCACATACTCTGATGCCTCACATTTGACCATGTCCCCTGGAGGGGGAGACCTGGTGGCACTCAGAGGAAGGACAGCAGGTAGCCAAGAAGAGACTTGATACCCTATGAGAATATATAGGGGGAGGTGATCCCCCTCAGGAACAGTCATAGGGGAGGGGAATAATGGAAAAATGGGGGGGGGGGAGGAATGGGAGGATACAAGGGATGAGATAAACATTGAGATGTAACAAGAATAAATTAATAAAAATAAATAAATAAATAAATAAATAAATAAATAAAAATAAACACTGTAGATTTGAAAATAGCAATTTAAGTAGTGAGATGCTGTGTCTGTCCCTAGCAAAGTGAATTTATGGGTTGAGATGTTATTTGAATTCAACCAAAATACAAACAAACAATAACGCCTTGGGATGCAAAGGCAGGAAGATCTCTGTAAGTTCAAGGCCAGCCTGGTCTACAGAGCGAGTTCCAGGACCACCAGGGCTATACAGGGAAACCCTGTCTTGAAAAATAAGAAAAAATTTTAAATTAAAAAAGAAAAACCAAAAAATATAATAGAATAAAAAATGAAATGTAAATTCTTTTTTTTTTTTTCCTTTAAAGTCATTTTTTCTCATACAATATACCCTGGCCAAAGTCTGATTTCCCTTTGCTCCTCCATGTTCCCTCTCTTCTCTACCGCAAATCCACAGTCCTACTGTTTCTTTCAGAAAGAGCAGATATCCCAGGAATACCAACTACACATGGTAGAATTAGATGCAATAAAACTAGGCACAATATCTCTTATCAAGGCTAGACAAGGCAACCCAGTAGGAGGAAACAGGTAGCAAGAGCAGGAAAAACAGTCATAGACACCCCCATATGTACTGCTAGGAAACACACACACACACACACACACACACACAAACACACACATTTGCGTATATGAGATGTTTCTAAGCTCCTTATGAAGACACTTAGTTCTAGGGACTTTCCTCTTAGCACGGCTTTCATTATGTCCCATAAATTTGGGTATGCTGTACCTTCATTTTCATTGAATTTTCAGAAGTGTCTAATTTCTTTCGTTTTACATGACCAAGTTGTCAATGAGTAGAGCTTTGCTCAGTTTCCATGCATGTGTCAGGTTTTTGTTACTTCTGTTGTTGAGGTCTACCATTAGTCCATGGTTGTCTGACAGGAAACAAAGTATTATTTCAATCTTCTTGTATTTGTTGATGCTTGATTTATGGCCTACTATTTGTTCAGTTTTGGCAAAGGTTCCATGAAGGTATAATCTTTTTTGTTTCGGTGAATGTTTCTGTAGATGTCTGTTAGGTACATTTGGCTCATGACATCATTACTGTCATTATTTCTGTTTACTTTGTTTCTTTGTCCATTCCTTTGGTGAAAGTTGTGTCTTGAAATCTCCCACTATTCTATTAATGTGTAGGGATTGATGTGTGGTTTAAGCTTCATTAATGCCCTTGAATTTGGGGCATAGTTGGACAGAATTGAAATGTTATCTTGGAATTTTCCATTGATGCATGTAAAGTGTTTTTCCTCCTCTCTTTTGATTATTGTTTTTTTGACATTCTATTGTATTGCATATTAGAATGACTACTCTATCTTGCTTCCTTGGTCTGTTTGCTTGGAAGTCTGTCTTCTAGCCCTTTGTTCTCAGGTGTGTTTCTTGAATATAGCGGAATGTTGCAGACTCCTTATTCATCCATTCTGTTAGTCTTTGTCATTTTGTCAGAGAGTTGAGCCTATGGATCTTGAGGAAGAGTAATAACAAGTGACTGCTAAATTCTTTTACTTTGATGTTGGTTATAATGTGTTTATGTGCGTGTCTAATTTTTGTTTTGCTGAAGTGGAGTTATCTATTTCTTGTGTTTTCCTTGATGTAGTTATCATCCTTAGGTTGGAGTGTTCCTTATATTATCTTCTGTAGGGCTAGATTTGTGGATAGGTGCTGTTTAAATTTGGGGGTTTTGTTTGTTTGTTTGTTTGTTTGTTTGTTTGTTTTTTGTCATTGAATATCATGTTTTTTTTCTTTCTATGGTTATTGAAATTTTTGCTTGGCATAGTAGTCTGGACTGTCATCTGTGGTATCATAGGGTTTGCAAGACATCCGCCCAGGCTCTTGTGGGTTTTACGGTCTAAGATGAAAAGTCATGTCTGATTATGATAGGATTGTCATTATTTGTTATTTGACCATTTACCTTGCTGTTTTTAATATTTATTTTTTTCTGTACATTTAGTGTTTTTATTATGTAGCAGGAGGAGTTTCTTTTCAGAAGTACACTATTTGATGTTCTTTAGGCTTCATGTGTGTTTATAGGCATCTCTTTATTTAAATTAGGAAAATTATTTTCAATGATTTTGTTGAAAATGTTTCTGGTCTTTGAAGTGAGGAATCTTTTTTTCCCTCAATTCCTATTATTCTTAGATTTCACCTTTTTAATGGAAAACTTGATTTCTTTGATCTCTTGTGTCATGAATTTTTTGATTTAACATATTTCTTAATGGCTGCATCAAATTCTTCCACTGTATCTTCTACAACTAAGATTTTCTTTTCTCCTGTTAGTGATGCGTACCTCTGTAGTTCCTGTTTTCTTCTCTATGTTCTCTAGTTCCAGGATTTCATCAGTTTGTGCTTTTTTATTGGTTCCATTTCCATGTTCAGATTTGAACTCTTTAATTTATTTCATTCACCTGGTTTTTTGCATTTTCTTGAATTTCTTCCATTGATATATTCATTTCCTCTCTATATGCTTCTCTAAAGACATCTCTCATGGCCTCAACCTGACTGTATTGTGTTTTATTTCTTTCTGGATTTTGTTCATTTCCTTCATTATTATCTTCATAAGGATAGATTTGAGGTCATTTTCTTGTGTTTCATTTGTGTTAGAGTATCCAGGGGTGATTGCTTCAGGATAACTGTGTTCTAGAGATGCCACATTGTTTTGGCTTTTGTTGTTTGTGTCTTTACATTGACCTTTAGCCATCTGCCTGTATCTTTCATTGGGTGGTAGTTTCTTGTACATTTCACTGGTCCTTAAGTACAGGTCATAGGCGAGTGACTAAAGGCTGAGACACCATGCCTGCAACTACCAAGGAACTTTCCATAGTACAGCTGGTGTTTTGTGGCTGACAGGTCAGTCTAAGAAACTGAGTACAGCATGCTAAGTGCAGGTGTGTGGCTAGATGCTGGAGACCACTTGCTATCCCATGGAAGGGACCTAGGAAATTTCTATGGATTATCCTGGTATCTTGAGTTCAGATCCATTTGTACATCACACTCTGAGGTCTCCTCACTGCATAGAAATCCAGACATTGATGTTTTGTGACACACAGTTCAGATTGAGACACTGAGTGCAGTGTCCTGTGTACCAGTATCTGGATATATGTGGATACTGTGTATGTGCACACATCCTGGGAACCAGAAATTTTTCTTCTTACTAGCCAGGTGACTTGAGGACAGACCCACATGTGTTCCATACCCTGTGGTCTCCTCTCACCTGTTAAATACCAGCAGTGGTGTTTTGGAGCCCACAGTTTAGCCCTTTCATTGCTGTGCAGTTACTGCTGTCCTGCTGATCAGACACAATGTGATCTGCATTTCCACCTTGGGTTCCCCTGCCATGAATGTTTTACTTGCATATTATTGAAAGCTAGTGAGAAGATCAAGTCTACATTCAAATATCAGAAAATAAGATAGGAAGATGGAGAGAGAATGTGCTTCTATAACATAAATTGGACTTGCTAAATATGCAAGTAATAGAGGCTCCCAAATTTAAGATTAAGAAAACAGGATGTACATACTACTTGTTAGACGAATAAAGAATCCACATTTCCTTGATATTTGTTTTACTTATACTATTAGTAGATGCTTTGATGCCTTTCACATTACTGAAAATCAATCATTTGAGCATAAGTTTCTATACACATTATCACACACATATATAAATAATGTTTTACTACATGAGTAACATTTAACCTGGTAAAAATGACATATAAAATCAATAGTAAAAACAGTGACAATAAGAATTTCCAGCAATATAAGAAGCAATGTGAAAGTTCTGAGTCATATTCTTCATAAGAACATGACAAAGAAGCAACTGATAACTAGATTTTTAATTCTAGCTTAGAACACTACAATAAATAAATTTATGTTGTTTTCAACAACATGGTTTTTGTTGCAATACTTTGTTATGACAGTTCTATGAAATGAACAATGGCATCTTCTACAGAACAAAAGATGACTGCAGAAATTTCAAAATGGTGAATGATGAGTTAATATAGGTTAAGTTACAGAGCAGCTGCTATAGCTTTCAAAACTCAAGTTGGACTTACTCTTTACTAGTAGGCTAGAAACATCATGTGTTGATAGTTTTTAAAGGTGAGATTTTTGTGTGATAGTTAAGATCAAAAGAACCTATAAGATCTAGGTATTAAACCAATGACGTTTTAGCTTAGAAAGAAAGAGACACCTGAGCTAGGATTCTGTCTCAACATATGATGCATTTTATTACCTTGGTACATGTGGAGAAACCCACAAAGAACTTTCCATAGACGTGTGTTTCTACACTCAAATTCTCAGTGTCAGAAATGTGACACAAAACATTCCTCCTCAAATATCTCACTACAGTAATTAAAAATGAGAATATACATCTAGTAACTGAAAAGGAAGAGAGTGTTTATACTATGTGGTCTGAGAAAGAAAAATGAACATCATAAGTTTATGAAAAGGTAAATGGCAGATAGAGAAAGAGTAACTTAACTGATTTTCTCTCATATAAAAGGTACTTAAATGGTATCAGATAAGGATCAAAAATCAATTGACATAATAAAGTTGTCTCTATGTAAATAACTTATAGAGTCAACTTAAGCCATTTTGAATAAATAATATACAAGTTGAGTAATGTAAACAAAGAGGAAAAATAAAAAATAAGGAGGCAATTCACATTATAATACAGTAATGAATTGGAGCTGGACAAAGTGGCTTGTGCCTGTAATCCTAGCACTATGAACACAGAGACAGGAGTAGTATAATGAGTTACAGGCAATAGAACTACTCTCAAAGAAAAAAGGATACATCATAGCTGAACCCACAAATTAATAGAAAAGGTAAAATAAAGAGATGGCAAAGTAATACAAGGTGGTAAGAAGTAAAATTTGTGATCATGATTCACAAATAAATCCCAGGGCAAATATAATCTAGGACAAAATACATTAAGCAGAGCAAGCATTGTCTCAGAGCAGAAACTGTAAGATATTCCAGGAAAATTATAAACAAACTCAATACAAGCATTAAAATATCTGTAACAGCTCAGTAATGTCTGCAACAATGCATACAATGCATTTTTAGATTCACAATTGTTTCTAAATTATTTTTCTGGTCACAGATATGCATTGGATAGCAGCACTGTGCTTCAGGCTGCAGGTTAGTTTGACAGCCCTAGTGAAGACCAGGTAGATAATTTGTAGATCCTAGTGCAAAAAGAAAATATGAGGCCAGCTATTGATAAGGCGAAGAAGAAAAAATTGTTACTAGAGGTATAAAATATGAAATGTTTCTTATTGGAGAACTTGATAGTTCAAATATGCTCTATTTTTGAAATGCAATATGGTTAATATTAACAAAATATTAACATCACAGAGTTGTAAATGAACATAATACATAACATAATACTTACCTTAATGGCATATAATGCAATACGTTGTATTTCTTTATTAGTTTTATATTTTATTAAAGATAAAATATATTTTGACTTACCAGGTACAGATTTGTTTATTAGAATATACAATGCACACTTCTGAATATTTCATTTTATTCTCTCTAAGTTATAGAAGTGTTAGTTTCTTGGGATATATGCAAGTCAGCAAATAAATTTTTATTTGTTTTTGTATCTGAAAAATACTTTTGAGTTGATGCAATGCAGCTACTAAAAATTTTGTGAAGAATATTATATAGGATATGATATCATTAGGATAATTTTCTATCTCAATCACTTTAAATTGTAAATTTTATCTTATGCAGCCAATAATTTTGCAGAATGTTAATTTTAAAAGAATTAAATTTATAGAACTAGTTTCATGGGAATCTGAGATTAACCTCAAATGTAAATTCATAAAATAGAATTCTGATATTCCCTTCACATTTTCTATAGATTCTTAAGTTTGTACACAAAAGCAAAAGTGGCTAATGATTTGTACATAATTAAGAGCAGCATTTTAGTTATTATTTTTCTGTATGTTTAATTACAAGGAAACCATATTTGTGATTATCCTTCTTATTACCATGTGGTTCTTTGTAAATTTTGTATAAAATAATGTTTGTTTGCTACTATGATTTTGAAATTTACTTTAAAATTTTAACTTATGAATATTTTCTTTGCAAACCCATTCAAGGTTTGAAAGCCATAGATTATAACCTTATAACTTCCTATCAATTTATAATAGTCTTCATTATAATGTTTATGTAAAAGCTCATATTTCACAATAATTTACTGGCTCAACCACTCAAACTGGAAAATTACCGATGGCATAATGTCTATGAGTCTAGCATGAAAATTGACCAGGAACGATGTCAAAAAAATCTTAATGAGTTCCATAAAGCATATATAAAACAATATTTTATGGTAAAAAGGAAATAAACTAGAAATTACAAAAAACTTTAAACTGTTCTTTGAACTGAAGAGTTACAGTTTCTGCTACATAGCTCATGAAAAAGGGAAAAATGAAAACTTAAATTCAAATTATCTAGAGGACTATGACAATAAAAACAGAATCTGTGGGTGAAACTTAAATGCATTCAGTGAAAAAGTTTAGTCTTAGACACTGAGGTCAATCAAAATAAAAGATTTAAAATTCAGCAAGCAGGTAACAAAAAGACAAACATCATGAAAAGACAGGAAGGCAGCACAGAGCAGAACAAGCAAGACATACCACAACTTCTACCCTGTGTCACTTGGCATAGAAGCTTCTTATTTACAGGAAAATGCAATGCAGGAAAATGCAAGCCAGAAAATACGAGACACTTCCATTACAATAGCTACCAATCTCCTGATCAATGTTTCATTTATAGGACAATTCCACAATCTTGACAGGCTTTAATTTTAACTCAGAGCTATATGGAGTCAGAAAAACTGTTTGGATCTAAAGGATCTTTGGGGCTTTTTTCCCCAATTACGAGTACAGAAGTTGCTGAAATAGCCACTGCTAGACAGCAGTCTGAGTCAAGGTCTAGGAAGGGTGTTTTGATGCTCTTAGAAGTCTGGATGCATCTCACAGAGTGAATCACAGGCTCTTCATCAATTCATGACTTCAGAACCTGTAACCACCAGCAACCCAAACTTTATAAGGCCTAGTATCACCCTGACATTGTCTTTGAGTACTAATGATGTCTCGATTTCTATTTTGTGTCTCAAGGACCATGGCATTCTGTGTCAAAATTCTGTCTTGCCTTTATTCATACCATAAGACTTAAAAAAAGTATTGTCTGCATCCCACATTATCAATCCATGTTTGTAATTATTGTGTGACATTTACATCTTAAAACACCAATATTCTGATCTTCTGCATATTTTTCTGGTCCTGTTTTCTATGAACAGTACCTCACGAACTATTATTTTATCTTGGCTGGGCTACACTAAAGTAGAAACAAAGATTAAAAGTATAGCCTAAATGTCAAAGAAAAATTTTCTTCTGACTGCTTATGCAACTAGTCCATTAGATCCATTAGGCTAGATAATTCTATCCTCAGAGAAGACAAACAGGAGGTAGGTTTCTGATGACAATTTTCAGTGAGAGAATCAGAATGTTTCAGTGAAGAACTATTTTAATTATAGAATAAATAATATTTGAATATGGTACTGTCACTATCTCAGAGTTGTGTGAGTAATAGTGACACTTATTTACAAGGAAAGGAAATAAAGGGAAGTAAAGGACAAAGAAAAATGTTACTTCTAGTCAACATGAAAGTGACACGAAGAATTTTGAAATCTATGAAGCATCTTAAATATTTAAAGCACTGCTACAAAAATACATATTTTAATTTTACTTTTGAGAATTTCATAAAGTATTATTAAATTTTCATCATTCCCACTCCTCCCTCTCTTCTCTCTAATTCTTCCCTTTTCTCATCTGATCTAATTCAAATTCATGACTTCCTCAATTATTGACATAGATTCACATACACACACAAACACACTCACACTCACTCACTCACTCACAAGAGACATAGAAAGAGAGGGGAAGAGGGAAGAGAGAGAGAGAGAGAGAGAGAGAGAGAGAGAGAGAGAGAGAGAGAGAGAGAGAGAGAGAGAGAGAGAGAGAGAGAGAGAGAGAGAGAAGAGAGAGAGAATAAGAGAGAGAGAGGAAAACAGCAGAGTTCTTTCAGTAATTCTGACATATGTGATTTGGTCTGTCCACCAGGGACTAGATAAAAGCTATCAGCCGTGGAGAAGAATGATTCAGTTTCTCTCATAAGGCAATATCTACTTGAAGTTTTTCTTTTTTAACTTTTTTCTGTTTCTATTAAATATCTATTTATTTTTTCATATACATTTATATTATTACACATATGTGCAATGAACTACCTTTAACAAGGAAAAAACATGAAAAAATCTGGAATTATATAAATTTTACATTCTTGCTGTTTTGGCTATTGGTATTTGGCAGCCTTAAAGAAAGCATCTTTCCTATCTTGGTGCATCTAAATTCTAAATATAAATCAATATCTATCATACATCATCATTATCAATTCAAAACATCTACCTAGACCTAAAAACATCTTAACTCATAAACTACTAAATTTAATTGTAAAACTAAACTCTCTGGTCTTCAAAAATAGCAAACTGTCTCTGTCATTTTATCATTTGGGTAGTTTTTTATCTAGGTTTAGAGCCATGCAGTATTTTCCCCATCAACCTCAACATATCTCATTGCGACCATCTTGCCTATGTGACTATATGTTTTTAAGTCCATGGTTACATCTTCTCTATAATATATAGATTGTACAATCTTGCAACACATACTCTGTTCTTCAGATACTTACCATCCTTTTACCCCTTATTCCATGAAGTTCTCTGAGACTTAAGTGCTGCAGGATATTTGATCCCATTGTGAACCCAAAGATTGTGAACTGTAAAAACCTGTTTTTAGTTGTAGAATGGCTCAGGCCTAACAGTTACCTTTTAAAAAGAGCTATCTGTTTACTGTAAACAAGTACTTTTGGTTTTGGCTCAGCCTTGATACACACCTTTAATCCAAGTCTAAATAAAATCAACCCTAAATCAAGAGGTGGAGCAAGAAACCAGATGACAGGAATTAAACAGAAAGGAGGCACATTGAGAGAAGATGATTAAAGACTGTAGAGAAGAAGGAGTTTTGGTTTGGGGATTTGGGATTTTTCCTTCTTGGACACTGGCTGGATAGGAAGACCAGCTGGATGCTTTCTCTGCCTCTCTAAGCTAACAGGATTTTAAACAAATATGTTGCCCCTGAATCTTTATTGGGAAATCAAATGATTGGGGTTTTGTTCTTCATTAATTCTCTATTTAGTTTCTGTCTTGATGATCTATTAGTGATGGGGGTGTTGAGGTCCCCCACTATTATTGTGTGTGGTTGTATGTGATTTAAGATTTAATAACTATTCTTTTAAGAATGTTGACACCCTTACATTTGGGGCATAGATGTTCAGAATTGAGATTTCATTTTGTGTATTTTTCCTTAGGTGATTATGAATTGCCCTTCTCCATTTCTTTTGATTAATTTCTGTTGAAAGTCTGTATAATGAGATACTAGAATGTCTACTCTAGCTTGCTTCTTGGGTCCATTTTCTTGGAAAAACTTTCCAGCTCTTCACTCTAGGTAATGTATATCTTTATTGCTGATTTGTATTTATTGTATGCAGCAGAAAGAAAGGTCCTGTTTTCAGTTCCATTCTGTTACCCTGTGTCCTTTTGTTTATGGAGGGGTTGAGACCATTGATTCTGAGACAATGCCAGTGATTGCTAATTCCTGGTTACTTTTCATGTGTGTGTTTGTTTGTGTGTGTGTGCGCGTGCGCGCACGTGCATGTTTCCTTTATTTTGATTTTGTGGATGTGGGGTTATTTATTTCCTGTTTTCCTGGGTAAAGCTAATTTCCTTGGTTTTGATTTGCCACTAGTTACAGTTGCAACTTGGTTTTGTAATGGAATATTTTGTTTTCTCCATCTGTGGTGATTGGAAGCTTATCTCGGTGTAGTAATCTGGGCTGACATCTGTGATTTCTTAGTGTCTACATGACATCTGCCTAAGCCCGTCCTGCTTTCCTAGTCTTTATTGAGAACTCAGGCTTAATTCTGATACGTTTGCTTTATATGTGACTTGGCCTTTTTCTTTTGCATGTGTTGATATTCTTTCTTTTCTTTTCTTTTCTGGTACATTTGGTGTTTTGATTATCACATAGTGGGAAGAATTTCTTTTATTGTTCAATCTATCTGGAGTTCTGTATCCTTCTTATATATTTATAAACATCTCTTTCTTTAGTGGAGGAGGTTTTCTTGCATTATTTTTTTGAAAATATTTTTGGGCTTTGCAGCTGGAGGCCGTCTCTTTCTTTTATTCCTATTCTTAGGTTTGGTCTTTTCATAGTGTCCCAGATTTCTGGAGGTTTTTTTTTTGGGGGGGGGGTCTGGGAATTTTCAGTTTTAATGTTTTCTTTGACTAATGTGTTTATTTCTTCAATTATATCTTCTACACCTGAGATTATATCTTACATATTTTGTATTGTGTTTGTGATACTTGTCTCTGCAGTTCCTGTTCTCTTTCTATTTCCAGGACTGCCTCAGATTGTATTTTCTTTATAGAGTCTAATTCCATTTTTAGGTCTTGAACAGTTTTATTCATTTATTTCTCCAATTTGATTGTATTTCCTGCATTTCCTTAAAAGATTTATTCAATCTGTTTGATTGCATTTTCCAGCATTTATTTGAGGGATTTATTTTCCTTCTTTAAGGTCTCATTTTCATAACTTCAGTCTTAACATCATTTTCTTGTGCTTCATGTGTTCTAGTATCTCCAGTGATTGGTGATGTAGGATAACTAGTTTCAAGTGGTGTCAAATGGTCCAGGGTGTTATTGTTTATGTGGTCATGCTGACCTCTAGTAACCATCTGGTTATCTTTTTGTGATAGCAGGCATGGTGGGCTCTTATGTCCAGTCAGTTTAGAAGTAGGCAGAGGGCTATAAGATAAATGTTGCTCGCTTACACACAGGTTTCCTTGGGTTGACTGACGGACGATTTGGATTAGAACCAGGATATGGCTTACCTCCTCTGATGGCCTTTTCCCATGTGAGACAAGTAGGTTCAGAGTCAGCAGGGAGAAGGCTCTAAGCTGAATGTTGCATCGGCCCACACTAACTTTGTTAGGATAGAGGACAAAGTCATGTGAATCCCACCTACAGATCAACACTCTGCTGGCTGTGTCTCAAGTTGTACTGGTAGATCAGGGAGATCACAAGTGGGCTTTGGCATTAGGAAGTCAGCAGGATAGCAAATAGGTGTTGGCTTCACAAAATCAGATTCAGCTACACATTCTTTTGTTGGCCAAGCAGGTACTGTTCTACAGGCTCTTAGATTGGGCTGATCTCTACTCTCTTGGGCCCATATCATTTGTGCTACTATTGTTGAGCTGGTAGCCACAGAGAGACCAATAGAACTGTGGATTGAGGTTGGGATGCTGACCCTGGGTATCATGTCACTGCGCTTAGGAATGAAAAGGATCTAAGGTCTGGTTACTGGATTGGTGTACCCATAGAACTGTAGACTCTTGCTCTGTATAGTCAGAACATACCAGGTGCCATGGATTTTGGGCAAATCCAGGACACAAGGAACAGCTGCAAGGGATGGGAATTATGAGTCCCTAGCTCCTGTAATGTCCCCTCTTCTCTTCTCTTCTCTGGAAAACAGAGATTTCTGTATTTTCTGGATCATCTCTTAGGCTAATCCCTGTAAATACAGTCTCTCATCTTCTACCACTCACATAGAGTACGCCCTGGCCATCACCATCTTGGAAGTGTATGATTTTGTTTTTAAAATAGCACTTAGGAATACCTGTATTAGTGGTCTTACCACACAAAGTCCTAGAAATACTAGCACCCACAAAGTACAAGACAATTTTAAATCTGAGGTTGTGAAAATTATGGAAGCTTTAAAGGAGGAAAATAAACCTCTCAAAAATATTGTTAAATGCTTTCAAACAGATGAAGGAATTGAATAAATCCTATCTTATAAAGAATTACATGAAAATACAATTAAACTGCAGAAAGAAATGAATAAAACTATTGAAGATCTAAAAAGAAAATGAGAATAAACATAGAAAAAACAATCTTAAGCAACCCTGGAGATGGAAAACCTTAGGAAGAGAACAGGAACTTCAGACACAAGGAGCACTAACAGAATACAAGAGATGAAAGACAGAGTCTCAAGTGTAAAAGATACAGTGGAAGTTATCGATATATCACTCAAAGATAATGCTAAAACTAAAAAGTTCCTAACATAAAACATCCTAGAAATATGAGACACTATAAAAAGACCAAAACCTAAGAATAATAGGAATAGACAAAAAAGAAGACTGCAAGATCCACATCCCAGAAAACATTTTGAAAAACATCATAGAAGAAAATTTCCCAACCTTAAAGAAAGAAATGAAAATAAAAATATAAGAAGATTACAGAACTCCAAATTGATTGGGCAAGAAAAGAAAACTCTCCTGCCACATAATTATCAATACACTAAGTGTACAAAAAAAAAAGAATATTAAAAACTGCAAGAAAAATACCAAGTCACAAGAAAGCCAAACTTACCAAAATTATACCTGACTTCTCAAGAGAGACTACGAAAGTCATATGGGCATGGAGAGATGTCATGAAGACACTAAAAGACTGCAGATGCCAACCAAGACTACTATATTCAGCAAAGTTTTCAATCACCATAGATGTAGAAAACAAAATATTGTGCAATAAAAACCAAGTATAAACAAAACCTATCCAAAATTCCAGGCCTAGAGAAGATAATAGAAATAAGACTTCAAGCAAAGAGGCTAATTTTACCCACAAAAACAGAGAAAATAAGTAACCCCACAATCTGCAAAACCAAAACAAAGGGAACACACACACACACACTCTACTACCACCGATATGAAAAACAAACAAACAAACAAACCAGGAACTAACAACCACAGGTATCCATTAGTCATTAACATCTCTCAACATCAATGGCCTTATCTCCTCCATGAAAAGACACAGGCTAACAGAATGGATGTGAAAACAAAATGCATTATTCTGCTGCACACAAAAAACATACTTCTGCAGTAAAGACAGAAATTACTTCAGAGTACATGGCTGTAAAAATTTTCCCACGTATTTCTATTTCAATCCATTTGTCCACAAATTTCTAGAATTCTATGGTTTTAATAGCTGAGTAGTGTTCCATAGTGTAAATGTACCACAGTTTCTTTATCCATTCTTCTACTGAGGGACACTTAGGCTGTTTCCAGGTTCTGGCTATTATGAATAAGGCTGGGAGGAATGGGAACAAACAAGGGATGGGATAATAATTAAGATGTAATATGAATAAATTAATAAAATATATTTCAAAAAAGAAAAAAAAAGTTTTCCAAAGCAAATGGACCCAAGAAGCAAGGTGGAATAGCCATTCTATTATCTAACAAAATAAAATTTCAACCAAAACTAACTAAAGACATGGGGAAGCACACTTCATACTCATTAAAAGAAAAATATATCAAGACGACATCTCAATCCTGAATATCTATTCCTGAAATACAGGAGAACCCACATTTGTAAAAGAAACATTACTAAATCTTAAATCACACATTGAAGCCCACACATTAATAGTGGGGGAATTCAAAACCACATCTTACCAATAGACAGTTCACTGAGACAGAAACTAAATGGCAAACTGGTAAAACTAATAGATGTCAGGAATCAAATGGACCTAACAGAAACATACAGAATATTTTCCCCAAACATAAAAGAATATATATTAATCTCAGCACATCATGAAACTTTCTCCTTTCTCCAAAATTTACCTTATACATGGTCACAAAGCAAATCTCAACAGATACAAGAAGATCAAAATAACCGCTTCTATCTTTTAAGACCACCATGGATTAAAGCTGGAACTCAACAACAATAGAAACAACATGAATATCTACAAACTGCAGCTCCCTACCCAGTGGCCTCTGGTCAAGGAAGAAATAAAAATAAAAGAAGTAAAAGACTTCCTATATTTCAAAGAAAATAACGGTATGCATTCCTAATCTTATGAATGCAGTGCTTCAAGGACAGTTCATAGCATTAAGTGCATTCATAAAAAACATTGGAGAGGTCCATACTAGCAACTTAAGAGCACATCTGAGAGTTCTAGAACAAAATGAAGTAGACACACCAAAGAGGAGTAGACACTTGGAAATAATCAAACACTGGGATAAAATTGATAAAATAGAAAAAAAGAAAATAATTCAAAGAAACAATAAAAGCAAGACCTAGTTCTTTGAATAAGAAAAAACAAACTAGTCAAAGTAACTAAAAAAAGCTAGAACATGATAGACTCAGTGCAGAATTCTACCAATATTTCAAAAAAGAGATAACCCCAATTCTCTTCAAACTATTCTAAAAAATAGAAGCAGAAAGAACATTATTAAAGTCATTCTATAAGGCCATTGTCACCTCTATATCTAAACCACACTAAACAAATAAAGAACATTTTAAGAAATTTTCTTTTTGAACATTGATGCAAGAATACTCAATAAAATATTTGCTAACTGCATCCAAGAGTACTTCAAAAATATCATTCACCACGAACACTTTGTCTTCATCCCAAGCATGTAGGGGTGATTTAATGTAGGGAAATACATCAATGTAATCTGCTGTATAACTAAACTGAAAGAAAAAAACACATGATCCTCTTCTTAGTTGCTGAAATATAATTAGATAAGAGCTATCACCCATTCATGTTAAAAGTCTTGGAGAAATCGGGGATACAAAGCACATACCTAAACATAGTAAAAGCAATATACAGCAAGCCTATAGCCTTCATCAAACTATATGCGGAGAGACTTAAATCAATTCCACAGAAATCAGAGGCAAGAAAGGACTTTATACTCTCTCAGTATCTCTTTAATACAGTACTTGAAACCTAGCTAAAGCAATGACAACTGCAGGAGATCAAAGGGCTACAAATTGGTAATGAAGAAATTAAGGTTTCACTATTTACAGATAAGGGAATAGTATACATGAGTGATCCCAAAAGTTTATCAAGGAACCCCGGCAGCTGATAAGCATCTTGAACAAAGGGTGGAAAAAAATAAACTTAAAAAATGTGATAGCCACCCTTTAAAGAAAGGATAAACAGGCTGAGAAAGTAATTAGCAAACCAATATCATTCACAATAGCCACCAAAACATCAAGTATCTTATAACCAAGCAAGTGAAGACTTGTATGAAAAAAACATCATGTCTCTGGAGAAAGAAATTGAAGAAGACACCAAAAGATGTAAATATCTGACATGCACATGGGTAAGTAGGATTAACATAGTAAATTGTCCATTTTGCCAAATACAATCGACAGATTCAATGCACTTTCCCACCAAAATGCCAATACAAATCCTTACAGACCTTGAGAGAACATTCTCATCTTCATATGGCAAAACAATAATCCTGAATAGCTAAGACAATCCTATACAATAAAAGACTTTCTGTGGGTATCACTACCCCTGAACTCAAACTGTAGTATAGAGCAAAAGTAATAAAATTGCAGGGTACTGGCATAGAAAGAGACATACAGATCAATGGAATTGAATTGAAGGCCCATAAATACACACACCTATAGGCACTTGATATTTGACAAAAAAGCCAAAACTATACATTGGAAAACAATATAACATCTTCAACAAATGGTACTCATCTGACTCAATGTAGAAAAATCCAAATAGATCCTTACTTTTACCCTGCATAAAAGTAAAGTCCAAGTGGATTAGACCTCACCATAAAACCAGACACACTAAATATACTAGAAGAAAAAGTAGAAGAAAAAGTGAGAAAGAACCTTGAGCTCATTGACACTGGAGACAACTTCCTGAACAGAACACCAGCAGCTCGGGATCTAAGATCAACAATTAATAAATGGGACCTCATGAAACTGAAAGCTTCTGTAATGCAAAGGAAAGTGTCAACCGAAAAAAAAACCTACAGACAGGAAAAAGATCTTCACCAATCCTACATCTGACAGAGGGCATATCCAAAATATATAAAGAACTCAAGAAATTAAACAACAACAAATAAAATAATCCCATTAAAAATGAGGTACAGAAAAAAAAAACAATAGAAAATTCTCACCATAGGAATATCTGTTGACTGAAAAACACTTCAAGAAATGTTCAAAGTCCTTAGTAGTTGGGAAATGCAAATCAAAACCACTCTGAGATTCCATCTTACACCAGTCAGAATAACTAATATTAAAAACTCAAGGGACTATACATGCTGGTAAGGATGTGGAGAAAAGGGAACACTCTTCCATTGATGTGGGAGTGAAAACTTGTACAACCACTTTGGAAATCAATCTGTTGCTTTCTCAGAAAATTGGGAAAAGTGATATCTCAAGACCCAGCCATTCCACTCATGGGCATATATCCAAATGATGTTCCACCATGCAAAAAGGACATTTGCTAAACTCTGTTCATAGCAGCTTTATTCATAATAGACAGAATCTGGAAACAACTTAGATGTTGTCTCTCATCTGATCAATGGATAAAGATACTGTAGCATATTTACACCATAGAATACTATTCAGCTATACTAAACAAGGACATCTTGAAATTTGCAGGCAAATGTATAGAACTAGAACTAATAATCCCGAGTGAGGTAAGACAGACATAGAAAGATATTCATGGTATATAGTCACTTTTAAGTAGATATTAGCCACATAATGCAATATAACTGCACTACAATATGCAGACTTAAAGAAGCTAAATAACAAGGAGGACCATAAGGAGAATAGGACATTTTCATTTTGAAGGGCAAATAGAATAGACACTGGAAAATGTTGAAAAGAAGAAACAGGACTGAAGCATACCATAGAGGTCAAAAAACTCCACTTAGCAGGAATCAAGGAACTTTCTGCTAACCCAGACAAAATTTGGAGTTGAGTGAAGAGAATCTTATACAATAGTTGGGGGACAAAAGGACATGGAATGGATATGAGCTCCACAAAAAGACCACTGAAGCCAAGAAAGCTGGGGGTCATGTTGTTGCAGAGGCTGGATACACCAACCAAGGCCCATTTATGGTGAGGGCCTAGAGTCTCTGCTCAGATGGAGTAAATGGCCAGGACATTATTCTTGTGGATCCCATAATATGGGGAGTAGCAGCCACCTCTAACATGAACTCTGGTGCCCTCCTGTTTATCATTTCCTCCTGGTGAGGAAGCCTTTCTATCCCACAGAGGAAAAGGATACAGACAATACAGATGAGACTTGATATGCTGATGTCAGATGATAAGAGAAGATGCTTCAGCCTTTCTAGGGTCAGAGTGAATGATGGGTATCTTACAGTCATTCATTGTCTGTTTTGACAAGTGTGTATCTCTCTAACAGTCTCTTTGATGTAAAAAGAATATTCTTTGAAGATTGTTGAGAGTTAAAGTTACCCTCAGGTATAAGAGTATATATTTACAACACAGTTAGGAACTATAGTGGTTTGGAGAAATGGTAGTAGGGAGTTGTCCTCTACGATCTATAAAGTCTTCAATCACAGTAAGTTAGCAAGGCTTCTAGTACCAGGCATGAGTTCACTCCTATTAAGTTGTCCTTCAGTCCATTTAGTGGGTTTTTTGGTCATTGTTATTCACAAGATAATGTGCCACATTACATCTATGAGGAAACCTTGCAATGATGATAAATGTGGTTAGTTGGCTTTACAGATGAAAAATCATTTTGATTGCTTTTTTCCCTTGATAACTTACATAAAACCTTCAGATACTAAGAGAATTAGTCTATAGAGAGGAAGCTTTTGGGTCACTTTAATTCATTCCTGGAAGTTCAGAGTCTGAACTGTGCTGTCTTTCTTTGCTCAACAATTGAAGCCAAGAAATTACAAATGGAATTCCATGGTTGTTTGAGTTAAAATAGACTCTATCTGATCATTGATTTAAATGCATAGTCAGTAGGGGGTAGCACTATTTTAAATGTTTGGAGTAGTTGTGGCCTTGTTGGATGTAGTATGTCACTGCGAGTCAGTTTTGAAGTCTTAACTGCTCAAGCTATGTTCAGTATCTCTCTTTGCCTGTAGATGTAGAACTTTAAGCTACTGTCCATCACAATATCTGACTGCACAATCTCATGCTCCCTGCCATGATAATACATAGTTAATGGATAAATAAACCTCTGAAACTGTAAGCAAGCCTGAATTAGTTGTTTTCTTTTATATGAGTTGACAATGGTCATGGCGTCTTTTCACAGCAATAACTAGTACACTTCATAAAACTTAAAAAATTTTATACAACAAAAAAAAATTGACTGAAGAAGAAGCACACAAAGTGGTAAAGAATCTTTCTCAGATATGCATCTGATAGAGGATTAATACACTGAATATATAAAGAATTGAAAAAACAGATTATAATAAAATGATGCAATTTTAAAAAAGTTCTATGTGTATAAACAGAATTCATAGAAGACATAAAATAGCTAAATATAATATTTAAAATATCTTGTTCTTTAAATTTTCACATCCTCAGCAGTTAGAGAAGTGAAAATTATACTACTTTAAGGTTTTGTAGTCCTCAAAACAAAATGCTTAATATCAAGAAATCAACTAAGAAGTGCTGCAAAGTTGTTGTAGTCAGATTACAAAGTGGTTTATTAACTAAATAAATCACTGAACAGAGTTATCAATAATCTAAAAGCAAATCTACTATATCACCCAGCTATGAAATTCCTTATCAGAAGGCCTCAACATCTTACTCCACAAACTGTTGCCCAGCCATGTTCATTGCCTCTCTATTCATAATAGCTAGTATGGTGGTTTGATTGAGAATGAGCTCCGTAAATTCATGTGGATTAGGAAGTGTGGCCTTGTTGGAGGAGATATGTCACTGGTGGGAATGAGGTTAGAAAAGCCTGTGACACGCCCAGTATGTCTCTATTTTCATGCTTCCTGTGAATCAGGATGTAAAGCTCAGCTCCTGTTCAAAGACTGACTTTCTTCTTCCTGACATAATAATGGAGGAACCCTCTGAAGTTGTAACCAATTCCTCAGTTAAAGGGTTCTTTTTTAACTCTTTTTCACTACTATATAGGAAAAAGAATAGTCCAGTAGAGATGTTCTCATGCATAAAACACTCTCACTTACTTCAGGAGTTTTCATGTCTTCTTGTCATTCCACATGAAGTTTTATATAAACTAGTGGGTTTCACAGAGAGAGAGAATTAAAAGTGGATTTTGCATACATCTACAGAGGTTTGTATAAGCCAGCCCCTCCCCTCTAGTAAAGGACTCATTATGAGTTAACTAGGAAGAAACTGGCTCAAGTAAATTTATTGACAAAAAGCTTCTTTTTTAAGAGTTTACTTGGTCATAGTGTCTCTTCATAGCAAAGAGCAGTTAATTAGATGAGAATTGAGGCCATGATCTAAGTTATTGCTGTGAAAATTCTGAATGTGTTTTTGTTTGAAGGACTAGAGAAAATTTTGAGCTTTGGATGATTACAGCACTTGAAATAATTCATTCAGGTAGAATCTTGGAAGATGGTGGTGATTGGAGCAATAGCCCTCGGTCAAGATAATTGGGAGGGGAAGAATATGAATAAGTAACCTATAGAAAACTAATTCTTGTGATATTATAGCAGAAAAGGTGGCTGCTTTTTGACCTTGGCCTAAAAATGTGTCTGAGGCTAAATTCAAGAAGTTTGGTTCAGTGGTCCTACCAGAGATTTCATGACATTCTAGTAGTAACTGTGTCACATCCTTACTAGTGTCTACTGTTAAGCAGATCGATGATGAGAAAGATCAAGCTTGGCAAAAAGAAATACAAAATGCACAGTTTGGAGAGAAAAAAAATGAGCACCAGGAAGTGTAGCATTGTTGTCAAATCTCTGTTCAAGGAGATAAAAAAATTTAAAAAGAGACATGATTCAAACTGAAATAAAGGGTGTGATGCCCTCATGGTAAGGATGTTAAGTATCCAACTTCTGAAAAATAACAAAAGAAAAATTTAAATAGCAAAGAGAACCAACAATAACAATAAGACAGCTATGCAAATTTAAGCCAAGGATTCAAAAGTTCTAGCCCTATAAGCACAAAACTTGGAAGTTTCAGCCAGGTTGTTCTGGCTTTAGAGTCCAACAGAATACAGGAAAGCGGTTATGAAATTTTCTGACATAGGCAGCCAAGGACATGGGTTTGACAGAGCAGTTCCTTCATGCAGGCATAGAAAGACCATTGCCTGAAGTTGGGAAAGTGAAGCCTGAATTCCACTGGAGACCACAAGATACTTGACACAGTGGAGATGCCATAGTTCTGGTATATAAACCAAAGAGAGCTACAGACCAGCCAAAGTGAGAGAAGTGAGTTGCATCTAACAACCCTGGGAGGAGTTAAATTTCTAATGAGTGCATTGACATGAGGAACATTTGGGATTGACTTGGTCCAATATTTCCTCACTATGCTCCCTGTCCTCCCATAGTTTCTCACAGTTATCTGAGGTCTTTCCTGTTTCATCACTTTCATTTCTTAAACTATGGCTATATAAGAACCATGGTATAAAGTATTTGAAATAATGTCTATATCTGTAGACGTTTCAAGATATCACAGAAAGTATACAAGCTTCTAGATAAATGCTACTTATATTATTCCATAGAAGACTGAAAAGACTAGACAACAAAATTTAGTATGGTAAAGTTATAAAATTAGAAATGTATTAGTCGTCATTACATCATAACAAAATATAGGAGACAATTCACTTACAATTAAGAGGGTTTTGTTGTTTTATGTTTGCTTTGTTTTGCTATGGGTTTTTTTATTTATTGGTTTCCTTTGGTTGTTGTTTTAGAGATTCTAGAAAGAATATGATATGAATAAAAAGGAAGGAGACCAGTCCATGACTTAATCAGTTGGTTCTTATTTGTTTTTGTTTCTAGATCTATAAGTTATTTTAGCAAAAGTATTGTCAAAAATTATCAAATAATGCTATACCTATTTTTGTTTTTCCTTACTTTAGTAAATAACTTATATATCCTACAATGGCCATGACAGAATTTTAAACATTTGTGGTCATTTACTATAAACATATCTTTTTTCCTAGTCTCATAAAAATATACATAAACTTTCTTCTTTTCATACAAAACATTCTCTGTTTCTCTTTTATGACTTATCTCTGTCATTTATCCCTTTTCACCATTATTGTGTACCTCTCTGCTAAATTTTCATTATGCTACACTCTACCCAAGACTTCTTCATTTCTAACAAAACAACAAAGATTAACTGCCTCCAACTCAAATTATCAATCTGATTTAGGATTTACATGCTGCAGAGAACAGATTTTTTATTTTAAACAAAGTTGATTTAAGTAACCAAAACAGAATATCATCCTGAATTTAAAGGACTTGAATGTTTCTTCCATAAGGCAGTGAATTTTGTCCATCTGTGAGCATGTATGCACATAAATGTGTGCATGTATACACCTATAAATAATATAACATGCATATTCCTGTGATGTTTTTTGAATCTAACAACAGATCAAAGAATACATTAAAACCTGCATGTTTTATAACTTATATGTACTTTTGTCAATTTAGTAGTTTCCCTACTGATATGTGCCACTGGCTTTTAGGTTAGTATGTGTATTAGGAGATATTGTATGTGTGAGTACATATGTGTGTGATGTTATCTGTGCCTAATTGTGAAACATTTGTAGCCAGAGGTTGATATCAGGTATTTTCCTCTGTTGTTGTTGTTTTTTTTTTTTTTTTTTTTTTTTAGACATGGCCTATTCAATGAACCTGAAATTTTCTGCTTTACTTAGACTGGTGGGCCAATGAGTACCTGTCCCCATTATCCTGCACCGAGATTGTAGATTGTGATGCACCATAATTTTCATATGCTTAATGGAGATCTGAACTTATATCCTGATGCTTGTATAAGTAATTTATCCACTGAACAATATACATATTTTCTTATTTTTGAAAGTTTAAATGAATTAAAATGTTCCTACAATTATTTTTGTTAGATATTGTGTATGTGATTATGATCTATTAAATATAATCTAAAAAGTAAAATTATTTGGATTAAGACATGCATAAGAATTTTAATACACATTGTTAGATTGTTACTTTAAGCTTTCATCAATTTATACATTCAATATTATTAGATGGGAAAGTTGACTTCACAATATTCTCAGAAGAAATATTTCTTATGAGAATTTAAAAATCACTAGCCTTCTGATAATCTCTTATAATTTGTAAATTTTATTTTACTTTGATTTTTTCTTTGTTTTATCATTGTTTTGTTGATATACAGGAAACAAGAAATATAAATCTGCATGGTTGCTGGGTGGTGGTGGCTCATGCCTTTAATCTCAGCACTCGGGAGGCAGAGGCAGGCAGATCACTGTGAGTTCAAGGCCAGGCTGGTCTACAAAGTGAGTCCAGGATGGCCAAGGCTACAGAGAAACCCTGTCTCGAAAAACCAAAAAAAAAAAAAAAAAAAAATCTGCATGGTAAAATATTTTTCATATTACAAACAACATTAATTTAAATATAAATACAATGTTCATATATTTTTCTAAGAAATCCTCGTTACATGATTCCAATTACATAAAATGAAACAATATATTTGAACACCTAGCTAAATTTATTTCATTAAAAATACCACATCTACCTTTCAGGCATCTGTCAAAATATCTGTTATGCTATATACGTAATTGCAGTCACGTTTGGAACCATATCTTCTCTCTCTGTGTTTATTAAATTATATTTAATATAGTCAATAGCCTCTTTAGTAATCCTCTAATTGATATCAGTCTTCCTAAGGCATGATTATATTTCTCCCCTCTTCAATGTACTACAAGTGAAACTTGGATTAAGTCAATTAATTAAGTGACCAATAAGTTTTCAAATATTATGCATTATAAGAAAACACAGTGGTCCAAAATAGACACAATAGATTTATCTAAATAGTGATTTTTAAATGTAAATACATTCAGTGCTTGGAAACTAAGAGTCTTACTAATGCTAGTAGCTATATATTTTAATGTAAGTTCTCTAAAAAGTGAATCTAGCAATGGCCACCTAAAATTCCATTTCTAACAATTACTTTCTATGAGATGTTTCAGCAGATAAAAGTGCCTATTGTTAAGGGGAGTGACATGAGTTTGATCCAGAGAATGCCCAAGGTAGAAAGAGAGAATAGACTACCACAAGCTATCCTCTACTATCCACACAAACACCATGACACGTGCTAACCCATACACACTCTCACACACAAATAAGTGTAAAAAGTGGTAATAAAGTATCAATAATTGAATGAATTGTATGAAAAATTATAGCAGTCTTCATAAGATTTATGTTAACTTAGTAAAAGTAGTAAAAAATAGATATCATTTACAGTTAGATCGATGTTTTCTATGAAGGAATATTTTCCTTGAGAGAAGGGATAACTACAAATGTCAAGTAGGACTAGAAATCCCCACCATAGCAAATGCTGGCCTCAGACATGCAGTGATACTCATGAAATTTTTTTCTCAAGAGCTAGTGTTATAGGCATGCCATTCCAAACTGATTGGAAAAAAAATAATGGCTGTCAAAATTCAGGAGTAAAAAATCTTTATGTGGGTATTGTGTGATGAAGCATTTATGGTAGAATATAAATTTATAATTCTTTGTTAGTCTGTTTTTTTATCAGTTCTATAATTATTCATCTATACTTATTTTATAGTTTTATAATAACTAAGAATAGCTAGCTATATTTAATATTCAATGGCTTTGACTCTTCTTTTGTTTTGATGACCTATATTATATATATTTTAGGGGATACAATTATTATTATAGATCACTGGATGCCTTTAACAAAAATATAAAATATTTCAGTGCTAAATTTTGATGTTTATAGCTCCGAATTGGACTATGATAGTTGTAATAAATTAACCACCAACTAAACTGTGAATTTACATCCTGCTGTGCTTTTCAAGTAGGTTTATTTTTTCCATGGATTGAAATATAGGATACATTTGAATTGATACTACTACATAAATATTAACTCCTCTGTATTCTTTTCCTAATATCATTATTACTGTCATAATAATCATTATCCACAAATGTTTATTGAGCTTTTGAGTATGTAAGACTTTTTAATCAGCTAAGCTGTTAACCTCAGAATATTGCCCAACCACAAAGCATCTTGATAAATAAAATGTATAGTTTGCTCTTCAGATTAAAAAACTCCCGATCTAGCCAATGGACAGGATATTCTCCACAGTTATGTGGAAAGCAAGGAGTAACTCTGACATGAACTCTGGTGCCCCATATTTGACCACCTCCCCTTGGTGGGGAGCCCTGATAGCACTCAAAGAAAGAATAGGTAGGCTACCAAGATGATATGTGATAGCCTGTGACCATAGTGTGGGGGAGGAGATCCACCTCAGTCATGGGCCCAGGGAGAGGAAAAGTGTGGGAGTGGGATGGAGGGAGGAATGGGAGGATATAAGTGATGAGATAACAATTGAGTTGTAATATGAACAAATTAAAAAAAAACCTCATTGGTTGGCCGGGTAGTGGTGGCACATGCCTTTAATCCTAGCACTTGGGAGGTAGAGGCAGGTGGATAACTATGAGTTCAAACCCAGCCTAGTCTACAAAGTGAGTCCAGGACAGTCAAGGCTACACAGAGAAAACCTGTCTCAAAAAGAAAAAAACCAAAGCAAAACACAAAACAAAACAAACAAAACAAAACAAACAAATACATAAACAAACCAAAAAAAATCCAAAAAAATTCAAAACCAAAAAACTCATTAGTTCACCTTGGACTCTTTTTGACCACTCATTCCACATAAAAGAAAAAAGGTTATGTGTGAGCACCTAAGATTACTAGAATAAGATGCTAGATCTTATCTTGTACCTGAACTGAAATTATACAATCAAATTGTAGTATCTGAACTTATGTAATGGGATTAGCTTATTCTCCACATCTTCCTCTTGTTTCTTTATGATATTGAACTTTCTATTACCCAGAAAGAGAACTTTGCTATGACCAATTTATAATTCTTAGAATAAATGGTTACATAAAAATTTAGAGACAGATATTCAAAATTTTGACTGTGTTTTTATTTCATTTATTAATTTTAGAAGATCTCTAAATAGTTACCTAGTAAAATAAAGAATGGTATCTCAAAATATTAATATTGTACATAAATAAATTCAGTAACAGTGAAAATAAAAGAAAAAATTTCAACATTACTACTCTTGACTATTGTGTCTTGATCATTTTTGCTGAGCTATACTTTAGATTGTAAAATGCTTACTAGCATAAATATACGTATACACCAGTTGCAAGAAATAAAATGTTAAGGTTACAACTGAGGGGCATATCAATACTTATTTGCAAACCACTGAAATAAACCTTAATACAATTAGAAAGTAAAAGCAGTTGTTTGTTTAGCATAATGCAATTTTTATTTTCTTCATTAATTTATTTATTTTTCATTTTACATCCCAATCACAGCACCACTCTCTTCTTTCTTCCCATTCCCACCCTTCCACCCAACTCCCACATATTTCCCTCCATACCAACCCACCCTGGCAAATCAAGTAGCATCAGGACTAAGCGCCTCCTTTTTAGAAAATAAAAGAAGTTGTTTTTCTAGCACACTACAGTTTTAAAAATCTTTTCTCCCCCTGAGTCGAGACTCTAAGAGTTCATATATTAACTTCTGACCTCAGGGCTTCAGACAGCTTAACTTTTGTACCTTATTTTATGAATTAGTAAAATGTAGATAATAATATATTGTAGAGTTTCAGAGGGCAGACACTGGAGCCAGACTGCTTAGGTTTGACTACTAATTCTGAAAGTTCTTTGTGACCTTGAAGAATTTATTTTAACTCTCTAAGCCACAATTTCTGGTATTTTAAGTTGAGTATCAATAAAAAATGGGTTAGATTATATAGAGTGCATAGATTAGTGCCTAGCAAAGGACTGATTCATATTCCTGTTATGATGTATTATGTTACTACTAAAACATTAGAAACCACTGAACAACCATACCTCATGGCCAGGGTTTGAAGTCACTGACACCTCTCTTTCTTTGCGATATTTTAAGAGTTAACTAAATAATTACAGAATAATCACTTATTACTTGTTCCTACTCATTCCAAAATGTCTTCTTATCATCACTATTTATGCATTCAAGCTATTAGTAGTTCTGTAAATCAATTTAGGAATTTCATTGGCTTTAGTCTGTTCACAGAATATTTGATTGTATGTTTGTGTGTGTTTGTGTGTGTGTGTGTGTGTGTGTGTGTGTGTGTGTGTGTATGTGTGAGAAAGAGAGAGAGAGAGAAAGAGAGAGAGAGAGAATCAAAATTCAGAGGTTTTCTACTTCAAGTCAGGAAAAGATTCTTAATATAATGAGTGTTAGAAATTTTTTATTAAATATATCACTGAAATGTATTCATTTTTTTATATTCTGGCAAATGAATATCAACTTTGATTCCCTTCAGAAAAGGCCACAACTCCAAGAAACCACAACCAAACATGAAAAAAACAAGACATGATAAGACAAGGCAAAATCCCTCCTATCAAAGCTAGACAAGGCAACCCAGTAAGAAGAAAAGTAAGTGACTCAATAGCAGGCAAATGAGTCAGAGACTCACTTTTGCCCACTTTTAGGAGTCCTACCAAAAGAACAAAACAACAACAACAACAACAAAACCAAAACTGGATAGTCATAACATATATATAGAATATGGTAAAGACCTTTGAAGCCCTCTTGCATTGCTTCAGTCTCTAAGCCTGTATGAGCCCTGCTTAGTTCATTCAGTGGGCCATGCTCTCTTGGTTTTCTCGATCCCCTCTGACTTCTAATGTCTTTCCACCACCTTTCCGTTGGGATGCCACTAGCTTTAAGGGGAGAGAATATATCATTAAAAATAATTTCACTGACTTTTTCTTTTTGGCAAACTTAGTTGTTACTACATTAGGTTTCTATGCTATCTGGTCTTCATTTCCTCCCCATACAGACAGCATAGAATACAGTCTCCCTCTAGCATCAAGGGCTTCATGTTAAACCAGATATTGGTTGGCCACTCCTAGGAGTTCTGCACCTACTTGGTCCCACCACATCTTGCAGGCAGTTTAGGTTGTAGGTCAAGGGAGTGGCTCTCAGGTTTTTCTTTTTGTATCATTCAGAATAACATCCCACATCAAAAAACATAGAATGTAGAAGTGAAGGCTCTGTGCAGGTACCAGATCAACCTCTGTATACTCAATGAGTTGTGTGGATGTGTTCCTCAGGGTCAGTCTTTGCAGAGCAAACCTTTTTCTTAGTATTAGAGTAAGTTGTTTAGGAAACTCCAGGGGACTTCCTATCCAAACAACACAACTGAATGCTATACCATTTTCCCCTTATCCTCCATTATGAGGAGTCTTCACTAGGAGCATTATCATAGATTCCAGGAAGTTTCCACTGCAATACATTTCCACATCAACTCCCAAATGCCTTCAATTCTAGCTATCTCTCCCTGTAGTTGCTCGATATTTTTCTCACCCCATTTGATCCCTTTCACTCATCTCCATTTGCCCACAGTCCATTAACAATATCTATTCTATTTCCCCATTCCAGGGAAATACATACATCTACCCTACAGCCCTCTCTTTACCTAAAACTTTGGATCTTTTTATTATAGAATGATTATTTATTTCTTTATCTAATAACAAACATACTTTGTTTTTACTTTATTCTCAGCACTTTTATTGTAGTTGTTTTGTTTTATTTTTTTCTTTTTTAAAAAAAATTTTTTTATTACTTTATTCTTGTTACATCTCAATGGTTATCCCATCCCTTGTATCCTCCCAATCTTCCCTCCCTCCCATTTTCCCATTATTCCCCTCCCCTATGACTGCTCCTGACGAGGTTTACCTCCCCCTGTATATGCTCATAGGGTATCAAGTCTCTTCTTGGTAACCTCCGGTCCTTCCCCTGAGTGCCACCAGGTCTCCCCCTCCAGGGGACATGGTCAAATGTGAGGCACCAGAGTACGTGAGAAAGTCATATCCCACTCTCCACTCAACTATGGAGAATGTTCTGACCATTGGTTAGATCTGGGCAGGGGTTTAAGGTTTACCGCCTGTATTGTCCTTGGCTGGTGCCTTAGTTTGAGCAGGACCCCTGGGCCCAAATCTCCCTATCATAATGTTCTACTTGTAGGTATCTAGGACCCTCTGGATACTTCTACTTTGCTATTCTCCCATGCTTCTTTCATTTAAAGTCCCAATAGAATGTCCTCCCATCTGTCCCAGTTTCCTGGTAAGTGAAGGCTTTTGTGGGACATGCCCCTTGGGCTAGGATGCAGATATAAGTGAGTATATACCATTTAAGTCTTTCGGCTTCTGGGTTAACTCACTCATTATGATCATTTCTAGCTCAATCCATTTATCCACAAATTTCGGGAATTCCTTATTTTTAATAGCTGAGAAGTATTCCATAGTGTATATGAACCACAGTTTCTTTATCCATTCTTCTACTGATGGACACTTAGTCTGTTTCCATTTTCTGGCTATTATGAATAAGGCTGCTATGAACATAATTGAGCAAATTTTCTTGTTGTGTGCTGGCACATCGTCTGGGTATATTCCAAGGAATGGAATAGCTGGGACTTGAGGAAGCCCTATTCCCAGTTTTCTGAGATAGCACCAGATAGATTTCCAACGTGGCTGTACTAGTTTGCATTCCCACCAGCAATGAAGGGGTGTTCCTCTCTCCCCACATCCTCGCCAGCATGTGGTGTCTCTTGAGTTTTTGATCTTAGCCATTCTGATGGATGTGAGATAGAATCTCAGAGATGTTTTGATTTGCATTTCCCTGATGACTAAGGAGGTTGAGCATTTCTTTAAGTGTTTCTCAGCCATTTGATATTCCTCTGTTGAGAATTGTCTGTTTAGTTCCAAGCCCCATTTCTCAATTGGGTTATTTGGTTTGGTGGTGTTTAATTTCTTGAGTTCTTTATATATTTTGGATATTAGACCTTTGTCAGATGTAGGGTTGGTGAAGATTTTTTCCCGGTCTGTAGGCTGTCGCTTGGTTCTCTTGACAGTGTCTCCTGCCTTACAGAAGCTTCTCAGCCTCATGAGGTCCCATTTATTAATGGTTGACATTAAGGCCTGGGCCGTTGGTGTTCTTTTCAGGAAGTTGTCTCCTGTGCCAATATGTTCCAGGCTCTTTCCCACTTTTTCCTCTAAGTGGGTTAGTGTCTCTGGTTTTATGTTGAGGTATTTATTCCACTTGGATTTGAGTTTTGTGCAAGGTGACAAATATGGGTCCAGTTGCATTTTTTTACACATAGACCTCCAGTTAGACCAGCATCATTTATTGAAGATGCTATCATTTTTCCATTGAATGGATTTGGCTTCTTTGTCAAAAATCAAGTGACCATATGTGTTTGGATTCATATCTCGGTCTTCGATTCGATTCCACTGATCAACCAGCCTGTTGCTGTGCCAGTACCATGCTGTTTTAATTACTATTGCTTTATTGTACAGTTTGAGATCAGGTATGGAGATTCCTCTGGACCACCTTTTATTGTACAAGACTGTTTTAGCTATTCTGGGTTTTTTGTTTTTCCATATGAAGTTCAGAATTGAACCTTCAATGTCTTTAAAAAATTATGTAGGTATTTTGATAGGGATTGCATTGAATCTGTAGATTGCTTTTGGTAGGAGGGAATTTTTACTATGTTAATTCTTCTGATCCATGAGCAAGGAAGATCATTCCTCTTCTCAGGTCATCTTCAATCTCTTTCTTCAGAGTTTTGAAATTTTTTTCAAACAAGTCCTTCAGTTGCTTAGTTAGAGTAACTCCTAGATATTTTATATTGCTTGTGGCTAATGTGAAGGGTGTGGTTTTCCTAATTTCTTCCTCTGCAAGCTTGTCATTTGTGTATAGGAAGGCTACAGACTTTTTTGAGTTAATTTTGTATCCAGCCAATTTGCTGAAGGTGTTTATCAGCTTTAGGAGTTCTCTGGTGAAATTTTGAGGGTCACTTATGTACACTATCATATCATTTGCAAATAGGGATAATTTGATTTTCTCCTTTCCCATTTGGATACCCTTGATCTCCTTTTGTTCTCTTATTGCTCTGGCTAGAACTTCGAGTACCATATTGAAGAGATATGGAGAGAGTGGGCAGCCTTGCCTTGTTCCCGATTCTAGAGGAATTTCCTTGAGTATCTCACCATTTACGTTGATTTCGGTTATTGGCTTGCTGTATATAGCCTTTATTATGCTGAGGAAAGTGTCTTGTATCCCCGATCTCTCTAAATCTTTAAACATGAATGGGTGTGTGATTTTATCAAATGCTTTCTCTGCATCTAAACAGATGATCATGTAGTCTTTTATTTTCAGTTTGTTTATATGGTGGATTACATTGATGGATTTCTGTATATTATACCATCCTTGCATGCCTGGATTGAAGCCTAGTTGGTCATGATGAATGATATCTTTGATATGTTCTTGTATTCATTTTGCAAGTATATTCTTGAGTATTTTTGCATCGATGTTCATAAGAGAAATTGGTCTGAAATTCTCTTTCTTTGTTGGGTCTTGTGAGGTTTAGGTATCAATGAGACTATGGCCTCATAGAATGAATTTGGTAATCTTCCATCCATTTCTATCTTTTGGAATAGCTTGAATAGTATCGGTATTAGCTTGCCCTTGAAGGTCTGGGATAATTCTGCACTGAAACCATCTGGCCCTGGGTTTTTTTTTTGGTTGGGAGACCATCGATGATTGCTTCTATTTCTGTAGGGGAAATGGGACTATTTAGCTTGTTTATCTGTTCTTCATTCAACTTTGGCAAGTGAAATTGATCAAGAAAATCGTCCATTTCCCTTAGATTTTCAAATTTTGTGGCGTATATGCCTTCAAAGTTGGATTATGATTCTTTGTATTTCTTTAGTGTCGGTTGTTATATTTCCCTTTTCATTTCTGATTTTGTTGATTTCAATACTGTCTTTCTGCCTTTTAGTTAGTTTGGCTAACGATCTGTCTATCTTGTTGATTTTCTCAAAGTACCAACTTCTGGTTTTGTTGCTTCTTTGGACCATTTTCTTAGTTTCTAATTTGTTAATTTCACCCCTGAGTTTGATTATTTCCAGACGTCTACTCCTCTTGGGTGTTTATGCTTCTTTTTTTTTCTAGGCCTTCCAGTTCTGTCATTAAGATGCTTATGTGTGATGCTTCTAATTTCTTTTTAAAGGCACTTAGTGCTATGAATTTTCCTCTTAGCACTGCTTTCAATATATCCCACAAATTTGGGTATTTTGTTCCTTCATTTTTATTGAATTTCAGAAACTCCTTGATTTCTTTCTTTATTTCTTCCCTGACCCAGGTGTCATTTAGCAGGAAGTTGTTTAGTTTCCACGTACATGTAGGCTTTTTGTTATTTCTGTTGTTGTTGAATTGTAGCCTAAGAGCATGGTGATCTGATAGGATACAAGGTATTATTTCAATCCTCTTGTATCTATTGAGGCTTGCTTTGTGACCTACGATGTGATCAATTTTGGAGAAGGTTCCATGGGGTGCAGAGAAGAAGGTATATTCTTTCTTGTTTGGGTGAAAAGTTTTATAGATATCTGTTAGATGCATTTGACCCAGGGCATTGGTTAATGATGTTATTTCTCGGCTTAGTTTCTGTTTCAATGACCTATCCTTCAGTGAGAGTGGGGTCACTCATTGAATCTATTTTCATTTTCAGATCTTGAACTGACTTTTTGATTCCTTACATCTGATTTTTTGTATATTCCTGAGTTTCTTCCATTGCCTCTTTATAGGTCTTCAGAGCTTGAACTGTTTTATTTACTTCTTTCATCTGGTTGTTTGAATTTTCCTGCAATTTTTCCAGTTCCACTCTATGTGCTTCTTTTATGTCTCTCACCTGTTTGTTTGTGTCTTCCTGCATTTGATTACGAATTTTATTTGATTCCTCCATTACCATCTTCATTACTAAAGATTTGAGGTCATTTTCTTGTATTTCCTTTGTATCTGAGTTCTCTGTGTTGTTTTCTTTGGCATAGCTGGAAACTGGAGAAGCCATGTTGTTTTGGGGTTTTTTGCGTATGCTGTTTCGCTGTCCTTTGGACATCTTGCCGTCTTTGTTTTTTGGGGTTTTTTTTGGGTAGCTTCCAGAGTTGGATGGAGGGAGTCTGATGATTGAATCACTTGTTTTCTCAGGATTTCCCTAGGCTGGAAGCTCTAATGCTTCACTGGTGTGGATGTTAGGAGATTAGCCCTGCTGTTTTGGATTCTCACAGCCAGTGATTCTCAGCTCCCCTGTACGGTGTGTCCTGCAATTGTTCTGGGTCTCTGAATGAGCATTGGGTCAGGCCAAGGTATCCACAGCCAAGTCCAGCCAGGAACACTGGGCCAGAACCACGGGCTGAACTCAGCTAGATTCTCAGGGCCTGAACCATCTGCCAAGCTCAGCTAGGGATTCTGGGCCCAAAATGCACACAGAGTCCAGCCAGAATATTTGGGTTGGGACTACCCACCAAGCTCAGCTAGGGGCTTTTGGCCCAAAGTGTGTGCTATGCTCAGTTATTTACTCAGAGCCCGAACTGTCCGCCAAGCTCAGCCAGGAATTCTGGATTCAAACTACACACTGTGTCCAACCAGAGTCTTAGAGCCTGTGGAACTCAGCACTCTGCCCAGCCTGTGTCACAGCAAGAGTACTGTGGCTGTGCCAATCTAGGGCCTCCAGGTGGATTTGAGCGCTCTGCCCAGCCTGCGTCACAGCAAGAGAACTGCGGCTGGGCCGAGCTAGGTCCTCCAGTGGAACTGAGCGCTCTGCCCAACCTGTATAACAGCAGGAGAACTGCGGCTGCGCTGAGCCAGTGCGGCTGGTCGAACTGAACGCTCTGTCCAGCGTGCCTCACAGCAGGAGAACTGCGGCTGTGCTGAGCCAGCGCTGCTAGTGGAAACAAGCGCTCCACCCAGACTGCGTCACCACATGGGAGCTGCTGCTGAGCTGAGGTGGTGCCTAGGGTCGAACTGAGTGCTCCACCCAGCCTGCGCCACAGCAGTGGAGCTGTGGCTGCACTGAGACAGTGCCCCGGGCAGAATTGCTTGCCGAGCTGAGCGAGAACCAGGGACTCTGGGGCCAAACTGTCCACGGAGTCCATTCTGGGTCCCAAGGCACCACGCGACCAAATATTGCCCAGAGTCCCCTCTCCCACAGCAACTCCCACCAGCCACCATACCAATCACCTACACAAGAAGGCTCTGAGCTGCAAACCTCAGCCCCCGCCACTGCTGATGCTGGTGCTGCTGGTGCCGCTAATGCTTCAGCCTCTGCCGGTGCTGCTCTGATCCGAGAAAATCCGCGCTCCTCCCATGTGTAGGGGCATGCATGTCCTCTGCATCCTGGTTCCTCCAAACCATGGAGCACTCCCGCTGCTGTGGTGTGGGGACCCTGGTGTTCCTGGCTCAGAAATTTGTGCAATTTCCTGAATTGTTCACTGGAGCCTCCAAATACGGTCCACACTGCTCGCCGCTGTCTTGGATCTTTCTCAACAAACATAATATTATACATGAATACCTAGGATATTTTTCTTTCGTGGTCAGTGTTACCTCACTCACAATGTTTTTTTTTCTAGTTCCACCCATTTACCTGTGAATATTATTATGTAAATCCTTTTATCAGCTGAGAAATACTTCATTATATAAATGTACCACAATTCTTTATCCATTCTTTGGTGATTTCCAGTTTGTGGCTATTATGCACGAAGCCACAATAAAGATAGTTGAGTAAACATTCATGTTGTAGGATGGAGCTGTATATATAGCCAAGAGTGGTACAGCAGGATCTTGAGGTAGATCAGTTCCCAGTTTTCTGAGGACTTACCATTTTTATTTACAGAGTCAATGTATAAGTTTGCACTTTTACCAGTAATGGAGGAGTGTTCTTCCCAGCCAGAGATGTCATTTCTGTTATTGATGCAAGTCATTCAGACAGATATAATTTGCTTTTTCCTGATGATTAAGTATGTTGAATTTTTGTAAGTGTTTATCGGACATTTGATATTCCTCTACTGAGAATTCTGTTTAGATATGTATCACATTTTTATGTGGATTATGTGTTTTCTGTTTTATTTTTTAATATCTAATTTATTGAGTTCTTTATATATTTGATTATTCAAACTCTTTTGGATGTGGAATTGGTTTAAAAAAAGTCTTTCTTTTCCCATTCTGTTGAGTGCCTTTTTCCCCCAATTGATGGTTTTCTTTGACTTATAAAACCTTTTCAGTTTCATGTGTACCCATTTATCTAATTGCATATCTTAGAGCCTGAATTATTGGTGTTTTCAGAAAGTTACCTCCTGTGAAAATACATTTAAGTCTATTTTACACTTTCTCTTGTATTATGTTCTGTGTGTCTGGTTTTATGTTGAGTTCTTTGATTCAGTTAGATTTGAGTTATATGCAAGGTGATAAATACTGATTGATTTGCATTCTTCTATATACAGAAATTCAGAATGATGAGAAAAATTTGTTGAATATGCTTTGTTTTTTCTTGTATTTCATGCTTCTTTCTTTTTCTTTTTTCTTTTCTTTCTTGCTTTCTGATTTTTTTTACATTATAATTTTCATGTAACGACACAATTGTACTCCCCTCCATCTTATCTTCCTGTTTTCACCCTCCCTACATTTTCAGACCTATTCCTCTGCCCTAGATCTGTAACAGATGGGCTCCTCCTGCCCCGCCTTCTGATCACAGCCTGTCTGGTTCCATATGGGTAGCCTGCACCCTATTCCTCTGTGTTTCCACAGACCACCATAGTTCATGTCAGAGGCAGTCCCCTGTTCTCCCCCAGCCATTCCCTGGAATTATTTAGTATAATTAGTACATAAGAGAACTTCATTCTATACAGTCAGGATCAACAGACACTCCAATTCTGTTGTGCCCTGAAACATTGGTAGTAGCCTCTTTACCAGATAATACCCAGTGAAAGAACCATAACTGATATAACAGTCTAGATACACATACATTCCAAATCTAATGAATGTAAAGACTCAATTATTTGAAAATTTAAAATACTGACATGATTTATGTATAAAACACTCAGTAACAATGTGTTTATAGATCATGGAAAACTATACCAATATTGACAGGATCGACTAAAGAGTGGATGTACTGTTAGCCAATATGTAAGTTCTTGTATACTCTGAAATGTAACAATTTGGAATGAAGTATTCGAAAGTATTCTATGAGAGAAATATGAAACTCTTGTGAAATATGACTTTCTAGTACAGAGATTGTCTTTTGGTTATTGGGTAGATACAAACACCTGGAACTGATGCAGAATAGAAGAGAGATACTTGTAGAGTTTCCCTTCTGTGCTGATTGTTACTGAAAGAATTTAGTGTAACAACAAGGCATGAAGATATAGAGAGGCAGGTTGATAGTCTGTCAAGAATTTTTGAACCTGCAAACATATCAAAAATTGGAGAGAGAGAGAGAGAGAGAGAGAGAGAGAGAGATGGAGATGTGTTTGATTAATTATCATTACCACTAAAAGCTAGAGGTTACTTATTCATTAGTTCATTGAAAAAAGGACACTTCAGGTAAAACTGTAAAGGACTTCAGTAGCACATAACGATTAAAAAGCGACCTGTTATGGAAGGTTTTCCTAAATCATAAATATGTATAGTACTATTATGAGTGAATTCCTAGGCAATAAATAAGTCCACTAATTATCATCATTATTGAATCTCCTCTATTTTATGGATAGATGTTATTACTAAAGAATAAAGTAGTTAAAAACAAATAATTACAATTACTTTATAATAAATACATTAGTGTTCTACATTTCTGTTATAACAGTATCACATGGACCTCACAGAATTAAAATTTCCTCAGGAAATTCCAAACAGGTGGTGATAATCGCCTGAAGCACTATCACCAGAAGAGCAGCTACCTTTGGGATCAGATATCGTCCAATTCACATAATTTAGTTCATTGTTAAATCTACATACGCAAATATACTGGATTATGTTTTTTTTCTATAAATTTTAATACTGCTACAAGTAAAATACAGTGAAGCAGAGAAAGTCTTTCCTATCTCTGTCCCAAAGTGTAAATAAACCCATGTATTAGTTACTCATATTGTTCCTTTAACATAATAATTGACAGAATCTACTGACAACTGATAGAAGAAAGGTTCATTTCACAGTATATTTATGAATAGTTTGTGATAACTAATAATCTCTAAGAAGATAATAAACCACCTCTCCTTTGGTTCCATACTACCATTTAATTGCAATTTTCCTCAAACTTTTGTGGTGGATTTTTGGTTTCCTTAATCCATTCTGTGTACTATACATCTCCGAAATTGCTATCATCAGATATCATCTCTCCTAATATTTTTATGTGTGTGTGCATGTGTGTGTGTCTTCATGCCCAGATGGGAAGACAGAATGGGAGCACCCCTACTGTTGAATTTATTGGTGATTTTGAGTCAATTCACTGCACACTGGTTAACAAAACGCAGATCTTGAAGAGCCAAATGTGTTCTTAACTACTGATTCATGTTTTTAGCTCTATTATGAAACATTAAAAATTATTAATTGATTGATTGTGTATGAGTGAATGCCTGCATTCATGTTTGCACACCATGTAAATGGCTGGTATCTGTAGACCAGAACAGTCTACATAATACTCTGGACTGGGGTTAGACAGATAAAAGCTGCTATCTTGGACTAAGGACTAAAATTTGGTACTCTAAAATAGCAATAAGTGCCAGGCATGGTGGTGCACTCTTTTAATGCCCACACTCATGAAGTAGAGGCATGAGGATCTCTGTGAGTTCAAGGCCAGCCTGGTCTACAAGGCTAGTCCAGGACAGCCAGGGCTACTCAGAGAGACCCTGTGTCAAAAGAAAGAGTAATTAGAGTGCCACATGTAGGATGTAATTTCATACACACCCAAAAGGAATACACACTGAATTTGTTTTTCTTTTTCATACAATCTTTTACAAAGCACCTATTAGCTCTTTGTTTTTCTGTTCATTCATTTGTTCTGTCTTATTCAGGTATGTCCTTATTTTATTTTACTATTTTTTGTCTTCAGGTATTTTAAAAATTTTTTTAGATGCTTGTTTTTTCTAATAGGAGAGACTAAGAAAGGATTTCAGTTTGCATAAATAGGAAGGTAGAGATTGTCTCAGAGGAATAGGAAAAATGAGAACCATAACCAGAATATATTGTGTGAAATAAAATCTATATTTTTAATTAACATATTTTTATGTTATATATTACATCCCAAAAGCTGTGTCTCCTCCCTCTCTCTGCCTAGTCCTCCTCCTTTAAGCCCAGGACTCTATCTTTAATCTCTTGTATTTTATTGAAGAGGCTTTTGTTTGTAGTTCTTGTTAACTCACTTAGGTTTTCTGTCTCCAGGATTCCCCCAGTTTGTGTTTTCTTTATTTCTTCCATTTTTTTCATGTCTTGAACAATTTTATTCATTTTTTTTTGTCAGGTTTTTTTCTTCCCTTATCCCTCAACTTTTCTTGGCTTTCTTTACTAGATTTATTCCTTTCCTCAAATTGTTTGTGTTTTCCTGGATTTCTTTCAGGGATTTATTAATTTCCTCTTAATGGACTAATACCATCTTCACAAAATTTTCCTTAAGATTATTTGCTTATGCTTCATCTCAGTTTTAATATCCACAACTTTCTATACTTGGCTAGGTTTGCTCTAATGGTAGCATATTGCCCTGGCTGTTTATTAATTTCTTCTTAATGGACTAATACCATCTTGTCAGATGCATGCTTTTCTACTTGGTTTTGTTTCTTCTATGGTCTTATGGCCTGAGTAGCCTATGCTTTTGGTGACATGTGAGTTCTAAGGTCCAGTAGGGTCTTTCCTGGGGTTTTGGTTGCTTGCATTACTACTGGGGTTTTAGGTGCTATCATTACCACTGGGGTTGTGGAGTTCCTGGCCCTTTAATGGCTTCAGTATAGCATTGGTCTTCTTCCAGATTTACGGCCTGGGATACCGAGTTGAGGGGTATGGTGCTGTTTAGGACAGTTGAGCAGGCTCTAAAGAGTATTAGAAAGTGGTAGTCAGCGTTTTACCTGGCTTTCTCTGTGTCAGGAATGACCTCTGGAAGAGCAGAGATCTTCTTCTGGAATTGTGACATGTGTCCTAAAAAGAAATCTATTTTCAATAAATATTTTCACCCTAAATTTATTGTTTTGTAATTACTAAAAATTAAAATAAGTTGGGCATGGTGGCTCATGTCTTTAATCCCAGCACTTGGGAGGCAGATTCAGGAAGATCTCTTTGAGTTCAAGGCCATCCTGGTCTACAAAGCAAGTCCAAGACAGCCAGAACTAGACATAGAAGCCAAAATAAACAAATAAATAAGTAAACAAGATATATTCCTTCCTCAAATTTCTTCCATATTCTCTACCATACTGCCATCTCAAATTTATGGCCTAATTATTGTAACTACATGAATATATTTACTGTTATTAATATACATAGTTTTTAGGGACTGGTGATTTGGTATGGGATAGCTAATAAGGGTTACCTACTTAGAGAACACTAGTTTTATTTCTCTCATTAATGGTGAATTAGTACAGTTCTTTGTCTAGTGGTGGGCATCAAGATTTACCCTTTCCAAGTTAACACGTCCATTCGTGTTGTATTGTTCATATCTTATTAAAGTTGTTGTTGTTTCATGGGTGTAGCTTTCCTGTCATTTCTAGGAGACACAGTCTAATAGCTGATATCCCAGTGTTTCGGCTGTTATAATCTTTCTCTTTCCTCTTCCATTTTGTTTCTAAAGCATAGGTGGAAGAGTTAGACAATAGATATAATACAATCACTTCAAGAGTCTCTTAGTTGGCTTCAATTGAAATGCAGAAGGGATATGTGCCTATTTTCTGGTATAACCTATATATGTACATTCCTGAAAAACTGAAAAAAAGGACAACAGGATGAAGAGCTTATCAGTGGTTCCCAAAGTTCCTAATGTTACTCTTTAACATAGTTTTTTACATTGTGGTACCCCCAACCATAAATTAATTTTGTCACTACTTTATAAATGTAATTTTGTTATTGTTGTGAATTATAATGTAAATATCTGATATTCAGGATATCTGAAATGTGACCAACAAAGGGGTGTGACATACAAGTTGAGAATTGCTGGCTTAGAAGAAGAAGTAAACTTTTTATATCCAGCAAATTAAGTGCAGGGGCATGCAGTCATTGAATATACACATCTGTGAGAAGTAAATATACTTCATTCTACAACATGTTTATCATCACTGAAATATGGAAAACCTCTGACTTTTTATTTCTCATTTGCCTATTGAAAATGGTTGATTTTTATTATATGAAAATTAAACTTCAAAGAAGCTCTTTTGGGGGCTATTTGTTTGTTTGAGGCAGTGCTTCTCTATGTTGCCTTTGCTTCACTGAACTATTTTGTGAACCAGGCTGGCTTCAAACTAATAGAAATCTACCTGCCTTTTTCTCCCTGAGTGCTAGGATTAGACCTCTAACCAAGAATGTGAAAGACTTATATGAAAAAAAAGTCAAGTCTCTGAAGAAAGAAATTGAAAAGGTATCAGATGATGGAAAGATCTCCCATGATCATGGATCAGTAGGATTAATATATTAAAAATGGTCATTTTACTAAAAGCAATCTACAGATTTAATGCAATTCTCATCAATATGTCAACCCAATTCTTCACAGAACTTGATAGAACAATTCTCAAATTCATGTGTGGAAAAATCCCTGAATAGCTACGCAAATTCTATATAATAAAAGATCTTCTGAAGGTATCTCCATCCCTGATCTCAAGCTGTACTATAGAGCAGCAGTAATCAAAACTGCATGGTACTGGCATAGAAACAAACAGGTGGATCAATGGAATCAAATTGACAACCCAGAAATAAGCCCAAACCTATGGACATGTAATTTTTTTACAATGAAGTCAAAGCCATAAAATAAACAAAAGATGACATCTTCAAGAAATGATGCTAGTCTCCATGGATATCTACATGTATAAAAATGCAAATAGGCCCTTATTTATCACCCTGATAAAACTAAAGTCAAAGGAGATTAAGGGCATCAACATAAAACCAGATACACTAAATCTATTAGGAAAAAAATTGGAAAAGAGTATTTAACTGATTGGCACAAGAGACAGCTTCCTGAATGGAACACCAATAGCTCAAAACTTAATGAATATGACTTCATGAAACTGAAAAGCATCTGTAAAGCAAAGGACATTGTTATCAGAACAAAACCAGAGCATACAGACTAGGAAATGATTTCAAACAGTACATCTGAAAGAGAGCTAATATGCAAAATATATAAAGAACTCAAGAAAATAAACACGAACAAACCAAAAATACAATTTAAAAATGGGGTATAGAGAATTCGTAATAGAGGAATTTCATATGGCAAAGAAGCATTTAAAGAAATTCTCAATGCCCTTAGACATTAGGGAAATGCAAATCAAAACAACTCTGAGATTCCATCTTACACCCCTCAGAATGACTAAGATCAAATACTCCAGTGACAGTACATGCTGGTAAGGATGTGGAGAGACGGGCAAACTCCTCCATTGCTGGTGGGAGTGCAACCTTTGCAAACTCTATGAAAATCAATTTGGTGGTTTTTCAGAATATTGGAAATAGTGATACCTCAAGACCCAGCCATACCCATCCTGGGCATATACATGAAAGATGTTGCACCATACAACAAGGACATGTGTTTAGTTCTTCTCATAGTGGCTTTATTTGTAATAGCCAGAATCTGGAAACCACCTAAATGTCCCTTAACTGAAGAATGGATAACAAAATTGTGGTCCATTTACACAATGGAATAGGACTCAGCTATTAAAAACGAGGAACTCTTGAAATTTGCATGCAAATGGATGGAACTAGAAATGATCATCCTGAGGTAACCTAGACCCATAAAGACATGTATCGTGTGTCCTTATTTAGAAGTGTATATTAGCATAACATAGATGACCTATGAGACTCTCAATTCAGTGGATGATCAGGACAGATTCTGGGACTTGTTGCTGGATTGCTGGTGAGAATAGTATGGAAGAATGAGGGGATGGAATAATTCAGAGGGTTCAGGAGCACCAGAAGGAGACAATAAATGCTGGTAAATCTGATACCATGGGGCCATGCACAAACTGTTGTACCTATCATGGACAGTGGATGCAGTAAACCTAGACCAGCTACTCAGAAATAGACAATGTCCAGCTTATTCTCCACAATTGTAAGGAGAGTGGAGGCTGCCTCCAACATAAACTCTGGTGCCCCCAATTTGATCATTTCCCCTTTTATGAAGAGGCCCGGAAGCACAAAGAGGAAGGGGAAGCAGGCTATCTGCATGAGACCTGATAGGCTCTGGTCATATGGTGGGGAGGTGGGCTCCCACAACACCCTGTCAGACATCTAGGGGAGGTGAATAGGGTAGAAAAAGGAGAGAGGGTGGGAACAGGATGATTCAAGTGAGGGGATAACAATCAGTATGTAATCTGAACAAATTATTTTAAAAATAATAATAAAGAAACAAATATAATAAGTGAGGCAAAAATTGTCAAAGAAATACAATTTAAGACAGAAATCATTAAATGATAATTTGAAGAGGGAAGAAAATGAGGATCCTAGTAGACCAATGGGTCCACTGTCTAACAAGAAATTTAAAAAAAAGCGAAATTCATGATTTAAAACTACATTATTAGAAGAATAGAAAATAGAGAAGCTATGCAACATTGGTGAGAGGAATGCCTTTTGATAAGAAATTGAATGGAGCTTACAACATGTGGCACATTCCTGTATTTCCAGAACTCAAAGAGGTAGTGGAAGGCAGGCTTAGGGTTAGGGTTAGCCTGGTCTACAAAATGAGTCCAGAAAAGTGAAGGTTACACAGACAAAACCTGTCTCAAAAAAGCAATAAAAAATAAACAAAGAAAAAGAAAATACATAGATAGTAAAAGGAATACAGGCAAATGTATTCATATTATCACCTAAAATATTTAGTACAGCACTATAAATGATAAGTTAAAGAAATAATATATACATCTGAAGTTGTATTTGTAGCCTATGCATTCTGATACATGATTGATATTTAAATTATATAAACAATTAAA